>NC_041822.1:11986377-12586377 GCF_900964775.1 Scleropages formosus
GCTGGGAGTCATGCAGCTCTTTGTTTCCTTATAATAGGAATGGACATTGTGGCAAATGACACTGGAACATGTTGCCTAAAGCGTGATCACTGCTTCTTTCCTCTACAGGACCTTCTGGTGCTGGAGGAGCAGGAGGTGATGCTGCCAGATCTGATCAATCTATTAAAACCATTATCTCTCCATGAAACAGCTGCTCTGCATTTTAACCTGAGTCAGTTCCGTAGCACATTGCAACAAGTATGCAAGATGGTATCTAACCATGGCAAAGTGAAAAACAAAGCAGTATAATTTCTAGTTTATTATCTCAAAAGATGTATCTCAATTATATTTTGCACATTCTGTTCTATAATTTCAGCATTAGTTAACCACCAGTCATTGAAATGATGACAAACTAAAACACATTACTTTGGTACAGCTTTTTCTTGACCTTCTTATGATTTATTGTAGGGTCAGTTTTTCTCATGAGTTCTTTCCCATAGTATGTTTATGCTGTGCCTCTTCCACTTTGTGTTCTACAGTATGTTATTATTATTGCTGTTGTTGAATGAACAACACCCTAGTTACTAGCTTTACTTCATTTCCTTTTCTCGCTTGCCTGTTTTCATAATGAGCATGAAAATGTCTTTGTAGGGATCTGTCAACTTCAAGTTTGGTGTTCTTTATGCCATGGATGGACAGCTCACAGATGATGAGATGTTCAGTAATGGTGGGTACTGTTTATTTTCTGCTGCTTATTATTTTATGCAGCAGCAGACACAGTCACCCAGGAGCACCTGACACTTAACACCTTAAATGTTACTACTTAATAATTTGCATACATAAAGAATTCCAAAACGATCTCTTTTTTTCCTCGCACAGAAAAGGGAAGTGAAAATTTTGAGAAGTTTCTGAACCTGCTGGGAGACAAAATCACACTGCAAGGCTGGACAGGGTACAGAGGTGGCCTAGACACCAAAAGTAAGAAACTCTGATCCTCTTAACCTCTCTTTGGCTAACCTGTTAGATACAATGTAGATGTTTTGAGCTTCATGTTACTACCCCATACAATTCCACCTTCAGATGACACTACTGGACTTGAGTCCATATACACCGTGTATCAGGGCCATGAGCTCATGTTCCATGTGTCAACCATGTTGCCGTACTCCAAGGAGAACAAGCAACAGGTAAGGATGCTTCCCTCTGCTATTCTGGAAATCCATATGTGAGTGCCTAGCAAGTAATTCATCGCATTTGTGGCAAGTTACATTAAATATAATTCCATTCCAAAAAACACTGGTTGCTAGGAATGAGGATGAATGATGTACCGTTTTAATGTAATAACAGTTGTTGGAGTTTGCGGTCATTAAATTGATGGTCAGTTTGGTGTTAAATATAAGTAGTTAAAAAAATCATTACTTGATAAAACAGTATAATTATATGTGATCTTACTTTTAATTTTGTGTTGAGGTATTACGTTTGTTTGTCTGTTTCTGGATGTGCTCAGGTGGAGAGGAAGAGGCACATTGGAAATGACATTGTGACCATAGTGTTCCAAGAGGGGGACGATGCTTCCTCATCATTCAAACCCTCAATGATCCGCTCACATTTCACACGTATCCTTTGAACACGTTAGGCAGGATATTATATCACCTTTCCTTGTACTTTCGTACCTTGACAGATCTTCTAGATATCTTTGCCTTGGTCAGATATAACAGCCACAACAAAAGCTACAGGTGAGTATGGGTGTTGTGTGTGCTGTGTCTCAATCACTGAATGTCCATCCCAACCTTGTCCAATGTGTCCCATCAAACAGGTTGAAGATTTTCTCCGAAGAGAGCGTTCCACTCTTTGGACCCCCTCTCCCTTCACCACCAGTGTTTACAGACCACCAAGAATTCAGGGACTTTCTGCTGGTGAAATGTAAGTAAGTGCCTTGACCTTTGTGGTTGTCTGTTTTTACCAGCATGCTGCACTGGCTGTGAAGAAGGGAAGTGATAATGTCAAAAACCATGCAGTTCCCTGCAGAAGAAACACAAAACTCCTCACTGTTGTGGAGTTCACTTAGCTGGGTTCTCCTCTGACCTGTATGCTAAGTGCTCATGCAGTGAGAGAACTTCTGATCCTAGAGTACAAATTCTGCAGTCCCACAGTTTGCTCCCAGTCTGTACCCCGTCTGGCCCTCTCTTCTAGTGATTAATGGTGAAAAAGCCACCCTGGAGACTCCCACGTTTGCTCAGAAGCGGCAGCGGACACTGGACATGCTTATCCGAACACTGTACCAGGACCTCACTCCTGACCTCCACAAGGTACGTCTTCAGTTGACAGGACCACCAGCATTGACTAACCCTTCAGAGCAGCAACAAATTTCTTTACCCACGCAAAAAAAATTGGCACAAGCAAAAATCTATAAAGCATACCACAGATGCAGCAATATTTCGTATCAACTTATTAATGTTGGCATCCCATTGGAAAGCACGCTTCAGGAATGTGGCTTCTCTTGGTTGGGGTTGCTGTTTGTGAGAAATGAGCCTTGTTGTTTGGCTCTGCAAGCTACTCGCTGCCCTGCTTGGCCTCCCTACTCACCCTGACCTTCCCTGTCACATTAACACTGTCTTCTTGCCATGCTGCTTCAGGGCTTAAGCTGAGGGCGTGCTCTCTCTCCCGGTTCCATCGCAGGTGCCCTTCTCTCCTCAGAACATGTTGAACCGTCGGTCATTCAGTGACGTCCTTCCTGAGTCACCCCGGTCTGCCCGCAAGAAGGAGGAGGCCAGACAGGCCGAGTTTGTCAGGATAGGGCAGGTATGGTTGGAACACCTGTTTTGTTTCCAGTGACAAATTGCCAGATCAGTGGAGCTTGAGGAGCTCTATCTGTGTTTGCATATGTGCACACCTCTAGTATTAATCTGCCTTTTACTGCTATTATTGTGCTTTTTCCTGTTGCCTCTTTGTTTCTTATAGTTTAAAACCTTCTAGGATGGTATACTTCCTGTTTATAGATCTTCAATAAGCCTGCCTTGTAGAAAGGTTTAGAATCCCTTTAAGGTATAGCACAAGAACCCAGCAGAGTCTCCCTCTGTCTCTAGGCACTCAAGCTGAAGACCATAGTGCGAGGAGATGCCCCCACCAGTCTGGTCACAACTGGCACATGCAGAAAGGAGGTGAGAGAAAAGACATTATTGGTTGCTGACAGTAGACCAAATTGAGACCTGCAGTATGATGGATGTGTCCGGGCCAAAGAGCTGTCAAATGACACATCTGTCCAGGCAGAAACAAGAGCAGTGTGCTTTATGTCAGTGTCTTCACCTCTCTGTCGATTGATCTAGCCTCCCATGTCCTGTCTGCCAGCTTCTGTATAAGGGCATTATATAAGAATATTTAAAATGAGAAACAGCCATTCAGTCAGTTTTTTCTTTTTTCGATATTTAATAAGTAATCGATCAATAAACGGATTTTAATGAAGCTTAAAATAGTACCTAGACTGTGCTGTAATTCACTTCTTTTCATTAATTAATTTAATCTCTGCTGCTCTGTGAGTTGTGTTCTTGTGTTTTCGGCTATTTTATACTTTCTTTTGTTCTTTTAGTACTATTAATGTAAAAAGTAGTTCTGCTGGGTTAAATGTATTTATTCCTCCCATGTCTCTTTCTAACTGGTTGTTCATCTGTCCCCATAGCCCTGGGAGCCCCAGTCTTTCTGCAGTAGTTTTCCACACGAGATTGTCTACGGAGATTCCTGGGGTCAGTCCTTGTTGGTGGCCACGGAGGCTGGGGTCATGCTGCTGGAGGGTGAGGCGTTTTAGAGGCTTTGTCTCCAGAATTATAATGATGTAGCTGTTATTACCATTACAGGCCTGTGAAAATACTGATTACAGTCTGTCATTTCAGCTCCTGACCCTGCTCTTCCAAGCTCAGGTGAGCACTGCCTTCACTCGCTATGACTTGGCTCTTTACTGGAAATAGGCATCAGTTCTTACTAGTGCAGGAAAAAGGGGAATTATTCTTTCAGTACCTACAGCCAGGGACTGCGGTGTCACTGGGCCGTGTAACAATTATCCAGATTTTTTTTTCACATCAGTAAATGAAGCGATGCTCTTGTTAGCAGCTTATGACAGACTGGTTCTGCAGGCTAGATCTGCTGGCTTTTGAGGGTAGCTTAATAGAGCACATAGGAGACCGGAGTGTTCTTATATCTCCTATTAATTGCTTACATTTTGGATGTTCTCAAGAGCTTGTTCACGAATGTTACCTCTAAAAATACATCATTAATGAGTTAAACTAGTGGGCATTTCTCTTAAATTCCCTCTTTAAAAAAATAAATGAAAGGCAGAATAACAGATGTTTGGAAATAGTAGTATATATAGTACATAATGTTAAAAATAGTATTCTCATATAGTTTAAGATCAGTTTCCTTAATCATAAATCAAGCTGTTTAAAAAGATATTATCGATAAAGTTAATAACGATATCTGAAGAAGACTCATCAAAAGAGACGTTGCTAGCAACATATTTTGTGACCCCATATGTAAATCTCCACTTACATTTATCCATCCATCCATCTTCCTCCGCTTTTATCCGGGGCCGGGTCGCGGGGGCAGCAGTCCGAGCAGAGTACTCCAGACCTCCCTCTCCCCGCACACCTCCTCCAGTTCCCCTGGGGGAACCCCAAGGCGTTCCCAGGCCAGCCGGGAGACATAGTCTCTCCAACGTGTCCTGGGTCTGCCCCGAGGCCTCCTCCCAGTGGGACAAGCCCGGAGCACCTCCCCAGGGAGGCGTCCAGGAGGCATCCGGAACTGATGCCCGAGCCACCTCAACTGGCTCCTCTCGATGCGGAGGAGCAGCGGCTCTACTCCGAGCTCCTCCCGGGTGACTGAGCTCCTCACCCTATCCCTAAGGGTGCGCCCAGCCACTCTGCGGAGGAAACTCATTTCTGCCGCTTGTATCCGCGATCTCATTCTTTCGGTCATGATCCAGAATTCATGACCATAGGTGAGGGTAGGAACGTAGATCGACCGGTAAATTGAGAGCTTCGCCTTACGACTCAGCTCCCTCTTCACCACAACAGACCGGTACAATGACCGCATTACTGCAGACGCCGCACCGATCCGTCTGTCGACCTGCCGCTCCATTTTTCCCTCACTCGTGAACAAGACCCCAAGATACTTAAACTCCTCCACTTGAGGGAGCAACTCCCCCCTAACCCGGAGGGAGCAATCCACCTTTTTCCGACTGAGAACCATGGCCTCGGATTTGGAGGTGCTGATTCTCATCCCCGCCGCTTCGCACTCGGCTGCAAACCTCCCCAGTGCACGCTGCAAGTCTTGACTTGATGAAGCCAACAGGACCACATCGTCCGCAAAAAGCAGAGACGAGATCTCGCGGCCACCAAAACAGACACCCTCCGTTCCCTGACTGCGCCTAGAAATTCTGTCCATAAAAGTAATGAACAGAATCGGTGACAAAGGGCAGCCCTGGCGGAGTCCAACATGCACCGGGAACAGGTCTGACTTACTGCCGGCAATGCGAACCAAGCTCCTGCTCCGGTCATACAGGGAACGAACAGCCCGTAGCAACGAGCCCCGAACCCCATAATCCCGAAGCACCCCCCACAGGATGCCACGAGGGACACGGTCGAATGCCTTTTCCAGGTCCACAAAACACATATGGACTGGTTGGGCAAACTCCCACGAACCCTCCAACACCCTAGTGAGGGTATAGAGCTGGTCCAGTGTTCCACGGCCAGGGCGAAAACCGCATTGCTCCTCCTGAATCCGAGGTTCGACTATCGGTCGGATTCTCCTTTCCAGTACCCTGGCATAGACTTTCCCAGGGAGGCTAAGGAGTGTGATCCCCCTGTAGTTGGAACACAATCTCCGGTCCCCCTTCTTAAAAAGAGGGACCACCACCCCGGTCTGCCAGTCCAGAGGCACCGTTCCCGAACTCCACGCGATGCTGCAGAGGCGTGTCAGCCAAGACAGCCCCACAACATCCAGAGACTTGAGAAACTCGGGGCGGATCTCATCCACCCCCGGAGCCTTGCCACCGAGGAGTTTTTTGACTACCTCAGCAACTTCAGCCAGGGTAATGGACGAGTCCCCCTCCGAGTCCCCAGCCTCAGCTTCCTCTACGGAAGGCGTGTCGGAGGGATTGAGGAGATCCTCAAAGTACTCCTTCCACCGCCCGAGAACATCCTCAGCTGAGGTCAGCAGCGCACCACTTCCACTGTAAACAGTGTTCGTGGAACACCGCTTCCCCCCTCTGAGTCGCCGGACGGTTTGCCAGAATCTCTTTGAGGCCGACCGAAAGTCTTCCTCCATGGCCTCACCGAACTCCTCCCAAGCCCGAGTTTTTGCCGCGGCGACTGCCAGAGCCGCGCTCCGTTTGGCCCGTCGGTACCCGTCAGCTGCTTCAGGAGTCCCATGAGCCAGCCAGGCCCAATAGAACTCCTTCTTCAGCTTGACGGCATCCCTTACTTCCGGTGTCCACCACCGTGTTCGGGGATTGCCGCCGCGACAGGCACCGGAGACCTTATGGCCGCAGCTCCGAACAGCCGCACCGACAATGGAGGAGCGGAACATAGTCCATTCAGACTCAATGTCCCCCACCTCCCTCGGGACCTGGTTGAAGCTCTGTCGGAGGTGGGAGTTGAAGACCTCTCTGACAGGGGCCTCCGCCAAACGTTCCCAACAGACCCTCACTATGCGTTTGGGCCTGCCAGGTCTGTCCAGTTTTTTCCCCCGCCATCGAATCCAACTCACCACCAGGTGGTGATCAGTTGACAGCTCAGCCCCTCTCTTCACCCGAGTGTCCAAGACATATGGCCGAAGGTCAGAAGAAACGACTACAAAGTCGATCATCGACCTCCGACCTAGGGTGTCCTGGTGCCAAGTGCACTGGTGGACACCCTTATGCATGAACATGGTGTTCGTTATGGATAAACCGCGACTAGCACAGAAATCCAATAACAACTCACCGCTCGGGTTCAGATCAGGGAGGCCGTTCCTCCCAATCACGCCCCTCCAGGTATCACTGTCGCTGCCCACGTGGGCGTTAAAGTCCCCCAGTAGAACGACAGAGTCCCCAGTGGGAGCGCTTTCCAGCACGCCCCCCAGGGACTCTAAAAAGGCCGGGTACTCTACACTGCCGCTAGGCGCATAAGCACAAACGACAGTGAGAGACCGTTCCCTGACCCGAAGGCGTAGGGAGATGACCCTCTCATTCACCGGGGTAGACTCCAACACATGGCGGCTGAACTGGGGGGCTATTAATAAGCCCACACCAGCCCGCCGCCTCTCACCTTGGGCAACGCCAGAATAGTGGAGAGTCCACCCTCGATCGAGTAGAGTGGTTCCAGAACCCAAGCTGTGAGTGGAAGTGAGCCCGACTATATCTAGACGGTATCTCTCAACTTCCCGCACCAGCTCAGGCTCCTTCCCCGCCAGTGAGGTGACATTCCAAGTCCCAAAAACCAGAGTTGGCGCCCGAGGTTTGGGTCGGCTGGGCACTCGGCCCCGACCACCGCCCAAATCACAACGCACCGGCCCCTTATGGTTTCTCCGGCAGGTGGTGAGCCCACCGAAGAGCGGCTCCACGTTGTGGCTTCGGGCTGAGCCCGGCCAGGCCCCGTGGGCATAGACCTGGCCACCAGGCGCTCGCATGCGAGCCCCCCCCCCAGGCCTGGCTCCAGGGTGGGGCCCCGGTGACCCCATACCGAGCGGGGTAAACGGACGCCTTGATTTTTTTGTCATAAGGGGTTTTTGAACCGCGCTTTGTCTCGTCTGTCATCCAGGACCTGTCTGCCATGGGAGACCCTACCAGGGGCATGTAGCCCCAGACAACATAGCTCCTGGACTCATTCAGGCACTCAAACCCCTCCACCACGATAAGGTGGCGGTTCACGGAGGAGCACTTACATTTATATTTATTAATTTGGGATATGCTTTTCTTCTGTGAGCTGTACAACTTAGGGTAAATAAAGGTCCATTTCACATCAGACAAAGGTAGAGACACATGATTACTGAAGCACAGTTTATTTGTCTGATACCACTTTTTTCGCCAGTGAACATTAGACACATAGCTTCCTATTGAACTGAGTCATGTGGAAAATATAAAGATCATGACAGACAATGTGATGTAAGATTCTAGGAATGTATGTAACTGTTAAGAAATGCAATGTTATAACCGTTGCTTCCAGTTAGACTAGTCATTGTTAGTTTTCTCCAGTGACTCACATGTCCCTGCATTGCAGATATTCAGACAGTCCCTGTACCAGTGTTTGACAGAACCATGGCTGTGAAACAGATGCACATCCTTGACCCTCAGGACCTCCTGATCTTAAGAGCTGACAAAGGCAAGGAAATAAAGACTCTCAGAGTGACCATTGTTCACAGTTCTCCAAAGGCAACACAAAGCTGATGTGATGTTATTTGATCTATAGTAAAAGACATAGCTTACATAACACTTACCTACAGCTAACAACCACATGCCATTAATGCAGAAGCCAATAAATAAAAGTTTGAGTAAATCTGACAAAAATAAACCTATCAAAAAACTTTTTCCTGTATGTTGTTGTTCACTACAGAGAGGGTGGTGAGGAGGAGAAGGCTGTAAATGTTCACAACCTGACTTAGTGGCATGTATGCATACAGTGTTTTTTACTGTTGCCAAGTTATGTCCCAACATAATTTCCTCTTTTAACAGGAAAAGATGCTCGTCTCTATGTCTACAGACTGAGCACAATCAGAACGGGCTTGAAGGAGAAGCACCTCATCCGCAACAAATGTGACAGCAGAGACAACAAACTTGAAAAAACTAAAGGTGCTTGGATTTTGTCTATATCGAATGACCCACTTTTTCGCAACGGATATAGCCGCTGCAATATGAAACATTTTCGACATCTCTGTGCAATCAGTGTCACATTTGTCTGTCTCTCTTTCTCTCACCCTCCAGGCTGTCATTTGTACGCCATTAACACTCACCACACGGTGAAGCTGCGCATTGTGGCAGCAATTCGTAACAAGCTTCTCCTCATCACCAGGAAGCAGCTTCGTCAAGATGACACGAGCAGCGACTCCCCCGTCGAGGAGTTCCAGTACATCAGGGTGAGTAGGGGCACAGGGTTCTGTCCCATACCCCTTTAAAAGCCAAGTTCTTACCTCCTAGACTCTACTACCAGCAGGCTGATGTTGATCTGTTCTCCTTAAAGCCTTATTCCACTCTGGTACACCACTGCAGGCAGAGTGAAGCATTGATAGGTGAAGAGCTTGCCTGGGAACCAAGGGCCAAAAAATATGACTCACACAATTGAACTGCATTTGTTGTTAGACATTTGAGTGAAGACTCTAACCTGAACAGTTATCATGATTAAAATCCAGCTTTATAAACAGGTCAGAATTTCAGACCGTCACTGTTTCTTTAAATTGTCCATGAATTCTGCCGTGCACCACACTGTGTGTCCATAAATTGGTATTCCTATCGCATGATGAAGTTGTGTCGAAAACTGCATAATTTGTAATGTAAAATAATATCAATGAATTATAAATAGTCTTACCTAATTCAAGTGCTTTCATGACACAGGAGATCTGTTTATGTGATCCTCCTGTTGTCATGACCCTTGTGGATGGTCCCACGGGTGACAACGATAATATGATCTGCGTGGCCTACAAGCATCAGTTTGACCTCATTAATGAGAGCACAGGGGAGGCCTACCGGCTGCACCACGTGGAGGCTAACAGGGTAAGTCAGCCCAGCCAGGGACTAGGCTTTAAGGTGGGTTCTGAGAAGCGTCTGTTCCGAGGGACCTCTCACCATGCCTCTTGGCATCCACATTGATTGCTGACAGCATGTAAAATTGCCACTAAAAATGGCAGTGAATTGATTAGTAATTCCAGTACAAGTGACCCACCCCTCTCCCTTACAACCCTTTTATTTCTTTAAAGCCCCGCACCATAGCATTATGTATCCCAGAGAACATATTGGTGAACCACCTGAGTCAGGAAACTGAAATATTCTTTTTGTAAATTTGTCTCCAGGTAAACTTTGTGGCAGCCATAGATATGTATGAGGATGGGGAAGCTGGCATTTTGTTGTGTTACAGTTGTGAGTATTGAAGACTGTTTCTCCCATCTCAATTGTCTAGGATTATTTTCCATCACAATGTAGACAAGTACCGTAGACTGTTGTGGCTCTCTGCAAATTTGTGTAGAATGCATTGGAAATTGTAAATACAGTTTGATAAAAAAGGAAAATCATTTTCATGTAGTGCACTCATATGCTGTTACAACTTAACATTCATACCCCCTAAAACACACAGATGTGTTTTTTTGTTCATCTTTTGTTATATTACAGAGTTCTGAAATGTAATTGTCCCTTTGTTTGGTTACTAATTTAAATATCAAATGCTCATTCTTCCCGGAATTGTTTTCAGTACCGAGCACTATCCTCCACATGAGTTAGTACTGATATGCATGCATTTTGTGTCATAGATATCTGCTACTATAAAAAGGTATGTCCATTCAATGGAGTCACACCCATGATGCAGTTCACCAGCTCAGACTTCCATTTCACCTGGAATCAGGTGCCAAACGCCATTGGTATGCTACTTTATTTTGATAGTACATTGCTTGATATATGTTTCTGTCCAAACCCTTTCAGATACAAGACTAGATCCTTATCTATCGTGCTACAGCACGATGCTACCATAAAATTCCACGTTGTTTTCTAAACCGTAAATACAAGTACTTTATTTTTAAAAGATAAAATAGACGATGTTAAATAGCATGTAGGGATAAAAAAAAAAAAAAAAAAATCATTGCCCTAAAGTGAATTGCCATGCAGTTTGTGATCACAAACAACTGTGTGCACATGTGGGTTTTTGTTTTTCAGTCTGCGCCTTTCCCTACATCCTGGCTTTCACCACAGACTCCATCGAGATCAGGCTGGTGGTGAATGGGAACCTGGTGTACACCGCAGTGGTGCCACAGCTGCAGCTGGTCTCATCCAGGGTGGGTTAGACCAAAGGAAGCTTGCTATTCCAGGGCACACAGATATTTCTCCCTGCTAGAGGACACGTAGTACATCACTTTCTGTTGTAGTGCACACATACTGTATGTCTCTCACAGCTACAGGACATACATACATCTCTTTCTGCTGCAGTACACACAGACATCTGTCACTGCAGCAGGCTACACGTCTTTTTCTTCTGCAATGAATGCAGACATCTCTCAGTGCTGTAGGCTACGTAGATGTCTTCTGGTGCAGTGTATTTCACTGCGGGGTACAGAGATGCTTTTCAGCGATGCAGGGCATAAATGTATTTCTTGCTACTGCAGAGTATGGAGGCACCTCTCTGCTGAAACATACAGATGTTTGTCACTGCTCTGGGGCTGACATAAGTCTCTTGATACAGCTGGGAGCACAAACGTCTTTCATTGCTGCAGGACATACAGATGCCTGTCAGAGCTACGAAAATGGCACATTTACAAAGTAACTGCAAATGCATCATGTCATTCATTACTCAGGAAGTTTCTCTCTATATAAAGACTTCAAATAACATGTCTTAAGGAGTGTCGGGTCAGCACATGAGATAAAGGCTCTGCGTGAATGAGTTGTAAAGAGGTGTGTTGTTTTACATCCTGAACTTATAAAAGTCCAGAGCCCCTGTCTGTTTCCAGTCAGACATCTACTTTGCGTCCACGGCCCCCGTGAATGCGATATCCAGCAGCAGCTCCAGGGACAACAGCTCACACAGCTCTCCCCAGACACCCACCACTCAGGAAATGCCAGCCTTTCCCTCACCACTCGGGGATGGTAGGCATCACCTCCATATACTACCTGTTTTACCATGTGTTTGCATATGCAGTAGAAAGCGATAGAGGCATTATCATACTGACAGTCATGGACAGGTAGTTTCTTTTAACTTCTTCAGGACAGTATGATCAGTCTGTGATAGGGTGCTGAGATTTTGTCGCATTACCCAGTTTCATAATTTTGTACTTCTGTTTAATTTATCCACGCTGTGTAGGGTTTCTGGATTGAATGGAAAAAGGGAACTAAGTTAAGGAAACATTCTTCACCGTAAACTCAAGGAATCCTAAAATCAGTGTCATTGATTGTATTATTTCTGATATATTATTTAATTGTACTTTGCTAGTGACCACTGAGTTTTATGTCTATATCTGAAAAAGTTTCATTTGTGCATATGTTAAAAATTTCTTTATCATCGTTATACTTAATATTATTTTAATATATATTTATATGTATACATTCATTCATAGCTTCTTCACATTTATATTCCATAATTTTTATGTTTAATTTTTTCCTTCTTGGATTTTAGGTTTAATATTTATCATTTTTATTGGTTTTTGTATATTTAGCAGATTTTTCACTGGGTCTTTCCCAACACAATTTGCTAGAATTACAGCTTAGTTTCCTCTAGTATTAAGGGTTCAAGTTACTTTTGCTTTAACTGTGTATGACTGAGTACTTTACAGGAGCAACTGAGGATAAGTATGTCCCTTAAGGGTTTACTAGCAGTACCTCACCTGACGTGGTTGAACTTCAAACTGCTATCCTGTGTCCCTAGACATCGTGTTTTTCTCCTGTCTCTCCTGCCCTCAGTTTTTCTACATGGTTTCTGTTTCTGGTTCTGCTTCCATCCTGTCAGTTTTTGCAGGCACTCAGGGGCCACTGTGATTACAATTACCACTGAGCTTTAAGTTAGCATTGAGTCTGCTGTCAGCCCTGCATTTAATTACGACTGAGCCTTTAGTTAGCATTGAGCCTGTTAGAACTGTGTTTAGAGTTACCACTGAACCTTAAGCGAACACAGAGCTTACTGCTGTAACAAAACTTTCAGCTATTGCTGAGTTTGTTGTTTGGATTTGTGCTTACTGAAAGCAGAGTTAAATTAAGTCCAACATTAAACACAGGCTTTGTGTTAATTATAAGCTTACTTAATGGCAAACTACAGACTCAGTGCTCACTTTGACTCAGTGTTACCTGGTAAGTTCAATTTTACCAGGAGATTCGGTGTTAGCGCAAGTCTCTTTGCTAACTGTATCTTCAGTGTTATTTGCGATCTCAGTATTAGCCAACAGTTCAGTGCTAATGTTAACAAGTGTTTTAAATCGTTAAAAACAGTCACATTTTCCCAACTCCTTTCTTAGCTCCATGGGATGCTTGACTTTTGTGGTTTGGAACCTAAAGATTGGTTGGCTGATCTGTCCAGCTCTGCCCAAGTCTCCTTTCACATTTATATTTAGATTTTTTCATTTAGCAGACACTTTTCTTCAAAACAATGTAGAACTCTTCAGAAACCAAAGTGGATTTCTCCAACAAATGAAAAGACATAAATGCCGACACGTAATTCTCAAAGTACAATCAGTTTGTCTGATGTCACTGTTTAAAACCAGCAAAAATTACATGGGTAGCTACATACAGAATTTATGGAGGGTACAAAAATTTATAACAGATAACATTAACAATATCAGTTGCAGCACACAGAATTTGAAAGGAAATACAAAGGTATTTGTGACAAATGATATAATGTAAATTTATGGAGTAGATAGAAAGAAGTGTCTGAAAGAGATGTGTTTTGGGCACGGTTACAGTGGTCTGCTTATGCTGTCAGTGTTCTTTGATTCAACACATTACACACACTTTTTCCATCAGTTGCAGTGGAAAGTTCTTCATCATCCAGTTCCTTATTGAGAAATGCATCACCGACTGACAGCTGATATAAAAAAAATGCAGAAAAATGCAAATACTCAATGGATATAGTCTGCACCACACTCCCCTGAAGTGCAGTTCAGCTTTGAGTTGTATTTGCATCAGTCATAATTTGGATGTTTTCCTGTATGCAATTACTGTTTCCAAAAGAGGTGTCACCTGGAGGCAATGGAACAGGTGAATTATACCTTGTCCTTAGAATCTGTTTTGATTTTGCACACTATTACTAAACCAGTGAACATAATACATGGTACTGTTAGGTTTTAAACTGCCACCTTCTATATTTAAAGTATCCCAGCATAAAGATAACAACATAAGAACATGGGCAAAACTTCTACACTTTTCAGTAGAGAAAGGGTGATGAAATGCTGATGCGAATTGCTGTTTTGTTTCCTATGTGTTTTCATTGGAACATCAGATACTATTAGGATCCCCTATGGAAGCAAGCTTTCCCTGTACATGTCAAAAGAAGCTGAAGGTACCTAAGTAATTTCCAGGCTACACAATGTGCTGACCTGCCAGCATGCCCTGTTGAGCTACTAACATGAGAACCGTTAATGGAAATGCATGATTGCCTTCCAAACCAAGTCAAACTGCTCTTAGTCCTCTTAGCAAGTGTTAACTATGTATACTGTGTCCTGGGATGTTGTAAACATAAAAGTGGGACACAGTGCAGTTCCGCAAGCTAAATATTTACCCATTTCTCAGTTCTCAATGTATGAAGTAAAAGATGCATTATTCAGTTGTTCACATGTGAATTCTAGAAAAAAAAAACAAAAAGTGTATTGACATTGTGTGGCATCCTAAACTGTTTTTAAAAGCACACTAAGGGGACTCAAACTGACTGCTAAAAGGTCCCCAAATAATCAGTAGTGGTCTCTGTTGGCCAACATGCCAGATTAAATCTTTAGATCAACGGTTTGGAATGCAGTGTGTTCATTTTTCCCCAAACAGCATGTAGCGTGAACTGAATACCCCTTTTCAAAGCATGACAGAGGCCATGACCTCAACTGCATGACCTAATAAAAATTTGTTCTGTACAGAGACGCAGTGCAGTCAAGTAATGCCTGGCAGTGTACCAGTTGGAAACTACCATTTTGCTCTGTGAAATGGTTGTCATAGTCACCTTATGATTCTGACCTCAGGACAAATTTATTAGGAGATGCTAAAAAAAAAACTGCCTTCTTTTTTCGCTGTTTGCTCACACTTGTTTTGAACTTTCGATTGACATTCTGAATATTTTTTCAACAAATTGCCTGGTTTAAATCATAATTCAGGGTGCTGAAATTGAGTTACAGTTTATTGAAAAGTGTTTTGTATTGTATCTGGAATATCTTAATATGTTCAGGACCTCTATATGGTTCTCAAATGACCTTCCCGTTTGGTCATTTGGTACTTCCTTTCTTCAGCCTGCTTAAACTAAGAATAAAGACATTAGTAATTTGTCAGTGTCTCTCACAGGAGACCGTCGCATTTCCCGTACCTTTACCTGCCTGACATGAAGAACTGTGCATTGCAGGCCTCAAAGCCAGCCTTTTACAACATTGTGACTGTCTTTGGAGGAACTGAGAAGCAGAATATCAGGCTAATCTGGCATTTCAATTACATGAGAAATTAGATCAGGATCTAATCATCCTGTTTCACAGGACATACTGTCCTGTACCCTGTATCCTGTTTGCTTGTCTGTAAATTGTTCTTTCCAAACATTAAACCTGTTGAATGCACAATTCTTTGTATTTATTAAACATTGTGTTTTTTGTTTCTTTGTGTAGTACTAATTTCAGAAAAAAAAGTTGATGCAACTGCTGCTACTGCAAATTCAATTTTTTGTTTTATGAAGTGTTTCCGTTTAAGCACGCATTATACGTACGTTAAACTATCCATACAAAGATTAAATAAAGTGGAATATATTTCCATAATCAAAAATTACACTACCGCATCAAGGTAGATTACAGTAGTTGACTATTTCCACTTCGTATTATGTCTGAATTTTCACAATCTTTCCTTCTCAAAGGTGAGGTGCAGGCAAAGCACCTTTTTAAGATCCCCCTCAGCAACCTTGTGGGACGCAGCATTGAGCGGCCCCTCAAGTCTCCACTTCTCCACAAGGTGGTGACCACACCTACACTGAGCATGGTGGCGGCCTCCACACACCTCCCCGTCCAGCACTCCCTTTCCTGTTCTCGCATGGAAATCAAGGAGATTGCCAGCCGTACACGCAAGGAGCTCCTGGGTGAGAGAACACACAGAGTGCAGTGCCAGTCATGTTTTCATTCTTTTCTACTCATTGTATTTCCGTTTCCAATTATTTATATCATTATAACCCTGCACTCATACTTTCTGTAACACTGGACATTTACTGAATAATTTTAATCTACCACATAGGATGTGAACATACAGCCTTATGAATGCAGGTCCATATTCTAAACAAGTACTCCAACCATTGTCCAACAGCTGCACCCCAAGGTACTGAACTGGTCCAGATTGTTGCCTCTTTATTTACTGTGGATGTCCAGGCCTTGCAGATGAACCAAGCTGTAAGCCAGAAAGCACTGGAAAGCAGAAGAAACCAGCCAAGAAGACAGCAGAAGAGGAGCCAGCCTCAGGCTTCGTGCTGTCCTCCAGTATTAAGAGGTGAGCGCTTCATTGAGAATCCGAATACGGGCGTGTTGAGTTGTCTTGTGCAGTCATGGATTTAAAATGCATAATAGTTACATAAAAGGGATCCTGCGATTGTTTAATAATTTAGGTTTTTTCTATAAATTACACTGAGTTTAAGCAGTTTATTTCAGAAAAGCAAACCAGCACAAAAAACTTTGCAATAGAATTAAAGCAGTGAACAACACAGCGTACACACACGTGATAAAACCCAGAGAACACTCTGGAAAGGATCCGCTGACTCCGGTAGACACAGTGAACAGGCTGGAGGAAGGGTCCTGCACACTCACCTACAAATCATCACTGTAGGACAGAATCTGCGTCCTCTGCTCTGGACCTGGATGCTCTTCTAAATGATTCGCTGATCTCAGAGATGGAGCTGGAGGCAGCAGTGCGGCAGGAGGACAGCCCCCCACCCACTGGCCCCATCATCTTCTCAACACCCTTCAAAGACGATATCCTGGACTTGAAATGAAGACAATCCACAGAATGTTTTCTCTCATTCTTTCATCAACCTGGCATCCCCCAGATGACTCCATTTCTTGTCCTACTCATCTTTTAACCAGGCATCAGCAAACGTGTTTCACTTCTCTGCCAGTTGGGTCAGTTTTGTTGCTGTGTTGTTGCTGGTGTTTTTGGTGCAGGAGTGCGTGCGTGTAGTATTTTAGAATGTGGGTTTGATAATTAGACTCGCTTGTTGAATCATGCAGTTACAGCATAGACACTTCTACATATTGCCTCTTCTACGCTCCCTTTGCTCTTGTGCGTTTTCTGTTGTCAGCCTTGCGTTCCACCTCTGGTTCAGCCCATACAGATAGTTGGTGTCTGAGTCACATTTCCATATGGGCTCTTTAACCATTTGCCGTTGTAAAGCCAGTTTAACACTGGTACCTCCTAACAATGTACATTCTCAGAAGCATACTGGTGCCATACACACTTCACGACCCCTTTATTAGGTACACCTGCTTATTCATACTGTAATGATGTGAAAGAGCACAGAGCCACTCTAGAGATGAATCCCAAAAGACTGGGGTTCATTAAAGTTCTCTACAAGAGGATGGACCGCTGTCTCATCTGCAACTAACGACAATAACAACTCGGACAAGTCTCGCAGACCACGCGCACCCATGCAGCTTACTCTGCTCCTGTTTTTCGACTCCCTCACACTCACAGACATGCGCACTCCCACACCTCTCACGTCACATGCATTCTTTCAACCACACTCTCGATAAGGAACACAATAAAGCACAACTATAACATACAACTATTTACAATTTAATAACAAATAATACCGCAAGGTATTACAATACATTGAACTCCGGGACAAGCGGTTCAGAAAGCGTGTGTGTGAACTCCATTCCCCCAATGTTGAATCCTCTGTCAGTAAATTATTATGTCAACCATGTAGACAGGGTCAAAAGATCCGCTTCCAATTTAAATGGAGGTTAAAATGGACAAGATGCACTATCTATGCATTTTGGAACATGACATGATCAGAAAAGGACACCTGCTTGGGACACACAACTGCTGTCGGCTCAGAATAAGAATATGAAGCTCCAGTGGATACCCAGTCATCAGAACCGAGTAACTGAGAAATGATGCCAAGCTCAGAATTGGAAGTAAACAGCATGGCTGCATGGATCCGCCCTGCCTGCTGTCAGTGGTACAGGCTGGTGATGGTGGTCTAATGGTGTTGGCATGTTTTCTTAATATCAGGATTTGAATGCTACGTTGTACAGTACCAGTCAAAAGTCTGAGTACAGCCAGGTAACCTGAACCCAATGACCCATGAAAAACTACATTTGACTGGTATTATGTGCAAACTTTATTTCTGAGCAGGTGTCCTCCCTCATGGCCTCCAAACTCTTTCAAGCAAATACCTCCGGCAGAATGATACGCCATGTGTCTTCTCACAATCGTTCCCTGTAAGTGATTTTACTTTACCTGATAGAACACCTTAACGGTGATGAAATTGGATATTCTGAAAATGAACTGACATCAGAAATCAAGAAGTTTCTGCCGAGTCAGCATGAACTAAGGTTCCTGCAGAACATTTGTAGTATTTTATTGAATCCTTACCTCAAATAATTCAGGTTCTTTAGGGGGCAAAAGTGGGTTCTACCTGGCATTACATGAGTGTACCTAATAAAGTGGCTGGAGGGTATAGTTACCGCTGTAATGTTTAAACCTTAATTTTTCATGACATTCTTTAACAAACCTGGCAAGCATGCTCCTTAAAGCCTAAAGTGATTGTTTTATAACCAATAATGGAAGGTGAGTATAGGTTTTTCAGTCATTTTTATTATGGTTATAGGTGATGGAGATGGGCAGCAGGTTCTGTAGTGCTTAGAGCTGCAAGCTTCCACTCAGTGCAGTGAGATTTTAATCCCACCTTCTTCTGTAATTCTCCTGAGCAAGGTAGTGAACTGCGCAAGGAAATATCCCTCTGCTGTATATATGGGTAACTTATTGTGAGCAGCTTAACGGTGAAAGTTGTTTTGGTGAGAAGCATCAACTAAATAAATTTAGTGGAAGAGCAGATGGATATTTAAGCGTGAATGGATGTGTGAATTAATCATGCTGAAATCAGAAGAAGCTTCCATTCTGACAGGACAGTGGAGAGAAAATGATTCACAAAATGCCAACCTGTCTGTTGCTGATACCATGCCGTTTTTCAAGCCATTTCACATTTTGGGAATAACAGGCCTTTCAGTATCATTGAAAACAGCTACAATAAAGACAAAAAAAAAAAAAACTATTTTCAGCTCCTATTGTGCCTTTCTGGCCATGAATAAAATTATTTCTTTTTTTCATTAACTGGTTCCATTAATTGGTTTTATGAAGAGAGAAGCAACATAGAGAGAATATTAATTTTTTATGGAACATCTATCTGTTTTGTTGTCTTGCGTTAAGACTGCATCCTGTTTTTCTCCCCGGCCGTTGCTTCTTGGTGACAAGGTTATGAACCCTTGTACATCTGGAAGTCACTGTGAGGTACAGGAAACAGCCTGTACTTGGAACAAGGGCAATTACTTTCTGATCTGCAATTGATGGCCTAAATTAGCTATTTCACTGGGACAAAAAAAAAACTATCCTGCATGTCCATAGGTTAACAATTTATATGGTGATTAAGATGTTGAAATTGATCTCAAATTGGAAATTGTGTTCCAGTAAATTTAAAATGGCCGATGTAAAAATGTGATAAAACCATACTGGCTCCAGAAATTTGCATTTAACGCAATTTGTAACTTCAGTCACTTTTGTTACATCACAATATGTAAAAGCTACATAATACAGATGTAGCTCCATTTATTCTTGGGTTAGGTTCTGTTAAAACCTTAGATAAAGGTTAGACAAAAACTGTAGCACTTCCATCCATTCATCCATTATCCATAGCTGTTAGTACAGTGTAGGGTCGCGGTGGTCCAGAGCCTATCCCGAATTCTTGTAACAGGATGAGCCAGTGTTCTCATTTTAGGAATCTTTCACAGGAGACCAAAGGCTCCTAATCCTTCAAACAACACAACCCTGCACTGTCACTACATCACGGCTGCAACAGTTTTCCACATACATTATTCGGTTACTTCAAGTATTCCAAAACGAATTACAAAACTTTGATATTTTCCTTCCTTTTCCACAGCAGGGTGTAGGTGGTAATGAAATTGATCCTATTTGCAGTAAACCAGCCATGCAATTTATGTTTACAGTATTTGGCTTCCACTAACATTTGATCTGCGCATCAAAACTGAATAGACTGAATCCTGTCATCATATACATAATTATATAAACATGAATATTAAAAAGCAGTCTATATGAGAATGCTTTCCATTTCTCAAGTGAAACTGTTTCAAAGAATTATGCTGACTCACTTAATTTGTGTTTTTTTTTCCCCAAAGTACATGGTTCATTTTATTAAATGTGTTCAATAAAATCAATAAAGGTTCTACTACATTTAATGAATTTGAAAATGAAATCAGCAGTAATTAATAGTAATTAATAATTAACCTACAGTAATTCAGTTTGTGCAGCAAATGCTGAATTTTTTTTTTTTTTAATTTCTGTGCAAAACCGAGCTGAAATGGAATATTAAAACACATGGCACTTATATGCTACTGACAATCTGGTACCATATTTTTTCTGACTTCATACTTACTCTGCAGGCCTCATATTATTGCTCATACCAGGGATATATTAAATAAATATTGTAGAAAAAAACAATCCCCTAAAAGACTATTAGTAAACTTGAGGGTTAAGATGACCAACTTATTTACTATCTCAGTAAATTACCACACTTACCAAGCAGCAGCCCCCCTCCTGCAAAGCATATTGTGGCTGGAATTGGACCTAAAATGAAGGAAAAATCTGGAAGAAAAAGGTTCGGGTAAGAGCCCCCTCCAGTGGCCGTGTCACACGTGTCAAAGGCCAGTTGTGACTTGACTTGGAAAAAAAAACCCTTTCACCTCCACCTCTTTGCAGTGTGTCCTCAGTGCTAATAACATATCAATAAACCTGGAGAAATACAGAGAATAAGTCAAACTGTAAATGTGTACTGAATATTAGAAATGTCTATGTATTTTTCTTTATTGCTTTGTTTAGTGAGCCCTGCAAACTTTTTACCGTGGTTTTCTTTTCAAACCAGTATTTAATGTTTGAAGTTTTGTTAGTTTTAAAAACACCACGTGTCTTAAAATGTAAAAGACTGTCATTGTTTTCACAAGTTGTAAATGTTCAGATGTAGCCTCAGATATAACCAAATTATTCTGCGTTGTATACCACAGCTATTAAGAATTGTTGATATGAAATAAATATTTATTACATTTGATCTGTTACGTTTCAACAATTCCATGTGTTCATTATCAATAATCATTTGTCCAGTCAGGGTGTCAGGGATATGATCTATATTCCTGGAGAAGCCAAGCATAAGGTGAGGTTATGGAATCAGCATATGGGCATAATGTGGGTGGGAGTTTATAGCCACCCTTTCACAGGTGATGTGAGTCTCTGGGCATCAGGAAGAAAGCGGAGGGCCCAGAGGGGCATTCAACTATTAGGAATCATTCAGTTGTTGAGCTTCTACTTTGGATGGAAAATGTAAAAAGTGAATTAACAATGTTTTTTTAGTGCAGATATCTTACATTTCATGCTTATTTTGAGTCTGACAGCAAAAGCAAAATGATTCATTGACAATTCCAGACTATCGAGCTATAAGAAGTAGAGATAAAGACTAGGGACGTAAATATAAATTTACGAGGAAAGAACCTCTATTTTCTGTTCATGTAGAGTAAGTTTTGTGAACAAACCTCCTCATGCAAAATGTGTTCAAAATAAAGATGTAGTACTATACAGGTGCAAAGGATGTCATTTTTCATTCTCTCTTTCGGTACGGGGAAAAAAATGCTAAGTAATGTAAACTAGAGAAAAGAGTTGCGTGTTTCTCGTAATGCAAACATTTTAAAGTTTATTTTAAATTGTATTTTCGTTGTGTTTATGTATTTTCTAAAGTGTCATTTTTGTGGAGTGAATGTGGCCTGTGTTTCTACCTCCGGTCTTTAGTTGAGAGAAAAGCACAGTTGCAGGAATGTGGGACCTGATGAATTCGGTTTGCTTCCTCGCTGTTTACAGCTCGTGTCTGGGGTTTGTAACTGTCTGCGATAAATAACATCACAGGAATGTTGCACTTGCTTATGTGATGAAATCAGTCAACAGTCAGCAGAGAATAAAACTTCTGCTGGTGATTGTTTATGTTTTGCTGTATTTCCCTGAATCCCTCGTTCAAGTCAGGGTTACAGCAGTCTGGAGCAGGGGGGCGGGGCGGGGTGGGGCCGGGGGGGGGGCACAATGCTAAGTAGGGTACACCGTGGGTGGGGCACCAGTTCATCTCAGAGTATGCACACATTCACTCGTGGTACTGGCAATATACATTAAATGGTTTACCTGAACTGCATGTCTTTGGACTGTGGGAGGAAACCAGAGCACATGGAGGAAGCTTTTATTGATTGCATAAATGAAGTTGCAAAACGAAAGTGCGCAGGTGCCGACTAATGTAGACCACGCTTACGTGACAAATCAAATAAAAGGCAGAGGAGAAGAGGTATTTTTTTTATTTTTAAAAGTCCTGTGACACAATGGCTTTCAGACTAGGGTGGGCCCTGCCTTTTGCACTCTATTCCAGGATGGGCTCTACGCCACTGCAGCCCTGCACTCAACGAGTGACAAAAATAGAAATTGCACAGAGATTCCGACGTTGTGTTTGCTCATTATAGTTTTACCAGAGGTAAATTTAAACCATGAATGAATTCTTACACTTTTCTGTTATTAAGTTTTTATTGATTCTGACATAGCGGTAAAAAGAATTTTGTATTAAATAAATAAATTCAGTCACAGACTTCCAGCCTTAGGCATGTTCCTAAGTTTAGGACCCAGTGCAACATGTTTCTTTTCCTTGCCAGCTGGTGCCAAAAAAATTGAGCTGTAATCATACAGTTATGATGTCCTGCATAAGGATATCAATTACTGACTCATAATAAATATATGTGAGTTTTCCAAATAAGTGTTTTTCGAAATTATTTTGTAACGAAAACGGAATATGGTATGACCCCAGTACCTCAACTAACCACCAGAGGTCTTTGCTCGACACTAACCAACAGAGCGCAGAATAGATGGTTGGTAGTGCAGTGATTAGAGCTACTGCCTTCGTACCTAAAGGTCACAGGTTTGATCCCCACCTCCAGCTGTAGTACCCTTGAGCAAGGTACTAACTCTAAATCACTGCAGTAAAATTACCCAGCTGTATGAATGGGTAAATAATTGCAGGAACCTTAAAATTGTAAGTTGCTTTGGAGAAAAGCATCAGCTAAATGTTACCTGTTCTCACTCTGTCTGTCCATCCATCAGTCAATTGATTAAGCAATCAGTCAAGCAGGTCTTTGATAAACAGAAGATGAGAGGTTGTGGAACATCATGTGGTACAATGGAAGTATCTCTCTGGTTCACGGGCCCTGTTCGTACAGCGAGCACATCCTGGTGTTCTCTGCGTTTACACGTCAAGTCCTGGTGTCTAACGCTTTGTCCTCGCAGTTCCGAGACTCCACATCTTGAGCCACAGTCCTACTGACCCTCTTCCCACGGATTCGCCTTCGCTTCGTGCGCTCCCCCTTGTAAATAAAAATCTGCACGAGTTCCCTTCAACATCTGTCTCTGTGTGATTGTGACACACAAGTTAATGAAAGCGTGATCTGAAGTATTCAGACAAAAATGAATGGACATCTAGGGAGAAGGAAGAACATCTCCAGCCAAAATCAGCATCGTTAATATCTTATGACGCAGTGTTATTAAGGCCTGAAAACTGCAGCAAGACTGAATGACAAAAAGTTAAACATGTAACTCGAGGGCAACATGAATAGTTTACTTGCTTTGTTAAACACTTCCCTCACTTCTTACGGTAAAAACTGAGGCTGAGGGGCTCTGAAGGGGTAATTCTGGATGTTCGGCAGTGTCGTCACCCTGTCAGCCGTGAGCCACACGAGAAGGGTCACCTGCTGAAGACCTTTCGTGGCCGTTTTTATCTCCTGCTTCTCCTTTAGACTCTCTTTTTTTTTTTGCCACCGCTCTTTTCCAGCCCTTGATCTCTCTTTTCAATTTCATTTTCAAAGGTACATTTTCCAGTTTCTAGTTTATTTTAAGGAGGGCTCACGGGGTTTGGCCGGGTCCCACTCTCTGGTGGGTCTGGGATTCAAGTCCTGTTTAGGGTGCCTTGCGATGGACTGGCGTCCCATCCTGGGTGTGTCCCCTCACCCTCCAGCCCTGCACCCTGTGTTGCCGGGTTAGGCTCCGGTTTGCCGCGACCCTGCATGGGACAAGTGGTTTCAGCCTGTGTGTGTGTGTGTGTGTGTGTGTGTATTTCCTTTGCTTTTCTATTTTCTAACATTTATATTTGACACTCAAATTTTCAGACAAGTTTTTTTTTTTTTTTAATTGTATCAGTTCTTGAGTATTGTTTTTGACTGCTCTACCCACTATTCACTCCAGTAACAATATTCTAAACCTCACTGTTATTGCATCAGAACTAAGCAGACTTTTAAATGGCTGTGTGCTGCAGATCCTCTGTCCACCACTTTCTTAACTGGGAGGGGCAAGCAGTAATGTGAAGTTGCTGAATTAAAAAGTAGCAAAAGCCTGTTTTTGTACTGCAGTCCAGTGTGTCATACGAAACAGCAAAATGTCTATACAGCCCAATTAGCACGCCCCCATCAGCTCACACTTCCAAAAGCTGTCACCATGAATACTGTGCGCTCTTGATTATTTCCAGCCCATACCGACGTTGCTCTTGCTCTCATAGTCCTTGGATGCCTTTTGGCAACACCAGTCTTTGTGGCCATGTGTGCTCTTCCTTAGAGACTTTGGAGTCATTTGCCCAGATTGTCCCATTGGTTGGACCTTTCAAATATAAGTTTGAGACTCAGTGGCCAAGTGATGGATGTGTCAGTATTAGCGCCTCGTTGCCTGAAATGTAGGTTGAAGTCAAGCGTGTCGTGCCTTGTTTGAGGGAGTTCCTCCGTGAGAAGGATTTCAAAACCTATTGTACACCCTGCAGCCATGTGCAGTCTTGTACAAATATGTTTGACCACTCAGCTTTGAATAAAACAAAATACGACTTTCCTGACCTGCGGATCATAACGGGCTGTGCTGTTTAGGTTAATTCCAAGCAGAAGATCTCAATACTGTTCTGTTCCACAAAACACGTAATAAACAGCAGGCCTTCAGTTAACTGCTGTAAAGCCCCTCGATGTTGTTAATTAAATTAAGTGTAAAGGTGACGGTCTGGACATCAGTCTACAGCTTTCAGAAACATACCACAAGCAACAGCTGAGACTGAGGGGTTTAGCCGAATATTTTCAAGCATGTGAAGTCATTGGGTATAGGGAAGTCAACAAACTTACACTCCCCTGTGGGTTAATAATTATCTACCAATCACAGAACAGCTGAATTCCCATTTTTTAATGAATGAATTTGATTCTGATAACCCACCACGGTCACTCCGGCTATAAATAGTATTTTAGTATGTTATCCTACTCCTCAGCGGGGATGGGTGATTTGCACTTGCCGTAACTCACCACGGTGAGCGCAGATCGGCGAGAATAATCTTCTCCCATTATCCAAACGTAATTAATGTTCCAGCGATGAGGGAGTGAAGAACTTGCGTGAGATGAAGAAAGAGTCACGTCGTAGATGCATTTATGTAAAAACTTTTCTTTTCTGAGGAGAAATTGGCTTCACCCTTATGTAACCCAATACACGCAGAAAGAAAAAAAGGTTCTTCCAATGTGTGTGTTCTTGCAGTTTTCTGCTTTTCTAGTGATGTGTTTGCTGGTCTGTTGTGTGCTTGAGGCTTTGACTGCTTGGCTTGTGTAATTACAGTATAATGAGAGTACAGAGTAAGGAAAGGACAGGAAGACTGCAGGTCAACATCCCTTACAGGAGGGAAGGGGAGAGTGTAGGAGAGGCAAAGGAGAAATCTGATCACAAAATACCTCCTGGCTGTCTCTGGGAATTTAATGAAATTGCTGGAGAGCTGCTCCGGAGCGGGGCGGCTGGTGGGGGCACATCTGGATCCAATATGTTACAGGCTTTGATTTTCCTTCTTTCTCTTCCGGAAATAACCTTAAAAAAGGGATTTCTCTCTATTTTTGTGCTTTATGGATACTGCCTTAGCAATCTTTATGTTCAACAATTGCAAACGTGGAAGGCATCCAGACTGCAGACATCATACGTGGCTCCTGCTCTGGGCTTCGCGTTGTTTTTGCGATGTGGAACTTGGGCTGTAAGGCCTTACAAAACTGCTCATAGTAAGAAATAAACAGTGGAAATGGGAAACACGATACACAAGAGTGGAAGCAGTCCAGCTATATTAAAATGAGGAGAGCCTGTAAACGTAAAAGTGGAATCTGGATGTTTTAAGGGTACATAGATTTTCTTTTCAAACATTCTCTAGTAAAACAAAGCCCATCGGTACAAAATATCTCCTAACAGTACAAATATACTGAAGCTCTACTTCTATTTGCATTTATTTATGTAAGCCTGACCATTTATTTATTGTGCTCTTCAATAAAAGCATTACATAGCCCATGATTTCACAGTAGGATCATTTTGCACAGTAATTTTTGCAAAATTTTGGGCCTTGTGTGGAAATGGTGCAGTTTACCTGCATTTTATTTGCAAGAAGGCACCAAGATTAATATGGCATGGTTAATATTTTTTTTTTTTGGAAATAAATTAATATAATTTCACACGGTTGATCGCTTAATTACTCGCAGATGTTTTTGTGTCTAAACCATCTGCACAGTAAACATCATTCAGTCACTGTGAGGTTATTATAGCTAAATGTGAGAAATGTGGAATTAGTTAGTGACACATAACTGAATGCTGCTTGAAATGATGTAGGCGATCGTTGCGGTTTAGGAATATCGCCACTCTTCTGTGTCTGACAATCGAAATACTAATAGCATTTGTATCAAAACATTTACATTGTACACGCAAGTATTTTTGTGCAAGTTGTCAAGGGGAACCTAGCAAAGTGTAGCTGTACGTAAAAATAGTTTGTGACGTGTGCGTGTGCGTGTGAAGGTCGACATCGATCCGCGGCAGCGTGCACCTGGACAGAATGGCGCTACACGTACGCACGCACGCACGCACGCACGCACGGACGGACGGACGCGCGCACGCACGCACGCACGCACGCACACCTCTAGATAAGGTTAGGTGGATAATTACACAGTATTACGCTTGTATTTATTGACTAGTATTAGAGGGGTTTGCCACCTTACAAGCTGAACATCCCACTCCTAATAGTGTTCCTGCTGTGTGGCACTATAGTCAGTGTCCTTATCCTGAATGGATACAGTAAGAATACATGATACAAGTTGTAGGGTAAAAAAGTCAATGCTGTCAGCTGGAAAAAAACGGTTATTAATGCTTTTGCTAGTAGTAGTATTTTTACAGACGACGCAATGACACATGTAAGAGATGAAATCGAATTTGCGAGCGATGCTGAGAAGTGATGACGGTTATGAATGACACGTCAGTGTGACTTTAAGAATCATTTTAGTTTATGTCTGAAATGTCACTCTCTGCCCCTGGGCTGTTTCGTCGATATGCATTTAAAGAAATGGGGGTAGATTAGAAATTGCTATTTATGAAGGATACTTGACTTCCCTTAGAGAATTATTCACAACAAAGGTTAGCCTTACCGTAAGGCTACTGAAAAACATGCATTTGCAAATGAAATGGATGTTTTAAAATTGCAACACATCTTGTCGAACCAAATATGTAGCACTCACGTACAGGAAAGAAAAAAAAAAAAAACACAAATGTATCATACTGGGGCAGGTGTAACTTCTGGCCTTAGTTTCTCCGTAAAGAAAACACGTTGCTGAGGCACTTTTTGCTCAGCGCCCAGAACCTCATGCGCTTCTACTCTCTATTTGTAGCGAATTCATGTTGTATCTTATCAGTTATGAGGGTTTCTTAAAAAGCGTAACATTGTATAAATAATGTGTTTTCAGCTCCAGATTCACCGGCAACTCTGGTGTGTGAAGAAAAAGCGAGGCCGAGGGTGTTAAACGTATGTATATAGGTTAGGCCTAGTATATATCCCAGTCAAAACATAATTCATAACTGTCGAAAACACGGCTTTAAATATGACAACCTTTTTTCTTTTTTTAAAATCTTCGATTGGATATGGAATGTACGGCAAATTACAGAAAAAAAGAAAGAGAATTATGAGTACTTTTATCGCAATTTTCTGTATAACTGGTACTGTTTTGTTTGTATATCATAACATGTCGTCAAACAAAACTGTACTGTAGTTATCTTTCCTGTTTTGGAGCGCGTCCTTATTGTTTTAGCCTATGGTATTGTTGTTTTTAAAAGTTCTCGGTATTAATTAAACACGGTTTATGGCATTTTGTTCCCGTATGCGTACGTATTAAATAAATAAGGGATTTTCAGGAAGAAACTTTCGAGAATTCCTGTTGTTGATAATTCCTCCGGCGCGAAAACGAAAAACTGCCTGCTTCTGATTAGAGGTGGAACCTCCTGTGGATCCCGGGGATTAAGTGTGAGTTTTCGTGCCTCTGGATGAGCACATAATTGTGTCATTAGAGAGGAGCTCGCGGCTCTCCGGGGCCCCGGCGCTCCGTTCGCCGCCAAGAACTTGGGCTCCTGCCATTTCTGCGCTCAAAAACGCTGGGAAGGCGGCAGAGAGCGCGCGGTCGCGTGTCCCTCCCTCGCTCCCTCCGCGTCGCGCGCGCCTTCCAAATATATACTGCATATATCACTAAATCATGCAGAAGGAGTGAGTAACGATGGCCGTCTCCAAACGAGCACCGTCGTCTCCATTCGTCGGTGGAGGTTCGGGACAAGGAACAAGTTAAAAAAAAAGTTCCTGACATCGATCGAGCAGAGGCAGGGGAGGGGAAAATTGTGTAACTTATGATCATGGGGGTGTGGAAGCTCTTTTTCCTTTTTTAAGGAGAAGCCAGGCGAGAAAGCGTGGCAGAGTCCTTTGAAATCGGGGAAGGGAACGCGCGCGGGGATTCTGCTCCCCACAATGACTTATGTGTTATAATATTTAATGAAATGAGGATTGAGGAGGGGGAGCGCTAGCCGAGTAACTAACGGGCCGCGATGGACTCGGGTTATTTGCTGGAGAGCCACCTTGTCCAAAACGCAGCGAGCAGGATGGAGTCCTTGGACGGCGCTCAAAGCAGGAAAAACTTCAGCGTGAACCATCTCCTGGACCTGGAGGAGGTGTCGGCGATGAAGAGCATGGCGGGTCCCGTGGAGGGGCTGAAGGAGGCTGGAAAGCAGGGGCTTCAGGAGCAGTCCGGGGTGAGCAGCGGCAGCGAGGCAGCGCCGCAGGACAGTGAGTGTCCCCCGTCCACACCGTCCGCCCTGCGCTAAAATAAGAGTTTGGGGAGCTCGTCTCGAGAGCATCAGTGGCCACCATGACATCACATG
The DNA here is from genome assembly GCF_900964775.1 of Scleropages formosus. Lineage (NCBI taxonomy): Eukaryota > Metazoa > Chordata > Actinopteri > Osteoglossiformes > Osteoglossidae > Scleropages > Scleropages formosus. The sequence goes on from NC_041822.1 coordinate 12,015,755, forward strand.
TGTCCTGCAGATAAGTTCTCCACAGTCACAGTGTAAGGTCCGTTTAGTCTTATTCCCAGAAGCTCGTCGTGTATAGCCTCGACGATTCATCTCGTCTCGAATTTGCAGTCGCACGTATAACTAGTATTATTTCATTATATTGCAGTGGCAGAAATGTACTGCCCCCCCCTCCAGAGCAAAGTGTATGGACAGGACGCAAAGTTTACTGTCAGCAGCCGTTATTCTACAGATCACACATGCACATTTTCCACGCTTGATTAATACCGACATGCTAAGAATAATACGCTGAGTATTTATTAGCTTTCTGCTTGGTATCAAATAGCCTACTGTTTTAATTAATAAGATCGCACAGTACAATAATATATTCGATTACAGAGATCATAAAACTTATATTGCAGTCATAACTATTATTTCATTTTTTATCGATGACCAGTTAGTCTGACCATCTCGTGGAAGATTTTCTAAAATATTGTCATATATATAGTCGGTATTTTCTGTTCATTTCTGTGCACAAAGTTCATATATGACCACATTAATAACCCGACCGTACCTTCAGTCGCCGGAGGTGCGGAAGGTTCAACTCCTCACATATATTCATTCATTAATGGATATGGGTGAAGTAAATTTTACAGTTATTCTCTCGGATGAAATATGACTGCTCGACTGAGCGCGTTTCTGTTGTAATGATCGTTTATAATCGTTCTTTTAATCGCACTTTTGATGGGCGGTTTGTATCAGTGGCTCTTTCAATTGAGCTCCTGTCGGGACAACCCACCGCCGTCTGCTATTTTCAAGCTGTCAAACTGGAGCCACAGCTTCACCATTAAAAACCCGAAAGGGATCCGTGTAGAAATAAGAATAACGGGAATTATCAGGACAATTCCTAGACCTCTTGATTTGACCTGAACTCTTTGTCCTCCTTTATTCCTTATTATTGAAGACCAAGTTCACTTAGGAACCAAGACATTTATAAGTGTCACCCACTGTTCATTTCAGTGAGTTTTAATTACATCCAATGGATTATGTAGAGACATTAAATGTGTGTTGCATCTTTAAGCATAATAAATAGTGAAATAATATTCTTCCCTATACCGTTGAGCATTTTTACCGGGGTAGACGTTTATAAAACCTTATTTAGGACGCATCATTAGTTGTTAGTATCTCAACTTGGTGCAGTGTAGTTTTTGGAATTTTATCATTAAAAATTCCCTCATGTAGCTGGAACATTTGGAAGCACAAGCAGCATCTCTCGTGCAGCATCTTTACTCTTTTTACTCCCTTCTCAAATGGCTTTTAATATGCTTACACCTTTACCCTTTTTCCTCCGGCATGTTTAATACTTAAAAAATTAAGTCGAAGTTAACTTTTCTTATACCACACGGTACAGGCTGCAGTACTGTGTAGCCTTTTCACACTCGCTGCCTTCGCCGCCTTTCCCTAACAGGTTAATATTTCAGTTTAAACGGAAATCATGAAATCACAAACATGCTGATTTTAGCTTATTTTGCCCATGATACGTAGACCGTAACTTTTAGTTTCAACACACTTTCGTGCACTTTGTAGAGACTTCGGGGAACCGCTCGCGGAGCTCGGCCTGCGCACTCAGGTACGTGTAAGTAAGCGTGAGTGGAGAGTCCAGAGAGAGTGAAAAATGAGTATCCTTGACCCCATGCACTACCGTTGCGTTTCCCTTTAGAGCCTACACAACAGAGTAGAGGCCTTAGCAGTACTGAGTGTTCATGTTAGCCGACAGGCTCCGAAAGGACACCTGGAACGTGTGTCCTGATCCACTCCACTCCACACCGCACATCTGTCATGTGGGTAGGGGGCAGATACCTGGACCAGCTGCCCTCCTGCCCTCCTGCTCTTCTGCCCTTCCACATGAACCGTATAGTGCATGCAGTACAAAACAAACAGCACACACTTCTTCTTTTTCAGCGTAAACTCTTGACTATCACGGCACACACTTTTGGATAAATTGAAAACATTTTGAACAAACTCAATGAATGAATGTGAAGAAATTGTCCATCTCTGTTTACTGAGGAAAAAGCTTCGATCCAAGAACTCGGAGTACTCAGCAGAAATGTTTTTGGTGTCCGCTGAAGAAAAGTCAGTCGATTTGTAAATAAAAGAAGTTTTGCAGAATCACAATATTAAAATATAACATTAGATAATGCAGTTAAATAATGTATTCAGTTAAAACAGTTTAAATTTTCAGGGTGAAAAAATCTTTAAAAATACATTTAATTGACAAATGATCAACAGGACTTGGAGGACACGCTTGTATTCCACTTGTTGACTTGGTGGGGGGAAATATGTTTTTAGTTTGATCTTAACACAGGTTAGTTTCCCGTATGAACCTGTGCAGGTTCCCAGTGCCTTCCTTTCTTCCTTTCAGCAGAACACAGCATTATGCTCTTTGAAGCATTATGGACTCATGATCTGCAACCAATTTGTAAGTCCACATTTACGAATCTCATGTTCCTTTGGAACCGCAAAATGGCCTAAACTCAGAAAATTTGCATCACTCAATCGGCCATTTGACAGTGTAATATTTGTTACTTTCTCAAATTTAACCAGTTTTGAGGGTTAACCTCCTATGTTTGAAGCAAAATGCTTCAGTTTCTTTTAGAAGGAATTTTTCAGCTTTTCTCTTTTATTATTCCCCCTAATTAACAATGATAATAATTTTAATCATTCTAACATACAGTAGTTTAACAAATCAGATTTAGCCTGTTATTTACAACAAATGTAACATAATTAATGCAATAATGACCATTTTAAATCTTAACGTACTAAATTGACTGATTCAGTTTGCTTTTAATATTTGCAAAATAGAGATGTTGCTTCATTAAGAATTCGCTCTATGAGGATTCATGAACTCACTGTATGAGAATGCAATGTTTATGGGTCACACTGGAGCCGTATAAATAGACTTGGCAGCCTATTTTGTCTGTAAACATTTTATATCCTAAAAAGAAAATAAAACAAAGGAAGACAGGGCGCTCCGAGGAGGAGAGAGACTGACAGAAAGACCGCACCAGGGGACTGTGATTGGTGAGGGTTAAAGCAATTACACATTGAAATTCAAAATAATATACAAACCAGTGTAATATCTGAAAGAATAGTGGAATATGAAAAATAACAGTTATATTGAAAGTAACTTAATACCCATAAGGTAATACTTAATTCATACAAAAAATTATTTAAGTTTAGGTTCATGCAAACTGTTTACCTATTTCTGTTAGTTCTCTTTCTAAATTACACTTAGGTCATATGTAACCTCAGCACTAATGAAATGCAAGCAAAACACAAACCCTAGAACACTTTAAGTAATGAGACCTTATTCGTAAATAGTGAACAATATGGAAATATAGATTTGAAGCACAGTTCTGTAACAGTAGTTTTAGCAATATTTACACTGCACATATTGTGGTACTGAAAGGGCACAGCCTTTACTAATATAAAACATTTAAAGCCAAAAGAACAGCTTGATTATTCCCACTGAGAGCTGAAAAACAGCACTTCCTCGGCAGTGCTGACCCTGTGGTAATTCGGTACATGTGATGAAAGCAGCATTAGTGCAAGGTGAAGGGTTAGCAATACGTCCCAGCTTCACCTGTCCTCCGGGTATTCGCGAACTGACTCAGCTTATGGGTTAAAAGCTTTATTCATTTTTACTGTCCCACTGTAATACAATATACTGTAATTCAATACCATTTTATATTATTTGATTATTAGAAAATAACTCTGTAACCAGATGTCAGCTAAATATTTTTTCTAACGGTTACCTTAAGGAATCAGTCAAAAAATTGTGTGGAACATGTAAAGCTTAGACCCTGCAGCGAAAAGAGTTATTTACACTTGCAGTGACTGTGGGTCATACATCTTAACGCATGGCTTTTTATGGCCTCTGCTGATAATGTCTGAAATGTTCCATCTTACGGAACTTGAGCCCCTGTAAGTGACTTTAATTTTACAGCAAAATTTGTGCGCTTGCGTGCTGCTGTGTGTGCGTGGTTTCTCCACATTTTTGAGTGGCTCTGCACATGCCTTTAGACCAGGCTGTTTTTTATTTGAATTTTAGCTGTGTTGGATGCAACCTTTAGATTTTACTTCATATAAGATGCCATTTTTACACCCCGCAAAGGAAACCTGTCGACTTTTTCCTTTAGTTATGTACCGAAGCGGTTCTTTCACATGCGAGTAGTTGTAGCATGTTTCCTTTGCAGGGAAAGTTTTTAATTAATTGCAGCATGCCAGGTATAGGTAAGCCATCCTTTTGTTGACAAGACTGCATGAGTGTATCTGTGGGTTCCCATACCTGCTCATTTCAAGGCATCTGCCTTTCATTAGAACGCTCACTGCTCAACCAACAGGCCTTGATGCTGGGGCAACACGCACTCAAATGTAGTCCATGGCCGCAAGGTAAAATTAAAATTTTTCTGCCAAACCAATTACACCTAATGAGAAAGAAAATATTAACCTTCTGTATTGTTTCCCCCAGTACTCTATGAATATTACAGTAAGTGTAGTATAATATAGTCGAGAACCTTTCTTATTCTTATATATTTTTCAGATCAGCTAAATAGCAAGTTATTGTACTTTCCACACATTATTATTAATTTTTTTTTTTTTTTTTTTTTTTAATTTTGGAAGGTCAACTTACAGTTGTGCCTAATTTCTGTATCATTTTCGGCATAGTCAGTAGGTTTCATAATATTGTTTTCCTTAACCTGGGCTTTAAACCAATTACTTTGGTGAGTAGTTTGGCTTTGAACAGACACTCGCCACTATTAACGGATGAGTTTTGCGGCCACACTGATCACTGCTAAGTAACGGCAATTGGAAACACATTCCGGGCTCTCCATCCATCCTCGGAAGACGGAGCTGTGTGGAAAAACTTGTGTGCTGCGGTCTGTGGTGTTTTCACTACATCCAACTTCATACTTAAGTGTAAGCGTGAAGTAGGCCTGGATTCTCCGGGAACATTTACCACATTGTGCTGCCGGGTACCTTTTTTACCTTAAGTCATTAAACGTGATTTGTCATCTAGAGTTTGGTGTCCAGAACAGGCGAATATGACTAGTAGCGCTAAACAAGACATGGATGAATCAACCTTTATTCCATTAATTAACTGCAATTAGAAAGCGTAGCGTCTTGATAAGAAACATTCTCTTCTTCGGTTTCGGACAGAGGAAATTTAACTGCTATTTATTTATTGATTTTTTTTTTTACTCAAATTATTATTGCTTTTTTGAAGCTGTACCGAGTTACAGCATTTTTTCCGGCGATATTCGCAAATATATATTTGATGTTTTTTTTTTCCCCAAAATTCTTCTTGTTTATGAAAAAGAACGCCAAATTGGTTTTTAAAAAATCCAGCCCTTCTGGGCTGTATTATGTTAGGATTGTCCTGTTCGACTCAGATATTTCGTTGTCAAATTTTTCTTAATTTTAAACCTTGCAAAACTAGTACTGGCAAAAATTTACTTGTAACTTGTTTACGGCCCAAACATTTTTTTTTTTAATTTTTGTTTTAATTTTTTAATTAAAAATTTAACTTAAATCACGCACAGCTTATTTGTTAGTGTTTTATTAGTTATTGGGTGCGTTTATACTTCACAGTAATAATAAACTAAAAACACGGAAGTAAAAACCGCTCTTTAGTTACACGCGTACGTGTGGCTGTGGATGAGGAGAGCTTCCGCAGGGAATAGATACATAAATAAATTACCACAACTCACTACTTACTTTGTAGTTTAGTTAGAAATTAAAAAATGTGAAACCGCTGTATTGACAGGAGCTAAACACAAGGCACTTTATTCTCCACTCTCAGTAGGTTCGGCGCCCAGGCCAGTGTGCGCGTGTTGGTCACACACACGACACGTACCGTGGAGAAAATAGTGCCGTGAATAGGCCTACGAGCGGAGTGCGTCCCGCCGCGTGCTGCCCGCCCCTTCGTGCGACTCGCGCTCCCTCTCGCGCACTGCAGTCCCCGACGGAGCCGAGGCGCCGAGCGGCAAGTGAACGCCGCTCGAAACCAGATGTGCGGAGGCGCCGCGCAGTCAGCGCGCGGGTGCGCGGCCCCGCGGTGCTCGCACGCCACCGCAGTCCCGCGTGCTGCGAGCGCGTGACTGTGCCTCAGAAGCAGCAGCAGCAGCTGTGGTGTTTTTCTGCTGTCCCCATTTTGCTTACTTATTTGTATTTTCTTCAGAAACTATATGTTTAATATCCCGTCCTTTCCGTTTCTTGAAGGAACCGCCTTTTATATTTTCTAAATGTATGTACGAGGTAGAAAAAGACGATGGGTAGGGGTCCTACGCGCATGAAGGCTACATCAAATTGTGAAAACGTTATCGTGAGCCACAGTGGTTCATAAAAATGAAACACCAGAATGTTAATCGAAATCATTATTTAATCAGCCTATGCTAAATAGTCATGCTATTTCAGTACTAAAGTTGGCATTCTCCGGTAAACTACTACATGAATCGGCAGCCTGTCAGTACAAAAATGTCTTTTTTGCTTGGTTAAATATTCTACTTGTACAATTTTGTCTTTTTAAATAGATCAAAAAGATTCGTACATTTAGTAATCTTTATGCTCATGTATGAAGAACTCCTCATTCATTCAACAAAGTAAAAACACATATTTAACTATAGATTTTGTGGATGATAATGCAAATGGATAATGCCAAAATAAAGGGTATTTATGCATGGCACAGATAACACCAACATATTTTAAAATATTTGTATCAAAAATGATTATTTCTATCTTGTCTTCTAATGTTACATTTTCTTTTATTTATTATCTGTAACCATTTATCCAGCGCAGGGTCACAAAGGTCCATAGGCTGTCCGGGAAGCGTAGGGTGTGAGAGAGGGTCCTCTGGATGACTTACATTACATTTACATTTATTCACTCAGCAGACACTTTTCTCCAAAGCGACTTTCAATGGATACTATGTAGTGTTACTAGCCCACACACCTTATTCACCACGGTGACTTACACTGCTAGATACCCTACTTACAATGGGTCACTCATCCATACATCAGTGGGACACACTCTCTCTGTGTCACTCACACACCGTGGGGAATGAATCCTTTTTGATAATTTGGGTCCTGGATGTTTATGATGTTTAATCATATGTCTTTGCACTCTGTAAAGCACTAGCTATAGGCTGCTACATGATGAATTTTGCAAAAAAATGCAGTGGTCTGGTAAAACCTGTAGCTTTAGTCACATCCTGATACTGAGAGAGTCCCCAGGATGAGCTCCACCACCATGAGCTATACACACAGTGGCACTGTTTGCAGTGAACGCCGGTGTCTTTGCCAGGTCTGCTTTTGAGGCATCCAGCTCAACTGAAAATTTGCATTAAAAAACATCATTGCCGTATAATTACAGCTGCTTTAAAATGCATTTCTGTACTAAAGTCTCAAGGCTAGTTGTTCACAGCCATGATCGATCTACCATCATGTTTTTTAATTGGCTAAATTATGTTAATGTGTAACTACAAATGATTTAAAGATCATTGTCAGTTCTGAAAATTTTGCCATATCTAAAAAGACAAGGTACATTTCTTGAATTTTAGCATAAATGAGTTTGGGGTGACCAAATGTGAACTCTGTGAAAAAAACTTCACAGGATTTCTTGTCACTTATTAAAATAATGTATTCTGTAGCCTCGTTACCAAACACATAATGTTTTAGAATACTTGAAAGAAGTTTGAAATAGAGCGTTTGAGAACTTTATTGAAAAATATTCAAAAATATTTGTTTTACATTTTGCCCTGCAGCTGAAGTTATTGCATTAGTCTCTTTTGTAATGAACCATTCTGTTCTTTACAATGAATTTTTCCCCACCTCCTCATTATCCCAATTTAATACCTCTCAGCAGTCCACCTTAACACATTAATATGCAAAGATACTGTTATATAGAATGTCTTATTGGTTTTTCATTGTGTCAGATGTGATCAAAAGTCACATTATTAATCTTCTCTATAACATGATGTTCAGTGATCCTTGTTTGGAAAAAAATATTTACTATCTAGTGCTCTTGTGCTTTGCATATGAAAGTTTCAGCTATTTATATGTTTATTTAACTGTTTCAGCAGGTCTCTAGTGTTTCATGAAAAGGAACAAAGTCACTACTAATGGTTTTAAAAAGTCTTTTCCATGAAAACCCAAACTGTACCTCTTACCCTGACATTTTGTTGAAAAAGTTGTTGGTCCTCATATACATGCATTAAATCAGACTAATGTGCACAAAACATGTAAAAACCTAGAGTCGCCAGTCAAAATTATGTTAATGTGCTCAATTATGACTTGAAAGGGGACTTGAAGAGGGACGCCAGGTTTAGCCAGTTCTCCTCAGGTCCTGAGCTGCTCTGTGACAGTGGGGTTCGAGTCCAGCTCAGCATGTGTGGAGTTTGCATGGTTCTCCTTGTGTTTGCACCCTCCTGACATGTACAGAAGAAGGCACCGGCAAACCACTTCCGTTCCTCTCTTGCCTTGGAATCCACGCAAGCTGTCACTATGAGTTGGACTCAATGGCACATCCATCCATTACTTAAAGACCTAGGGTATCCAGTCAAAGTACATATTTTCCACATAATGTGGAATGTGACACATTTCAACTAATAAAGAATTGCATGTTTAAATGAATTACATTTGCTTTAGGCTTTGAAGTGCTGTTTCTTAAAAGTTAAACATTTTTATGCTGTAGCAAGCTTTTCCATTTATGCAAGATGATGCTTATGCCTCTTCCTGCTAAAGAGTTACTTTAATTGCTGGAACACTTTGCTTTGTGAGGAAGATCTACTAAGGTAATGAAAACTACAGTCTACTTTCACATTATTAAAAAACTGCAAAAGGGTCCTGGACAGTAATTTTTTATATGATGGATTGAAGCAAATTAATAATTACAAATAATGTAATGTAAATCTTATAAATTTTTGTAAGTTATATAGTAGGAAGAAAATGTTTTATTTTCTGAACATTGATGTTTTTATCTGTTGTTTGAGACTGTCTGAATCACAAAGTGTAGTGTGTCTTAAATCTACCTAAATCTCAGGAACACTGCAGAGTAGCAGTTTCTATAGGATTCAGAATATAATAAGGTATGGAATCATGCTTTTCAGTTACTGGTCACCATAGGTTATGAAGTAATGCACAGGGCTGTATATATGTATCTATGTATTTATTTATTTATTTATTGGCAATGCATGCTTTGACAGTGTCTTACCCTTATTTGTCAAACACTATTTGTCAGAATAGGCAAATTTAATCTAATCTTCATTCTTAAAATGACATTAATTTGTGATTAATATAAAAAAAGTTATTTTATTCAATGGCATATAATTTTTTTCAAAAGTATGTGTTGTGTACATATGACTACACTGGAACTGGGACTTAAAATGTAAACCTGTTTTTTAAAGATCAAGGGATATTTCCACTCCATTGCTCAGAACAGTACTTAAGATTTTAATTTTTATTGCAATGTGCCACACATGCTACATGATAAATATGGTAATTGTCAACCAGTCTCAAAATATATTGCTTAATTGTTTCCACTGGAAGCAGCTCTTTGCCATCAGCAAGGCACTAAACATGTCCCTTTTCCAGAAAAATCCTGTCATTATGGTTTTACTGGGTTCCTGCCACAGCCTGATCACTGGCTAGAAGCCTGCTTGTTGCATTGCTTTTCACTGAGGATTCCCACAGCCTGCCAGGAGAATGAGATGCTGAGTAATACAGCAGAGCAGCTCCTCCTTGTCCCAGGTGTCAAGGCTGGCAATTACTGCAGCACTCATTGCTATTTAGTCAAACTTCTGCAAAACACACTGCTGTAACTGTTAAACATGGCACAACAGCTTTTAAAAGAATTCTTTGGACAGTGTCAACATAGTGCATATGTAAACAACATAAAATTTCAACATGACTTCAGTGTCAATGAGCTGAGTTAAACCAGTAATGACACAATTAACAGCTTCTCGCATGTGGCTAACGTGACGTAACCTGAAGACTGAGGGTCAGGTTCTTTGGAGGTGTCTTTCTCTTGGTGCTCGAAGCAAGATACGTGCTGACCGCTATTCTGTGCTGTTCCGCTTTAGAGAAAATCACAGAGCAAAGAACATATTTATAATAATATCTGCATTCATCTATTTCAGTTATTGTTACTGAGTTTAATGGTGAAATTGCATTCATAAAACATCACATTGTATAAAAGTCATAGCTGTTTTGTGTGAGAGGATGCATCACCAAAGGAAGTGACAAGTTTAAGAAAATCCATGACAAGCCTCAACCACTCTGCAAACGTAGAATAAATGTTGCAGGTTGACAGTTGCCAGACCTGCACGGTCAATGTTGTGGTAAACCAAGAATTAGTCGATGATTCACGTCGGAATGAGACACAGCGCTTGGGAATCTCTGGGTCTCTGTGGGAGTTTATTCTGCAGTTGTGTTCATTCTGTCTTCCAGCTGTTTGTTGATGGCATTCGAATGAAGCCAGAAGAGCTGAGAGAATGGAATGTTTTTCCTGCTTTAATTGGATGTTATGAAATTGCCTGGAAAAAAAGAAGGCATCTGGGATAGAGAAGAGTTTGATGGATTTCCCAGTTCAAGGTACAAAAATGGCAGAAAGCCTGTGGACCTCACACATTCCTCTTAGTTGCTGAAGGCAGCTAATTGTTTGTGTTCTCAGACTTTCACTTTTTTATGGCAGAGAAGAAGAAAATGTAATCCTTTTGGTTAAACAGACGTTTACCACAAGGCATATCACTCATACTAAAAGAGCGTTATATGATGTTTCAATGTGTGTATTACATTTTTAGAGCTGAACAAGCCAGGAATTAAAATGCAGACAGTAGGAACAGACCTCATATGAATAAATAATAACGAGAAATAACAAAGTAGTATGAGAGAGCTGGGGAATCTGCAATCACTTCTCCTACTTGTATTACTAAGTCAAAAGTTATCCTTTAATCAGTGAATGTGTTATTGTCTTGGCAAGTGAATAACCTGTGCTTGTGCAAGAGCCTGAGTGAAGTCACTTAGCCTGCGATGACCTTTTTTTCGCAATATAACATTTCAGTGAAACAACTAATTGCAGAGTAATCCTATAAATGCCTGTGTTGTTTGTTCTTGTTATGGTTAAGAGAATAAACTACAAAAACAAGATTCAGGCATTAGAGTTGTACGCAGTTCGTTCTTCGCATACACTCTGATACGAAACTCAACCTATGTTTTTTTTTTTTTTTTTTCCATTGAAGAATTGCTAGAAACATACAGTAACATAACATAGAGTATAGGGGCAGTGTAGTGGTTAGTGCTGGGGGCTTTGGACCCAAAAGTTGCAGGTTTGAATCCTATCTCCTGCTGTACTACACCTAATTAAGGTACTTACCCTGAATTGCTCCAATAAAAGACTACTCACTTGCATAAATGGGTGAATAATTGTAAATAACTTAACATTGTAAGTTACAATGGAGAAATGCATCAACTGGATGAATAAATGTGGCTCCTTAAAGTCAACTCTTCCAATTTATTATAGCACCCTTTTTAGCATATTGTTTTAGAATGATTAACATAGGGTTTTCGAAAAAGTTGAAAACAAGTGTAGAAAAATAGTAGGACTGGAGAGTCTTGAACAGTAAATTGAGCCATTAATACATAACTGGCAATGATAATATCACTTTAATATGTTTGATCATTATAGCACTCAAATTATGCAGATACAGATGGTTCTGGAAATTTCAATTTTGGGAAATTACATTTACCAGCTGTCCTTTCACAGGGCCCATTTTTTGAGCTGAAATTTTTACCAGCTGATAAATCATGGTGCATCCTTGTTTCAGGTAGAAACACAAATGTCCGATCATTTTGTAATTCAAATTTCATTCTTTAATATGCATCACTGCCCCAGTTCTCCTGCACCGTCCCTCCCTGATTCCTTCCATCTCCATCCCAACATTTGGATAAATATTTGGGCATTTGAGTCATTTTTCAATATCCAAAGTGCATCCAAAACTCACACATCATAAAGCTTTCAGATAGATGCCAAGCGCAATTAGGCCCATGCGTGCGCGTTTCGCCAGCAGGAGCTGGGCACGTGTCCAAAAGCATGAAGTCATTCAGAACAGCTCCGAGTTCTGGGCCTCTGTATGTCTGGCTGATGCGAATTTGCAGTTCCTGCCGTGCTTCTCTCTTAAACCTTATGAACGCAGCCAGGCTTCGGCAGTGAAATCTTCTGTTTTCTGAACCCTGGGATACAGGGCTTCATCCAGTAGTCACAGTTTGAATCTGATGGACTAATAACAGTGGGAGGAATAGAGACGAAAAGCAGTATTAAGTTCTTTCATTAAAGCACAACTGTACAATATTCCTAAGAACAAGTATGAGCTATATTTTAGTTTTTTGTTTCGAGTTTGCATGACGACCTCACATTTGTGTGGAATTTCTCTGGGTGCTCTGGTGTCCTCCCACAGTCTGAAGACATACATTTCAGGTTAATAGGTGACTCTAAATTGTCTGTGGTGTGTGCATGTGTGGCTCTGTGTGTGTGTGACTACCCTGCAATGGACTGGCATCCCATCCAGAGTGTACCTCTCCTAGCTTGGCACCCAGTGATCCTGGGATAGGTTGCGGACCGCTGCAACCCTGACAACAGCACGTGGCTAATGAAAGTATGAAAGTTTGTAACGAAAGGATATTCTTCATTCAAAAAGCAGACTAAACTCAGAAAGTTACAAATTCACTAAAATAGTTTAAAACCTCTAAGCTTTCGAGCTTTATGCACATTTGCTCATTTGACCACCTTAGTCAAACGCTACTGTAGACAAATGTTACGGACACACGTATATACATACGGATATTGGAGGTTCAGCAATTTCTCATCCGCTCCTTCCTCCCATGCACAGCTGACAGTCTGAGCTCTGGGACTGGCCAGGCCAAGAAGAAAAAAAAGCAGAGACGCAGCAGAACCACCTTCAACAGCAGCCAGCTGCAAGCTTTGGAGCGGGTCTTTGAGCGAACGCACTACCCCGATGCCTTTGTGCGTGAGGATCTGGCCCGTCGAGTCAATCTGAGTGAGGCCCGGGTGCAGGTAATAGAATCATATGGCCTTTTATGTGGGGTAATGCAATTTCCTTTGTATAATAATAGCTGAAAATTGCAAAAAGTTTGGTAAAAGAGAAATTCAACATCTCTGTCTCAAAGAAGTTACTGACAGGAGGATTCTTGAATGCAAGAAGTCAGTACATCTTGGCATCCCAATTAATTTATGAGACTTTAATTTAATTTAATTTAATTTAATTTAATTATGATTTCATTTAATACCTTTGCTTCGGCTTACCAGGTATTGCTTTGCATTTTCGAGGAACGGAATTTGCTCACCTCTTATAATGTGTGAGACATTTATGGTTACATTTATTCATTTAGCACATGCTTTTCTCCAAAGGACAGTGATTACTATGTAATATTTAGCTGACACTTTCTTCTTCTAGGTGATGCAATGTTAGACACGATACAGTAAAATCCTTACAATGATTCACCTATGTATGCACCATAGCAATGTAACACATACACACAGAGTGCTGGCAATTCGGAGTCACCAGTTCACCTGAAACACGTATCTTTGGACTGTGGGAGGAAACAGAGCAGCCAAAGAAAACCCATGAAAACTCCCATCGGCTGAGCAGTGACTGAACCCACATCCAATAGTTTACATTACATTTATTCACTTAGCAGATGCTTTTCTCCAAAGCGACTTACAATGGATACTATGTAGTGTTACTAGCCCACACACCTTATTCACTGCGGTGACTTACACTGCTAGATACACTACTTACACTGGGTCACTCATCCATACATCAGTGAAACACACTCTGTCACTCGCACACTATGGGGAACCTGAACAGCATGTCTGTGGACTGTGGGAGGAAACCAGAGTCCCCAGAGGAAACCCACACAAACACAGGGAGAACATGCAAACTCCACACAGACTGAGCGGGGATTAAACCCACGTCCTCTCGCACCACCCAGGCGCTGTGAGACAGCAGCGCTACTCACTGTGCCGCCATGCCGCCCAACAATACGGCCCATGGCACCATGAGGCTCGAGTACTGCCCAGTGCATCACTGTACTGCCCAGTCCGGAGAGCAGTGCCACCCTGCCCTCCTCTATGCAGTTATATGGTTTGTGTGAGGCTGGATTAAGCTCTCAACCGCCACTGCCTCTTGTTTGTTAGACTCACCTGTTATAAGCACCTGTCCAAACTATGTGAATTCGCAATGATGTCATTAATTTTCTTGTCTTTACCGTTCTGTTTTTTGCACTAAAGGTTGAATTAATGCATAAATACTGAATGCTATATACATGTTTTGTTTGTGAGTGTTTAAGTGTACAAGACTCAATGGCTTCTTAAGAGCTGAACAAGCTCAGGTAGACAGCAGTACAGTATTATAAAATAATTAATGAAGGGAAACTGCCTTGTTATGTTGTTAAGGTAACTAATGTTAACTAATGAAGTAAATGTGTCTATTTTAATGATAGTGTCTCATTTTTGATACTGGATTTCAGTGGGTATGTTTTGGGACTCAGCTACTGATTAAAAATGTTTCCATTCAGACTACTAGTAATTCCATCTACGTATGAGAATTCACCTTGCAAAAGGTTTTTTTTTTTTTCAAGGAACGTGTTAGCTTCGTAAGATGGGAGAAGACTGTACTGTCATTAATATAACATGGATAGTAAGACGTTTTAGTGGATATTTATGGCTTGTGTCCCACAGGTGTGGTTCCAAAACAGACGAGCTAAATTCCGCAGAAATGAAAGGGCCATTCTGGCCAGCCGTTCCAGCAGTCTGCTCAAGCCCTACAGCCAGGATGCAATCATCGAGCAGCCCATAGCACCCCGACCAGCCCCCGTCAGTGCAGACTACATGTCCTGGTCTTCATCCACATCCTACAGGTAATCCACCTCCTTCCACTTGGAGCTAAGAAGCCATACAGCAGTTGTAGTTCAGGCACTGTACATGTACCGTATGTAGACAGTAAAGTAAAATGTGATGTGTTTTTCCAGACTAAACAAACAGCATAGTCTGTTTCCTAAACAGTACGAGTTCAAAAGTACTTTTGCATCACTGTGATTTATATCCATGTCATTATTACTAGACTGTACTGCCGCAAGTTTTCAACTGCTTCTTCACATGAAGAGTTTTTACATTGTGGGAACTGCAGCCCTTTATATACAGTTTGCAAAAAATGTGCAGGTTAAGAAATCACTTGCTGCTCTTGTTAGATTCAAAGCCATTTGCCAATTCTTTGCCATATTTCCCTCCTTTAGCACAGTTCCCACCTGTGGCTCCTCAAAGACGCCTGTGGTCAGGCAAGGAGTCGATATGGCGAACAGCATTGCCAGCCTGAGACTGAAGGCCAAAGAGTATAGTCTGCACCAGAGCCAGGTTCCCACCGCGAACTGAGCCCTCTCTTTCTAAGTTGCTCACACCCAAGATGACTGGTCTGGTCAAAGCCCAACATGAAACTGAGCATCTTGCACAGATGTACTTCTTGAGCCAGAATGAATGATGTTCCTACTCACTCCATCTGTCAGTAAAGCACGCTTTTTGGTGGTGCTTTTTAAAGCATGAGTGCAGCAGAGTGCTTCTTCTTTGGAAGGATTTCAAGAGGACAGTTCTTCATGAAATTGGGGAAGACTTTTTTCAGACCTTTAATTCCTTTTTCATTTATATGGAAACTACTGTCAATTAGGTACCCTGTCTGCAATTTTTACCTTGGCTCCACTTCAAGAGGTCTTCTGCACTCCTAAAAGTATAAAGTACACACTTTTCAGTTACTGTTATGTTAGGTTCTTTGAGTTGGCACACACTTCAAATGACATGAACCCAATGGCGATAAGTGTAGAAAAGCTTTTGGGCCCAGTACTCATGCGTTACAATTGAAAGCAGGTTTGGTCATGACAGAAACAAAGGAAATATTGTCTACTCTGCAGCTTAAAAGGAGTGTGATTGATTTCATACTTCTGGAGTCATTTCCAGAATACTCTTAAAGTTTCCCCTTTGGGTCAGCAAAAAGCAGTCTGATTGACCTGTCTGTAAATCTGCATAAAAATCAATGCTTTCATCCAACTCCAATACTAGTCTTTTTCTCTTCTAGCTATGAATAAGTACAGCAAAAACATCTGCAGTCAATTGAATATTCCTTATGGTTAAGCATCTTTGTCACTGCGGTTGCTTTGGTTTGACCACCTCATTGCGTCAAGTTGATTTTTTTCCTTTTACAACCTTGTTGGCACCTCCGATTAATTTCAGCTTAAAAATGCAATATGAATTGTTGTGTTTGTTGTGACGGTAGGAAGTTTTCTCACTGAAGAAAGGAGGTTGTCTGGAAATACCAAAAAGAGTACAAGACAGTGGTACAGTGGGAACATGGGGGTAGGCTGGGTAATTGTTCCAACACCCACTGCCTACACTTCCAACTGCTTCTGGTAAATTCATCTTTTCCAGGTTAACGTTGCTAGCATAGAGTCTCCGGTTTCCACAAAAAATGTGGTTTAATGCCTGGGGAGTTGGGGGGCAACCTTGAAGGTCACATTTCTCCTTTCTACTTTTTGAGTTGACATCTGACACGCCACATTCACCCAGCCCCTGATCATGGTGCCCCAAACTCCACACTGATTAGCGTAAGCACAGTGGCACAAGCCACTAGAACGTGGAGGTGTTTCACACCCCAGACAAAGAACAACAGACTCAGAAAGGTTTGTGTCTCTATCTGCCTACATGCCAACATCTGAGAACTGGTTTCTCTGTTGGTGAAATATGGAAATGAGCAAAGCTGATAGTGATTGTAATTGATTTGAACTTGAAAAGTGCTAAAATACTGTCGTGACTCCAGCGTATCTGTCTTGGAATGTCATTCACAATTCATGAGAATCATGAGAAAGGTTTGTTAAAAAATTAATACAAAAATTAATAAAATGAAAAACTGAGTTTACTGACACTTCTGCTATCACCCCAGCAACCATCAAGCTAGTGTAGCGTTTGTTCTATTACAATTCTCCTTCTCAAATGCTTATTGCCAAAATGGTTTCAATTTCTCAATTTCTCCAGTCTTCACCAGGAATCTAAAACTGTGAGAGAGCACTGGGGGTGCTGGCAGCAGAGCTTTTTGTACAAATTACTCTGATCTACCCTGGCTGTGGTAAAACAATGGCAGAACATCATGTTTTTGTGACGAGTGGAAAACACCTCTCCATGGCAACTAAATTCATGAGTGTCCAGGGACACAGTCTCACACTATGCTAGCTGACACATTTCACTAGCTGACACATTTCACCGGTGACAGATACACCACATATTTCCCATTACATAACCATAAGCAGGCTGTGCACTGCTCAGCTTCAGACTTCCCAATCTAACTTACAAATGTCAAACAAAGGACTTGCCATACCCCCTTACTGGAAATGCTTTAGACAGTCCAGTCTTTTCTTTGAGAGTGTGTATGTTTAATCCATTGTATATTTTTGTGACTATTTCTGTGTCTGTTGTTTGTGTAAAACTGTAATTGACAGGGAGGAGACAAAAATATAATAAAGAATCAATTTATGAATATCAAGTATGTAATAAAAACCAACTCTCTTTCAGTCTTCCTTGGAAAGCTGCATATATCCTGAATTTTGTGGAACTGGATGCTAGACTGTTCATATAAAGCATCTCACCTTATCCTGGTGTTCGTGAAACCACTACTGAGTATATGTATGGGGGTGCTTTGTCTGGAAATATGGGGAAAAAAGTTTAGGCCGAAGGTATATCTGGTCAGAAGAAAGAAATTCAGGTTTGATGGCTTACAAGATCCACTTAAACTAATTTCCCTGCCTTCACTGGGAACAAGGGAGAACTTCTCATGTAGATGCTAGCTGAACAATGGCACGTTGATGTGTCTCCTAATTATTTCCCTCCCAGGCTTGTCTGACTAACCCCTCGTTTGAATCCAACCAAGTGGTGATCAGTTCACAGCTCTGCTCCTGTCTTCATCTGAGTGTTCAGAACATACAACCTCAGATCTGATGAAATGACCACAAAGTCAATCACTGACTTTTGGACCAAGTGCTCTAATAGTAGGTAGACCTATGAGCAACCTTGTGTTTCAACATGGTGTAATGGACAGCTTCTGACTGGCACAGAAGTCTAATAAAAATTGCCTATATGAGTTTAGATGTGACAATCCATTCTTTCCAGTCACAAGGCTCAAGGTAGCGCCATCATTCCTAACATGAGTATGCTGAAATCCCCCAGCAAGACTGTAAAGTCAGAAGGTGATACCTTCTTGAATACTTTGCACATGTCCTCTGAAACATCTTAATAATCTGTACAGCTGTTTGGTGCACACACACACATTAGCTGAAGCTGCTTGTCCCAAGCAGGGTCACGGCGAACCAGAGCCTAACCCAGCAACACAGGGTATTAGGCTGGAGGGGAAGGGACACACCCAGAACGGGATGCCAGTCCATCACAAGGCACCCCAAGCAGGACTCGAACCCCAGACCCACCAGAGAGCAGGACCCGGCCAAACCCGCTGTGCCACTGCCCCCCTCCCCACATTAATAGAGTAATTTTCCTTTTCCAGGGTGCAGTACAGTCAGTCCCAAGTCCAATGCCAGCTGCAACATGCAGTTAAATCTATCATTAAAAGGAAGTTGTGTCTCCTTTTCATAAAAGAATGAGATCCTATTGTTTCTACATTCCCTACAAAAACAACATATTAGCATGTAGGTACCTTCTGAAGATTCACTCAGAGATGTAGTGAACCCAAGGTGACACAAGGCACTACAGTTTTCCAGCTGTAAATCTTGGATTCTTTCTGGCTCTGCCAGCATTTTCAGGTTTACAAGCAGTAAGAATATGATTGCATCGTTTTCCTGGTAAGTTTAACACTGTTGTTGTGGCTTTGTGCTTCCAGATTATTGCCCTAATTGCAAGAGACACGTTAAATTTCTGTATTTATTTTATCCATGATCTGTTTTGTGGAGACTGACAACCATTTGTCTTTTTTGAATACCCAGTTCTTTACACTTCCCTGTGACGGTATTCTATGGGCTAGTGGAACAAGGTTAAAATTTAAAAATCAGTCCTTTGGCATTTAGTTGTTCATATAATCTTGTTTACATATTTCAGTCAAGATATACTGCATATTTTTTGACACAAACAACAAATCGGAAATAACAAGGGATCCAGTAAGCCTGAAATGTATATTTCCAAAAAAAGAAAAAAAAAACACTATAATGCTCATGTACCCTCCTCAGCCTTGCACCCAATGCTTCTGGGATGGGCTCCAGTTCACCATGACCCTGCTCTGAACAGGCAGTCATTGAAATTGGATTGATGCATGAATATCCGTTTTGAAAAAGTGTACAATATTTGAATAAAAGTCAGTTTTTTTTTTTTTTGTTTTGACGAGTGACTGCTTATACTTTTTTTGTTAATCTTTATTAAGGGTACCAGTAATTGCTGAGGCCACTGTAATTTTAGACACATACATTTGGTTTGTTATGCATTCAGACAATCTGGAATTGATCACATTAGTTTAGAAAGAAAGATATAAGGCTCTGCGCAAATAATGGCATTGTTCACATTGTTGTTTCACTTTCACAATGTTAACAGAACCCTCAGTATAGTTCACGTGACTCCATAATCATGTGTAGCCTATGACAAATATAACGTTGTAGGCTACATCTTAAATTTTTAGTCCACATACCACGTAGTTAAAGACGTGTCGTGATAATAAAACACATTAAATGTGTTATCGTAACAATCATAGCAACATCGGACCCATTCACGGTCATAGCTGCCAGGTGTGTCTTAATCTGACTTTACTACAAACGCGACAGTGAACACGTCTTATTGACACGACGTTAATACACTGAAACGTTAACAGAAATATGCACCATGCTAGTTTTAACTCTAGCTCTCTATCGTTCTTTGGAGTTTTCCAGAGAACTTCAATGTTTATGGAACACCTGCGTTACAATACAGAACTTATTTTTTTCTTTCCACCGAAACCATGGCTTGAATATGGCGCCCTCCAAATCTCGCGATAGTTTTAACGATATTTAAATTACCCACAAGGCCACGTTCTTCTTTCTACAGTCAGAACGGTGAGCGTTTGGGAAGCTGGCGGTTGAAAGCCATTCATTTGACTTCTCGAAACATTTTATGTTCTCTCTTGTGTTAACATGTAAAAGCATATCTTAAAAAAATACAAACTGATTTTTGAAAGGCAATATAATATTAATGTGGTGCTTCAGAGCGACGGTAAACTGTCTGAATGTTTATGACTCATTCATATTATATATATAATATATTATGCTATAGAATACACTATTGACAATTTGTATTCGGAGGAGAAACAGTAAATTTCTCTCTACTTGTAGTGCTGTAGTTTAGTAAAAAGGGCTGTTTCAGTTAATTATTATAACTGATAGTGTCCGTTTACATGCTCTCTCTCTTAGGCTTAATGCTTTTGCCTTCCAATTTAAATAGCATTACACTGCTTTGCATTCATTTCAGAAGTGTGGATCAGTGTACTATTGTCTAAAATATGCTTTTTATTTCTGAGTTCAAGCCACAGTTACAGCTAGTTCAAGGGATGACAACCATGACATTGTACTTGTCTGATACACCCTAATTGTATTCCTGTTTGTACAGCCAAGGAAAAGAAGGCTAAGGCAAAGAAAGTGGCTCCTGCCCCTTCCCTGGCAAGGAGCCAAGAAAGCGGTGAACCCCCTGGTTGAGAAGAAGCCCAAGAACTTTGGCAAGTGACTAGTCCTGCCTTCTAGCAGGCAGTGGCTGTGTTTTTCACGTGGATAACTTGTGCCATATGCTTCGCTTCATAGTGAATCCCAAAATGTGTCCTGTTGTTCACATTTTATGTTCTGAAAATGGACCTCATAATAGATGGATAATAACCTCTCTTGTTGAGTTTTTTTTTTTTTTTTTAAATTTGTTCAAGCCTCTGCTTAAAACCTCCAACTGATTTATAGCCACGATTCAATATTTCTTTTCAGTACAGCAAATCCTTTCTTCAGGGCAGGACATTCAGCCCAAGCGTGACCTGACACGATTTGTGAAATGGCCTCGCTACATCCGTCTACAGCGTCAGCGATCCATCCTGTATAAGCATCTAAAAGTGCCCCCCTCCATCAACCAGTTCAATCAGACTCTGGATCGACAGACTGGTACGATATGGCTCTTATGACCTTAAAATCATGCTTCTGTGAGGCACATGACGTTTCTCGGAAATGTTACATGACCAGTTTGCTCATGTTGCTCTGGAACACTGGTTTATAGTTACTAAAGCAATACAACAGACATTTTTATAGGTTTGCACTATTAGGATGAATACAACTATAGAAGTTTTGTGAAATGTGAAAGTATTCACATTTCAAAAATGTAATCAGTTTTGTCCTAATACATACGGGTTGTGCAGATGATGTGATAGAATATTTGCTATCTGAGCCCCAATGATGATACATACCACCAAGATCGCTGATGCACCCTGTGTAGTAGTTAACCCGGTCAAGGATGAAATGCGAAACTGACATCGGGCAGCGTTTCCTGCCAGCATATCGCAGTGAATTCTCGATTCTGTCAGACATGCACGGCCATCTCTGTTTCTCAGCCACACAGCTATTCAAGCTGGCGTGCAAATACAGGCCTAAGACAAAGCAGGACTAGAATCGGAGGTTGTTGACTTGTGCAGAGCAGAAAGCAGCTGACAAGGGAGATGTGCCCACCGAGAGGCCACCAGTCCTCAGGGCAGGTCTGGTGACACCTCTGGTATGCTATAAATTCAGATGCTCTTTGTCTATGTAAAATATAAAATGGCGCAAGTGACGGTTTAGAAGAAAGGGGCTGTATCTTCCAGTGTGACAACTGGAACAGTTAAATCGTTTTTAAGTGCGAGTCTTTTTGAAACGTGAACAGGTGTGAACACAGTGACAACCCTGGTTGAAGGCAAGAATGCACAGCTGGTAGCCATTGTCCATGATGTGGATCCTGGATCCTGCTGAGGTAGGTTCTTCAACAGGTGTGGCTTTGGCTGTTGCATATTGGCGATTCCATATATGTATGCACTTTGTCACTAGTACATTTACATACAGTGTGAAGCTTATTTGGATTGCATTGGTTTTCTGTCTTGCAGCTGGTGGTGTTCCTGCCTTCCCTTTGCCACAAAATGGGTGTCCCTTACGGCATTGTTAAAGGGAAGGCCAGACTTGGCTGTCTTGTTCACAGGAAAACCTGTGCGTCAGTTGACTTCACACAGATCGCTTTGTAAGTCTAACAGTGTTACACTCATGACACCATGTAGTTGTAGACTTGTAATAAGGGTTCCATAACAGGTCATCTTTTTAAGTGTTTCTTAGTCTGACTGAATCCTGAGGTACTCTTCAGACCTTCTGAAGTAAAGTGGAAATTTTATAAACACTTTGAAATAATGAATTACCTTTAGGGACTGCATGGACCAATTAAATTTTTCATTCACATTTAAGTGAGGACAAAGGTGCCCTGGCTAAGCTGGTAGAATCTATCGAGACAAACTACAATGAGATATGAAGTGAGTTTTTAAACTGGTCTTTGGCAGTGGCTTTACATATATTCTCTGTCTTATTTTGCTGATGTTTGACCACTGATTTGTCTTTCATAGTAATGCAGTCTAATTAAGGCTGTCCTCCTCCGCCCACCAGATTTGTCATCAGGGGGGTGGTGGAATCATGGGACCCAAGTCCACTGCTTATATTGCTAAGCTAGAGAAGGCAAAAGAACTGGCCACCAAATGTGGATGAAACACTGGTGTTTAGTTATCCCTGGTGTGTATGTAAAATTAAATTCACTTAAGTAATTGAGATTTGTTTGTAAAATCTTTAGTAAGACAATATTGTACTTCACATGCAAGTGTGCACTGAATTTTAATAAGCTGAGACTTGTAGTGACTACTCTATAGCTTTTCAGTGATTTTATTGCTCATTAACACTAGTACCCAGAGCTGTTTGTCACGCAGCTGATGTCCCACCACACTATTAGTTGGGACAAATGAAGTAATGTGGCTAATCATGCACTACAAGCAACCATGGGGGGGAGTAGAGTTTACGTAGTTTTGAGCTTCAGTGCAACATATGCTTTAGTCTATGCATCTGTTCAAGGTGCAGAACTAGAAAGCATCACAAAATCATTTATACAGCAGTGTTTCCATACAGTAACATTGTTCGTTAATAGGATTCCCCTGAGGAACCTTCACAGTGCAAGGCAACAGTCCTTGACCATAATACTGTTTGCCACCCCATGTAAAAAAAAAAAAAAAAAAAAAATTACAACCTGTATCTACAGCATATCTTGTCATACTGCATGAATACAAAGTTGGAGATGTAGTACTCAAACATTTAAAATTCCAGTATTTAGACATCCACTGCAAACAGTGCTTTAGATCCTGAGCTCACTTTTGACAGCTGTTGAGTAGCTTATGATGGAGTTTCAGTAGTTTTCTAAAACATAACTGTCTTACATCCAAAATAAAGTTAGAGACATCCCTTATTTAACAGAGGAAAAACTGACATCTTCATTTGCTTCCTGCTGTTATTGCACGTAAGCTATTTGTTCTTTTCATGATATTGGGCACAAACAGTAGTCCAGAAGCTCTCTCTATGCTCTCCACTGGTACAAGGAAGCGCTCTAGGGGAATCTTCTCATCCACGGGCATGTTGGGCATCACGTAGGACCGCAGCTCCACCTCACCTTTGGGGGTCTCCAGAATTACCACCTTGAAGAAATGAGTGGGGACAGCAACACTGTTCTTGCCAACCACTTGATACTTCACGTACGTCTTTCCATCCAGCTCTTGCCTAGGGCAAACAGTACAGACATTCTCACATATGAGAAAAGAGCTGACTTGGAATGCATTAACACTACCAGCTGAAGCACGAGTTTAAAATTTATCAACGTGACAACACAAAACCACAGTAACACTCCAGCAAAAACATTTTATGCATGTCAATGGAACAAACATGAGTATAACTTTTCCTTTCCACCACTTCCTCTCCTCTTATTAAGGTCTCATTAAAGTTCTTATTTGCAGCTAAGCATAGATTAACAAGCACTTAGTTGAAACACAGAAATGCAGTCCTGCCAGTGATTTAGCAGCTTTTAATATAATAAAAATAAGGACACATACTGCCTATAAAGGACCCTTTGAAGTTACAATGACTGCAGCAAATTCTTTATGTAGTCTTTTACCTGCTGGCAATACACAACATGACTATATAAAAAAACAAGAAATTACAGGTATACTTTAGACATAACTTTTTGTGGAAAATCAGATCGTGTGACTTACACAAGAAGGGAGGATTCTCACCTGGGCAGGTACAGTGGGCCGGTGCACACAAACACATTCCGGTACTGTCTAGTAAGCGAGCGACAGTACTTCTCCAAGTTGTTCCATGCATTTTGGTTTAAATGTGGATTCTAGGAGGGAAGTAATTGAAGATTGGAAGCAGTGAGTGAACATGACAACAGTTTGACATTTGGAAAGAATGACATCTTCCTCGTAAGGCAGTATTCGGAAAGGTAATGACAGTTCCATACATCAAAAAGAGCAGATGAAGTGATGGATAAGGAACTGGTATATTAGTGAATACAGCCCAAACTCGTGTAAATCACAATGGTATGGAAATATATATTTAAAAAAAAAAAAAAAAAAAAAAACTTAATGTAAAAACTCAGTCCCTCAATTTAGACACTGAGTATGAAGACTGCCTGCCTGGCCCGTGTATGTTCATCAGGCAGTCCTACCTGCGGTGAAATATTGCTCAGATAGAACGTGTCATCCATGGCTTTTTGGCTCCATTTGTGGTTCGCGGCGGCGGCGAGGTGTCCCCTGTCGAACCCGCTCTGTTTGTAGTCCTCGTTAGTCGCCCTATGGTATTCGTGCACGGAGTCATCCTCTTTGAACTCGCAGTACTTTCGGTTTGAAGGGCCGTTGATGCCGTCCGCGCTGAGCTGCTCGATCACCCACTGGGCGGTCCTGTTCCTGGGATCATAGCACACGACGTAGGACTCCCGCGTCTTAATATTGGACAGGGATGGGAATCCGTACTTCATCACCGCCGTGGCCCTGGATGTCCCCACTTGTCCTGACTGATACTGGACCAAGTCAGTGGCCGCTTCTACGCTGGGGACGGGAATGACAGGGACGCGACCGAGAAGTCCGCTTATTATCGAGTGGTGCTTTTCGTTGCAGTTATACGTATACACTGCGGCCATGATGGAGGCTCCCACGCCGGTTCCGACAGCCAAGGACACGCTGGACACAAACCATTTCGAACAGAAGATACGATTCATTTTATGCTATAAATGTAAAAGTACTAAAAATTTAGAACAAACATAAATGCTAAGCTGATTTAGAAAGCTGAACTTCAGAAGTTGAAGTTTGACTGGGAAACTTAACCCGGATAAACCGCCTAAAACACTTGATCCTGGTAGAGCGCATGCGCATACTGCCAGCCAACCAATGCTGCACGTCTACTAGTGACGTAATCGGCTGTGGGTGTGGCGAACAGATGCAGATACTATTTGAATACTATCTTTAACCCCTCCATAAAAAGATGTAATGAAAAGTGTTCGCCTGTATAAATGTGGATTTTCTTCTTAATTGAACTACTTTAGAGAAATAGCTTACATGTTTGTGCAAAACACACACGATCCGTAATTGTAATAATTAAGTGTGTGAGCATTGTGGGAGGGTCAGATAGCAGACCATCCAGAGCTTGCCTGTCAGTGAATGTTGGCACATGAACTCGGTACTGGGCTTGTGTGGCATCACCTTGAGTTCTTAAGGACAGGTCCCTCTGGCCTGGGTTGGTGCAACACCGTGCTGCAAGGACTCATCATCACTTAGCAGGTTGTCTCTTTTTGTTCACACAGTCAAAGTCTGCCAGGTGAGCCTGCATTTAACAATGATACTGCCTAAGTGAGTAAAAGGTGTTGAGGGTAAACTTGACATTCTCTGAGCTCGTATGGCCTCAGGATATGAATATCAAGGCATGCAAAGTCAGGTCTTCTTATGTATCTATAAAGAACTGAAAGGCATTTACTTGTCAGTCTTATATTGACCATGAATCCCCTCAGACTACAGAGTTCCTCACCAGCTTCTCCTGCATACTCTCCAACTGAGCAACTCTTGTAGCATCAAAACCAGGGCAGTGTGGTCTGATTGGAGCCAGACTCCATCAGTGTGTGCAGTGCTCTGCAATCCAGGCCTAAAATGTAGCTCAGCTCACATTCTTCAATTACCCTTCAGCAGTTCTATCAGCCATTTCATGGAGGAGCACCTACTCTGTGAGTCTTGTTTCTCTCTGGTTGTACACAGAAATGAATAATGCCCTTTTGATCATCTTATTTTCCAATGGCATATTAATTTTAGGTGGGGACATTCAGGACGATTATGTCCAAAGACACATTGTTTAGAATTAATCAGATGACTAAGAAGCTACATTAAATTTTTTCAGTTGTTCACCTGCAAGAAGAAATGTGTTTATGTGGTACAGCTATTGTTTGTCAACAATAAAACTCCAGCTGTTGGGGATCTGTATTTGGATTTTTAACATCTATATATATATATAGAAATATGAAACGATCGGAAAAATACATTGTCTGATAAACGCTACGTTCAACTAAACTCAGCTAAATACAAAGTCAGTACTGTACTCACAGCTAAATATAAAGTCAGTGCTCACTAAAAGAAGGGGCTGATTGACTCCTCGGTCGCAACAACAGCCTGTTGACGGTCACGTGTCCAGCTGCCTGGCAACAGGGATACAACGCGAGAGGAAAAAAAATTTAAAAAAAAAATAAAAACGCGTTAGTTTCACATGTGTAACTATCGTATAGAAGAATTTAAGAGAAGTTAAAAGAGCGTGCTAATATCTATAATATATTTTTAATATAATAAATAAAATCCTATATTTTTCTCAGCGCTTCCGAATAGTTATGGGCGTTTTTTGCTCAGGTAAACCGATCATATGGTAATCTGATGGGCAAGAACAGTAGACTAATAGTTAATGAGATTAATTTCAAGTGTTCTTAATTCAGCTCTGTCAGCTTGCGGTGGGAACTCGCCTTTACTAGTCGTTTTGACAGCAAGAGTAATTTTTTGTAGGTAGAAACTGGTCATTTTCAACTTGCCTCAGAATTTACGCTTAACGCGAGGCTCTTAACTTAACTTCGACACGGGATGAGTTACCGGGTAAAAAGAAAGGGAC
Organism: Scleropages formosus; assembly: GCF_900964775.1. NCBI lineage: Eukaryota > Metazoa > Chordata > Actinopteri > Osteoglossiformes > Osteoglossidae > Scleropages > Scleropages formosus. The sequence goes on from NC_041822.1 coordinate 12,043,081, forward strand.
TTTTGTACTAACGACACGCAACTAAGTTGGTTAAAAAAAAAAATGACGAGTGCCCGCATTTCCATGGAGTTGCCCCCCTGCATAGACAGCTCCAGGGCCCCGCTGGCCTTCGGAACCCGGGCTCTCCCGCAACTCACGGAGCAGCTGGACGACCCGGAGCCTGTCACGCGCCGGCGCGTGCTCGCCGCCCTCTGCGACCTCGTGCACGACCCGGAGAAGGCGTTCGAAGCCATCAGCTCAGGTGAGGCATCGTCACCACGAGCAACGTTGCACGACGAGGAGGAGAAGAAGCGTTGCGAATTCCAGCGTTTGCGAAGGAGTCAGTGCGCGTTTATGGAGAATTACACACACACTTCATCTGTTACCCCCAGCATTCAAACAGCCTGTGTATAACTCCACTGTGTTCTGCAGCTAAGGATTTATTCATTATTGCCTTAATGATACCCCATAAGTTTTTATTCCACCTTTTCACACTCTAACTAGTCTAATCCCTGTCTTGCAAATAACAAATCTGCAAAGGAGATGTTCAGTTTTATGGTAACATTTACATTTATTCACTTAGCAGGCACTTTTCTCCAAAGCAACTTCCAATGAACTCTATGTAGTGTTACTAGCCCACGCACCTCATTCACCAAGGTGACTTACACTGCTAGATACACTACTTACAATGGGTCACTCATCCATACATCAGTGAAACTCTCTCTCTGTCACTCACACACTATGGGGGAACCTGAACAGCATGTCTTTGGATTGTGGGAGGAAACCAGAGCACCCAGAGGAAGCCCACACAGACACAACATGCAAACTCCGTGCAGACTGAGCAGGGATCGAACACACATTCTCTTGAACCACTCAGGCACTGTGAGACAGCAGAGCTACTTGCTGTGCCACCATGCCGCCCAAACAAAAACAAAGACCATCCATCCATCCAGTTGTAATAAAGTGCTTTTCCTGAGCAGGGTTATGGTGAACTGGAGCCTATCCAGAGGCACTGGGCCCAAGTTGGACACCCTGGACAAGATGCCTGTCCATCACAGGGGAGCCACACAGAAACAGTAACTCACCCATTCACACACTAAGGGCAATTTAGAGTCACCATTCTACCTGACCTGCATGTCTTTAGAATGGGGGAGGAAACCAGAGCACTGGCAGGAAACCCACGTAGGCACAGGGTGAACATGCAAACTCCACACAGACTGAGCAGGGATTAAACCTACGTTTTTTCACACAATCTTGGAGCGGTGAGGCAGCAGCCCTACTTCGCCATCATACTGCCCATGAAAAGAATGTAGTTTATTGCCCTTCAGTGGCGGCTCAGGTCTATTCGAAACCGCACTGCTAGTACAGGAACAACTTTTACCCCAGTGCTGTAAGAGTATACAACAATCACCAATGTGCCACCTTTACTAACTAGAGTTGGACTGCTCTTTCCAAGCACATTGGTAAATTACACTGTCACTTCAGGCATTCGCATTCTCGCTCTCACGTTCTCTGGCTGTCTACTAGTATTATTGTTATTACTGTTACTGTTATTTATTGTCATTGCTATTAGCATTACTCACTGTCATTGTCATTATTTTGTTTGTACAGTATTTGTATTGTCTCTGTCCTGTCCGTAGTCCGTGGAGAAGCATTCAAGAAGAATTTCATGATACTTGTACATGGTACTTGTACCTATGACAATAAACTTGAAACTTGGACTGGCTTCCTGTCCATGGTGTGTCCTGGCTCACACCCTATTACTCCGATATAGACTCTAAATCACCACAAGCCTGCTTTGGACAAATGGTTATTGATGATGTATGGATGGCTATTTTAAGTTCAATAGAAGGTTTCATGGTCAGATTTTCTTTAGAACTTTTGAAAAATGTTCCTTACCGTTACCTCATTCCATGTGATCTCATTCCAGGTTGTCTAGAAAAGCTGAAGGCCTTGCTGCAGGATGCAGACAACACAGTAAGGGTGAAAACCACCGAGGTTCTTTACCTACTGGCTGCTTATAATCTAGGCAGGTGAGGGACTTACCTTTTATTGTCTCTGTATTTTTTTTTCTTTGTGTGTTCAAGTGGTCCCACGTGCAAGAACTCAAATCAAAAGCCCAAAAGTTCTTGATTCTGGCAGCAACGTGGTGGAAAGAGCTCCCTGTTTCGGTCAGAATGCTGAATCCTTCTCAGTATTCAAGAATGGTCTCAAAACACATCTTTTCCAGATCATCTTCTTGTTTACATTTACATTATATTTGTTCACTTAGCAGACGCTTTTCTCCAAAGCGATGTACATCCCATAGAAGATACGATGTCTGCATTACATTAGCAGAAAGAGAGACTTAGATGCAGACGCGTGATTCTTAAGTGGTTAGTTTGTTTCTTACCACCATATGAATCCATCTTCATCACACGAGTAGCAGCATAAAACTTTAAAGAGGTCAAAAATCAGATCTGCTGCCAGAATCAAGAACCTCTGGGCTTTTGGACCTCTTTAAAGTTTTTTTTTTTTTTTTTAATAAGCTTTATGGAACTTTTTTGCGCCGTAAATATTTCTGTTTAAAAAAAAATAAAGTTCTCCCCATCAATTCCGTATGGAGCTATTTGTATTATATATGTAAAAAAAAAGTGTATTGGACCAATAGACTGTACTCCGTGAATCACTTGTCTCTCCCTCTGTTGGTGATTTACTCTGAGTTGTACTTTGCTTTGGATGAAAGCATGTGTCAAATAAATACATGTAAATGTATTGCTGTTTTTTTTTTTTTTTTTTTTTTTTTTTTTTTTTGAGTGATGCTTTCATCCAAAACTCTTTCATCCAGAGCAGATAGAAATGTCTCATTTTGCTGCTAGAGAATATTGCACCGAAGTAGTTCAGGTTATATACCTGGTCCAAGGGAGTAGCTATGGGGCCCCTCTTGTGACCAGTGCTGTTTCTGGTCCTGCTTTGGAGAAAGGAGGGAGGAAGCTGTTGATCTATGTTGGGCTCTGCATCCTCAGGGGGGCCGTCCTGAAGCATGACGTGGTGGCGCTGCTGTCCGACATGCTCGATGAGCCAGTGGATGCCTGTCGAAAGAACGTTCACCGAGTTCTGGAGCTGCTGGCACAGTTTCCTGCAGGTAGGATGATCTTCTGAATGTTATTATGCTTATATGAAAATGTTATTGTTTTGAGAAATGTTGTTGTTATAATTGTAATCATTTGTGGACCTTCTGCAACTGTCCTATTGATTGGAAAAAGTTTGGTTTTGTTATTTTTATATTTATTTTGTAGATCTTGAAGCAGAATGTCTATTCCTCTGTTCTCTATTTTTAACACTTGAAGCTAAAACACATAAGGGTTTATGTTACTTTGTGTGACTACCACTGTCTCTTCTTGTTTTGAGGGCCAGGGTTAATGTAATTATGACTTCTTGGATGAATACCAGTTTATCTCAGATACTTTTACTGTTTAAATGGTAAAATACCGTTTAAATGGGACATACTCCCATAATCTTGAACTTGCACAAAACAATAGGACTATTGTTCATACCATAATAAATGTAGCGTAAAGTTGTCATAAAAATGAAAAACAGTGAAGAAAAACAAAAAAAATCACTACAAGTTTCATATGGTTACGGTTAACGCGAAGCTCCATTGATATAAAGACTTGTTTACCCTTTTTTACTCTTAAACTTTCTTCCCCTGAGATACATGAGACACTGTCTGGGCGTATTATGAGTCACAGAGGAAAATTTGTTTCATGTAGGTTTGCTGCAGAGCTTGTTTGTGGTGCAGTGCTGCTTGAAGCATTCATCGTGCATAGAAATTTTTTTTTTGGAATATTTTTTCCCTCAGAAAGCTTTGATTGTTCAGCAGTATGTATTTCTCTCCTCACCATTACCGATACAGGTAGTCCTCGAGTCACAACGTATGTGATTTACGATGGCCATCCCATTATTACATTGTTTTTGAGTTAAATATGCTTAAGAAGTGACTCCGCTAAACTTAGAAAAAAGCGTGTGACCATCTCATGGCTTTCTTTAAAACGTATCTACCGCGGAGGCTGCCAGTCACTGTAGTTGGGTAATGTCAGCTTCTGGGGGGACACCTTGGGACCCTTGTCCAAGCTACACCGAAGCAATATATGATAACTTTTTTACTGAAATGTTATTTTCACCTGGTGTGAACTTCATCCTGTTATGGCAGTTTCATAGAAAATGGGACTGATGCAAGTAAAGGCAATATTCATCTTCACATCTCTTTGTAGCGTGACATGGTGCAGTCTGCCCCGCACAAAGTTATGGTTACCTTTGATTGAATCCTAAGAGACATCGTGGAGTACACTATTTAAACTTCCTAGCTGATCCTTTTTGTGAATGCTGGAAATGTCATTTTTATGAGGTCCCTATTTATGAAATGTATAGTGAGTTATGTGTCCTTGTTGATATTTTCGACAGGCAGTCAGAATTGTCTTTCTGAGCTCATCCTAGAACTATAAAAATGTCACATGTTTTCAAATGTGTTGCTGCGGTGGTTCAGCAGTATGTATTTTTCTCCTCACCATTACCAGTATACGGGTAGTCCTCGAGTTGCGACGTGTGATTTGACAGCCATCCCATTATTACATTGTTGTTGAGTTCCAACGTTTGGTTGTAACGTCTAATGACAACAGCTCCATCTGCTGTGTGATACAATTGTTTGGCTGCGCTGCCTTAAGGGGCCCATATTTATTACTGTTTGGGCCTCACTCAGTTTTTGGGTATCTAGCAGCCATTGAATGAACTTTTCTGTGCTTCCCTTCAAGTTATTTTTTATTTAAAATAGCTAGCAGGCGTAAAAGCGAGTGATCCGGTGGCGATAAAAAAAATAAGAAAGGATTTAGAAATGAAAGAGAAAATAATACTGCAGCATGAAAATATAATACTGTACTATATTATTCTATAAAAGTATTATTTCAACATGGATAATGTTTGAAATTTGTGAAAAATTACAAAGTCCTTTAGTGTAACGTAGTATTAATACATGCATCCATCCATCGATCCATCCAATTTCAATAACCACTTATCCGGAGCAGGGTTGCGGTGAACCGGTGCCTATCTCAGAAGCATTGGGCGCAAAGCTGAGAGGGGTACACCCTGGTATTGCTGAACTCTGCAGAAACTCGACTTTATCAGTAGTATTTATACATGGTAGATGAATTATTCTTACTGTTTATGTAAATGCAAATACAATATAAACAGATCTTCATATTACGACTCATGGCAAGGTTGTCAGAACGGAATCCCGTTGTAAATCGAGGACTACCTGTAGTGTGATTTAATCTAAATGCATATTCATAAATTGCAGTAACATGATAGTCATACAGGGGGTGCGGTGGCGCAGTGGGTTGGACCACAGTCCTCCTCTCCAGTGGGTCTGGGGTTCAAGTCCCGCTTGGGGTGCCTTGCGACGGACTGGCGTCCCGTTCTTGGTGTGTCCCCTCCCCCTCCAGCCTTACGCCCTGTGTTGCCGGGTAGGCTCCGGTTCCCCGTGACCCCGTATGGGACGAGCGGTTCTGAAAATGTGTGTGTGTGTGTGATAGTCATACATGCTCCACAACAATATTTTTAGATCTTTTTTTGTAGCAAAGCATAATAATTGTTTAATACACCATACATAAGTCATCCTTTATTTCAGCGATAGAGCATCATGGGTGGCAGTGAGGGCTGTGTTTTTGCTGGCTGATGGGAAAGGTTGTCACCTTGAATCTCAGAACTTATGCTTGTATTTGTAGTAAAATAATATGCAGATGGGGTGAATAAAGACAAGTTTTGAAAATGGAATAATTATAATTTTATATATGTTAATGATAACAAGCGATTTCTCTCACCATCAAAAACAGTTCCTTTAAAATTTCTGTCACATTTACATAACCTCAGATCAGACAGTATTGAACGCAGACATTGAGGGTTGTCTGCAAAAACAGTCAAAGGAAAAAAAATCTAAAGTAAACAAGTAGCCCTCGTGTCAATTTTCATGCTCGGCCTCCATCAGTGAATTGAGAAACTGTCGTTAATTTTTAGATGGCTCTTCATTGTTCCACTGTGGCTAGTAGTACTGTGTAGTAGTAGTAGTTATTCAGTCATATTTATACCTTTAAAAATAAGGAATAATGTTGATATTTTCAAAAAGATAGGAAGAACTGGAAGAGGGCTGAGAAGACTAGGGGGAAAAAAATGTTTACTTGTAAGAATTTCTGGTCCGTTTCATATAGAATGTGTGTCTATGTGTATATCATTACATGGATGGTTTGATATGAGCATATAACACTGACATTATAGCCGATAACGATGTGTTTACATTTGAAAAAGTACAAAGCAGTGACATAATGCTTAACGGTAAAGTGCAAACGGTATCAGTGCCGCGTTACTCCACCTTTGAACAAACCTCTGGGTGCTGTTTAAAATTTTCTTGTAAAATACAATGATTTCACCTATACCTCCCACCAACCGTATCATAAGAAAATCTCTGGCAAAAACAATGGCTGCAGCATTTGGTTTATTAATAATATTTTTGAATATACTTTAAATCTTTTCTGAAAGTGGACATCTTGTAAAATATAGCTTAAAGCCCTTAACTGAGTTGTTACACATTGCACATCGCGCCTCCTTGAACAGCAGAACGTTAGTAGAGAAGTTCACCCCTGTCTCATAATCACCCTGTCGACTGTGTCTGTACAGTGTGCTTTAGTTGTATTCACATGTTCCCTCTGTTATCCCCTAAAATGATACTAGGAGTGGTAGAGGAAATGGTTGTTATTCATTCAAGGCTTTTTATGCATTTTCACTAACTTTTGTTCCGGTGATTTGCATCCGTCTGATGCTGGATCACCTGTCATTACCTTGAGCTGCTTAATTATTAAAAACCAAATACACACTGTTTCGGTCTGAAGAAAGTATTTTGCACTCGTATACAAATTCAGTACATAACTTTCAGGCAACAAGTGCACAATTGCAGTGTTTGGTTTTGATATACCAGTATTGTCTTTAGGGAATGGATTTTTTTAAATAGAAACGACAGTCAGACCCATGTAAGTCATGCAGCTTTAGTCAATAGAAAATGAAATATTAAAACTTTGAGCATTTTTTTTTTAACATTAAAATTGGCACTGTCATCTCTTTGAACCTGGGAATTTCTTACAGAAGACTCAATGTTGAACTTTTTGTGTACTGTACTATACATTTAGAGATACATCTAGTTGAAAGGATATTATGGTGTCAATCTGAGCTCATTGACCTTCATGTCATTGCTTTGGAAGTGAACTCTGAGGAATACTGTGGTTACCAGTGTAGCCCTCAGGCTCCAGTTCTGGAGAAGAGATCAAGATGAATGGAAAATACTGTACTTAGTTGCTCTGTGACAAAATATGTAAAGAAGCAGCACTGAATAAATTGGGCAAGTTTTACTGTCCTATAAAAAGAACAGAATAATGAGGGGGCAGTGAATAATAGAGGCATAGGTATGGGCGAAAGGGAGGGAGGGAGGGAGGGAAAAGGCAACGACACAGTTTCACAGTTTCTCATCTAACCAATGCCTGCCAGTGTTCAGTAACACCAGTGTTCTGTGTGAGCACATGTATGGGTCATAAAGTTAATGTATTCAGTGCAAAAACAAGGTACAGTTTCTCCAGCTTCCTCCCCTACTTGATTTGCAAGGTGAATGCATCAGTAAATACCAGGATCTCTGTCTCCTTAACAACCATTTCTTTGTAATGTGGCTGCCGGCCTCCCGAAGTCATACCCAGCTACGCCATTAATATCCCCAAATCCCTGGCCTAGCACAGGCCAATGTATTTGAGGTTGTTCTGTATGATGACATCCGTTACGGCATCAAACACAAACTGGATGTTGCTGGTGTCCGTGGCGCAGGTGAAGTGCGAGTAGATCTCCTTGGTCTCCTTGTTGCGGTTGAGGTCCTCGAACTGGCGCTGGATGTAGACTGCTGCCTCCTCGTACGTGTTCTGGCCCTTGTACTCCGAAAAGCAGAGCGTGAGAGGGATGCGCTTGATCTTCTCAGCCAGCAGGTCTTTTTTGTTGAGGAAGAGGATGAGCGAGGTGTTAATGAACCAGTTGTTGTTGCAGATGGAGTCAAAGAGACGCAGGCTTTCAGCCATCCTGCTCTGCAAGGTGGAGTACAGGACAAGGAACAAAGATTACATGCTGTCTTACTGACACCAAAGACTTTGTTGTACTAATAACAACTTTGTCTGTCTGAACCGCTTGTCCCATTCGGGGTCGCGGGGAGCCAGAGCCTAACCTGGCAACACAGGGCATAAGGCTGGAGGGGGAGGAGACACACCCAGGACGGGACGCCAGTCTGTCGCAAGGCACCCCAAGCAAGACTCGAACCCCACACCCACCGGAGAGCAGGACCCGGTCCAACCCACTGCGCCCCCCATAACAACTTTGTGACTGATATATATATTTAGCTTTTAACAGGTTCACTTTATGTGAAATAGTAGCTCTTTCACTTAGAAATGAACTATGTTTGAAACCCTTTGTCCATATGCTTTCTTTTGTGTGGTCTCTACAGACAATTTCCGCAGAGTTTAGCAATACAGCTGGGGATTTTTATTGTTCGATAAAGGTCAGATTTGCTCAGTGTTGCATTTTAACCTTCACCTTATTATAAAATATATAAAGGTTATGTTTTGTTACTCAGTGTAAGTTTTGCCTTTTAAGACATTCACAGACAGCCTGTTAGTAGATTACAGTATTAGTAGCAGCAGTCTGAGACAACCAGGATCATCAGCACTAACAACTGACCACCACATCTTACACAATTGACCGGCTGGTTTACACGTTTCTGACGCCAGATGGCAGGCAGGCCCCTCCAACGGACCCACGTCTCCTCTTTCTCCATGTGGACATGGAGTTTTCTAACATGAGTTGTAATGATCATTTGCATAACGTGCAGTTTACAGTTTGATTTGTAACAGAAGTAAATGCCAGAGCCTTTGCAGCAGTCCATCGGGTTAATGACGTTTTGCTATATAAATAAATTCCAGTTGCAAAACATGTATGTTTTTATATGTTATATATTGTAGCAACTTTCACCTGTCCTTGATTGTATGCACAGATTAATGTTTGCCTTTGAATTTTATCCATCCATCTTACAAAAATAGTTAAGCCCAGTGCTGAAAAATCCAGAGCAATAACTACATCAGTAATTGAAAACATAGATGTGGGCATATTTTAAAATTGGTTATTGTTGCAGCTCAAAAGAGCTTCATTTAAAGATGCTTGAGTAAGACTTTGCAGCATGGAATTGAATTTTGTAGAATCTATTATTTTTGTTCATTTTAGGTTCCTGGCTTAGCCTGTCTACCCCTGAAAACTGAAGTGTTGGGAGATAGTTATGATCCCCCATGCAATAGTCCACTCTTCTATATATTTCCTGAGAATAATATATATGTCATAAGGCACAAAACATGCTGCAGCATTTCAAAAGGAGAGATACACTAGTGTAACACAACGAACCCTTGTTTTAGCTGATGTTTTGTTGGTCAGGCTGGATAAACGTACCTTTGTTCCTAAGGCATTGTAGTGCACTTTGGTATCATTGGAGCAAAACAGTGCGTTGCTAGGCACATGCTTCCACAAACAGGCCAGTGTTTGCCTTTGTATGTTTCAATTATTTTAATTTTCTGCCACCTGAAAGCTAGCTTCAAAAAAAAATCTGATATAATGGTGTGTGTGTTTTAAAGGACACTCCTACGTCAGAGAAGTTATTACATCCAGCCTATGATTGTATAATTTGGCAAGAAAATTGTTAACTTAAAGAAGAGGTACTATTGATGAAAATTGCAGTTAATGGGATTTGATACTCAAGTTCCATTTGTAAGATGTTCCCCAGATTTGGCATCATGAGCCCCTTGGTTGCATGAAAAACATCCAATGACAATCCAGTCTTGATTAGAATTAATGTTTTTTTTTTATGCATCTCTCAATGGTTCTTTGTCTGTTAATTTGTTAAAGTATTTTTTTAAAAACATCTTATTAAATGCGATATAAAAAGAAGTACAGCAGTGTTGCATCCTGCTTCATATTCCAAAAAAATGTTGCCAGCTATGCATGATATTGCCTTCTTTATTAAAAGATGATAAAACATTGCTACATTGGCCTTCCTGCATATATCTTATTCCCCTGTTTGTCAGGATTTTTTTTGCTAGCTCAGCTGAACCAGGTGTATAGTGATGTACCAGTTTAGAACATTTGTATTGATGCTGACAAGCAGGGTCAAAGACATGTGTGTCATTCCAGTTCATATTATTAGCTCTGCTGTCTACAAATCAGATAGCTTGATTTGTTTTATGCCTTTTCATACTGTTAGCATCTAATAGTCTTTCAATTTTTCGAGAAAACTGGGACACGGGAATATTAGTAGATCTGATTACATGTGCCTTTTCATTAGGTTGCATCTGAACAGCAAATATAGTAAAGAGTTAGTTTTTCAAAAATAAATTTTTTCAGAAAGTTGTGAATTGTTGGTAATAGTTAATATGATGAATAGTGAATATCCAAAACTTTTTTTTCATGTCACGCTTATGTATTTTCCCATGGAGCAACAGCTGGTAAGTAATCAAACTTCAGTTTGAAGAAGCTAATATCTGAACGTTGCTTGGAGTAGACTGATGGCACGGCTCTTTAAATTATTTAAATACTCCCAGTATGTCTTGTGACACCACTAATGTCTTCTGACGTCATGAAATGAGGCAAAGCCACTATGAAAAGTCCAGAGAAAAAGGATGTAGTCAGTGAGGTGCAATAAAGTACGTCCTTTCAAACAGTGTTTTCTGAAAAGTGTGTTTGCTCGAGCGGGGGTATTGGCGTGCGCATGAGAGAAATGGACGTCTGAGGAAAAGACTGGAGTGTTCATCCCCCTACAATTAAATCAGCCCTAATAGATTGCATTAGGCCTTAACTGTGTCTCTGCGTTTGTGCATAATTTGATTGAGCAATTATCCGAGAGGGTCTGCCCTGTTATTTCTGACTCCTCCCACACGTTTCAGTCCCACACTTTCTTTACTTGCCAGCTTAATGTGTCCCCATATTGTCCTCCATACAGAGACCTCTTTTATGTCACCCTCCTTTTCCGCCTTATCTGTAGTCTACCCTCTGGTCGCTCAATACAATACACTATTAATATCTCATTATTTCTTCTGTCCCATCATGGAGAACAAAAGCAGTGTAATATTATATTAAAGTGGCATTCTGCTTCAATGCCCACAAGGTTCTTCTCTCCTGCCATGTTTTGTTTCTTTTTTTCTCTTCCATGTTCTTGTAGATACAGAGGAGGACATTAGTTACTTCGGCTATGTAAATGTATGTCCATAAAGTTTAACTGAAAAGAACACAGATACTTTATTTTCATTCTGTTTTTAATTAGCTTTACTGAACCTTGCATCTGATGTAATGACGTGGCTATAACTTACACAAGTCTCTTTTTTGTTCCGTGCATACCTTTTTTTTTTTTAGAAAATAGCACTCGGTTCTTAAAAAGTATGATAAAATTGATATTTGTATCTTATTTCAGTCAACTCACTCAAGGACATATGAGTACAATTAAAAAGAAAAACAGCTGATATTTTGCAATACAGCATACCTACCTAGATTGTATGAAAAGAGCGCTACCTTTGGCACTAACTATTGCTATACACTCACGGCCACTTTATTAGGTACACCTGTTCAACTGCTTGTTAACACAAATATCTAATCAGCCAATCACATGGCAGCATCTCAGTGCATTTAGGCATGTAGGCATGGTAAAGACGATCTGCTGTTGCTGACCATGTCCATCCCTTTATGACCACAGTGTACCCATCTTCTGATGGCTACTTCCAGCAGGATAACACGCCATGTCACAAAGCTCAGGTCATGTCAAAGTGGTTTCTTGAACATGACAATGAGTTCACTATACTCAAATGGCCTCCACAGTCACCAGATCTCAATCGAATAGAGCACCTTTGGGATGTGGTGGAACGGGAAATTCGCATCATGGATGTGCAGCCGACAAATCTGCAGCAACTTTCGTAATGCTGTCGTGCCACTATGGACCAAAATCTCTGAGGAATGCTTCCAGCACCTTGTTGAATCTACGTCATGAAGAATTAAGGCAGTTCTGAAGGCAAAAGGGGGTCCAACCCAGTACTAGCAAGGTGTACCTAATAAAGTGGCTGGTGTGTGTAGTTTTACTTTTGTAAGCACAAAGCTAAATCACTTTGCTTTTTTTGTTAACAAAATGAGGATTGGAAGACAGGTGCTTGTTTTCTAGTGTACATCGTAATTCATAAATAATGGCACAATACTGAGTAGATTTAGTTATGTTTTGAATCAGAAAATATTAATTTTCTCCAGAAAGAAATTATTTGGAACTATGAAATACTGTAGTAAATGACAGAGGTCGGAACTGCCAGTTTCGAACCCTCAGTTCAAGGTCTAGGAGGAATCGTTCACATGCAGATTCAAGTACCTCTTTTTCAGTCTGCTCGTTGTCCAATTTCCAGGGATGCCTCTTGCATGATATTAAAATGGGACTTTAATGAATAACGTTCTCCGGTGTGTGTAATCTCCCTTACGACTCTCTGACATTTTCAGGCTTTTGTGCAGTGCAGAGTGCTCTATAAAAACGAAGTTTGGAGCACACTGCCGCTGAATGATTTCCTTGAGTAGCATGTTTGGCTCACAATGTGTTTTCAACTTTTTCCTCTGTTTGCCAAATTGAAAAAAAAATGTATTTGTTATTCATTTACAGTGCTTCATTATTGATTTATTTTGAAGGTACTTTATTAATACAGCTGAACTGCTGTCGAAACAAGGGAAATTGTAGTACTTCAGCTGAGATTTTACATCTCAACCCTGAAGCACACATATCAGTACTTTAATAATAAGGGCATGTGTCTACTTATGTATGTTTGTGTATTACTGTAGTATTGATGGAGCTAATGCTAATGAAGACTGGGCCTTTGCACTGTCAGCAGTGCATAAGAATAAGGCGAGAAGCTCCTTGATAATGCATCCAGAGGGAGGGAGGGAGGGAGGAAGGAGGCTTCAGAGCACTCGGTGCACAGCTTGAGGCCCTCAGGCGGCCCCTGCCTCCCCCGAAGCGTTGCACACACAAGACCCATAATTAAGCTTCAGTATTAATGAAGAGGTTCAGCATGTTAATCCTTTGTTTCCAGTAAATAAAATCCCTGGTGTCTTCCCTGTCTTGTTCCCTCTTTTCTCTCCAAATCTTCCTTTATCATTTTCCTTTCTTCCTTGTCTTCCTTTCAACTTCTTTCACTGTTTTCTTTTTCTAGCTTTCTTGACCCTTTTCACGTTCTTACACTTCTTTCTGTTTTTTGTTTCACATCTTCCTTTTCTCATTGTTCTTTTTCCTTCATGTCATTTTATTGTGTGACTTCCCCGGTCTTTTCTACTTTCCTCTTCCTTTTTTGATTTCCTTCCCTGTCCCCATCCTTTTGGTATGTTCTCCTGTTTTTCTTTCTCCACCTTTATGCCTTTTTTCCTTAGCTTTCTTTCTTTTTCCCCTTTCATTCTTTACCCATGTTTTTCTTTTAATTTTCTTTTTGTATCTTTTACTACAATTTCACTCTACCACAGTCTTACTTCACCCTTTTTACCATCTTCCGTTATCCTTGCTTTCCTGTACTTATTGTCCTTTACCCCTTCTTTCCTTTCCACCTTCCTTCCACTTCTCTAGCATCACTATGACAGTACACCATTTTCCAAAGGTATTTTATGATTCCTAAAAACTACTTGATGGCACCATTATAATAACATTGTGGTATGATAAGTTAACATTGTGTCAACAAATTCACTGAGCTCAACTTTTAAGACAAGTCATGGTGAAGCCGAAAGTCGCAGTTCATGCTTCCCTAAGAAGCCCTGGACTGCACACTCAGCTTTTAGAATCACCAATCCACCTGAACAGCATGTCTAAGCTGTGGAAGGAAACAGGAGCACCCGAAGGAAATCCACCCAGACACAGGGAGAACATGCAAACTCCACACAGACTGAGTGTGGATCGAACTCATGTCCTCTTGCACCACCCAGGCACTGTGAGCTAGTAGCACTACTTGCTGTTCCACCATGCCAAATATCATTTTACAGAAATGATATGTCCTGATGAGGAATACAGAACTATTAGTTACAGCTCAAGGAACAATGAGAAAACCATATGACTGAGATCAGTTTTCTGCTGCATTTTGCTCTATACATTGCTGTGCAGCACTGAATTTTATAAAATGCGACATTCTGTCCTTACATTTATTAATTTAGGTAACGTTTTCTTACAATGCCACCTATAACTTGAGGTTTGTATACCAAGGTATTTAACAGTTTTCCCCATTTATACAGCTGGGTATTTTCTATAGGTATTTGCAGTAAGTGCCTTGCTCAAGGACATAACAGCAGAGGAAGTGATTTGAACCCAGGTCTGCCTAGTCTACCTCTAGAAGAGCTGTAACTGGAAAGGCCTGACAATATAGATGTAATTAGTATATTTATGTTTATTTAATTTCTTTACAATACTGGCAAAGGGCGGTGGCGCAGTGGGTTGGACCGCAGTCCTGCTCTCCGGTGGGTCTGGGGTTCAAGTCCCGCTTGGGGTGCCTTGCGGCGGACTGGCGTCCCGTCCTGGGTGTGTCCCCTTCCCCCTCTGGCCTTACGCCCTGTGTTGCCGGGTAGGCTCCGGTTCCCCGTGACCCCGTAAGGGACAAGCGGTTCTGAAAATGTGTGTGTGTGTGTGTGTGTACTGGCAAAGGTTTAGTGGTAAAGCTTTAAGCACATGCTGTGAGGCATCTACAGGTGACCCCTTTCCAACATTTACACAGGAACCCCACTGTTGCACTGTAGGGCAGAAAAACACTCCCCTGGTGTCCTAACAACAGGAAGGTTCTACGGCTTCTACATTTTCCACCTGGGACCCCTATTTGACTAAGGCCTTTTCTCAGATGCTCTGCAGGCCTGCAGTGAAGATAAGCAAAGGTTTCCATCAATGGGAGGTCCTGAAAGGCAAGCTTCAGTCAAGATTTAAATAGACTATGATTAAAATTCAGTATGACTCAATCAACTTAAATAGCTGCTTTGTCTGGCAGTGTGAAAGGAGAAGTGTCACTACTTGCAGTAACATATCAGATCTTGTCATCATTTTGACATAGATAAGCTAATTCTTATCAGCAGGTCTAAATGGCAGCACATTTTTTAATGTGCAAAGACAGACTTAGCATTTATTGATTTTCTAAAGGACAGAGCGACTCCTCAGTTATATGTTTCTAAGCAAATTGTGCTTGGTTGATGGTTCCATAACTGCTCAGTTTTGTACCCAAGTCACTTGATTTAAGTATGTTAAACTTTTCCCAAGAAAAATTGGATCTGGTGGGGCAGTTTCACCTACAAATTTGATAAAATTCTAGAAATAAAAAAGTGATTACTGTTATTAGTCACAAGTACATGAATATACCCCAGTATACAGATTCCAGGTTTACAGATTGCAGCCCTAAAAAAGTTGTACCCATGTTTGGTATACAGATAGACTGCTCCCAGTATTACAGACTTTCGGGTGTTTGAGGTACATTTCCCCAGTATAGAAGTCATGAGCCAATGCGGCACAGACTTTCAGCAATGACGCTGAATTCATAAGCTAATCAGGTGCAGACTTTTAAATAGCATATGATGACCTCTTGTCTTTTTTTTTTTTTTTTTTTTTTTGATATAGTTTAGAGATTTTTTCCTTTTAAAAAAAAAAAAATTCACATACCTCTACATTTAAGAGGGGTCTCAGAACTCACTTCTTTTGGATGCACTTCTCCTCTGATCCTGTAAGTGCTTGATAAACCTGCATGTGTTTGTTATGTTTAATAATTTTGATAATGAAAAGCGTGTATGCAGCCACTTGTGTAATGTATATTGGTTTATACAGTAGTATGTGACAAATGGACTGAACTCAAGAATCACATGTCTGCATCCAAATCTCTCCTTCTGTTTGTGCAGTGTACTTTTTTGCATTGCTCTCTGAGATGTTTGTTGCTTTGGAGAAAAGCATTTGCCAAATGAAGAAATGTAAATGTACTGTGTGTCTTTATGTTTACTTGTGTCCTTAGTATGATCCCTAACTTTGTCTTTGGTAATTTCCTTCTTGATCATATCTTAATATTTGATTATCCTAATGTTTTGATTACTGTTTCTTGATACTGTTTTTAAGTGTCTGGAGGGTGTTTGTGGAAATACCCGTAAAGTCCAGGAACTAATCTTTTTTGTCCTCATTTAAAATAGCGGGAAAGGACCTCCCGCTTTATACAATAATACACAGGGTAAGCTGCTAAAACCCTTGTTCTAAGATTATGGGACTGGACACAAACTGCTAACAAAACCAACAGTGCCTACTTCCTTCTTAATACCTATTCTAACTACCTCAATCCACCAACCATTTTATTTAATCTTAACTACATTTACATTTATTCATTTAGCAGACGCTTTTGTCCAAAGCGACGTACATCTCAGCAAAAGTACAATTTGTGCATTACATTAAGAGAAGGAGACATAGCTGCAGACATGAAAGTCTCAAACAATCCTAGTTTGTTACCTACCACTTGCTACACCGAGGTTCATCGATCAAGTAGGTAACTATCTAGTAACTAACTATCCTTACTACCCAGACCTCTTCACAATACCTCTACACACCAGCACATAGTTGCCACGGACGCTACCAGCCTCACTGGGGTTGTCAAGTGGGCACCTTCCTTCATCGGTGTTTCATTGAAATGAGCCCACGACACCTCCAGAAGGCTCAACAGTGAAATCTGGCATCCCAGACCCACTACCCTCCATGCTCACTGCGCAGTCCTGCCCCAAGGGACTCAGTGCCTCCGGTTCCTTATGAGATCCACCCAGATTTCAACCAACATACATTTCAATCGCTCATCCACCCATTCAAACCACCCACTGACCACTCTCCAACCAGCATACAGCCAATCCACAACATAAGCGCATGGAGGTAAAAATAAGGCCTAACATTCAGCATTTGCAGAGGCGAATACCCACAAGCTTAGGCCTGCTCCCCCCTAGCATTCTGCTGCCACCTGAGCCACAATCACTGGCTAGATCTTTCCACTGCCTCAGACAAGTCTTTTAATGCCGCCTTTAATGACCAACCCCTAAAACCGAATTCCAGCGATAGCAACGTGGTTAATTTAGTAACAAACCCTCTTGCACCTACCTCCACCGGTCTAAAAAAGGACTGGCAGCCTTGCTCCCTCACCTCAGAAGCCAAGTCAGCATACAGATTCTTGTTATACACATTGCTTTCAGCCACAATTTAGGTCTATATAATGGGGATATCTGTATTTTATTACATATGTGAAATAAGTGTGTTTGTGACATCAACAAAAGTGTCTGAAGTGTGCCCATGGTATTCATAAAAGTGTATAAATAACTTGGTCAAATCAAGAGTGGTTGCTTGGTATTTTTAAAGATTCAGCATTTCTTCCCCAGTAAGCTGTGGACTACTGGGAACCTACTGTGTAGAACTAGAATTTTTTTTTTTTTTGTGTGTGTGTTTTCAGTATATGAATAATATATTAAAGTGTCTGATAATACTACTTTTACTGTGCATTGAGCAAAAATGTGCATTGTTATATAGAATTAATCCAGCTTTCACACATTTTTAACGCTCAAGTCTTAGACTGTTTTCAAAAGGAAGTTGTTATATCAAGACATTTATGTAACAAACGCTAAGCCTTTTTAGCAATTATTTTAACAGTTACTGCATGACTGGGGGATTGTAGAAGTGCTGCTAGTCCAAATGATCCAGTACTTATTCTAGCACATATGTAACTTCTAACTGGATCTGTCACAAAATTTTCATTACAGCCCTTACGCTTTAGCCAGAGATGCATAATATGGAACAGTGTGTTTGCAGTGGTTATCGGCACATTGTTGATGGATGGTGTGTGTGCCCATTCCCACTGGCAGAAACCTGCATATTAAGCTTATCAGGCAAAAGTCATTTTCTACCAAACTCAAGAGTTGAGAGCTCACCGCTCTGCCCACATTCCACGAACAATATTGAGAAGAATTTCTGTTCAGCAATGCTGGTTTCTTTGCCTTTTTAGTACTTGTAGTATTTTTTACTCCATTTAGATGTGCTGTAAAGCCAAAAAATAGATCCGTGCTAATGCATGCAAACAGTAGCAAAGCTGTTGACAAAAATGTGAAGTGTTTTGCAGTTATTAGAGAGAATTGCCCTTTCATCCAGTATCTGTGTTACTGAACAAGTGAATAACGACACAGAGAAGAGAGTTACACAGTGCAGCTTGCATGCACTTGCACCAAATCTGCAACATGCTTTGCAGTTTACACATTTGCAACCAGTTGAGAGCAACAACAAATACAACCACTAAGATGCTGTAGTCATGTCTTTCTTGATTTGCCTTCTTATCAAGTTTTCTTTCTGTTATCCTTGGCACTATTGCTAATTAACAGTATATTGGCCAACTTCATAAACATACTGAAGAAAGTCCTTACATTTGTTTCAATGTTTGTGGAGTTATGTAATTGTTGGTAAGGACAAACAGTTTCTTGCCTAAACGTTTTTCTTAAAAACTTGTGAAGTTAAAGTGGAAACAGATTAGGTGGAGATACTTAGCCTAAGTAACAAGCAAATAAGGTCTTTGTTTCATGTTCAGAAATCTAATTTCAACTAGCTATCTTGACAAAACAAACATACTAGCAAGCAAATATTACTTTGTAAATGTCCATGAATACTATATATTGTGACATTAAAATTAAATCACAACAGAGGTTAGTTAAAAGGCTAAATCAGTAAGATGAATTAATCTTTAATTTTGTGAATGTTATCATAAAAGCATAAATTTAAAAAAAAAAAAAAAAAAAAAAAATCAGTCATTTGAATTACTTCTTAAAAGTGACTGGATAGATTCTCATACCAGGTTAAAACCAAAACAGTAAAAATGATGCAGATGCTAGTGCCTGTGTTACTGTGAAGTTTTTGTGCTTAATGCCTCATTTGACCATCAAGAAAAATGTCAAAAAAAGTGACTCCCCATCATGTAAAATTTTCATAGGATGTGTTATAAATACACTGTTACAGAGAATCACCTGGTAAACTTAAGTCTTATTTAGGGTAACATCCACTGTGACGGTTATTATTATTAAGTGCATAACCTAAAAATTCCAGAGTAACGCATTCAGCATATTGGTTTGAGATGTCAGCAAAGGTTCTGGCCAGTACTGTAGAACAGAAGAGAAACTGTAACAAAGGCAGAGCAGAGTACAGAGTAGTACTATGCATGGGCTACAGGCAAACTTAGGAAGCCTCCTGAAGATCACTACCAGTGAGATGGCTGTCAGTTTAAAACATCAAATGCATGCTTTTTCGCAGCCTGAAATCTCTTGGAACTGTAGCCAGCTACATCAGCAGCATTTCTGACTCAAGTTTCAGCCAAACTCTTACTCAGAAATTGGATACTGCATCCGTGGTGCCCCTAAATATAGCCTTCTCTGTAAATGATGACTTTAGAGGAACCCACATTTTTTTGGTATATCTAAAAGTTGAATTTTGAAAGTATAAAAACTTCATATGTCACTTTCGTGAAGAAGGAAATGTGTCAATATTTCCAAGCTAATGTTGCAAATACCCATTTCCTCCTTCTGTTTTTTATTTTCACTTGTGAAGACCAAATTAATTATTGTATTTTTAATTGATATGGTAGTGGCCATTTACGTAAAATGAATAATCAATAAAATATTTGTGTGGTACAGACAGTCTGCTTGGACTAGATTTCACATCTGCAAATGTGGATAGTGGATAGTGGTGGTCGTTTGTCCTATGATCAGATGTGTATGGTGTATCATTAAAATACACACTTTATGCTTGGGGAAACAAGTAGAAGCCATGACTAAATATTGTTTCCTGTGAAAACTGTCCATAAGTCCCTGTTACTCTTAGCTGTTAGTAAAATTGTTTACAACACAGTGTAGTTTTATGGCTTTTTATAAGGTAATTCCCAAAGTACTTTGTTCTCTGAGTATATGCTGAAATTCAGACATAAAAACAGATAAGGAATAAAAAAATCTCCCACTTGGAGAGGGAAAAAACACCTTCCTGTCTCAATGTTACACACACACACACACACCCATTTTCAGAACCGCTTGTCCTATACGGGGTCGCGGGGAACCGGAGCCAACCCGGCAACACAGGGCATAAGGCCAGAGGGGGAGGGGAACACACCCAGGACGGGATGCTAGTCCGCCACAAGGCACCCCAAGCAAGACTCGAACCCCAGACCTACCGGAGAGCAGGCCTGTGGTCCAACCCACTGTACCACCGCACCCCTTTGGTCTCTCAATGTTACAATAAGTGTAAATGTGACACGTGGGTAGGTATGAATCACACAATTCTAGGAGTTCAGTCTTTCAAAGTTAAAATAAGAAGTCTAATTTAGGTAGAATCCATGACCACTGACTTAAATTACGAAATAACATGAATGAAATTTCAGATCTACAACATACTATTAAAGCAAACTTTTCTTGCACTTTCTGTCATTATTAACTGACCAGCTTTTTGATGATTTACTCTCCAGTTTAATCTCCAACTAATGCAATGCCAAGTCATGACAATAGTTTTGTGTTCTAAAATCTTGTAGTCTCGGGTTTTATGTCAGGCAATGCAGGTTTCTAACTTTTATAACTAGTGAGACACTTGAGATAATTGCCTTTAATCCTCTGGTTCTTACTACTAGATGTCAAATGCTGCAATATTGCAGATTTTTCAGTTGTTTTTTCCTTTCTTTAATGTGCTTAGAAGTGATTAAACGATGCAAGGGCGTTGGCTGAGAAAAGATGCTCTCTAACATAAAACTGGACTGTGCTCATTTGTGAAGTGTTAGTTGTTCTCTTCAGCAGCCAGGGGCAACACTGCTTTCCATCTGTGGCTCATGAAGTCACGCAGGAGACATCTGGCTGAAAACGGCAGTGAGCAGTATCCAGACCTTTCCTGGAACCAAGCAGCAACCCTTAGAGCGCTGTGCTTCTTTCCCAGCTTTCGCTCACATTTGTTGCCCTGCTGAACTTTTGTTCTCTACTCTTCACTCGTTTCAAAAATGTTTCTGTCAGCTGTTCACCTGTACACCGATTCCCTCCATAATGGGGTTAATTCATTTCGCGACATCCCCTCAGCAGACAAATTCTCTTTCCAAGGAGGTCAAATTACCACTGTTTCTATGGGAAAAATCATCATTTCGTACATAAAAAATGTCACCTAAAATTAATTAATGCTACAATTAAAGGTTTATTTTATGCACAACATTGATAATACCAATATACAATACTTGTAATAGAAATTGTTTTAGATCATTTTTTAATGTTACATTTTTATTCGCTCATTATCAATAACCAGTTGTTCAATGTATTAACTTTTTGGCTTCTGGATTTTATGATATTTTAAACATGGTTTGAATGCTAGTTGAGGAATCAGCTATGGAGCCTTTCTCTCCATTGGAGAATTCCCTTAGCAGCAATGGAGGAAAGTGGAGTCTTTTTAAAGTCTCTCATCTGTTTATCTCATTTATATCATTGGTTTTCTTTTATTAATCATTTTGCGTTTTCATCATTGAACTGTTTTTTCTGAATTTGAGACAGCTTTTTCATTCGACGTTGAAGTGAAATGACCTTGTAATGGATAAAAATGCCACTCTGCTGAATAATTAACCCGTTGTTGTAAAAAGGGGCATGTATTTTCATAAACTGTTCTAGCAGTTTTTTTTACAAGATGCCTTTATATGAGGACTGAGTGTATTAGCTAAACCAAAGAGTTACTGAAACACTGGTAATTTGTTGGAAGTAGGACCATGAAAAATGCTCAGTAAAATGCAAATAACTGACACATTTCTGATGTTTGTTAAACTGTCAGGTCAATTCAGTCAAGCCTTGTTAGACTTGCCACTTGTAGCACCTTATGGCCACCACTTAGTGTTTTTTTGAGTGGTTCAGTTTTCACCTAAATGTCATTTGAGTGATGGATGAATATAGTTCCTTTGGTACTGCAAGCTGGCTATTACAGCCCAGGAGGTGAATAATCATGCACCCAATGCATGTTCAAGTACAATGACTTTTTAAATAACCCACAGGGAATTTAATATGTGCAAAACATAACACCTTAATTATTAAGGACAGATTTTAAAAAGAGGAAATTAAATACTTGGTCAGTTGTTTTTTGTAGCCTGATAATAACAAGATTAATAATTAAAACTGTCAGACACCCATACCTCCATGATGACGGATGATAATTTTTACTTTTGAAATGCTTATTATTCTTAAAACTGATTTTGAGAGACAATATATTTTTGACGTATGAAATGAAAGAGGCAAGAAATCATTTTCATTCAGCAAACTTGACATTACATCTCTTTAACAATGAACAGCAATTTCTGCAGGGACCTGTTACAGACTACAAGATATTATGTCCTTAGAGCAAAGTGAGAAGGTGTTTAATAAAATGCTCACTAAATTGGAGCAACAGCTGGCAACAGCACATAACACCTTTCTGACAGCAGATGAATTCTGCTAGACCAAGCTAAACTTGCTTGATGCTAAGTCTCTGGGGACAAATGGTTTCCTGCTGTAATTTTCAAATGTGGTAATGGCTTAAGGTATCATCTTAACTTTGGCAGTCTTAGTGTACAGATGCTGTGATAGTCTGAATATCATTCTTGAAAGTAGTGTCAAAGACAAATCGTGGCTTGTGACCATAGCTGATACAGAATAAAAACAATGTTGTCCTAATGGAAGTAATTTGCTGGTGATGTGACATGTGGTATCTAGCATGTGTACTAGCTGACACTTTTTTCTAAACTTTATGCACTTTCCAAAGAAAATAATTCACAATTGTGAATTCACCATATAAAGATTTTTTTTCATGAATGGTTGCTTCTTACAGTTTGTTTAATCGGGTAACGAAGTATTATATTCTTATTGTTCTGGCTAACGAAACATTTTATGATTGCAGTGTATTAGAATGATTCACATATTCTTTGTAAATGGGATTCACAAATATTACACTTTTGTACCTTTGTAACTGTCTGGAAGGAAATACTAATTGTCTAACTCCTCTTTCTATTTTTTCCAACAACAGCAATGGCTGATGTTGAAAAAGTCTTTTTTTTTTTTTTTTTTTTTTTACTGAAAATTTTACTCCCATCACTGTATTATATTCTCAGATTACATGAGTAAAACAAGTCCACTGTAACTATTTTCATACCCTTTTTTTTATTACTATTTTGACAATACCAAAATAAATATCAGTTGAACTCATCCCAGCATTTATCAGATTCAGGGGTGTGAAACAAATAAACCCTGAGAATGGGGAATTTTTCTGTTATTGCCTTGGAATACTCTCCAATTTATCGTTGCATGCCCATGGTCTCAGTAGTAATAGACTGTAGGTCTGCAACTATATTAACATTTACAAAAGCATAGAATTTCATTGTAAATGTAATTGTATAACCCCAACTCTGATCCACATGGCTCATGCGCTGGATACAAGGGGATTTTGCTTGGCTGTAAGAATACTGTATTCCCCAGTCCCTCAGCTGATGTGCAGTGCATCCCGCTCCCCCTCTTCAGTCACAGTTTACTGTCAGTGGGCCAGGATTAGGAACATGTGACCAGTTTGCTGCCTAGCAACTGTCTCCATGGTAACCACCTCAAATTTTTTAAATGGGATGGGAAGAAAACTGGACTAGATAAGGAGGAGGAAATGAGAGATGTAGAAATATATATTTTAAATTCACTGCTGTAATTTTTTTTGTTTAACTAAATGTGTAGAGGTTGCAATATAGCAATAGTCTCTGATGTAAATCCTGAAGAGCTACAGTGGCTTTCTCTGACACCATCTGTTAGAAGTCTTGACCAAACATACATTGCTAGCCTTAGTCCAATATTCTGCATACAGATTTGCGGGTCACTAAAGGACTACAGGAACGGCTGCTTCATTTCCAGTTCAGTTCCAAGAAAGCTTCAGATTTTAGCCACTGTTTTTGCACTGTTTGACCAAAGTACAGCACTTAAGCCATGATGGCAGAAGAGCCATTCTGTCTCTTTTTCTTTATATTGCTCAGCACATTTTAAAGGATATCGATTTCTGGGGTTTCATCTTTCTAACACCTGCGTAATGTCAGGATAGTCACTTTCAGAATCACTTTCAGGATAGTGTAACATTGCAGGTACAATGTGTGCATTCTGGTTTTTGTTTTTATTGAACTGGTTGGCACTTAATTTCATACGCACTAATGTTCTGTGCTTGTCACATATAGCTAAATGTATAAGTTATGCACCAGAATAAGTGTGTGGGTTCATTATGTCCTATTTTGTTGTTAATGATGTTCACACTTAGTGTGATGTATGACGGGGAGAAATACAGACAAGGAATTCCGTTTAAACCTCTCTTCCTAGATCTGTGTGTTTGAGAGACAAACTGTTGGGACCACATGAGGAAATATGTGTTTTATTGCTTGTGCACTCAGTTTTTGGATTCTTTAATATAGTGCTGATCGTCCATCATTGTCGATGAAGACCTCGACATCTCTATTAACTGGCTGACTGGCCTCTATGCGTCCAAAGAAATCTACTAGAGACAGACTTATTCCAGATTTTGGGATCAAAGAGCCTTACCTTTCAAGGCCTTTCCAGCTTACATACTAGTACAAACACAAATACATGCAGACATACAAATACATAAATATATTTAGGATAGCAAAATGTACACAATATCATTCCACTTAAATACAGCATTTAATCAGTTCTGCTGTAGACGTTCAGTCTTTGTTCACAATGAGTTTTAGCTACTAAGGAAAGTTACTCTCTTACTGCAGTAAGATGCCTTGCATTTGGTGTGGTAAAAAAAAATTCGCATTTCAGTGTTAGCTGAGGGGCTGGAGCAGCTGATTTTAGAGTCTTGCTGCATATTCTCTGTTTACTGACGCTCAGTCAGAATTAAGTATCTGAAATTATAAATCAAATGCAATTCACTTCTTATTCTATGGGAGCTTTTTCTGGTAGAGGGCAAGAGAGGCCTTACATATAGATTTTAGTCTTTCAGTAGCGATGGATGTTTACTGGTTTCTTGAATTTCAAAGATACAAATCTGCTTTAACTACTCAATAAATTAATAATAAATATCTTAAGCTGCCAGCATGGTGGTATAATAAATAGACCACCTTTCTCTGCTTGCTCATCGTTCCTTTCCTCCCATTACTGAATTAGCTATTCTCTGAAACCTATTCTCTCTTAAATTTCTCTCATGCGATCAAACAGACATGACTTCCTCACCTTGTTCTAATCACCAGTTTACACCCGTGCGTTGTTTAGCGCTGGCTTTTGACTTTGCTGGATTTGTTGTCTATACTATTTGTACAGAATCCTTTCAGTATTATCAATGGATCGCCCTTGTGGAAGTTTTGCTTGAATGTTGTAATCATTTGACATTTTAAGGGCTGTCACTTTGACACTTAGATTCTGTCTCATGCTGGATTTATTGACTTAATTGTCTGTGCTTTCTAGTAATGCATTATTGTTGGAACTGATGAGGAGATAACACAAATTTGCCACAGCTCTTCGTAATGGGGTCTGCCAGTGCCTCTGTTAGTTTGTCTCTGCCCTCTTGAATAATAAATTAATTCTTGTGCTATCGTAGAGAAAGGGTGTCATCTAAGACCACACAAGACAAAGAACAGTAGACAGCATAACTCACCTGTGCTGACACATTGCATGCACAAACACAAACATCTTAATCGTATAGCTGCTATATCACTCAATAAACCCAAGATGTCCAATTTAGAACATCTGCATTCCAACATGACTCCCTGAATTGGGGCAAAAAGGCAGATTCTGTATTCATTCTTATAATTTGATCTAATTATCTGGCTTCGGTACATGGTATTAGAAATGGTCTCAGACTCCTGCATAATCAGTGGTTTTTAAATGTGCTTGGCCAAATGGTGCAGTAAGGCTTGAACACTTCTGAGACTCTCGTACGGGAAGACTGTCACATTTATCCTGTTTCATTTATCCATACAGAGACCTTTTCCAGCACACTGTAGATACCAGATGAACTCTAGGAAATTAATCTGACTTAAAAATCAGTGCTTTAATTGGAAAAAAAAGGATTTTGATTTATTAAACATTCAGCTCAGACAGGAAAAAAAATATGTTGGCTGAAAAACTGTCAGGTCAGAATGACGTATTTGCCTTTAATTGAAAATATTGTCTTCTGTAGCATGTCTTTGGTTGTGATCTGCTGTTTACGTAAGGCTGCGTGTGCGTTAATGGAGATGACTCTCCAGTTTCTGTATGCAACAGGCTTACATCTGTGACAACATTATGTGTGACAATCTGAAGTAACGGGTTGAATCTTACCGTTTGGTTGTCCTCATACAGCCTGAGGTCATAGCCACTGAGCTCTACACAAAATATGATGGCTGTCACTCCCTCGAAGCAGTGGATCCACTTCTTCCTCTCAGAGCGTTGACCACCTACATCCACCATCTTGAAAGTCAGCTCCTTGAAGGTGAACTTGTTCTCCACAATGCCTGTGGTCATATCCCGAGATCGCAGGATATCTTCCACTGTGGGGATGTACTCTGGGGCGGCGATGCGGTCCAGGTCATTGAGATAGTAGGGAGCATTATCCTCTAAGTGGTATTCGTTGGAGCGGTTGAAGCACTCCTGCACTCCCGAGTCTACCCATAGCCGTTTCATAACACCCAGCAGCTCTGGTGTGATCTCGCCTTTGCTCTCCGCTGGCCCTGTCAAAGCGAAGAGCTGCACAGCATCATAGGCCCGGTCAGGGTTGTGAAAGTCAATCTTCAAGATTGCCATTGCCCGGATAATACGTGTCAGTGAGTCAATGGCGTTGTAGAGGATCAGAGGCTTGTACTCCTTGCAGGCCTCCAGGTTGAAACCACCACTGTGAATGATCTTCATCTGCTTGACGATGGTGCTCTTGCCTGAGTTACTGGTGCCCAGCAGAAGCAACTTGATCTCCCGCCTCTGGCGCTGGCTTTCTGAGCGCAGGTGCCTGTCGATGCGCCTTGAGCGCCGGGCGGCCTCCTTCTCCTCTGAGCTTTGACGACATCCCATGATCTTCTGTGGTGTTGTGAAGAGAAGGAGAGAGAGATGTGGAAAAGGTGGAAGTCACATATGACCAATGTTTTCTAAGAAGGGAGCATTTTTGGAGCAAATTTTTGCTTGTGCCTCAGTTGAAACAAAGAAAAAAGCCGTTACTAGATGTTTAGTGCAAACTGAATGGCAGCTGTAAGAAGGCAGTGCTCCCAGGACACTGTCGGCCTTGGCAGTGATGGACGTTGTTGATCTCAGTGCCCCATTACACTCATTCAAATCTCTGAGTGTTTTATATTTGTGTGATGCTCCCCTGCTCTGGTGTAATATCAGTGATGGTTTTCCAGAAGCAGGCAGTCACACCCTCCTAGAAGCTGCAGGCTTTGAATCTGTGTATTAGTGTGGTACAACCCTCTCTCCTTCATTGCCACTACAACATTTCTCCTGCTTTCTGTGCCCATATTCATCCACTTTGCAGCTCCTTGACTCCCTGCCCACCAGCTGTAACTCTCTCCGCAGTCCTATAGTTTCTGTGGAAACCAAGGGCTTTAAGCTTTAATTCCACATATATTCCCTTCATTCATTTAATTCCCATTTCCCTCTCCTCATCCAGTCTTAAAGGAGTGAGGTCAAAGGATCAGGCAACTGAAATTGAAATATCTGACCGCCTCTTTCCTATCGGTGCTAATGTTCATCCGTTGACAGTGGCAGGGGATCCGAGTGAAAGCACAAGATTTATATCTACCTCCCCTTTCCCTGACAAAAGTGCAGTATCATGCTTCTTGACCTCGAGATGCTTTTCTTAAGATTCTGGGAAAATTGGATTCTCCTCCCACCTTTTTCAGGAGTGTTGTGTTGACAGGTTTATGTCACTGTAGTGCTGCCCAGAGCTCTTCCTTTAATTTAAACTCTTATTGCTCTCCTGTGCCTTACTCCTATACACACATACGCAGATAGACATATATAAAAACAGAACTGTAATTTTAAATATTGAAAGTTTACATTAATGGTGATGTATGTGTTGTCACAATAGAAAGAACAGTCAGGTGCTCTTTTCCTATGCACACCAGTTGACATCCATTTGACACTGATTTTTTTTTTTTTTTTTTTTTTTAATCAAAAGGGCAACTGCTTCTTCTGTAATAATTTTTTATACCGATAAGGAAATGTAGTTTCCTGCTGATACTCAGTTTCTCAGGATATTGTTCAGAAAAGTCTGTGCAGAGTTGTCAGTAAGCGCTTCTGCTGCTTGACCGAGTTTTACTGTCAGCATACCTTTCATTTCCCGAAGCATAACCCTGGCCACCTGTGTTAAAAACTCACCAGCTGTCCAGTAATCTAGTTAGCACCTCTTGTGGAGTGATACACATAAACTGAGAAAGGCATTTTGAAAGCAGACACAGTAGGCCTCCACCTACCACACTGTCCTCACTAGCAGCAGCCGCTGGACTCGCATCTTCCTTCTGATTCTGCTCCTACCAGCTGGTCGGACTGGGCCTCGTTCTCCTGTTATTACTGTACTCTGTTTGTCCATACCCATCCTGGGTGTGTCCCTACCCCCTCCAGCCTTGCACCCTGTGTTGCCGGGTTAGGCTCCGGCTTGTCGGCCCGTGTGTGTGTGTTTGTCCATATTATCGCATCCTGAGCTGTTAGAGCATGGTTACCAATTAATTTGTTGTATAAACAGAGGCCTTACTCAGACTGCCTGTGTACTGTTAGTCCAAAATGGGTAACAGCAGGGCAAGTCCTCAGTGTTCCCCCACATGTCACCGTTCCCCGCATGTGTGCTCTTGGTTGGATTTGTGTGTAGTACATTTATATGTCTGGAAGGGAGTAAAAAATCTACAAAACAACACAGTCATCACCCAGCTGTGTGCAGTGCCAGCTGGCCTGGGTGCGCTTTTAGGATGACAGGTATGAAGTGTACAGTGTGTTGTTCTGAAAACTGCTATGTACTGAAAAGGCAGCAATGCGTGACGTCCGAACAAATTCCCCTGATGGCACGTTTCCCCATTTCCCCAGAGGCAGCAGAGCTGCATAACATGCCACCATTCCATACTCTGTCCTCCTTGTTGACAAAACAGGGACTACATTGTGCAAAAAATAGATCATTATATAAGTTTTGACAAAAGCAAAATGGCATCTCTCTCTAATTGATAAATGCCTATGTGTTATGTAAGCATGTTTGCCAACAGTATCCTTCTGAACAGTCTTTCCCCACTTATCTGTATCTCAGTTTAATGCTACCGGAACCATTCAATTCAATTTATTTTATAGAGTGCTCTTCTCACGCAGTGACACGGGGTGCTTGAACACATGCATAAGGCAAAGAAACAAGTACATCTGAACAAAGAAGACAGTTGACTACAGACTAGCGTAATACAAATGTTTTTATAAAGCTACAAGTATTCCTACTGTCCACAACATAAAATCTGCAGGATTCATGTTTCAAAGTAAAAGTTTTTCATTTTTTCTTTTTTAATTGTCTACCTGTTGACTTGTGTCACTTGTCCCGCTGCAGTCTGCAAAACGAAATACATCATTCTGTGCTTCCTTAATAAATCAGAACCATTCTTACTCATAGTCCGAAACAAAATGTTGCACTCGTACTCATATCTGAAGTAGCGGTGTTAACGGTGGCCCAGTTCTTGAAACCGAAAACGACATCACAGTGTTCTTTCACAGTTCTGTGTGCCAAAGTAATGGCTTCCTAAGACTGGTAGTTTGCTCTTTGCATTTGTGCAAATCAGAAATGGCAGGCCATTCGAACTTCACACTTCGGTTTTCTTCACTTGTAAACAAGGCCATTGAAAACTGAGCTCTGAATATTGTGGGGCCCAGTCCACAACATTGATAGTTACGTGTATATTTGGATGCTTCTGACCAAGGAGCTCATATGTGGTCTCGCATAAACACTAGATAATGGTGCATGGCATATGTCTGAAAGCTACAGCAGTAAAATTCCAATTGAATAAAAGGTATCTAGCATATTCTGGATTTTGTGGTCTCCTTTATTTGAATGGGAAGATGTGTAACATTCCAAAAGAATCTAATTAATTCAGATCTTGCTCTGTGCTTTCATCTGCAAATAGTTTTGTGAAAGGTTCTTTTCAAGGTGCTATTAACAGGTGTGTTTTCAATGCTCAACTATAACCAGTCTATGTGGACTACATATAGTACATGTATATCTCTAAACATAAAATGTTGGGTATGTTACTTGAAAATTACATTCTTTTACATTTCATATAACATCATATACATTACTTTGTGTGAAATGTAACTCAGTATATTGCTCTTGTTGTTTCTGATGAATTAATAAAAAGCACCAGCAATAACACCAAGATTTGTAAATACAACACAATACATTTCCAGGGCGGTATGGCTGCAATGAATATATGCTTCTATCCTTAGCCATCTAAGACTTTCCCACCCTTTGTGTATCCACCTTTTCTGTGTTGCTATTTGCCCTTGGTTTGTCTAGTAGGCATATTTATCAGGTGTTAATTGTTTCATTGAGGGGGGAATACGTCTGCACTAAAAATACTTATTTACTAGGTCAACTCTTGGAGCATAACACAGCTCTTTTGTTCCTGCTTATTGGAAATGGATATGGAAAATTTTACATTTTTTGACTAAATTTATAATCTAGTTTATGTGTAATTTCTTTTCATCTTGACTGTCAGAACTCAGTTGTTTGGGCCACTAGTTTTCAACCCAGCTCCTGACAAACCACTGTGCATGCTGGTTTTTGCTCTAGTTCAGCTCTTAATTAATTATTGAATGTGCCATTGATTGAATGTGTGTCATTTTTCAAATAATGCTACACTGAAAGTCTTAACTCCGGGTTCATTATCATTTTTAACATAGTTTTTATTCAAGGAAAACGAAAAAAATGAGTTTATAATTTTTCCTTTAAAATTAGTAATATAATTGGTTGTTCTTAAATTGATTTGCAATTATTATGTACTTTGTTTTAGTGTTTTTACAATGAAGTGATTAACTGTTTAGTCCTAATTAGCT
The DNA here is from genome assembly GCF_900964775.1 of Scleropages formosus. Lineage (NCBI taxonomy): Eukaryota > Metazoa > Chordata > Actinopteri > Osteoglossiformes > Osteoglossidae > Scleropages > Scleropages formosus. The sequence goes on from NC_041822.1 coordinate 12,074,242, forward strand.
TTAATACTAGTTTATTCAGTTTTGCCTATGTCTCAGAAATAGCCACTTGAATTATAATAATTTTCATGCCTCAGAGGCATGTACAATAGTTTCAAGTGACTGAAAATATATTGAATGTTCCACTAACACCTGGTTCAGTATAGTTTGGACTATTCAAATGTTAAATTAGGAAAAATGAATTAGAAGGTCAGCTGGAAGAAAACTTCTATCATGACCACCTGTTGCAAGCAGTTTGTTCATTCATTCATTCAGTATGCACAACCACTTGTCTAGTACTGAGCTATGGAGGTCCAGAGCCTTTCCAGGAAGCATAGGACTAGATGCTAGTCCATCACAGGATAGCCACACACATTCCCGCATTAAGGGTGATTTTAGAATCACCAGTTCACCTGAAACATGTCTGTGATCAGTGGGAAGAGCTTGGAGTATCCAGAAGAAACCCACATGAGCTCATGGAGAACATGCAAATTTCACACGGACTGAATAGGGGTCAAACCGGCATTGTTGCAGAGCACAGGCATTACGAGGCACCCACATTATTCACTGCACCACTATGCTTTCCTACAACCAGTTCACACACACACACATTCTGAACCGCTTGTCCCATACGGGGTCACGGGGAACCGGAGCCTACCCGGCAACACAGGGCGTAAGGCCGGAGGGGGAGGCGACACACCCAGGACGGGACGCCAGTCCGTCACAAGGCACCCCAAGCAGGACTTGAACCCCAGACCCGCTGGAGAGCAGGACCTGGTCCAACCCACTGCGCCACCGCATCCCCCCTACAACCAGTTCAGTATAATTTAATTTGTTATTATGCTTGCTAAAGTGAATAGTAAACTGAAAAACTACTATATAATGAGCATAATTATCATGATAACTCCTGTTGTTGTAATAGTGATCCTTTGGATACTCTTTCAGAGTTCACAGTTATGAGCATATGATCTAGACTGAAAGGGCCCTTTGGAGCTTAGTAGGTAAGGATGAGCATTCTTAGAATACAGTCTGAGTTTGTATTTTGTTCATCTGTCATTGGTGGAGAGGAGTATCTCTCACAGAGCTGTACGCTGTCTGACCTCAGTGCTTCCTGCAAGGGAAGGAACAGCAGAAGAAAAAAAGAAGTGCTGTGCTCGATGTCTACAGGCTTCACTGCATTTAATTTCTTCCTCAGATACTCTCCAGTTAACACTCTTCAAATGTCGGAACAATCAATCATCTCTTCAAATGCATATGAAAAAAATCAATGTGCAGCCAGCCAGAAAATATCAACCTCAGTTCACAAAGTGAAACGTAGACATTTTGAAAGTGTCATTATCAGGCCGTCTTATGAAGAGGATGAAATGCATATGATGCATAAAAGATCAGTTAAGGAATGAGCAAGCCCAGAAGTCATGGCATATTTTACATTCAGTAAGGAAATGATCCAGCCATTTGCTTTACTTCTGACACCAAAACCAGTTTTCTCAACTAGCTTTTCTATGAAGATCAGTTTTTCATTCATAATTGCACATAACAGGCAAATTTAGGTGGTGTTTTACATTCATTTCCAGCTCTCTTGGCTGATTCTCTTTAAAGATAAAGAAAACACAGTGTCAACAGTGTCAAAACTCTGTTTTTCTTTTTATTTTATTATTATTTGTAGAGTTATTTCAGCTTCTTAGAATCTTGGCTCTGCTCTGTTTTCTAAAAATATAAACTTACAAGGAATGCTTCACAACACAATGAATACAAAATCAGACCATGTGACTTGTCACTTTCGGGATGAATGTTTTCTTAAAGCGCACAGAGACCCCAATCCACTGCATAAACAAATGCAAATTATTGTAAATGAGTGACACAGTAACTTAGAATGGTTGAATAAACGTTTAGTGTCTCATATTAAACAGCCAGGAAACTGTGCTATTGAGAGACCGACCAACACGTTGGATTCTTATCGGGTGAAATTTGAAACTTCTGATTAAACGCAAGACTGCAAGACCGATGAGTGCCAATATGTTGCTATATAGACTAACTGCAGTCTCTTTTCTCTCGTTCGTTCCCGATGGTGGCATCGTGCGACATACTAGCACTATCTTGTGATGCAGAGAAGCCATTTTGTGCCAGAACACTTGCCACGAGGACCTCTAATTAGCCTGTCACACTGAGAGATGAGAAGTATGCCTGACGGAGAGCGATCAAGGCAGGGGATTGTGGATCCTGCTCTTTTGCAGAATGTGCCATTAGCTGTTAAATGAGTGCAATGACTCAAATCACTGGTTTACTGCCCCTTACAACAGAGAAACGTTGGCCCCGTTGAAGTGTATCCTTTACTGTTTAGTGAAATGAGCAGTAACCAACAATCTTTAATTTTCCTTCACGGTGTTTCATCCAGGCTCTAGCCAAAGCCTGTCTTGGTAACCTTCAAATGTGATAGACACCACACGGGGTAAGGAGAAGCATTACATTACCGGACAGTGGAACCTTGCTCATTCGCTGCGAATAATCACTTGCCCTAGGCGAGGTCATAGCAGTCCAGAGCCTATCTCAGAAGCAAAGGACACTAGGCTAGGCAGGATACACTCCATATGGGATGCCAGTCAATTGCACAGTAGCCAGACACACAGCAAATCGTGCACACACCCACACGCTACGGGCCACTTAGAATGACCAGTTCACCTGAAACGTGTCTTTGGACTATGGGAGGAAAGTGGCCCACCAAAAGTATACCCATGCAAACTGCTCGGGAGTACCTACCTACCTACGGCCAGTCGCGCAGTCCCAGCACAATGAAGCAGCCACACTACCCACTGTGTCACCGTTCCGCCCAACTGTGGAATCTTTCCTTTCTTGAAATTAATGGGATAGCTGACTAGCTAAATATTGTTACTCATGATTATTATTTTTTATTATGGGGATTTTATTGTTACGATTATTATTTATTCATTTAGCTGACACTTTTCTCCAAAGCAACTTACAATGTGAGGTTTGTATACTAACCTGTTAACAATTATTTACCCATTTACACTACTGCACAAGTTTTGCTAGAGCAACTGAGTGAGTATATTGTTCAAGGGCAGTATAACAGGAGGTGGAATTCAAACCTTGGCCTCTCAATTGCAAGGCAGCAGCTCTGACCACTACGCTACCTGCTGTCCAGTGGTTGAAGCATTGGCCACATCTTGGTTGCAAATAGCAAAAGTAAATGTAAGTTTTTTCCAAGTTACTGAGTTACACAAGAATTTTTTTTTTTTTTTTTGTGCCGGGACAAATGACTATGAAAATGGGAAGCCAACCAACTTCTTAAAATTTTTTTTCTCTCAATGGTGAATTTTACAAGCCCTAAATCCGAAGGCAAAGCTTCGAATCCCTCCTGCAGACAATTAATGAAAAGGATTATCCTTACTGGTCACCAGTACAATGCCGTTTAGTATAGCGTAGTTCTAATATGGTTGTCACATATTTAATTTATAATAATCTAAAAGCCAGTCAGATGTCCAGCATTAAAATCTGATTGCACTCAAAGAGCTGAAAAGGAAATAAACGGCCAACTTTGCTCACCTGAAACATTATAGAGTAAAATAATGTTTCCCCTGAAAATCCCTTTGCTTTTATATAATTATATTTTATGATGGAAGTGATGTCTGATCCAGGACAGCTCATAACATATGAGTTTACCCCAAGGGCAGTGTGGGATAATGTTGTATAATTTTTTAGTCTGTAGAAAGATGACCTACTGCATTTTTGTGATACATGTAAAACCTATAAGGTTATAGACACATTATACAGGTGTGTTTTCTTGTTCAGTAAATTGCTTTGTGGATTGGTCTTTTTTTTTTTTTCCTGTTGGGATTGTGAAGAGACAGTTGCTTTTGCAAACTGCTGATCCTGATCAGGAATGGTCCAAAGCCTCTCCTGGAATTTCTACAAACAAGGCTGGTGGGAGTACACTCTGAACAGGATGCTATTTGATTACAGGGTAGTTACTCACACACACACTCGCTCACCCATTTACATACCAGAGGCTATTTAGTGTCACCAGTTCACCTAAGCTGAATGTCTTTGGACTGTGGGAGGAAACCAGAGTGTCTGGATTAAACCCACGCAAACACAGTGAGAACATGCAAACTCCACACGGACTGAGCCAGATTCAGCCCTGCGTCCTAACAGCCGAGGCACTGTGAGGTGGCAGCACTACACGCTATACCACCATTCCACTTGCTTATGAAAGACCATTGGAAAAGTAATAGTAAATGCAATTCCATAGCCTCAAATTCAACTTGTGTGTGTTCCAGAGATAACAATGAAAATGGTAAATTTGTTGGTATAAAAATGATGACAAGCTTTTTAATTCTGGGCGTTTTGCCCAATTAAACGGGGTGACTTTCTGAGACACACTAATGGCAGATCATGCAGTCACGTGCTGCAGCAACAGTTACAACAACACGCTTGCCTGGTGAGCACAGGAAGGAGCAGAGCCCACTGCTGTGCCCACTGTACTGTCCCTATAAGGGAGTCAATCTGTTTCTGGACACCACAGATGTTTCTTCCAGCTATACCTTCATTACACAACAACCCACTCACAAAGGGGCTCTTTCACGTTATAAGATGCTCTCACCTAATCGAAACTGCTTCTGTTGGAGTCAGTCTGACTTGTGAGTAAAACCAATAACCCAGTTATTTGGCTACCTATATTAAAGTTAGCTTGAGACTTTCAATGTAATGCATAAACTGTACTTTTTGCTGAGATGTACGTCGCTTTGGACAAAAGCGTCTGCTAAGTGAATAAATGTAAACGTAAAGACAAGATCATCATGATGTCAGGTAGTGAGTTACTCTGCAGGTCACAGTTTGGGGCAGCTGGTAGTGTAGTGGTTAGAACTGCTGCCATTGGACTTAAAGGTTGCAGATTCGAGCCTCACTTCTGGCTGTAGTACCCTTCAGTTAGGTCCTCACCCTAAAATTGCTCCAGTAAAAATGACCCAGCTGTATAAATGGGTAAATAGTTGTAAGTACCTTAACATTGTAAATTTCTTTGGAGAAAAGTGTCAGCTAAATGAACCAATATAAGTTCACCAGTTATTGAGAAATTCAGAGTAAGTGCCTTTGCTCAATGGTTCTGCAGAAGTGTGTGGGATTTAAACCTGGGTTCTTGTAGTGCAAGGTAGCAGCTCTAACAGCTACACTCCCTGAATAGCTGCAATTACAATATTCGTTCATTCACTGGGAGTTTCACCAACTTCTAGCTTTAAGTGTTTATCACGGCATGCACAGCTGTGGTCAGTATAGAAGTGTGAATCAGCTGTCAAAATATTCAGTACAGTTGCATGAAGGAGTGGTTGAACTTTATACTTTTAAGGATTTTAAAAATTCATATTGGATTATCTGAAGTTATAGACTATATGTATGAATTCATGCCTAGCAACCTTGGTAAAAAGAAATCCTTAGAAAGTTAACGTGCAGTGCTTCAAGTATATTCCCTAATATGAGTATACAATGTTGCTTTTATCCTATTTATTCTATTCAGACGTGGCAGCCAAAAAAGCTGGATGGAAATAAATCCCTTGCTGTTAAGCAGCAACAGCAGTCACAAGTAGAGAGTTTCTTTCAATTCTTCATGGGCCCGACAGCAGGTAAAACACTTGCTAGGAAAAAAATGGGCTTGTGGGTTAGTGGCATTACAAATATCATATGTGAGGGAAGTGGCTGCTGTACTGATTCTGAGGTTATAAAAGCATATATACCCTGTTAATAATTGTTACAGAGAGATTAGAAGAACACAAGTTGCTTAGACTAACATGGCCTGTAATATCTGCTTACGTTACTTCTGAAGTTGTCTTGGCCCCGTAAAGTGTTTCCATATCGCTTGGATAGCTCTGTGAGGCCACATCCCATAGTCAGTAGACTTTGCTTTGTACTTAGTTGATATAAAAACACCTGATAATTATGCTTCCTATATTATTTGCGCTTACGAATAATGGCGAATTTGCCGTGTTGTATTTTTGTACTCTGCCTTGTCAAACCGGATCTGGTTGGATGAGAAAAATCTAAGAGTTTCCGTCGTGCACCGTGGAGCATGTTGGCATTGTGACAGGCATTGATACCAAAGAGTCCTTGTAATAATGATAATGATGTATTTTCTCCTAGCAGCTTCACCCAAGCAGGCTGTTCTCCAGTTGCCTTTTAGGAACCATTTAACGGGGTATAATAGGGTATTTTGTTTAGCATCGCTTAGTATGTAACTGGCAACATTCTGTGAACTCCCTCCAACATCGCATGATGTTCTTGGTTAGCCAAATTTGCACCTTTTGAAAAGGGTGACAAAACTTCTGAGCGTGAACAAAAGTCCCCAGAAATAGCAGTAGAAAGAGGCAGTCCATTCCTGGCCAGGAGGAATCCCACTTACTCTTGTACTGTCGTGTGACATGTGTCTTGTATCTGCAGATAATCCCCAAGACACCCTTTTCTTAATCTTACCACCTTCCTCATGCTCGATGAGTTCGTTTGGGGTTGTGGCAATGTATCCTGTTTCGTGTCGGAGCCGATTTATAAACGGAGAACGAAATTAAATAAAAACACATGCCCTTTTGTTGACCTTAAAAATAGATTAGTAGGTACCTCGGTCTATTAGATAAATCAGTCAGTATGAAATTAGAATAGGCAAAGCAGAAAACTGGCCTCTCGTTTAGTGTTCTGTGTGGTTCTGACACTGCGAGTGCAGACAGTTACAGGCTCAGTACAGTATCGATCGCCGTCAAAGGAATAACACGGGACAGCCGTGCGTATGTAGCGTGGGCGCGGTGATCCTCGCGGCCGTTCGGTTCCGAGCTGCCCGTGCAGCGTGTCTCTGTCTCGCTCTTTGCCACGCTCGGGCCCAGCGCGCTCTTTAACGGGGTATTGCTACAGATTGCTACAGATGCACGGAGCACGCGCTAGCCCTCGCTCCCCGATGACTGTTCCGATGGCAGCCAATGAGGGCCGAGTGACCTAGATAGCAGCCGTCCCAGCTAGCGCCCTGGAGTGAACACCACACAGCTCTGCGTGCGTCCCTGCGTGGGCCAATGTCACCGCGCGTGACGTTGCGGAGCCTGAGCTCCTTTGCAAGCGCTTCTTTGAAACTGGGGGTCCGTGTCTGATGCGGAAATATTAGCCACAGACAAGCTCAAATACCATGTGTTCGTAGGACAGAACGAGAACCAGGAAATCAGCGTGGTTTGTGACACGCATGAACTGGTGTTTCCCTTTAAAAAAAAAAATACTTTTTGGTACATAAGCCTAATTTTTGGGTGTCTTTTGTTTCTTTTACTATGAAGTCAGTCAGATTTACTTTTTTACACGGTGTATTGCTGCAGATTGAATGGTTTCAAATGTGCCTTAGCAGAATGCTTAGAATGGACATTTTCAACAGAAGAAACAAATGTTTTGAATCATGAGTGACTCTGAAAGTCCGGGTGTCTCTGAATAGTTCATCATATTGGAGTTTTTAGAGGTTTAATCTCAATGGAACGTTTATATACTGCAACAAAGTGACTCCTTCATTTATACCACAATGCACATTCTTCAAATTGCGAACTGTTCTATGATCCTTGTTATAATCCACGTTTTCTTGAAGTGATAAATCACAGACTAGTTACTGAACAGGAAACACAAAGGTTGTGGATGGATACTAATCATACACTCAAATAATCCTCTTCTTACCGAGCCAAATTACATGTGTAATTTTAAGGCGTATTATTGCCATAATTTATATCATACTTCAGAAAATTGCCTACATTGTATTTAGTATGTTTTGGCTGTACAACACATTTTTTTCTGATGTTTCCACATTAATTACAGTTTAGTGCCTTGGCTCATGTAAAATTCATCAGTAGCTGTTCTCATGTGTAGTGCGTTTTGCCTGCCAACCATTGTATCCATCAAAATCCATTAAATGACAACATTAAAATATTTGTCCCGTGCCCAGCTTCCTGGTGTGTTTACGAGGTCAAGTTCGACTGACCCAGTAAACACAGCGTTCGCTAAAAGTCTGTTGTTCTAGCGGCCGGCCGCGGCCACGGAGTGAGCAAGCATAATTTCCCACCCGTGCTGCGGAGATTGCATGCTTCATCTAGCATGGAGTTCAGGAGGGCTGTTTAGTCGTGGGGACCGGGGGAGGCTCCGGCCCAGTAATGCTTTTAATCTCCAGAAAAGACCCGCGGTGACCTTTACCTCAGAAATGCCCAGCCATACAATGGGAGCGTAATACGGCTCGTTCCGGCTCGGGAACTGATCAGTCCCATTGCGGTTATTAGTGCATCAATGTCACCCTGCCATCTCCATGAGACAAGCAGCCGCTGCCAAAACCTGTCAGTCCCCGGACCGTCGCTTTGTTTATCGAGTCACCTTCTGAGGGGATTGTCTGTGTGATTTCCCAAACCCCTGGATAAGAGACAGAGGTCTGCACTCGTAGCTCAGCTGGCCTGCACCATTCATCTGAGCAGATTAACGAATAAAGCCATCGATCAGGTAAAATCAGCCTCCGCGACGAGCAAGAGAATTCATAGCTGCAGTGCAGACTGAAGTAGTGAGATGTGTTTATCGCACACAATGCACAGCATTCAGGGACTGTCTTGCTGCAAACAGCTCCTGACACGGTCTCCTGTCCCACCCCCTTGTGCCGCTCCCTCATCTCATTTTTCTAAAGGCACCACTATTCCAATAGTTGGCGGGCTGAAATTCTTCTGTTATATAACAGGCTGTCGTGTGCCATTAAACCTGAAAGTCACCCATATTTCCCTCAACTGGCAGCCATAGTCGTCCATCTGCTGCCTCTCACTTCACTTTCACTTAATGTCTCGTGTTTAATGCTTCCAGCCGTCCGATCATTCATTTCTCTTCCTCCCTACGCACAATCGCACACTTGGCTGTTTTTTTTTTCTTTTTCTTTTTCTTTTTCTTTTTTTTTTTTTTTATTTTTTTGCTACTCGTATCCCTTCTCTTTTTATCCTTGTTTTTGTGGTTGGACCATACCCCTCCCCCTCCTCCTCCTCCCCGCCCCTCTGATGCTCAGATGCCGATGCAGGGCTCCCGTTCAGCTCTTCGGCTACTGACACGGACACTGGCTCAGTCCTGTCTGCGTTTCCCGAGTCCTGTCCCACATGAAGCTCACCTATGTTCAGGGCAACCCCAGCTGCGTGTCCCCGTGGGAACCTCTGGCTCGTCTCTTTGTGGGACGATCAGTGCACCACATACGCTTTTTCGTCCAGTGCTAAAGGCTCAACTCTGCTATATGCTACAGCCATCTGATTGCCAAAGTGTGTACTTAATCCAAAATCCATGAGCACTGACGATATGTATGTGTTTCTTATGTAGAACATTTAAATGCATAGACATAAACACAAAAATACCCTGTCTTCAAGAACACCCAAAACAACGTATACCTTAGCCCAGATTTTAAAGAGGTGGAAAATCATGAGGTCCCTGAGTTAACAGGGCATCATACCAAGGAAATGTGGAGGAAAAATGATGCTGTTCCCGCCAATAATTCTCCTTTCCTTCCCAAGAGAGAAGCACCAGCATGTAGCACAGATAAAGAGAGAGAGAATAAATATTGCCTTACTGTTTCAGTGGCCTCTGTCCATCGCCGGCGATATGTCAACACACATTTGCAAGGCTTAGAAAAGAAGTGTGCAGTCCTTGCTCGCTACTGATACACCGACATCCTCATCCTTCTGCCTCTTTCTGGCGACGTCTTTCAGCCCGACTCTATATGTGTGTGCGAGCGTGCGTGTGTGTGTGATATTGTCTTTGTGCTATTTCCTCTCTTGTTAGCTTCAAGGCAGTTAGGACACACTGCAGCGATGGGGGAGGAGGGAGTGTTTGTGTGCGCGAGTGTGTGTGTGTGTGTGTGTGTGTGTGTGTGTGTGTGTGTGTGTGTGTGTGTGTGTAAGTGAGTGCATGAGCGATATGGAGGGAGGGCTGAATGGGGATAGAGAGCAGCAAGAGAAAAGACCCAAATGAACAAGTGACAAATGAGTAGACTGGAGAAACGGCAGGACAGAGTCATGTGGCAGCATCAACACTCCCAAATAAATCCAGTTTTGTCCTTGAAAGGGGGGAAAAAAATTGAAATGCCCATAAAATAAATAGGATACACCAGACTCGTTAAAAATCAGAGTAATGTTTATTTAGAAATATGTGACACTAAAGCTCTGTGCCTTTCATTTTACTGATTTCGAATGCCCCTAGCACCGAGAGGGATGTGGTTTTACAGACGTCCCCGAGAGAGTGATCAGATGGGGGTGTGCCTGCGGGGGGGGTTGGTGCGCAGGGATGATGGCAGCACATAAGGGGAGGAGGCTGTAGTGCGAGGCGCCGTTTCCGTGCCAACCGTGCCTGTGACAGAAGGACCACAGTAGCGGTTGATAAAAGTGCTCATTGCACGGCCTCTCTCATCCTTTACGAACACAATCCAAAAGCAGATCCTGCCAGGTGGGAGACAGAAGCTGGAGTCTGTTCCCGGCTTGGTGATTGTGTCTGGAAAGAAATGCTATGTCTGTATGAAAAAAAAGTCCATTAGCATCATGTGTGCACTGCTCGTGCACTGCTCATGCACTTGCGCTGCCTCCAGCTGCACTCCCCCCGGGCACATAACCCCCTGTCCTCTGTGCTGCTGTTTTCCCAATTTACTCGCCTCTTATTTGTGAATGCACATCTCTTCTCTGCTCCCTTGCTTTCCCACCATACTGCTCATATCAGTTACTTACAACACGCACAGACTCACACAGACAATCTTTATGTGCAGTGTAAAAGACTGATAACACTGTGCATTAATGACAGTTTTCTTTCAGATTATTCTTTTTTCAGCCTTTGCTTAGAAAGCACCACTGAGTCATAACATTTTTGGCACTTTTTTTTTTTTTAAACAACTGATCTTTGTAGATAGCATCTTTCTATAATCAAATGAATAATTTAATCACATCAGGGTGTATATATATATATTCTAGGGAAAAAATGCAATGAGCTGGAATATCTTCTGCCAAGGTAGTGAAAGCCATTCTGTTAATGTTGTTAATGAACCAATCATAAGCTGTTGCAATATTGTCCCCAATGACAAGACTGCAGTTTTGATTGCAAAGAATTATGCTTATGACAAGAGAATAAAATTAGTCAGTGTTGGGCAGTAAAAAAAAAAAAAAAAACTGATGGCACTTTTGGCAAAATAAGCACCTGTTGTCGCTTTATGTCAGTGCATTCCTTTATTAATTTCTGCAAAGTTTAACTAAACTGCCTCTCTTTTCTCTGGAGGGAGATTCCACATTCAAACTGCTCTCAAGCAGTGTGTGTTTTGTCACACTGCATGTATTGTGTGTCACTCATGCTCGTGTTGGCTAAGATACACACTGTTTGGTGTGGATAACACATCTTAGCCTTTGTAGCTCAGATGATTTGTAAATTTACCATGGATGATAAAGAGCATAAAATAAGATTAAGTGGCCAGTTTAGCAGGGTCGTTCTTGTGATGTTGAGAATACACAGAATATGTGTGTTTGTGCGCACATGTATTTTTTGCATGCATGGTGTAGAGCCAAGCCAACTTTGTTCCCTCGGGGTTGCACACATTCAACACCAAGGCTTATCTGATTCTTTCCAGGAAGTCTATCCATCACTACTTTCAGTGTTATGCAGTGGTTAAGCACAGTGTACAGAAGTATCCCCAGACTCGAATGTAAAGGGTGCCTTTGAAGAGGCCTCAGTCTAGAAGATGCACATTTTCTCTATTTCTTTTGTTCTCTACTCCCTTGGTGTGTACAGATTAAAAGTGAAACTTTTCTTTCTCTTTATCTGATCGCAAACAAACGGAGAGCGGCTGTAATGTGTCATCAGATCTGCAGATTATTTCAGAGGCATACAGAAATTAATACTCCGGAAAATTACAGGTGGCTATAGCATTAAACATTGTTTGCTGTTAAAGGGGAGAATTTTTGCTCATAGTGTCTGGTTGTTTTCTTTCAGAATGGTCACGTCTCATGTCACAGTAGTAGCGTTAAGACTTGCGGTTCACCGATTTCTCGCTGCAAACGTAATAAGCAGAAATACAAATGAGAATGTACTAGATTGTTGCTGTTGCCTGGTTTAACATCATAGTATTAAGCTTTTAAACCATAATTTTACTTTGTTGCTTTGAATCATTTATATGTTTACCTCTTATTTTGACACGTTGCTGTGGAATTTGTACAATCCAGCAATTTAGCTACATTTTAGATCTCAGTGTTCTCTTCCAAGACTTTGACTCGTGTTTCACATGAGAGCCCTTTGCTGTGAATGCAAGTTAACAGATCTGGTATACTTCACTTCTTATTAATGGGGTTTGAACCATTTTTGTTATGGTCACAGGTCCAGATCCCTAACCGCTAAACTCCCTAATATCCATTTTCTCACCAGATATTTTACATAAATGCATGATCACCTCCCTGCAAAGAGGACTGCCCCTTCTGCATTCACATTAACTTCTAAAATTTCCTCTTTCTCTCTCTCCCCCTCTGTCAGCATCCTGTCCCTCTAATCCGTAATCCTGTGAAAGCCTGTCAGGCGAAACAGGGCTGCTTTGATCAGGATTTTATATCTGGCAGGGTTACACTGCTAGAAAACACCAACCCTTTAGTACACTCGCAGTATGCACAGCTGTGGCACAACACATCCCACCCCTTACCATAATGGGGCGGGGGTTGTTTATACATCATATATCAAACTGCTAAATGTTCATGTGAACATTACGTGCACTTGCACCGTTTTCCATTCTTTTTTCTCCGGCGTCTATTTCTTCACTATTGAAGAAGGTATTAGGCATTGCATGACATCAAACGGTCATTAAAATGGTTCAGTTGACATAGCAAATTAGTTAGGAGTATTGCTTTCGTGAATACTTTTTTTTAGGTATACACACCGTGCTGTAAATCGGTCCAGTGTGAAATTTGAGAAACAGATCACAAGAGAGCCTGCTGCAACAGCCTTATTTCCTTCCTCTTTTAGCTGAGTCACAGCTTAATATCATTGCAAGCAAGACAGGAAAGCCCTGCCCATAATGTTTTGAAGTTGTGCAAAGATTTTGTGAACTAGATGCATACCAATAGCATATAGACATCAGCAAATATTCGCATTGGTAGATATTGAAAAAAAATTAAGCATTCTGTTTAATGATGCCTATTAGTCAGGTTTATTTTCATTTTAGTTTTGCATCTGATGCAAATGAGCATTTCCCTTATGTTGGTGTTGCTGACTACAGGGTCTCCATGGGCAGGGTGTAATGAACAATGTCCTGAGTTAAAATCAATTATTTACACCTTTATTAAATTAACCCTCTTTAATAAACCCTGACTAATACTAAGGCCTCTTACCTTTACTGTCACTGCCTAATAGTTTCAAGAATGGTCCAGGTGGAAAGCTGAAACACTGTACATCCAGAGAACTAAAGATACACCTACACTCTGGCCCCTGAAGAAGGTAGATTGATGTGCACATAAGTTGAGGATATTTACCTGACAGCTTAACTTAAACTTTTCACCATCAGTGCAGTGTTATGAGAATGACAGCACCTAACATGCGTAGTTGACCATGCTCATATTAACCATAGCATACCAGCTACTGTCCAAAAATTCTACCAAAACTGTGCTTTGACATTTGTTTTCTATGATTTTATCACAAAACTTATATTACAAAAGATATTTTCACACTTAATCCAAATGCATGGCAGAAATACGTGTGCGCGCACGCGCACACACACTGTCTGAATCGCTCATCCCATTCGGGGTCGCGGGGAGCCAGAGCCTAACCCAACAACACAGGGCGTAAAGCTGGAGGGGGAGGGGACACACCCAGGACAGGACACCAGTCTGTCGCAAGGCACCCCAAGCAGGGCTCAAACCCCAGACCCACCGGAGAGCAGAACCCAGTCCAACCCACCACGCCACCACACCCTCCGGCAGAAATGCAATGTTGTTATAATGTAAGAATAAATCCCTTTTCTTCATTTTGTAATTTCTTTGGACTTTTCCTTCAATGATGCCTGTAATATTTTGGATACTGTATTACTGTATTAGCTTCAAACATGTTTATCCAAAGGGCCATGTTGACAGGTGTCAATCATCTAGTCACATAAGGTCAAGATGATTCATAATTGGAAATTTTGCCTGAATGTTAGGGTATCAAATGTTGACTGTAGATTGTGGGTGTAGATTCTCATTGTGCTGTGTTTGTGGTAAAAGAAGAGTGTTTTGGAGTTTGTCCTTACTGATCCGAACCAACAGATTTATTCCACTTTGTGTAGCAGGAGGGCCTGGCCTCTGACACATGCAAGGTATACAGCTCCTAAGCTCCTGTAGCCATTTCAGAAGAAATTGCATAGTTCTGAAAGGTGGTGGTATACCAAAAGGAAACAAGCTCAGGTGTCTGAGATGTTTCTGTTCAGGGGGAGAGAAGTGATAAAAACTGAAAAATGAAGCAACTGTTGCCCAGCTTACAGAGATGTGTTTCTTACTGAGGTTTCCTTCCTTCCATTGTCTTGACCTGGGATTGCCACTTTAACTGTGTAGGACGTGAGTCATGTAAGCTTGAACTGGTGACATCTGATTCACTCAGAGCTGTATTTCTTCCAGTCTCAACACAAATCAGAGTTGAGAATAGAGTCACAAATGTACCACATTCTGACTTGGCTGGTTAGGTTGGCCCAATAGGTTTAATTATTCTAATTATGTCCAGTGTTAACTAATATAATGCCAGTAAAACAAGCCCTTTTGTCTCTGGGTAGAGAAAGAAAAATTGAACCCAGTTTATAACACATTTAAACTCAAATAATTTCAGGAAAAACCCTTGCTTGATATTCTGTTATTCATTTCATTTTTGCTTCCCAATGGTTACTTTACTTAGAGTAACTTCACTAGGTAGGATGGTAGAAGTTTGAGAAAGTTCTCAGATGGATTTGTTACCTTACTCAGCACTCATTTCTTGCATATGCTTGGGAAAACAATTGAATATTCAAATTAAAATTAAAAAGTGACATTCACAGTATTTATCCTATGCAAGTTGTTGGCAACACGCTTGTCACTCACCGCATATGACAAATGAACAGCTAAGCTATGACAAACTGGAACTTTAAATCAGGCATTGATACCAAATAAATGTTTCAATAGTTTTATGCCACTGAGTTTGTTTAGTATTGTGACATTTTTATGCACAGAACAGTAAATCCTCAAGAGTGGAAAAAAGCAGTGCAAACATTTATACTTACATTTCTATCCTGTCTTGAGTTAAGTGGTCTTAAGTGGATCTATGGAAACTAGCTGTTTTAGTTCTTCGTTCACCAGTGTTGTTGCCACAATCGAACTTGTACCTAATTGCAGTCCAATGCGGTCGTAGCACTAAGGTTCATGGCACTGGAAATTAGCTGGCATGTGTGATCAGAAGCAATATAAGAGCAGTATAAGAAGGCTTGTAAATACTTTCATTAAATAAACCATACACACATAGTATGTCCAGTATACAGGTGGTCCCCGATTTATGATGGTTCGACTTACAATTTTTTGACTTTACAATGGCGATAGACATTCAGTAGAAACTGTGCTTTGAATTTTGAATTTTGTTTTTTTGCCCAAGCAACCGATATGCGGAGCGATACTCTCTCATGATGCTAGGCAGCGGCAGCGATCCGCATCTCCCAGTCTGTCACACAGAGGTGTGTATTAGGTATATTGCATGCGTTTTCCACTTCCGATATTTTCAACTTACGATAGGTTTCACGGAACATAACCCCATCGTAAGTTGGGACCACCTGTATATGTTTAAGTTCAGTTGTATTGGGTGCGGGGATGCGGTGGCGCAGTGGGTTGGACCGCAGTCCTACTCTCCAGTGGGTCTGGGGTTCAAATCCCGCTTGGGGTGCCTTGCGGCGGACTGGCGTCCCGTCCTGGGTGTGTCCCCTCCCCCTCCGGCCTTACGCTCTGTGTTGCCGGGTTAGGCTCCGTGACCCCGTAAGGGACAAGCGGTTCTGAAAATGTGTGTATTGGGTGCACACACTTTTCCCCCAGTTAGACATTTTAACGCACTGCTAACAAGGGGTTCCCGTTGCCAGTCCTCCTGTAACTGCGCTAGTTCCTCTGCAGGCTGCCATGGCTGTTTCAGTGCAAACCATTTACTCATACATCCTCATTTAACAGAACTGCCCTCAAAACATGTGGCCCAGGGCTGCTTGAGGCATGGACGAGTAGCAGTGCTTTTGTACTTCAAGCTAATTTTCCTATAAACATACGCAGAGTTAATATTCCTATAAACATGTGCTCTATGTATTCAGCTCATGTTCTTATAAAGAACAGCTCCATGTACTGAGCTCATGTTTCTCTAAATATAAGCTTCGTCCTCTGATGTAATGTTCATATAAATAAACTACTACGATTCTTTGTTCTGGTAGTGAAAGAAATTAAGCCCTCGTGAAGCTTGAGACTTTCATGTATGCAGCTATGTCTTTTTCTCTCAATGTAATGCATAAATTGTACTTTTGCTGAGATGTACTTCGCTTTGGACAAAAGCGTCCGCTAAATGAATAAATGTAAATGTAAATGTAAGCTCAGTCATACTGGAAGGCCAGCAACTGTTGCCACACCCCTGAAAGGGTAAAACCCACCTAAATTCCTCTCGTCACTCTTTGTCACAATTTCATATCTCCACATCAGAAATATGTCGTGTCTCGATTGCAACATCATCAGCAATAACCCAGATCAATGACCTGAAAATTAATTGGATTCCAGTTGAGACCTCCACCATTTGAAGAACTTCCAGACATTCCATTCAAGGGTATAGTATAACTATACCACACATTTGCAGAAAGGATATTAAGTTGCACTTATGCACAGTTCACTAGAAGCAAGACATATTTCAGAAGCCATGTGATAGATTCATTGACCCTCTGCCAGTATTAAATCTCCAGTGGCCAGCATACTAAATGAAATAATGTATGGGTTGATAACTCAGCCTAATGTGAGAAAATTCTCATATTCAGGCACAGCCAGAGTATGTTTGACTGGTTCCACAAAAGAGAATCCAGATTAGTATGTATGCAAACCGCTCAACATTTGTCATGGAACTTGAACAACATAAAACCTAATGCATATAATTCTCAGCAGAAGTGGAAGGAGTGTCCCATTAAATTTAAAACCATCTTGAGTCTGTTTGTACCTCTACAAACAAATCTTGCATCATTAAATGAAACTGATTTTTTGTACATTTTATTTTTACCTCGCCAACAAAACACACTACACTCTCATAAGTATGGATGTACTGACCTTTTAGAAATGTTCAAATTTATTCAATAAAATACCCAGAATGTTTTATTTAGAATATAATTTTGTCAATTACCATGTAGTCCAAGGAGGTTACGAATTTGTATTCTTACAACATAGCCTTGTAAAGGAATAGTGTCATTGAATGGGAAGTCTGTAAATAAAAAACTAGGTCATAAGTAGGCATGTGTTCTCACTGGCTCAGTGAAGTGATACTATTTATTCACACAATGTACCACAATGTACCACAATGCATCACAGCAGAGGATCTTGTTTAAGTAACCATAGAAGGGTATTGGTTGTGGAGAACCAGGTGTCCCTAACAATAATTCGGTCAGTTTTTTGTTGATCCTAATCAATATATCCTATCAATTATATTCTAAACAATTATATTGTGAGAGGTCTAATGCAATTGGCCATACCAGTACAATATAATTGCAAGTAAAAACTATTCACTTCAGATTCATACCAGTCTTGACATACAAGCTACATTCGGTCTGAATAATTTCTTAAAGCTATTAGATTTAATGCAGAAAGACACTTGCACGTTGCGTGTCTCTGGAAGACTGTGTTTGATGTGTCAGCCATATATGCTGTACAGTGCACTTTTAATGCACTACAATTGGGCCACATCAGAATGTATCTGCGGACTTCTTAGACTCCAGCCAGTGAAGCAAGATGGTATGGTGAAGTCACAGTCAATATTTATCACTTTTGTTAAGTATAATTACATCTTTGGCCTTCTCCATGTAGGGGAAAAAAAACTGTCAGAGTGCTCTAGTTTGAAAACCTTTGTTCTTTTCTTCCATGTGCTTTTCCTATTACAGCTGGAAACTTGGACTGAGAACATTTTGTGGATGCACTGATGTAAGATAGTCACTACAATGGTAACTAAGCACAAATGCAGTAGTGCAACATGGAGTTTGTAATATCTTTCTTCTACACCATTAAATAAACTAGGGTTCCAAAATATTGCACAAACAAAAAACAAAGACGTACTTGAAATTCAGCTTTCAGTTTACGGTATTGAATGACGAAATTAATGAATAATAAATCTCCATACTCTATGCTTACAGCAATGTTTTTTTATTACTATACATTTTTGAATTGAATTGAAGACTTTATTGTCATTGTACTGCTGTGCAATACAAGAAATTATAGTGATACTCCCTGAGTTCTTTAGAGAACAATATAAAACACAAAAACACACACATTGACTGAAACCGCTTGACCCAAGTGGGGTCGCGGCAAGCCAGAGCCTAACCCGGCAGCACAGGGCGCAAGGCCAGAGGGGGAGGGGACACACCCAGGACGGGATGCCAGTCCATCGCGAGGCACACCAAGTGGGACTCAAACCCCAGACCCACCGGAGAGCAGGCACAGGCCAAACCCACTGCACCACCGCGCCCCCCTAACACAACGACGTACATCTCAGCAAAAGTACAATTTATGCATTACATTAAGAGAAGCAGACAGCTGCAGAGATGAAAGTCTCAAGCAAACCTAGTTTGTTCCCTACCACTTGCTGCACCAAGGTTCATCGTTCCAAGTAGGTGCATAAGATACAGACAAATCCTGATACCCACACCAATTTTTAAAAAAATTTTTTTTTTATTAACTATTATAAGATACACAAATGAACAGTACAATACTAGAGTAATGGCTGAATAGAGGTTGTATCTGGGGATGCTTCTGGAGTTACAATGCATGAACAGTTACGCCATAGATGATCTGAAGAGATCTTGAGCAAAGTGGACCTGTAAAAGGTGGGTTTTTAGACCCTTCTTGAAAACAGAGTTTCCGCAGTTTTGAGTGACAGGGGAAGGTCATTCCACCACAACGGACCCAGAACCGAGAACCTCTGAGCTTTGCCTTTCGTGCGAGCAGAAGTAGATGAGCGAAGGGGTCTGGTTGGGGTGTACCGGTTGATCAAGTCCTGTAAATAGCCGGGAGCAGTTCTGTTGATGCATTTGTACACAGTAACCAGGGTTTTGAATTTTATTCGGGCAACTATAGGAAGCCAGTGCAGAGAAATGAGTAGAGGAGATACATGGGAGCACTCTGGCAAATCAAATGCAACTCGTGCAGCAGCATTCTGTAGAAGCTGCAGAGGTTTGATGGCATTAGCACGAAGGCCACACAGGAGAGAGGTGCAGTAATCCAGACGGGAAGTCAACATGTAGTTGGGTGGAGTGAGGTAGGGACGGATTCTACGAATATTATGCAGGATGCAGGACTGGGTTGTGGCTTCGATATGTTGAGAGAATGACAGACTAGCATCAATCATTACTCCCAGACTCTTAGCGAAGGAGCTAGGCGAAATGAGTGAGTTGTCCAGTGTGATCGATAGGTCATGACAGGAGGACAGGCCAGCTGGGAGGTAAAGAATCTCTGTTTTGGAGAGGTTGAGTTGGAGGTGGTGATCATACATTCACGAAGAGATGTCCGACAGGCAGGCAGCAACGCGTACGGAGAAGTCTGACGCACCAGGTGGAAAGGAGAGGAAAGGAGAAGAAGAGCTGGGTATCATCAGCATAGCAAATAAATGGACAGATAAATGTCTTTGACTGCCGGTAGTTGTGTGTTGATGATGTTTTCAGTTGTCCGGATGACCCGTTGCAGAGCCTTCTGTTCTTCTCTTGTGCAACTGGCGTACCATGTTGTAATGTAGTACGTCAGTACACTCTCCCCTGTACATCGGTAGAAATTCATGAGAAGATCCCGGGGCAGTCTCGCTTTCCTCAGTCTTCTTCATTTTCCTTGAAGGCTTTTCACAATAATGTTGTATAATTGTATAATAGACAGAAAAGAAAAAACACTAATTTCTATCTCTACACAAAACTCTATTGTTCTTTAAGATCATACTACTGGAAAACCTTTCCATGTGGCAGCACACACCACAAACTTTCTGCCGTTACTTCTCTCACTACCAGCAGATGGCACAGCAAAGCAACACGTGTTTGCCATCCTAGTGTCCTGTCATTGGATTTATATTGACTTTGTATTGACTGTGATTGTCACTGCAGTTCTTAACCTTTATGGTTTCTGCTTGCACGAAGATGCCCAAGAGAGCTCCTAAGGGGGTCCGGTAATTAGGGAGCTAAATTTGTGGCCAAAAGGTTGCTGGTTTGCAACAGCCATAGAGGAAGACTTATTGTGTCCTGGGGGACGTGATCAACCTGAATTGCCTCAGTAAATACAAAGTAGAATAAACATGCAATGTATGGGTGTGAAATTGTTAACTATCAAGGTCCCATTAAATAATTGTGTGCAGCAAACAATACGGTTATGTTTTTGTCTAGCATTGCAAACAGATAGTTCTGTTTGATTCAGTTCCCGTTTCTGTTTCCAAATTTGTTTTGCTACATATTTTCCACTCGCTATCCACTCCCTGCTGAAAGCATACTCCACCAAGCAATCTTCCTTCCTTTTCTTCAGTTTTATTTCTGTTTTCCTTTTTATTCCTTTTTTTTTTTGTTGTTTTCAACTAAAATTGTCCTGCCTTTATCTTTGGAGGCTTGGTGATCCTTCCTTTTCCAAAGTCTGTGCAAGGGCTGAATAATTCAAATATGCTGTTGATGCCTTTCATGATACTTACAAAGCACTGAACAATAACACACACACACACACACACACATTTTCAGAACCGCTTGTCCCATAGGGGGTCACGGGGAACCGGAGCCTAACCCGGCAACTCAGGGCGTAAGGCTGGAGGGGGAGGGGACACACCCAGGACGGGACGCCAGTCCGTCACAAGGCACCCCAAGCGGGACTTGAACCCCAGACCCACCGGAGAGCAGGACTGTGGTCCAACCCACTGCGCCACTGCACCCCCTGAACAATAACAGTGTTAAATTATTTGATATCATTTTACACTTTTAAAATAGAATTGTTTAGTATGTATTTCTATGATGTCTCTTTCCCCAACTGTACATCTTCCCATAAGCATTATTTTGTGCAGAGGTGTTTGGTCAGGCCTTTTTACCCAGATAGTTTCAGCTTTGTCTGAGACCAATGAAGGAGCCACGTTCTGTGGGTTACTTCCGTCTGAATGGAAAGTAAGCAGCATTTTCTTTTTCTCTTTTTAGGGATTTCATTTCATACATGTCAAGTCTTTTTTCAATATCCTACCACCTTCTCCCCTTTTGTCTAGGGGCAGACTGTGTCCTCTCCTTGGGTCTGGTGCCCAGGCTGGTGATGAAGCTGTCTGAGGAGCAGGAGGAGATCCAGGCCCTCATTTTGGCCACACTCAGTAGCTGCACGTGGGTTGATGCCCTACCTGCCCTGGCCAGCAATGGGGTCTCTGTGCTTCGAGACCTGCTTTCTCACCCGTCGTCCAACATCCGCTGTGCTGCCACACGGGCTATGGTCGCCATCAGGTGGGCTGTTGCCAGTACGCGCGTGTGTGCATGTCATGTCCAGAGAAGAACTGTAGTTTTACACTCTTAAACACTAATTATCTTTCCCATACACAGTGAAGAAGGGTGAATGTGTGCCCCTAATGAGATAAGAGTCTTATTAAGCCCAGATGAGCACTGCAGTGTAATAAGGGAACATCACATCTTGTGACCTCTGGAATGTTCCTTTGAGGGATAGATGGAGGGTAAATCCTTCTGTGACCAGTGTGTGCGTGCGTTTCTGTGTGTGCAGACTTGTTTGCATTTATGAGCGTTCATACAGTTTTTTATATATGACCCCTTGTAATTGTTGGTCTTCGTTGAAATAATAATATATAATGGCACAAAACCAGAAATAACAGTGGTTGGTTCTTAAGGCACTATTTTTCTTCTTTTAAAATGTGACCTGACCTGTGTTGACCTGGCACTGCTAATTGGTCAGGAATGTGATAAAAAAGAATTAGCCAAGGCATAAGTGAGGTTGTAAATGTGTTTGTGGACAGTGCACCTGAAGAAAAGTGGTTGCTGTTTTTTTTTTTTCTTTTCATAAAACCCTAACCCAAACATAAACACTCAGAAATATTAGTTTTTGAATCAATCATTTAAATGTGATCAGATTTCCGGAGGTGGACAAGGCTTTGTTTTCCCACGGAGCACTTTTAACAATGTATGTAATATTTTCAGACGTTAGACTTGTTTCAATGTGGTGGGCTCTTCCAGACAAAAACTGGTCACCACGAATGGCCACGTGGTTCCAGGAGCCCTTTTGCTATCTACTGTAGCCCCCTTGCACTGTGCATATGCAAAATGACCAGAAAAGATGACACCAGAAGTATCCCATAGAAAAAAGAAACTAACTAAATCAGTTTTTGCAGCATCAAGGAAGTTTGTTTTCGTTGAAGCTTTTAATGTGAAGACATGAGCTATTGCTGTTCAGATGCAAAGTGTGGCTTATTCTATTGCCAGTAAAGATGTTGTTTCGTAACCTGAAAATTGAAGGTTTGAATCCAACTTTTACTACTACTATAATAACCTTGAGCAAGGTTCCCTGGAATTATTCCAGTGAACATATTCAGCTGTTTAAGTGGTTGAACATCTATAAATTCCTTTGGGTAAAATCACCAGTTAAGTAATAAATAATAATAATCTTCAAGACTAATGGATGGCACAATAGCGACCTTCTGCTCACCTTTTAAAGAAAAATGTTGGATTCTTCAGTAAAGTAAGCCTCTTGTGGTTAACAGTGTATCCCTGTTCTATCATTCGTATTCTGGTAGTGTCCCAGCTGAAGGAAAACTGAAGGTGTGCAACGAAGATGTACTTCCAGTGCTGGTGGAATTGTTGTCTGACAGTGACCCTGGGGTCAAAGCCAATGCTGCAGGCACCATCATGAACACAGCCATCATCACAAAAGGTAAAAAGTTAACAGTGGGGGGAAGGACCAAGTATAGATACTGTTGTGCTGTAATTATGGTAGTTACTTTTTTATAGGCCTTTAGTTGCCACAGTCGGTTGCTTGCTTTGTTGTCCCCATTAAAGTATTCTTCATAAATATTTTATTAAGTTTTTAAACATTTTTGTTCTGTAGACCTAAGCATTATTTAAAATAAAAATACACCTGTTTGTTCAGAACTCCAAGTCACTTTTGCAAATAAATCAGAGTCAGTAAAAGTTGAATAATACATATATTCTGTAACTTAACAGGTTAGGTTAAACTCAGACAAAGCTATACACACACACACACATTTTCAGAACCGCTTGTCCCATACGGGGTCACAGGGAACTGCAGCCTACCCGGTAACACAGGGCGTAAGGCCAGAGGGGGAGGGGACACACCCAGGACAGGACGCCAGTCCGTCGCAAGGCACCCCAAGCGAGACTCGAACCCCAGACCCACCGGAGAGCAGGACTGTGGTCCAACCCACTGCGTCACCGCACCCCTAGACAAAGCTATAATAAATTAAAAGTACTCCAACATTTTCATCCTTGTATGGTTTATTTTTATTCAGACTGCATCAAAACTCATTGAAAGTTACTGAAAATACAAAATACATAATGTCCACAACCTCCCATTCACTGCTATGGATAGATAGAAGGCAACTGGTAGCACAGGGGTTAGAGCTCCTCCCTTTGGACCCAAAGGTTGCAGATTTAATTCCCACTTCCAGCTGTAGTACCAGTACCCTTGAGCAAGGTACTTACCCTAAAATTGCTCCAGTAAAACTACCCAGCTGTATAAATGGGTAAATAACAGTAGGTACCTTAACATTGTAAGTCGCTTTGAAGAAAAGTGTCAGCTAAATGTAGATTCATCACATAAAAGCATGTAGTGTTCTTTATTATTTACGCATTCAGGGGAAGCTTAATAAAACATGGTTATGTAAAAATCTTGCACATAGCTATAGTAAATAAAAATCATTTTGAAGACTTTTTATCATTCTTATTGACTTTAAACTACACTAAAATTAAAATGACCATAAAAAATAAATGCTCTTCACAAACCACTCCTCAGTGCAGATTGTTGCCACATTCACCCCATAAACATGTGCAACAATGCTCATCTTCTTAGTGATCACCAAACACCATGAACACTGGAATTGAGTGAATGCAGTTCCAACATCCCTGTTCCGTTTCTGTTTGGAGTGCATTTTACTGATACTGACGGAATGCAGAAACTGGTGGCTTTCACTCCTTTTTATAACAAGAGAATGGTGAAGAAATCCAGTCAAAGTTAACTGGAAAATGTTAATATCTTTTAAAGTCTGCAAATTATATGTAGCACAAGGAGCCAGTCATATTATCTTACTTGCTTAAGGTTGGCTAATGTGCTATATTACTAGAATATAAACATGAGTCTATTACTAAATTTAGATCTCTTATTTTTTATTTCATGGTGTTTAAATAATGGGGGGCACGGTGGCGTGGTGGGTTTTGGCCTGTGCCCTCTGTGTGACGGGCCTGGGGTTCGAGCCCTGCTTGGGGTGCCTTACGACAAACTGGCGTCCCATCCAGGGTGTGTCCCTTGCCCCCTGCGTTGCCGGGTTAGTCTCCGGCTTACCACGACCCCGCTTAGGACGAGCGGTTGTAGACAGTGCAATGATATCGATGGTTTTGTTAATCCCTGCTACAAAAATGGCATATTTCGCTTTCTATTCAGCCCACAAACACCACTTTTAAGAGTACTTTTAACACCACTCTTGTCCTGTGGCAGGTAAGCTCCAGGCCATTAAGTCTGGTGCTATTCCCCCACTTTTAGCCCTGGTGGACAGCGAAGACACAGCTGTGTGTGCCAACGCGCTCCGGGCTCTCACCACCCTGGCTGAGGTACCATCCGCCCGCCTGGAGCTCTTGAAGCACGTGTCCTTGCTGGAGACACATCTTGACCACCCCACCTCAATCATCAGCCGAGCAGCAGCCACCGCTGTCCGTGTCATCACCTGGCAACCCTAGAGAAGAGCATACATAGCTGCTGCAGTTCCTTTCAGTATTTTTGAACAAAAATGTAAAATTGGCATGTTCCTTTTGCACACAAGAAATTGAAATTCACCTAAGACAAATTATTCTGAATCAGAAGGCAACCTCCTATTTTTAGAATGTATTTTTCAAACAGTTCTTTTATTATTACTTGATTCTTTTATCCATGTAGCTGATGCGCTTCTCCAGAGCAAATTACAATTTTTTTGCCCACCTATACAGCTGGGTAACTTTTTTACAGGAGCAATTCTTTGTAAGTACACTGAGCCCTTACATAATAGCATCCGGTACATCAAAAAACAGCTGCAGCAGCCTATGGAAATACTATATACCTCTTTTTAATACAACCAGCTTATGACCTTTTTTCCCATTACACTTTCATTATACTTCCAGGTGGGTATACCTTTAGTCAGTCAGATTATGAAAGACTGTGCTTGGGGGGCCAGAATGAAAATTTAGGGGGAGGGCAGGTTATTAAAAAGAACAATTCTGTCCCAGAGCAACACAGTTCCTGCACAGCTGAGGCTGCCTCAGATACTGGTACAAAGCAGTTCAATGGGGGAAACGATTATAAGATGTGTGGATAGTAAAAATGATAAATAAAACAAAGCAATTTTTTATATGTTATTTCAAAATGTAGTTTTTAGAGAAAACAAGTTACTCCGTAGGCTGAGCAGTTGCTGCATAGCTTTCAGGCCATCTGCAAATTGGTATATAGGCAACTCCATAAAAATAAAAGTACTATTACTAACACTAAGAATGTTTCCCCTTTATAAAAGCTGATAATAGCACTCACCTTGGATGACTGCTGCAACAAGATCCCCTGAGTCCAAAAACATTGTTTAAAATGAGTTAGAGTGCATTTAAAAACCAGATGAAACACATGCTATGTCTGAAGGAAGGCAAGAGAAAAGTGACTGTGTGGGGAGGCTTAGGTCTTTGGTGATACTTTTGGCCTTTCTTAGATGGCGTGTGTTGTATATATCTTGTATTGAAGATTGTAGCTCCAGCAATACTCTGGGCCAGCCAAGCACTATGAGACCAGCTGACCCAGTTTTCAGCCAAAGTGTGCATTGTGTTTAGTCTCCAAAATTTCTATGACTATAGGTTTTGGAACAGCTCCCATTAAACAAATGAAAGAACTGAAAAAGTCATTATTTTGTTACAGGTCCCTTGCAGCCTTCTCTTAATCTGTTTGATGAACTCCTCTGCCTTTTTCTCCATTTACAGAACAGGTCTGCTTATATATCTCCAAAAACATCCTACTGCTGCCATCTTCAGTCAAGTTATCAATAAAAAACATTGTCTGTTCCAGAAGCAGCCATGCACACATAAAGTGCTCATGTAAATTGTGAAAGGGTTGAGGAAAAACGTGCTTTTGTAAACCGGTAAAACATTTATGCATAAAAATACCCCAAGGTAAAGGGGGATATTCTATGCTTTTCTTTCATATTTATCTTTTGAGTGGAGATACACATTTCGTAGGTATAATACTGAATAAGTTAAAAGAAATACAGGATACAGTAAAAGTCATAAGCGACTTTTGGAGGGCACTGTATCTTCTATGGACAAACACACACTATGTTCTTTAGCAGGTAACAAAGCTGTCTTTCTGTTCCTTTTAGTGAACAAAATACATTTTTATCGATCTGTACCATCATCACCCAAGATGCAAACATTTGGCTTATGAAAATTTTGTGTTTACGTAGAACATACCAGTGTAAACCACTATTATTATACCAATACCACTTTTCTATTTATGTAAAAGAGCTCTGCAGTTACAAACTCCGCTGGGGACAGTAGGAATATCTTATTTCATCCTCCAAAGGCTCCTTTACGTTCATCAGTGAGGCACATGCACTGCAGTGGTTACCGTGTGGACATGTATTTAGTAAGCATCCCTCCACCTGCTCTCCGTTTTGTGCTGTTATTTTTTCCGACTATTTAGTGCATCATTGCTAAGTCAAACGAGAAAAAAAAAATGTGGAAAAAAATGTTGAAGAAAGTGGAAACGTGCACAGTCACATGCACATGTGCGCAGACATACGTATACATACTAAAAGCTGTTCAGAGTCAACAGTTCACCTGAAACTGCATCTTTGGCCTGTGGGAGGAAAGCCACACACCCTGAGCAGGGATTAAACTCATCCTGAGTATGGCGTGTAGGAACTCGGAAAGACCCGAACAAGTGCAGAAAGAAATATGCAGTATTAATAATAACAAGCCATTCAGCATTATAGAGTAGTTCTGAAGCTAAATTTATTTTGTGTTATGATACCTAATGCTAATACTGACACCCATTAAAGCTAAATGTCTCCAGATTTAATAAAAATTGACAGAACTTAGTTAACATTAGTTGTCTTAACACAACGTAATAAGGCTTTCCCCTACATTAATTGATACACTTATAGTACTGTATCACTGTCTACCTGCACTCATTCAGATCCTCCATGGCTATTACATAACACATACTTAACAAATGCCCAGTGTAAATGTAAGGGTCTTATGAGGGTCAGGAGACATAAAATCCAAATTCAGTCCTCATAAATATAACAAAATGCCCTGTAAGAGGAAGTTTGGGTATTAAGTGAAACTCTTCTTAAAGATGAATTTTCATAACTCAGATGGGCTTATCTTGGGTATGACTATCTTCACTCATTGTAGGCGAAAGCATTTTTTGCATTACTTTAATCCCTCAAATGATAAATCCATAGGGGGTGCGGTGGCGCAGTGGGTTGGACTGCAGTCCTGCTCTCTGGTGGGTCTGGGGTTCAGGTCCCGCTTGGGGTGCCTTGTGGCGGACTGGCGTCCCGTCCTGGGTGTGTCCCCTTCCCCCTCCGGCCTTACGCCCTGTAGGCTCCGGTTCCCCGTGACCCCGTAAGGGACAAGCGGTTCTGATAATGTGTGTGTGTGTGTGTGATAAATCCATTGCCTTTATTTTTCTTCAGTATGCCGCAAGTGCATTTGTTTATGTGCTACCGCAGAATTTTTCAGTTTATAATTATTAATGGCACTTTAGAAGGATTTAACAATTCCCCCCCCCCCTTTTTGGATCTGCAACACAGTGGTCACAGACATGATCAGGACACCATTGCATCTGGTTGGGGAGCGTGCTGATTCCTACATGGATTTTCAATGTATTTATTTTTTTCCACCTATGCTTGTTTCTAAGGCACTATACACTGTTAAGCTATTCATAATGCTTTACCCATTTCTGCAGCAGGGTCATTTTTCATGGAGCACATTAGGTTTAAGTACCTTGCCAAAGAACCATGGGGCAGGAGGTAGGATTTGAAACTGGGATTTCCAAGTGGAGAAGAGATAGCTCTAACCACCACACCACTTCCTGCCTTAAGGTTCCTGTTGACTTTGGATTTGCTAAGACTTGACAAGGATGCCTGTTGCCACACGATGGTAGTAAAGTAAAGGAACACCAAATGGGAATCTCTATATGTGGATGGATGGATGGATGGATGGATAGATAGATAGATAGATAGATAGATAGATAGATAGATAGTACTTTACTGACCTGGTACATTTACATATACGTGATTGTATCTATGAGTATATGTGATGATATATGCTTCTGTAGACACTTTAAATTTAACAGATTATATAGGGACTACAGTTATTTACAAAAATGTTTATATTTATATCTGAGTAATATGAGAATAGCACTGAATAAAGTGCTGGTACTAAATACAGCTAGCTGTGATGGGGGATACTCTTATTGAATATATAACTTTCTGTAAAACTATGATATTTACAGTTCATCTGCGCTTGATCAAACCTCACGTGCCTGGATACTGAAATGATTGGACAGCCTAGTGCAACACAATATTATTTGCAAAAACTATTTTCATTAATTAAAAAATGTAAGTTGGGACAGATTGTTAAAAGTCACTTCATTTCAACATATGGAGTCAACATAAGATATATAACTGTCAATACATGACAAAAAAAAAAAAAACACTTTAGACCAGTTGAAATTATCTGAGCCAGTGGGGCCCTGCACCCACAAGGACCCCACCCTAGGGTTGCCATGTCGCTTTGAAAAATGAAAAACAGTCTAACACACAGTCCTGCCCAGTTCAGTTCCCCATTGAGTACCTATGATTCATTGGGATAATTGTTCAATCGCATGACCAGAACCCCCCCCATTAGTCCGCTCTTGCGAGAATTAATGATTGTCTTCATTACTTCATTACGGGTGGCACGGTGGTGAGGTAGGTAATGCAGGTGCCTCCCGGTGTCTGGGTTGTGTGATCAGGCATAGGTTCGGTTTGTGCAGAACTTGCACATTCTCCTTGTGTTCATGTGGGTTTCAGTTTAAGGGAAAGTGCTACTCCTGTGTCTTGTTCTTTGAGTCTCGGGGCAGCTCTCACTGAACAGATCTCAGAGAAGTGGGCTATAGGCTGCAGGACCTCAGCTGGCTGTACCTGCATGAGAGACTCACGGTAAGACATACCCCGTATGAACGTAAGATGACAAAACGTGCAAAATGTCCACAATATTTGCGTGTAGAAGGAGAGAGCGTTAAGCATGCCTTTTGGGTGCGGGACCTTGGGGGTGGACTTCTTACAAGGTTTTGCTGCAACTTCACCCTCGTATATAAGAAAGGGCGGTGAGAGGATTGGGGTACGAGGTGGAGGAGGAGGAAGTATATACGGCATTATGTTTATGGTTAATTATAATTCTAAGAAAAGAAATCTGGAAGGCCAGATGTCAACTTTAGTAACTTGTTCGCAGTGTCCTGCACAGGGACTGCTACATGGAACACACAACTAGTTAGCATTTCTGAAAAACTGGACAGAGAAAAGTATGTGTAAATATTAGAGGAAAATCTGTTTCGCTTTGTGAAAGATTAGAACCGAGGCGACTGTTCACTGTTCAGTAGGCCAGCGATGCCAAACCAATTGGCCAAAAAGAATGAAGAAAAAAATAGCAGAACAGAAACTGTCTGTTTTCAGGATACATTAAATCTATTCACCATTTATCAGTTACACCATCAACATGTGCATTTCAGTTTTTTCACATTGTTTATGATGACGTTTAACAAAACTTACCCACATTTCTGAGTGTGAGCATTTGGATGTGAGTAATCATAAAAAATTTTAAAAAAGTGTTCTGTAGACATATTCTGAACACTTTGTAAAACCCTCTATCCTTGGTGTATTTTCAGTTCATGTATTTTGCTTCTAATGTATATATTTAAATTATTTTATTGATATTCTTTTTTTTTTTTTTTTTTGCTTAAAGGCCATTGCAGAATTTTACCCTCTGTAAAAACAGTGTTAATATCTCTGTCTGCATCTCTTCTTTACCAGTACATCGGTATACTCATTCAGTCCAAGTGTATTCCTTCTAACACTTCACTTTTATGCACATCCACTTGAGACAAATGTATTTTAAATTGGAAGTATTATTTTCCAGATTTAAAAAAAACACCAGAGGGGCATTTTACTGTGTAAACTGCATTTATGGTTTAGCGAGAATATGGTGCAAATTATATTTCTTGCCCCTCAGCACTCAATGAAAGAATTCTTTGGTTAGAGCATGTGCTGTAACTGTAATGTACAGGTACCTGTAGCTATCTTTTTTATTTTTAAAATTAAGTTCTCTTCTTGCGCCAACACTGTGATTTGTGGGTAGTGCTGATGCTTTGGATCTCCTTGACTGTGGGTTCACATACCCAGTAGGTTTTAATCCAGTTCTCCCTGTGTTTTTAAGGGTTACCTCTAGGTGCTCTGGTTTCCTCTCACAGCCCAAAGACTTGCGGTTTAGATAAATCGGTGACTTTAAACTGCACTTAGTGTGTGAGTGAATGAATGTGTATGATTGCCCTGCGATGGATTGCATCATCTTTCACAATTTGGAAAGGAGATAAAAACAAAACTGGTGTCATTCTCAGGCTCTGTTCATGTAAATCTCAGAATAAAAGAAACATCTGATAAAATTTCAGGCAAAACAGCAGAAACAGAGAAAATTGCAAAGGGGGCAAATACTTTCCACAGCACTGTAGGTGTTTACTGTAGTTGGGTGTGTGTTAGTGAGGTACAGTAAAGGAAATTAGTTGGTGCTTTTGTTGTTGGGTTTAAACCTCCTCACCCCATGTGCCACACATGAACGTAAACCAACACAGACTGACCGTAAACTTTTTATTTTTTTTAATTTTATTTTTGTTATCATTTTATCTCCATTCTGTGTCATTTGTGTACTATCTACATTCCAAAAAGGTGAATAAAAATGATCACATTTGGCAGAAGACCCCCATAGCTTGCACCTATTGCATTATTCCAGTTCTGCAGGTTCTGCGAAATGGAAATCTGCAGTACAGTTTAAAAACAGCAGACCTCTTAATGGCATCTCCCAGACAGTGCCTGTAGTTAGAAGAAAAACAAATGTAATGCATCACATAATGTTCATCCCTAGGTGTATCGTTACACACCAAAAGTGCACTTACACATTGTATACGCGGATAACGTTATGGAATGGGCCTATATACTTTAATAACATGCCACACCTCATTCTGCTGAGGTTCTAATCCCATTTTGCCTTTGTTCTTGTGTGAATAACTTTTAAGATCCATTAAATATACAATGGTAAATTCTTTTATCAACTACATTGCTGTCTAGTTATTGAATGAATAAAAATTCAAGTGCTCTTGTCTTTCATCCTAAGCTTCAAGCATTATGAACTGTATCTAATGAAAATGTGTATCAATTTAAGTAAGGTGGCGGAGGTCGAAGGTATTACACCCTACTGAGGGCTGCCCTCGTGTTTCCGGGATAGGCTCCGGACCACCGCGACCCTGATTTGGAAAGGCCAACACACCTTAAAACGCTAACCAGCGGCATGAAGGACACCAGTTTGTTTATTTGGCTCGCTGCGTGCGTAAGATTTCTATTCACTATTGTATCGAAATTTAACACAAAAATCCTCAGAGAGGAGCTTGTTTTTCCACGTCTACCGCGGGCGTGAATCATGCGGTATAACCCCAAAAATGACGAATGAAAACCGATGCTACAGCTTTTCGAAATAATACTTTTTATTTAAACCACCTAACTAAAAATAATGCGCGCTAATACAGTGACACGCTGCGAAACAGACGACCATGATTATTAGGACTCGTGTTACGGACATATACACTGTGTGCGTGCGCGCGCACACATTCACCCTGGACACGCTCCGCTCCGCGTACGAGCACTTCCTGTTCTTTGCTTTTACGGCCCAGCTGGGAGAACGTGAACGAGTACGTCGCCGTCAGTGCACGCCTCCGGCCGCTGCGGGCGCGTTCTCCGAACTTTTCGTTTACGCCGTTCGCGAGCTAGGGGGCTGCGTCGCGCGCTCCTGTGACTCTTCGGGTGTCGTGAACAAAAGCTACCGCTGTGATAGCGCGTCTTACCTGTGAGAGGACGAGAGCTGATGAGCGGCCGGACATCTGCCAGGAGCCGCGGTGGCAATGGATTTGCGGCGAGAGTAGCAGCCGAGAAGAGCGAGTTCTGCGTGGGGGGCGAAGGCACGACAGGGCACCCATAATTTCCCCCTCTACGCTACGGGTGCTTCTCTATTGGTGTTATTTCCGAGGGCGAGAGACACGCCGCCATGATGTTTCTATCCAGCAGAGAGTGACTTGGTTTCGAAAAATCAAAAATTTCACGCGGAAGCTGCTGCCCTTTCGGAGGTAAAAGGGAGCCCGACTCTCGGCTGTACTGTCGGCGACATGGCGGAACAGAGCTACTCCTGGTGAGTGTCGCTAGCTAGCGAGGAGGAAGCTAGTAGATAGATACTATGGCTAAACGTATGAATCCGTTTCCACGCACACACGACACGAAGATCCTTGAGTGAAGCCTTGACGGGTAAAACTACACAGCTCCAGGCACGGGCCATTTAAACGACAGCTGCTAAGGACGGGAGAGCCGCTGTGCCTGTGTGTGGACACACACTGACACTACGGCGCTGTCCGTAAACAAACACACAGCCCACTGACTTCCCCTTGGCCTCGGCCCGTCTCTCAAGTCAAGTCCTGGTGTTGTAATAACCGGTTTACTCTGATCAGGCTGATACCGTCGAGTGAGTGAGGGTGAAATAAAAACACCCATTTTGCAGCTGTCACCCTGTGTTTGGATCGATTAGGATATGTATGTATACGAGAGCAGCTGGGCCTAGCTGCTGATGGTGGTGTGATACACGACTCGACTCGAGTAGCACGAATTTCAATCACAGCCCTCGCTCGACGAGCCCAGGCAGGCAGTAATACGTGGATGTAGTTTTAAATCAGAGCTTGTGAATTATCTTTTTGTGTAAAAAGCTTGTCGCGGGTCGTGTGTGTGTGTGGAAGAACAAACGAGACGCGAACACCGCTGTTTCCGACTAACGCGCTTCGCTTCCCCCCCCCCCGAACAGCGGCGAGTTCGTGGCGCAGGCTGTGCGTGGAACTTGGTGGCGGAATCGATGATGATGGTTTTTTTTTTTTTTTTCCGGCCAGATTGAATTTGGAGTGTAGCCCTTTCGTCGTGTGGAGCAGAAATGAGGCTTTCGTCTTTTTAAATGACCAAGGTGCTGGGTGGATGTTTTACACTGAGTTTTGTCTAGAGACAGTAGGAATATTAAAAAAAAAAAAAAAAAAGGGGGTCCTGGGTTCGATCCCCAATCCTCCTGTTGTCCCCCAAATAAAGAAGTAACCAGGACTAGTCTGTCCTTAAAGTGAAGTGTTTTCCTGTTAATCATGCATTTTGTTAGGGAAGCTCAAGTAGTTACTTGTTATTGTCATCATCAGCAACCTGGGTGAAGCAGCTAGCAGTTGGTTACAGCCACCCTTTGTACTCAGAAAACCCAGGTTTGAATCCCATGCCTTCTGTAGTACCCTTAGGCACAGTACTTGGCCTAAAATTGCTCTAGTAAACATTGCCTAGTGGGATTAAGGGTTACCGTTTTGTACCGTTATGTTACAGTCTTGCCGTTGGTCGGATTGGAGAAAGTTTAGTTGGTCTGGTCCGCTTGATCTGCGAACCGGCCCCGGATAAGCGGAGGAAGATGGATGGATAGTTGGTCTGGTTAGCTCACACCCTTGTCAAATTTCTTACATTGGTAGATAGACTAGAGCTACTGACACATGTCTATATATTAATACAGCAAAGATGTGAAGCCTACAGTCACATAGCACGCATTAATTGGTGGTCATTGTTACAGTGACTTATGGATTAATGCAGATGCCTGTACAGATTATCAGTTCAGAGCCTTGATCAAGGGTACTGCAGCAAGTGGGTACAAGTAGGGTTCATTCAATGTTAGTATTGTATTACTCATCACTAGATATTGCCTGCTTCCTCACATTGTATTACATGTTTGCTAATAAGGTGGGGAAACTGCTTTGTAATACTTTCTCTTACATTCATTGTGCTCTTGCAAAGTAATGTCCGTTTTTTCCAATCTGCACCTCTTCTAACCCCATTTATTTGAAAGTTGGTGGGGCTCAACATTTTCAAGAACTGTATGTTCACATGCGGTTCTTGAAAAGTGTCATGTGCAAGGTTTAAACAATGTGTGCTCATAATACATGCAGACATAGATTTTTGGAGGACAAAAATTGTAGTAGGGTTCCGTGGGCCACCTGGTATAGGGAGAATGGAGTCAGAGTGGACAAAGCCCATTTTAATGCCCGAGCACCCCCCGCAGTCCTTAGCAAACTTTGGCTAACTCGATTTCCAAAACAAAAGCTGGAATGACAAAGGTATGTTGCAGCCAGCTGCAATTAGAGCATACAAGACTGCTCAGCCATACGCTACCATGTTTTCAGCAGATAACAAAGGTGCGAGAGAGGAAAGGGCCTCTTAAAAGGTTTGTTGATGTGGAGAGTTCCAGAGATGTGACGATTTTCTGCAGCATTTTTTGAATGAGATGGGTGGTCTAAGTACCCACTGCTGTTAATGTCATGTGAAGCAATGTTCTTCAGTTGAGGAAAGGGAACACTAAAATTGTCTTCTGTGCACATGGATCATATTAATGACTACTAACACTCAAGTGTGCACTTGCTGGAATTTTGATAATAGAGATATCGTCAAGATTTAGAGTACTTTTAGAACACACAGTTCTAGTCTGTTGAAGTATTTTTGAGAAAGTCAGTATAAACTGCTGAGCATTTAAAAGTCACTTTTAGAGAAGATGGCTTATATTGGTAATATTTTTGTAGTCATAGGAAGTTAATGTGGACTCTTAAGCTGGAGCCTGTAATTGCATGTTCTAAATTCAAGTTAATTATGTCAACTTAGTCTTCTATAGCCTATTAGGTTAACAAGGCAGTATTGCCATATTTTGGTAGAACTTGTTTGTGGATGCTTTTGTTACTTTGTAGAGTAGACTTTCACAGTTTCATTTTAAAAATTGTCCTTTCAATACTCCAGTTTAGCTGAAGATTACATACCTGCTGCAGGGGAGAAAAAGTTGTAAATTGTATATGTGAAATAATGGCACATCACTGTCATCTTCGCATAAGGTTGCTATCATACCAAGAGTTTCTTGTGCTTTTACTAATAAAATGTTGGTTGTGGCAAGGAGTGTGATCATGTAAAATGTTCCTCATATTATTTGAAATTTATGTCTGTGATATGTCCAAAATGTTTACAGTTTTGGGTGTGCTTAATCAGAATCTAATTTATTTGGCTAAGTATAGACACACATACAAGGAATTTGGCTTTGGGTCCCAATGGCTCATAGTGTAGGGTAGAAAAAAGTATACATATAAACAAACATATATAAAAGTACAAAGATATATTGACAGTGCTAGAGAATAAGAGAAAATAACGAGGGATGGAATAAATAATGAGGGATCAAATAAATGAGGGAGGGAATAAGTAATAGGGAGAAAGTATTGCACAGACTAACAACAATCAGCTGTTCATGGACATAATAGCATGGGGAAAGAAACATGCATTAAGATTACCAGTGCATTAAACTTCATGCATTGTAATTGCAGGCAATCCCTGGTTTACGAACGAGTTCTGTGTCCTCAATCTGGCTTCAAGACGGATTTTGATGTATGTAGGAGCAGTTAAGTATAGTGGGTATGTAATGTCAGTTTGTCAGTCTTAGTATATTTATATCATGTACCTTTCTATGCATAAAAAAATCAAACACTTCCAGGTACACTAAAACATCTTTAATATAACAACAGTAATATTAATACAATGTAATGATAACAATAATAGCAGGATCGTTTATTCAGAATCACAGGACTAGACGTGTTCTTGTGGTCGGGCGAATGGTCGGTCGATCAGAGAACTGAACAGAGGCGAGGATTCGAAATCGTGGTCGGGGGACATTGCAGGCGGACATTATCAAAGAGATGTGGAACGGGACTGGGGAATGATGAGGGACAGGACTTGGAAGAGCAGAGCGAGGTAGGTTTGAGAACACAGATGGGATCGTTGCGTCGAGTGAGATTCCGCAACCGGGAAGAGGTTGAAGTGTCTTTTATAGCCAAGTGCTCCAGTTGAAGCCGTTGGTTGAGGTGCAGGCGTGGTCGTGACAACTACAGTGTTTATAATAGAAAGAGCGAGAGAGTGTGTGCGTGCAAAACGTTAAAGAAACTAATGTTCGCTTTTCCAATGTTTGTTGGCATTTCGCCTTTTTCTGATCGCTTTATTAGTTCCACATCAGTTTCAATCGTGATAGTTTTCCTTTTCTTGGATGCATCACCATCACTTGCATCACATTTACACTTTGATGCCATGGTTAGGAGGGTAGAAACAAAAAAAATTAAAGCCAAATACAGTAATACACGAGACACTTAGCAATATGGTCTGACTGAAAAGGACTTCTGTCTTACCTCAGGATCACTCACCCCACCCACAAGCTGACAAACCAATATAGAAGCGCAAAGTTTTGATGCTCATTGCAAAGTAGCACCCGTTTGTTATTACAAATCATTGTATTTAAATGAAATTTTTTATGTAATAGGCTTAATATGATGTTTTCGTTTGTTACTTAGGGGTGACAAAAAAAATTAACCTCCGGTCAGCAAGGG
Source organism: Scleropages formosus (assembly GCF_900964775.1). NCBI lineage: Eukaryota > Metazoa > Chordata > Actinopteri > Osteoglossiformes > Osteoglossidae > Scleropages > Scleropages formosus. Next base: position 12,111,423 of record NC_041822.1, read on the forward strand.
AGAGGTTCATACCTATGGGATGTACTTAAATCAGGTGTTTGTAACCCGGCGACTGTCTGTATGTATATATACATCTTTGTCTGACTAACAAATACTTTAGAGATACGTGTGGTTTACATGACTTTGTCTATAAAATATAAATTTGTATAAAATATATTTTGTATAGTGCAGTTTTACAAAAAATTGTCACAGTGCAGTTTACAATTTCCAGAGGGTGTAAAAGTCAAAGAACTCATATCACTAATATGGGGGGACCAGTGGGAGGTGGTGGTTGATTGAGATTCCTGGGAAAATGCTGAATAATTGATTTGTCAAGTGCCCGTACAGAAAATTATTGCTTTTTTGTGAACCCCTTTTTAAAAATGAGAATTAATCTAAAATATAGCTATAGCTCTTTGCTTGAAATACATTCCTTTCCAGTTTTTTTTTTTTTTGGGTACATGCATTTCAACAGTTACATCACGTTACAGGAGTAGTTGTGCCCGGATAAACCTTCAGGCAATCTTAAAAGTTACAGTGCATGAACATTTACACCTTACATGAACTTGAGATCATGGGTGAAGTGAGTCTGGAAGAGGTGAGTTTTAAGACCCTTTTTAAGTCTGGACAGAGATTCAGCAGTTATGAGTAAGAGGGGGAGGTCGTTCCACCACAACAGAGCCAGAACCGAGAACCTCCATGCTTTACCTTTTGTGTGCGGGACCACCAGGTGGGCAGATGTGGAACAGTGTAGCAGTCTGGGTGGGGTGTAGCAGGTGATCAAGTCTTGTAGATAGCTGGGAGCAGTTCTGTTGATGCATTTGTAGGCCATAACCAGAGTCTTAAATTTGATCTGGATAGCTGTAGGAAGCCAATGCAGAGAAATGAGTAGAGGAAGATAACACAGGAGCTCTTCAGAAAGTCAAACACAACTCAGGCAGCAGTGTTCTGTATCAGCTGTAGAGGTTTGATGGCAGTAGCAGGAAGGCTGGACAGAAGAGAGTTGTTGTAGTCCAGATGGGATGTCACAATGGCCATGCTCTAGAAAGATAGTTTAATGTAAAGGAAAATTTTGGCTCCCAGTTGTTCTTTTCATGTTATATAATGAGGATATTTGGATTTCAGCTTCAAAGCTACACTTAGCTATTGAGGCTAATAGGTTTTCAGTGCCATTCATCTGTCCTATACGACATTCAGACTTATAGAAACATGCATGACTGAACCAATACCCTAAAGATCTGCCAGCGTGACCATAGAGTGTGTAGGTTGTTACACTATGTGAGCTCCCTAGAAATTAAGGAAATTGAAACAGCAAGGTGCTTCCAGGAATTTGTTGCAGTTGCATTCAAAAGCAATGTTTTACCAATTCCAATTAAAATGGAATATTTCTAAAATCACTACAGGTACATATTGAATGTGTCTTTCAGTACTATTTTGAGCAATTAATTTTATAGCAGTCACAGCTGATTCAGGTTTTTCCGCGTTTTTTCTGAGGTAGCTGCGATTAGATTAATTTAATACCAGGTTGTCTGTGATGTTGAATGTGAGGATTAGCATGTAAAAGACAGTTCTAGATATTTCCAGAAAACGAGTCTAGGTGATCTGTTTCTTTGTTACAAGATACTGTCATGCATGCTTTCCTGAGTATAGGGCTGATGCAGTTTTACAACCTCTGGAGTCACACTACAAAGAGGCTTGGTATCACAGAACAAAATGTGGGTAACCGCTTTTATTTAAATTTATTTTAGCTGACACTTCTTTCAAAGTAGCTAGGCGATTAGGAATCGGCGATATTCTGGTGAAGTTTTATGCAGCTACTTGTGTGATGAACGTCGGTGCATATGGTGAAGGAAACGAATTGTACTTAAGAGTCACACATCTGCAGCTATGTCTCTTCTAAGGTAATGCACAAATTGTATTTTCTCTGAGATATGTCACGTTGGAGAAAAGTGTCCACTAAATGAATGAATGTAAATGTAAACTACCACTGTTAAATTGCTCACAGTGATCTGGGTAATTGTAGGTAGCGTAACATTGTAAATTGCTTTGGAGGAAAGCATCAGGTAAATGAATAAATGTAAATGATTTACCCATTTTTACAGATGGGTACTTTTTACAGGAGGAATTCGGCGTAAATGCTTTACTGAACCTTGGTCCTTTGTGTGGAAAATGCTATATCTAGGCGCTGCTGCTACAGTCCGTAAGCAATTTAACAACATTGGAAACACAACGTGTATTCACTTTTGCATTTATTCATTGCAGAAAACTGGTTGACCGTTTTCTGTTGATCTGAAACAGACTTCAACATATTTTGTCAAAGAGATATGCATCGTATGTATGTAATGCCTCTACGTCTTGCTTACTGGTCTGTTTACTGGATACCGGGGAAAGCCAAGATTAGGTCGAAATTCATCTATAGACTCTTAAAGGATCTACAATTAGCATTTAAAGGTAGTATGAATTTCTTGTCTCTGAACGGTCTTAACAGTTTCCACTCTTCAGGAAAACTCAAAGCATACCTCCTCGGGTAGAATTTCTTCTCCTGTATAACATAGCTTTTTGGCTGGTTTACCTTGATTATTAGGTGGATTTTTGGACATCTGAGTTGTTTTAGCAATTTGTATATACACCTGTCCCTCACCTATCAGTTAATTTGTTCTATAAAATTATCCCATTAAATTCTGGAAAATTAATTAGCTGGCTGAATTTCACTGGTTTCTTATAGAAAATAGGTTCCCAGACAAAAAATTAAGTTTAAAATAAAAGGCATGTATGGAAATGATTACATCGACATATTTTGTATTTTTAAATAAATTATTGAATTATCAGGAGAGTGGATAATTTTCGGGCTATCAGTGTCACCTTCAGACTGATTTGTAAACCACTAAAGAAATAATTTGGAGTTCTGAAGTAGAAGTCTTATGGGAGAATGCAGTATCAGAGCTGGCTTTGCTTAACATTTTTTTCCCCCATTTTTGTTTTTCTTTTTTGACTTTTTTCTGTTACTATCTTCTCATGCTGAGAACACAAGCTGTGGGAAATTGCTTTTCCCGAGCAGGGTGGCGGCAAGCCGGAGCCTAACCCGGGAGCACAGGGCGCAAGGCCGGGGGGGCGGGACGCCAGTCCATCACAAGGCACCCGAAGCAGGGCTCGAACCTCAGACCCACCAGAGAGCAGACACAGGCCAAACCCACTGCGCCCCCCATGCTGAGAACAAGACATCTTTATTTTGTCACCACTTTATTTTGTAAATTGTGTAATTGCAAAAAAAAATTGTTCCTCACCATGATTACTACCCTTATAATCCCTATATTTTTTTAAATTTAATTTAACCTGCCTTGGAAACATTTTATAATTTCATTCAGATGTTTGTAAAATCACTGTCTGTCACTTAATCACAATGTTAATGCTTTTTTTATGATGGTGTACTGCTGTTAACGTTACGAAAGATGTTTACGATTTAAAAACTGATTTATTTAGATGTTTATATTGAATCTGCTGTTTTAGTTAGGTCAACCATAATCATTGTGATTGATGTTTGTTAATGTGATAGTAATTAACAAGGAGGAATTACATACAGTACTTGGTTTTGTTTGGTAAGAAGTATCCACATGCTTCGAAGGCAAATATGTATTGGTCAGTGAATAAGATACCTATTGTGGGATTGTACTGAATAATAAGCCCTTTGTATGGGGTACAGTTCTCATAATGAATATCCCAGTCATGAATTTCAGAAAAGATGATCACAGTGTTTAATTGCATTTTCTTCCCTGTATTTTAAATTTTTTGTTTTCTGTCATTAAATGACAGAGAAGTGTACTATGAGGGTAGGGAGACAGCAGATGACAGGAAGGGCAGGCACAGCTTTAAGTGTAGGAGCAGTTTCATTCAACTTTTTTTTTTTTTTTTATTGATTACAGTGAACCCTCACAGTTTGTTCCCAGGTGCATCAGTTTCAGTTTTTAGTTATGCATATAAACAGTGTTAAGCACTAAAAAAAACATTTTTCAGTTTTAACATACTAAAAAGATAATTAATATAAAATTAAACAGTTTGTGTACACTTTGCATATTTTCCAGTGTTCGTGGGAGGTTTACTTCGAAAGACATGCTTTTGGTGTTGCAGTGGCAGCCTGAGTGAATTTTCCTATGGGGATTAAAAAAAAAAAAAAAAAGTCTGGTTGATTACATATTAAATTCTGTAATAAATTGCAGTGCATATTTAGGCTGGAAGAGCTGTTGGTTGGTATCGGTGTGAAAAAATGTAACACAAGGCTACAATTGGATCCCCTGATATACAGTACGTACACCAACCTAATAGGCAGCTGCTCACTGGCTGAGAATACCCACATTCTTATCGCTGATTGGCTGTCATTTCACCCATGCTTTTGCTATGACATCCATAGGGTTGGAAGCGCACCATCATATTCACATTGTTCTTGTGAAATCTTATTGTGGGACTCATTTTACAATAGAAAGGCCATTGTGAGGTGAAATAATAGTATTGTGAAGTTATGATGTGAGGGTTTATGCTAGTGTGTGTAAATCTCATGTCAAAAGAAAATTCACTGAATGACCCCACTTTAAAAAAGGCAATGTTACCGATGATTGGGATACTGTAAAGAACATTTTAAAAAATTAAAGAAAGGCAATATTTAAAATGTACATATTATGAGCAGTCTTCAGAAAATATATAAGGTTTTAAATGTCATTCTGTAGTGTCTGTCTTTTGCGTCGGCATCAAAATATTTGAGTTTTTCCAACCACTTATAAGGTGTCTACTTCTGGAAGGAGGTGTTCTTGTGAAGTAATTGATTCTTCAAACGGGAAAAGCAGTCAGTTGAAATATTTAATTCTCTTATTGGCATACCCCTTCCTCTTACTCTTTGTAATGCAAATTTTGGTGGTGTTTGGTATTTGGTGCTTTTCTATGGAAATGCACAAATTTACAAATGAAAAGCTATAGATTAACAAACTATCAACCCCATTCAACAGCTCTAGTAGAACAATTCCGTTTGAGCACTCTAACAAAGCAATATCATAAATCTTTTGGTTCTGTTCATATTGACTAATTTTTTTCCTTTCTAACATGTTAAACACTTTTAATAGCATATTGTTTATGAAGTGTTGCTTTTCCTGTTGGTCTTCACCAGCTTGGTCTCATAATAATTGTTCATGAAGTTAAATGTGATTAGTTGCAACAATTTAATATTGTCTGGCTAACAGTTTTCTGCTAAGTAGTGTACATTGTGGGATTTCAACAAAATCACAGTTGTTTACTCATTTTTACATTGGGTAGTTTTTACTGGAGCAAATTCAGACTAAGTAACTTGCTTAAGGGTACCACTTCAGAGGTGGGACTAACGGCAAGGCTTTAACCATTATGCTACCTGTTCACTTGCTGCACTTTTTATGTTGACATTGTACAGAGAAATTCCACTGTGACACATTTGTAAATTAAAATGTTACGGTCCCATTTAGTGGTATTTTATAAATATAGTCATCCGATTGAACCAAATGCTGTCTGTTATGTGTCTATTTTATGCTACTTCTGCATAATTAAATACCTAAATGCTATGGTAAATGAATGACTTATACATGTATACAGTAATTCATTATTTTTCCAGCGTTCCAAAGTCATGGGAGAAAAAAATATATGTCAATCCCAGAGACCTCCTAGGCCGTAATAGGAACCTCTGTGTGGCGTATAGATCATCACACCTCTGCCCTCTTGTGTGTAATGACTTTCAGGTCATAATGGCATCGAGGGTGTAGCAGTCTCTTCCCATCTCCACGGGTTGGGTTTCCGTGGGAGTCTGTTAGTAGGGCAGACAGCAGTGTGAGTCCCACCGCCAGGCTCTGCCACTTCCATTGTACTTCTCCTGGCAAGTGTGTCATACATCTTGAATTACTTTCCCAAAACAGTAACATTGTCTGTCATCTGGGCTGTGCCCTAGTGTGCTCAGTTTCTTCACACAAGGCAGCTGCATTTTCAGTGCACATTTTTGACTGTTCTCCTTCCTTTATAGCTTGTGTAGTCTCGCAGTGTTGTTTAGGGTTAGAAGTGTGGAAGTGTTGCACGGAGCTAGGACAGGGTGTCCCTGTCGAATCCCGCAGCTCAGGTGTGTCCAGTAGGTGTCGTTCATCCCATTACCTCAGCAGTCTGCCGTCTGTCTACACTGTTGCTGCACCAGGCTGCATGTCAGCCTGCTTCTCTCTTAGGCTGTTTGAGCCTCATGCCTGGCACTTGTACCGTACCATAAGTTACCTTCAGTGTCCAAAATGAGGTGTATGTTTGTCTCTGGTTTTGGATGGCAGTGTGTAGCATGGTGATTAAGGATACAGACTTGTAATCTGAGTTGCTGTTGTGTCGTTGCAGCATATTAACATGTATTGCTCCAGCAAACTTATGGATATTTTAAAAAAAATTATACAGTTATGAATCATTTATGGATAAATGAATCAACTGAGAAACAGCAGCAAGGTGAATGTACCTGATGCTTTTGTTTTTATGATGATTCCCAAAATTCTGACAATCTCTTTTGAGCAAATGTAGCTGTTTGCTGTGTTAGGTCAGTGATAAATTCTTCTGTGGTCTAAATTTATTTTGATAGTTTGTCAACATTATTGGTTTTAGAATTTCTCCCAAGATTCAAGGCTCTACCCTAGGGTTTAAGAAAAGAAAAAAGAAATGCAAGGAAAGGCAGACGAACAGCGCCACACACACACACACTGATTGTTTGGATAAGCAGTCACAGATTGACTCCAGATGTGAGTTATTTTGGAATTAGAGATGCCATGCATCTGTTTACTCAAAGTGGACACATCCTCTTCTCCCCCCCCCCCCAAATTAAATTAAGCAGGTTACTGTTTTTCCATTATTCAGCCAGCAGTTTGGGTAATTTTGTTGAAATGAAATGCTGCACTCATAACATCTTGAAGTGTGGGAATAAACTGGGGCCGCAGAATGACACTTGCCTCCCACCGCCCCTGTGCTTCTTTATCTCACTTTATCTTTTAGTTATTGAAAGTTTTAAAATCGCTAAACATTTTATCATACCCAATATATTACATACTACCACTCACTCATTTATATTGTCTGCCTAAAGATTTTTCGAAAATACCCATTTGTATGAATATTAAACACCTGAATGTGTAATTTTCTATTGTGTGGCCATATAAATATGTGTGTGTGTGGGGAAAATACAAATTGTTACATGCATAGTACATGTAATGGTTTTCAGTGGTAAGCTATTGTTCTTTGGATACTGTAATTCACCAAATAAATCCTTGTGATGTTATTGAAACTTAAATATGCTTCTATCCTTTGCAAAAACTCTCTTTGAAATTGTAAGGTACATTACATAAAAGTACATTTTTTGAAAATAATGTATGTTACTATGGGGAAAGTTAATGGAAGATTATTGATATCCTGGCCATGACAACAAAATCGGAACACTGCCAAAGTATCTCATTTTAAAAATAGTAAAATGTAACCACTGTCGTAAAGGCACAGAAAATGTTTAATGTCTGAATGAATGTTAGAGGTCAGGTAGGAATGGTCTGAATACAAAGACTGTGTACATAATTTACTGTTTAAAACATTTAGAGAAAAGAAAACCTTTAAAGAAGAACCATTAGTGCTTCTATATAAAATAATTTTGGTACAATAGCTACAATTTTATGCTAATTCTTTTAGTTCCATGAAAGCATGTCAGTACCTGTCAATGTAATATCATTTTTATTGTAAACACAAGGGGTTACGTTTTACAGCTGTAAGTTTGTCCCTGCCATTCAGACTTCTCGGCATGTTGCTCACTTTGAATGCAGTGTTTGGCGTCAATCTGTAGCTCTGTGCGCTTAATGCTGCTACATTTGCTTTGAGATTGGTCTCAGTGGTAGCATTTGATTATTCTGACATTTGAATTTCTACTCAGTACTTCAGCACACAAAGGTTTGGTTTAAGCATTAAATGTAGATTATTGTAAAGAGTGGAAAGACCATGAACTCCCATCTTTTTGGAAAATGTGTGCACCGTAAACTTTGGAATTCTCGCAATCAAAAATGCTTTGTTTGAAATTAAAACAACCCATCTGTCTCCCTTTCTACAGGGCGTACTCCCTTGTGGACTCGAGCCAGGTGTCCACCTTCCTCATTTCCATCCTCCTCATTGTCTATGGCAGCTTCAGGTTGGTTCCCCCTTGTTGAAAATGATCACGCGTTAAAGAAGTGTCATCTATAAAACAGGAAAACTGAAGAAAACAGAAAAGACCCATCCTAGTTTTATACAATGTATAAATTATTTTTCATTGTTTGCTTTACAGATGGATAGTCAGGGTGTTTACATGGTTTTGAAAAAGTATTGATAGAATATTGATAAAGTTTGCACTTCATAATGCTTCTAAATAATTTAGGATTTCTGTAATGAATTTAACAATTGAAAAATGAGTATCGTTTTGTGGATTTCTAAAAACCTAGGGTGTAGTCCTCAAAAGGAGGTGTATGTGGTCGTGAAAAGGGCTGGGTCTGTGTGGCAACCTGTGTAGATGTTGCAATACCATTCTACACATCAGTGAAACTTAATTTATAAATTTACATGCAGGAAACCCAGGGTTTTGTATTCTAGTAGTTATAAAGGGGAAAGGGGGTGGGGTTCAGCAGCACTGCAAAACATGCATCATTTGCACTGCAGGTCTGAAACTCTCACTGTGGGACAGCTTGTGGGTCATGGACCACTGGAACTTGGCAGTTAGAAATAAGAGTAGGTAAAGGATACCTTCAGCCTGGTATAAAACAGTTAAGGGAATGTGAGACTTTACATCGACCTGTAGGGACCAAGTTGCAGACCAGAGGCGTGCAGCTCCATTGCTCAGTGTCAGCACTTTGTTTGTGCTGAAATATTTAGATGGTTTGTCACCTCAGATGGTTTATCAGGTGAGAATGAGGTATTTATTGTGACTGGCACTCAAGGACAGTAAGGTTTAAATCAACCACCATAGGGTCTACTACCTGCACTTCGCAGATTTTGTGATTATCCAGGTTGCGAGTCCTTCATTCGGACTATTATCTTTGTGCAGTCTCCTTTGTTTACCAATGTAAGCAATTGCCGATTTCAGATTTTCAGTTCACGGGAAGCTTTGCAACGTGTATGGGGAGTTTGTGTTCCAGGGTGTTAGCAGCATTGCTTTGAACCTTTTTTAACTTTGACAGAAAAGAAGATGAGGGCAATCTCTGAGAATAAAGAGACACTTGTTCAAACTGTACAGGGACAGTGCTAGAGAACTGAAAGAATTCTGAGAGAAATTAAGGAGACATTTGTTATGTGAATCAAAGAATTGCCAGAACTGATCACTCTTGTTTAAACACAGTATTAATATTAGTGGTAGAAGTTTGTCATGACAGTGCTATATTTACATATTTATTTAGCAGATGCTTTTCTCTAAAGCGACTTCCAATGGATACTATGTGGTGTTATGAGCCCACACACCTTATTCACCAAGGTGACTTACACTGCTAGATAGACTACTTACAATGGGTCACTCATCCATACATCAGTGAAACTCTGTCACTCACACACAATGGGGAAACCTGAACCACATGTCTTTGAACTGTGGGAGGAAACAGGAGCATCCAGAGGAAACCCATGCAGACACAGGGAGAATATGCAAACTCCACACAGACTTAGAGGGGATTGAACCCATGTCCTTTCACACCACCCAGGCGCTGCAAGACAGCAGCGCTACTCACTGTGCCACAGTGCTGCTCATCTACAGCAGTTGTCCATTCCCTTTGGATCCACAGCTACATGCTAGCACTTTGCTCTGATGTCTTCCTGATGGAAGAATAATAGTTAGCCTTCCCGATGCAACGTGTGTGTAAAGGTTTTTGGATCAGTTGCACACTTGTTATCCTTGTGTGAAGTTAGTCCTAGTCTCTTGCTGCATTCCTCTGTTGTTAAGTTTGCATTCTGTTTTACAGGTTGCCTACATTTTTCCTTTCCCTGTTCAGGGCCCCTGTCTGCCATGATGAGGGTTTATTATTATTATTATTATTATTATTACTGTTGAAGCTGATGTCTTTGTCCAAAGCCAGCAATTCTATTCTTTAACAGTGTAGCTGGTTCATTTTTATTGGAGCAATTTTTAGAGTACCAAAGTGCGAGAGGGCTTTTAAACCTAGCGCTTTCTATTGGAAGGCCGTGTCTTTGAACACTGTGCTATTGACTGCCACTTATTCACTGGGTCATTTCCTTTTCCTCATGCAGGTCACTGAACATGGACTTTGAGAATCAGGAAAAAGACAAAGATGGAAATTCTTCAACATCCAGCACCTTCAACAACAACAACCCCAACAACAGTAAGTTTTTAATTGACTTGTGTGCTATTGCCATTCCACACATGATTGTTTTTATTAAGCATTGCCTCTTTTTTTATTTAAATGATGTTCAGATAGATTGTACTGCTGGAATATGTTTGTGATAAAGGGGAGGTACCGTGCATACAGTCCCAAAAAGTCAGAAATGTATAGCTTTGGAAAACTGCATCTTTCCTGTATGCCTATCTGACCACTGTTTGTCTCCTCAGGTATTCAGACCATCGACTCCACGCAAGCTCTGTTCCTGCCCATTGGGGCCTCTGTATCCCTCCTTGTAATGTTCTTCTTCTTTGACTCGGTCCAAGTGGTGTTCACAATATGTACAGCAGGTAACACAGTGGTACACCCACCATGAGACAGCTTACCTCTGCCTCCCTCTACTGCAAGCATGCACCAAAATCTGACAAACATGTTTGAATGCAGTAGCCCATCAGTGGGAGAGGGAGTTGATTAACTTCTGGAATACTGAGAAGACTAAAATCTGCCTTGAACATATTTGTTCAGTACATAATGTGACTCATCTTAACCCTTTGTTCTCATGTAAACAGTTTGCTGTTGAAACTCTACAGCTGCGTCCTAGCTGACAGTGCTAACTTGCCTAATTTTTTTTGGGTGGTGTTTAGTGCTATTGGTGTTTTCGATATTCACGTTTTTTGAATTGGTTTGTGAACATTTGCCATATGATGACTTCCTTTCTTTCCATAGTTAAGGCACTTATGCTCAACTGTCTCTGTTTTGTCACCTCTGCAGTTCTTGCCACTATAGCATTTGCCTTCCTGTTATTGCCCATGTGCCAGTATCTGACCAGGCCGTGCTCTCCACAGAACAAGTAAGCCGTTTGCCTGTGATCATGTGCTGTGAATGCACCCATGGCAATCACTGAGTTGAAGGAGCTTGGATAACACAAACAAGCAGAGACCCCAATCAACTCATGTTCCTGCCTTCCTACAGGATCTCCTTTGGGTGTTGTGGCCGCTTCACCCTAGCTGAGTTGCTGTCCTTCTCCCTCTCGGTCATGTTGGTGCTGATCTGGGTTCTAACAGGTCACTGGCTGCTTATGGATGGTAGGTCTGAAGTGCATTTCACCCTTGATACAATCAGTTTTTTCTTCCTTTGCTCAGTAAGTCACCCTATGGCATTATCTTTGTCCTGTAGCTCTGGCCATGGGGCTCTGTGTGGCCATGATTGCCTTTGTGCGATTGCCCAGCCTCAAGGTTTCCTGCCTGCTGCTCTCTGGTCTGCTTATCTACGATGTCTTCTGGGTAAGCCCTCACTTGTTTCGTATAGGATTCTGACCAGTTAGGATTTTGTCAAGTCTCCAACAGCATGTAGTCTAGTATTTAAATTACTGTAGTACTGTGATATTTATTAACATGAGACAGTATTCAAATACTTTACATGATACAAACAGCGTGATAACTCATGAAAAGCCAGATTATTTTATGTAAATCATTGGCAAGTCTAGTTGAAATGGGTTAGCTGACTTCTTTGTACAAGGCAGATCTCAATGTTTGCTTTTTACAATAAGCAATTTGCAGTTATTCACTCATTTGTATAGTATGGCGTTCTTACCGGGGTAACGATGGGTGAGTACCTTCTTCCGGGGTCCCACAGTTGCAGTATGTGAACCAATATCTGTGGCCTTATACTAATACTTCTACTTCTGGCCCTATACATTGCCACATCCTTGATGGTATTAGTGGATTAGTTTTTGGATAGTTTAGCCTTTCTACAGATAATGCATAGAGTGGTTACATTAGTTGAGTTTGTGTAGATGATCAGGCAGATGCTGAACTGCACACTTCACCTCTCAGACTAACTCTTACCCTCCACCAGGTTTTTTTCTCAGCCTACATCTTCAACAGCAATGTGATGGTTAAGGTTGCTACACAGCCAGCAGACAACCCCCTGGATGTGCTGTCACGCAAGCTACACTTAGGTCCCAGCATGGGTCGAGATGTTCCCCGCCTCTCCTTGCCTGGCAAGCTGGTCTTCCCTAGGTAGGCAGGCTGAACTCCAAGCTTCCTTAGCTTCCACGTTACTGATAAATGGTAAAGGCACAGAGAACATGGTTATTCAGTTGTATTTTAGAAGATGAGTACAATGTTTCATTGTGATTTAATTAAAATACGAACATGTCCTGAATTTTCTGAACCAAATAGAGAACCAGTACAGTGTGGATAGGTGCCATAGTACGTTACACAGCTAGTGCTTAATTTTCTAACTGATATAATGCAATGCCTGTTAGCAGCAAACATTAGTGATATTCACTATCGTCATAAGTGATATTAAAGTTGTTTTGGGTGGGTTACAGTTTCCTCTCTACCCCTTTGACTCCTCACACTCTTATCAATTTTGTCTCCCTCCCGTTTGTCTCGGGGTCACAGTTCCACAGGCAGCCACTTTTCCATGTTGGGTATCGGGGACATAGTGATGCCAGGGCTGCTCCTGTGCTTCGTACTGCGCTATGACAACTACAAGAAGCAGGCCACTGGTGAGGCAGTTGGCCCAGGGAACATGTCCGGCCGCATGCAGCGGGTCTCTTACTTCCACTGCACCCTCATTGGATACTTTGTTGGTAAGAGGAGATGAAGGGGGTTAACTGGGGAGAGTGGGAGGACTTCCCCAAGAAGTTTCACATTATTTTGGTGAAGAACTGAGAGGCAGAGTCACAAGGTGCAATATACTGTAGCTTAGGGGAAGACTTAAAGAAGAGGTCTAAATTCAGAATAAAGCATACATAAAGTGAAGATTGTCTGTTACATTACCATTTTAACCCCTATATATTCTGAATTCCAAAATGCAGTGGAAAAAAGAACAGCAGTGTTTTTAGATTATAATGTATTTATCTCTGACCAGGCCTGCTGACTGCAACGGTGGCCTCTAGGATTCACCGTGCTGCGCAGCCTGCATTGCTGTACCTTGTCCCCTTCACCCTTCTGCCGTTGCTCACCATGGCTTATCTGAAGGTTAGTGTTCCCAGTCAAACACTTAACACATCAGCAGTAGTTTGGCAATATTGATTTAATTATTGCATTATTTTATTCTAAATCTGATTATTTGTCAAATAGATGGAGCAGTATGCATGATATTCCATTAATAAACGGAATATGTAGTTGTTGTTTCTGGAGATGTGTATGGAAGAAGGTAAATAAAGTAAACCACCTGTAGTCTTCCTCACCATGAATACCGTACCATGACTCGAATTTGACTCAACAGCTCCAACACTACCTGTCATCCCATGTACTTTCTGGTGTTTGTGTGTATTGGACTTGTAATTAATGAGGATTCACTAGTTGTAAATTGCCTGAAATTGAAAAATTAGTCAAGGACTTACTGTAATTTTCATTAAACTGTATTTGTATGACAGCTACTATTGTACGCCCACTTACTAGTTAATGGGTTCCGATTCGAATTTAAACTTATTCTGTAGTATCCTTGAGCAAGACACTTACCCTAAATTGTTCCAGTAAAAATCACCTAGCTGTTAAATGGGTAAATCATTAAGTTGCTTCATTGATCACTTTTGAGACAAGTGTCATATTGTCAGTTTGTGAATATGGTATTTTGTGTTGGATTTGATAAGTTACTAGCAGTACTTTTTTGTAACAAGTGACTGCCAATAACAGCATGTATTTAAATGTGGATCGTGCACAGCAGGAGGCTGACTGCGTTAAAACATGCCGCCTTCTCTAAGGCACACAAGGGTGATTGCAGAAGTTTCCCCCCTCTGATAGTGTTTTAAATCAATACATGTTGTTTTGCCCTCTAGTGGCATTTCACTGCAATCTCATTAAAACTTTGTTATACAGAGTAGTACCTTGTAACATGAACTTGTACTGTGATGCTGAATCAAATGGATGAGTTGCAGTTAGAACTACCAGAGCTTTCCAGAAAAGAAATAATCAGCTTAAAGCTTAAGGCTTGCCTTGGGATTTGAGGAAGTACATCAAACGGCAAGCTTGAAGCTGCCCTTTGAAGAAGATGCAGCACAATGGCTGAGACTGTGTGTTCATTTCATACAAGTTGAAAATGCCCTGCAGATTTATCTTCAGGATGATATTGCTGCTGACTTGACCATGGTATTCAAATTTTTTTTAAATCCATAGCAATGTTTTGACAAATTATGTTGAATTTTGAACAGAGGTCTAGGCGAGAGTGTTCTTTGTTTAGCCAAAGCATTTTTCCAAGTTATTTAGTGTTGGGTTTGTACACTACAAAAGTGCTTACAAGTTTATCGGATGAATATTGTGCTACAAGTTACACAAGTTCTACCCAGGCTAGAGATAGCTATCAGGATTAAACAAAACCAAACTATTGCTTAGGCAAGAACTGCGAAATTATTTGTAAAAGTCCAGCTATTACAAAGATAAACTAAGGTTGAAAGCACAGTGAGATACGGTTTAAAGATCAGTGAGTAATGTATTAAGATGCTTAGACAGTAGTGAAGTTTTGTGAACAGTTGCTTTTCCATCAACATTTTGTACCATTACAGTGTACTTTTGTGAGAAATGGTGTTTTGTCAGATTATTGCTTGTCAGATTTTTTTCAGTTCCCTTATCTTTTTTGTAATTCATGCTTATGACTGCATCTTGCATAATTTGTCTGTCATGCGGGTGTCTACCTACCTGCCAACTCAAGCCTGTCTGTCTCGCCTCCCACCTTTCTCTGCAGGGAGATCTACGACGCATGTGGTCAGAGCCCTTTCATGCCAAGGCCAGTAGCTCACGCTTCCTGGAAGTATGATGGATTCCTGACAGCAGATGGGCACCCTAGGGGAGGGCCCAACCCCCCTAGACTGCTGAGAGAGCAAGAGAGATTTCATGGGGGGGTTTCTGGTGCAACCCACCCATCCACTGTGTGGTTTCAGCTGCAGACAGATCCAAAACACAGAGCGCACCTACAGAGAGAGTGTGCTTTTGTGCCCCCCTCACTTCAGATTCTCTCCCTCCACAGTCATGTCAGACCCATTATTTCAACATCTCTCCTATTTCCCACCATTCTCACTTACCCTGTGGATGCTTGTGGGGGCATGGCAGTGGCTTCTGGAATTCATCTGTCTGCTGTTTTTTAAATAAATTTTATCATGGACATGGAAAAGGAGCATTGCGGAGAAATAACATGGAGTGGACCTCCAGCAGCCTTGACAAACCGTAGCACAACAGTAACTGGGGCCAGCGGGCAGTTTTCACAAAAATCAAGCCACCATACAGTTAGCATTGGACAGCCACCTTCCAGTCTATCCGTCTCTCCCTCCATCCCCTTCTCTCCACAGTTCTTTCCTCTTTCCAGTTTCACTTTCATTCTTGTTTTTGCTCTCCTTGTCTGGATGTAACCCTTTTCACTAACAGCTTATGCAGAAGTTTTTTTTTTTTTTACAGAATATGATCAAGTGTATATTTATGTATGTATATGTTTGTTATTGTGTGTGAGAGAGAACATCTGCATGTGTGGAGCCTGGTGTGGCAGTACAAATATGTGGAAACATGCACATAAGTTTGCTGTTGGTTTGAGATTGTGTGTGCGCGTGTGTGTAAGCATTAAATAACATTACTCTGATCTTAACTCAAAAGTTGATATGTAAGACAAAGATAAAGTTCAGAGGTGGATATTGGAATACACTTGTCGTATTGCAATGAATACAGCAGACTTGGTACTGATTTGTAAACCAGAGGGTACTTCTTAGTGTGGTATTAAAATCTATTATCCTCACTTGGATAATACATGAAATAGAATCAGAATCAGAAAAGCATTGGATTGGGGATCTTTTAGATGGAAAGGAATTTGTTCTGACCCTGTGTTATATTGGTTGTGTGCTAATGTTTACTAAAACAGGAAACTGGTTATCAGAAATGTAGTTTGTTGAAAGGTAGATTTCAAAAGTGTGCCAAATTTTATGGATAGGCAGTAGCAATTAGTGATTATGTATATTAACTTTATTCTCCCTCAGTTTAAGAAAAAGGCACTGTCCACCTTAGTCTCAAGGAAAAATAGCAATGTCAACAAAATAGGCTCCAGACATGTTTTTAATTATTAAAAGGCAAAGATGTTCAATGTTATGTATGGTGCTACTGTTTAGTTACTGATTATGCAAAGATTTCCCCTGTTTTTTCAGATCAGTGCAGGTATGAACTGATCCTACAAAAGTTACTGATATACAGTGAGCTAGACTCACTCCACCTTTTAGGGTGCAGTACAGATTAGGACAAAGGTGGCTTGTCCAATACTCGTCTTCGCTGGTAATTGGTGAGCTTGTGTCAAGTACTGTTGGACATTTGTTCACAAGAGGCTATACATTTTCTGTAGTCTGCTGCATATTTTTTGCAATGTAACCTGCATAGGATTATCCCCAGATAAATATTGCTTTACCCGTTGCAAAAGGACCAGCAGGCTTATGTTGATCTCCATGGGGTTACCCACTGTTCTGCCCCTAAGGGCAAAGTGTTGGAGCTCCTGGATGTGTCTGTCTGTATATGGATGTTCCCCCCCACTGACATTGCAAGGGAATAGCTTGGAGGCACAGGGCAAAGGAACACTAATGACTCTTTTTGGTGTGTTGGGCTGTGCGTTTGTTTGGATACATCTTTGAATATGTTTGTGAATGTATTGCTTTACCTTTATGAAGTCTCTGGACTCGAGGGAAGAACTCTGAACTGTAACTGGCTTATTGGACCCAAATTGTGGACCTTAAGAACTGTGATTAAATGATTGATCCCTGAAGGTTGGCAGAACTTTTTTGCCTTGTATGTTGAAATTTCATTCCTCTCATTTTCAACAGCTCATTTTTTTTTTTATTTAGCTGCAAAGAGAACTGGACCAGCTAGTAGTGTATCTGCACCCATGTGCAAATGTTTGAACTCCAAAGCTTGGTGTTAGTTGAGACATTGAGTGGCCTCTGTGTGCGTTTGTCATTCATACATACATACATACATTTTGTGTGTGTGTGTATTTATATATACATATATATGTGTGTATATATATATATGTATATATATATATGTAAAACTCTTTGGCTCTGCATGCCAAATGTACAGTTTTTTCTTTCCCCCGTTCCTTGGACTGTGCCTGTGGCCTAGCTGCAGCTAAACTAGCCATGCTGTGGCATGCAGGACATTTAAACAAAAAAAAAAAAAAAAAAACAAAAAAAAAAAAAGGAAGAGAGCAGCAACTTGGACATCTCTCAAGAGTCAGACATCGACTTTCCCGAATATTGGCCATGCAGGACAAAATAAATGACTACTTACACTCTTGGATGACCCACAGAGACTATTATGCAGCGAAAACATCTGTACCTATCTCAACATCATTCTGGACATAACACTGCTAAGAGCAATTATATTGATGATGTTGGTCATTTAAAGTATTTCTTTTTTATGAAGTGATTTGTTTTTATTCCCATATTTGTATAGTGTTTCTTTTTTGTGCTGTAGATTGGTTTTTCATTTGTCTTCCCCTTTTCCCCGTTATGCCTTCCACTAGAAGGCGGTAGTTCTATTCCAATAAATGAATACATGATGAATGGATTCTGTGCAAAAACCAGCGGGAATAATGTGGAAGAATGAATCCTGATGAAGTGATCTATTGTCATCTCCTTTAACCGGCTTTTTGAGTCAGGACTTCTGTTGTAAATAAATATGACTCTAACTAATCCTTGGTCTCACCGATTTTCCTGTCTTTTGTTTTGTCTTAAATTAAGTTACACTAATTTGTGTACAGTATTCCGACGCTTTTCACAGAGGTACCTCTCAGGACTATACCAGCTTTCCTGGAATACAACACTAAAAAACCGTGACAGACAATAATAATTAACCAAACCAGTGGAACTACTATATAATGCGACGACTGCCAACTTTCAACTTTGAAAATTGTATAATTAAAACGTAATTAAGTTCTAATCATGTAATCAAAGTTCTGCAGTAAATGCAAATGTGCAAGTTTTTAAAATTTCCGGACTGGGTAACAATTTTATTTTACACAAAGCCTGACATCTTTAACTTGAAAGTCGCTCAAAAAACGAAGTAGGTGCAACAAGTTCAGTAAAACAGTGAGTGAAATACGTATTTAAGTGGGGTTTAAACTAAAGTAAGACTTCCCTGGTTCTCTTGCTGCATCTTTATACAGTTGTCGTAATGCGATGAAATGTTAAGCTTGAAATAAGTGACACTGTTTAATGCAACAAAGCCGAGAAACATGCCCTTCCCTTGAAAAAAATACGACGTGACGTAAATATCTTTGTTTTGAGGTTTTTATCGCTCAGGCAAACAGCCCCCCCCGCACACCACACTAGGCCACGCCCACCAGCCTGTGACGTCATTAAGTTGCGTCCCTCTACGTTCATTGCACTCGGCGGTGACTCCGTATCTATGGTAGCTGTAGGCCCCGCCCCTTCCAACGCTCCGGCACCAAACGCGCGGCGCGGGGCTCGTCAACATGGCGGCTTCTGTGTCACCGCTCTGCTCTTCCTTCCGACTGTCCAGCGGTGTCCTGCGGCCATGCTGCACCGCCACGTTCCGCATTCACAGAAAGTCAGGAGGCGAGCGGAGGTTCTTCCACCGGTCCGCGACTAGGTGAGCGGTTAGCGGAGGCGCGTTCGTCGGTTCGTGGCGAGGAGAGACGCAGCAGCAGGTTTTCCACTGCACTGGGACGTGCCGGGCTCGCGCTGGCCACGCGCGCCTGTCAGAGGAAGATAAACAAGTTACGTTGCGGTGTGGGAAGCAGCGCTGACAGCTGCGATCCTCTGTTTTGCCGCGAAATCTATACATGATGGATAGATAAAGTGTTTTTGTCCGCTCCAAGGACATGATGATGATGTTTGTGCGCCTCAAACGGTACCAGCAGCTGCAATGAATGATGAGCGCGGGGGGGGGGGCGGTGTTTTTAGAACGACTTGGAAATAAACGCAGTGTGTCTTTTATTCATCTTTTATATCTGCACTACTTGCAAGTTTTGTAGCTGGGGCATTTTCCCCGGAGCAGATCAGAGGATGTCTTTGTGAAGGATCCGCGCTGGGATCATTTGAACTCATGTCATGCGGCAGCTGTTACTGCAGCGCTACCGGTACTTCGTGCGGAACCGTTTTCCCACTGATCATATTGAAAAGGAATACTGAGCTGAGGAGACAACTCCTATTTGGAATGAATTTCATTGATCAGTAAGTCCGGAGGGCGCGGTGGCGCAGTGGGTCTGAGTTTCGAGTCCCGCTTGGGGTGCCTTGCGATGGACTGGCGTCCCGTCCTGGGTGTGTCCCCTCTCCCTCCGGCCTTACGCTCTGTGTTGCCGGGTTAGGCTCCGGTTCCCCTGCGACCCCGTATGGGACAGGCGGTTTCAGATGGTGTGAGTGTGTGAGATCAGTCAGTCTTTCACCACAACTGTTCCCTTTTGACCCCCGCAGACAGGATGCCATAGTGATCTCAGGGACAGCAATGGCCAGACAGATACACAAGGAGATCCAGCGCGACGTGGAGGACTGGGTATCCAGGGGCAACCCTCGGCCGCACCTCAGCGTCATCCTGGTGGGCGATGACCCCGCCAGTCGCACCTACGTCAGGAACAAGACTAAGGTCGCCGCGGCCCTTGGTGAGTCCGGGTCTGCTCTAGTAACCCCTCTCTTCGTTAGTGGCCCTAAAACTTCCGCGCAAAACCAGCACATACAGATTACTCCATTCGCGTTATTCTGAATCACTTTGTAAGAATATTCATGTCATTGTGCTTTTTTTTTTTTTTCCTAATGTTGTTTGCACTTATTCTGCTGCTCAGCTGATTCTTTAATCCAAAACAACTTACAATTTTGCCCATTTATACAGCTGGATATTTTACTGGAGCAATTCATGTTAAGTACCTTGTTCAAGGGTACAACAGCAGGACCTCTCCTGGGACTTGACACAGCAATCTTCAGGTGACAAGTCCGAGTCCTTGAGCACTACGCGAACTTCTGCCTTTTATAGTGCAGTGACATACACAGTCAACAGTATGCTCACGCTATCACTCTACAACATGGGTTTGACACTCTGGTCCTCGAGGGCTGCACGGTATGTTACGACAAGCGCCCGATACGTACCCTGGGTGGAGTTTCTTATCGTGCAATTAATGCGGCAGTAAGAGTTAAGAAGGGCCGAGTGGAAACGGCACACACGCTGCCTGCGAGGGATGGCTTGTGACACCCCTGCTGTACAGTACATGCTCCTGCAGAACAGTTCCACTTATAATAAATGTCACATGTTGGGGCTGCGGGGTCCCATCAGCTGTGAGCGTGTGGCTGCCTGTGTTCTGACTGCACGTCTCCCCAGGTATCTCCAGCGAGACGCTTGTGAGACCCAGCTCCGTGTCGCAGGACGAGCTCCTCGAGATGATCTACACGCTGAACCGAGACTGGAGGGTCAGTGGCCTGCTGGTTCAGCTTCCTCTTCCTGGTAACTATAAGGCCATGAACACAAATGCATAAAGGAACATATGACCTCGTCTGTGTTTTAAATGCTGGCTGTCATCTGATTTGCATTAGTGCTCATAACAGTTTTCATCATTCCGCACGTTCTGAGCCCTGGGGGTGTTTCTCAGAGGTGACGCACAGCCTCGCCTTGTCTCCATCTGGCTGTCCTGTCCACCCAGCGCACTCTTGGACCCCCAAAGAGCTGCCCCCTCAGCTTCTGTCCTCCCACACAGAGCACATAAATGAGCGAGCGGTGTGCAATGCCATTGCGCCCGAGAAGGACGTGGATGGCTTTCACATTGTCAACATCGGGAAGCTATGCCTTGACCAGAAGTCTATGGTGCCAGCGACGCCTGCAGCAGTGTGGGAGATCTTAAAGAGGGCAGGTGAGGAGTTACTCATTACCGCGTGTCAGCCGGTGGTAAACGGGTCTACTGGTGAACTCTGCTCTCCAGTGTTGCTGTGGTTCTGCTGGGTGTTCCCAGTCACAGAGTGTTGTGGTTATTTTGAATTACCAGACATCAGTCTGTCACTTCTGTAGAAGCTCCTTGCAAAGAATCATGAGGACTCGCTGTCAATTGTCCGAAGTTCATTAGATGTGCTTGACAGCCAGTGAATAATTCTTAGCTGCAATTCGTCCTCGTCACCAGCAGGGGGCACTAATGGACAAAATGAACTTTCTGACCGAAGCCACATTTTAATGTTTTTGTTACTGAATACCCTGATTTGAGAATTTTTTTTTTTTACACACGCAACGTCTACAACTGCTTGTCCCAAGCGGGGTCGCGGCAAACCGGAGCCTAACCTGGCAACACAGGGCGTAAGGCTGGAGGAGGAGGGGACGCGCCCAGGACGGGATGCCAGTCCGTCGCAAGGCACCCCAAGCGGGACTCGAAACCCAGACCTGCCAGAGGGCAGGCACTGGCCAAACCTGCTGTGCCGCCCCCCCCCCCCCCCCCCCCAAGAATTATTTATTTTGTTTTAATTATATACAGTATGTTATTGGAATTTTCGTAATAATATGCAGTACTCAAGAACCAATAAAATCCAGCAGCTCTTCCTACTTTATAAATGGTAAGAATTATAAGGCTGCCTGTCACTGGAATTCTGCATTGAAGGAGCATTACAGGCATCAGACGTACCTTGAGAAAACACGAGTCAAAAGTAAAGGACACACAGCTCATCTAAAACAACGGGATGACTTTGCTTGCTGCTAACGGAGAATGTACTTCTGTTGCAGTAGATGAAGTCCATGGACAAGTGTCTCCCTGACACGTGCGTTTATACAGCACCAACAGACATGTGTCCAGAGGAACTTTGTTGTTCTCAGACACCTCTGCCTGTCTGTAGTAGACATGCTGTATGTATGTATAGTGAAATGCCCTGATTGTTCAGGACAGTAATCTATAGCATTTCATTAACTGTGCTTTCCTATGTACTGGGTGGATCTAGGCCACACCAGGAGAATGAGTCATTTTGTTGCTGCTGGAAGCAGGTACTTGTAGCTGGTGTGTGTGTGGAGTGCACGTGAACAATAGTTGACCTTTGAGAACGTGAAGGAGGGTATTATGGGAGATGATATCAAAGTTCTCCGCCCCTCAAAAGCATGTTGCGTAGATACCACTACGCCTCAAAATCGCATATCATGAGCGGTTCTTGTCAAAGTAGAGTCTTTGAAAACCCATTGGTTGAGCTCTGTATGGAGGTTGCTCTTAGCTGCCTGTTTGGCCAAGCGATGTGTCCCTGCTTCACAGGCCCACGAGATATTTACCAACAGTTTGACCCAGTTAAGGCTGACATTTGGAAATGGGCAATCTCGGTGCGTTACAGTAGATACGGGACATATAGGAGTGTGCCCTGTATCGGCAGTAGGTACGGGGGGCAGAGGAACGTTCGTCGTTATGTACGGATACAGAGCAGCATGAGCTTGTAATCTCGCTGATCGTGAGAGACGTCCTCTTGTAAGGGAATGACACCGGCTTCCTTTTCAGAGATTCAAACAGCTGGGAGGACCGTACTGGTGGCCGGGCGATCAAAGAACGTCGGGATGCCCATTGCGATGCTGCTGCACACAGATGGACGGCACGAGCGCCCGGGGGGTAAGAATGGGCTGCTTACCGTCTCAAATGTGAGGCTTGTTGTTATAGTCATTTTGGACTTGCATGCTTGCTGTTAGTATTCTTTCACCTCTTTACAAATACTATAGATGTTTTTAAAATGTGAGATTACAAAAATGGCACATCAGGGCATACAGTATGAACATGGCATACAAGTTCATGAAGAGTCACATTAGACCGTCTCTCTATGTTTTGTGTCCTTAAATGACGGTCTGAGTTTCCCCTTGGGGGACAAATGAAGTGGAGCTGTGGGTTCATGTTCCCCCTGTGATTAGGCAGGTTTGCTCCAGGTGCCCTGGTTTCCTCCCACAGTCCAAAGACACGTGTTTCAGGTGAACTGGTGACTTCAAAATGGCTTGTAGTGAGTGAGTGACTGCCTTGTGGTGGACTAGTGTACCATCTTGGGTATACCCTACTTCACGCCCTATAATTCCGTATAGGCTCTGGACCACTGCAGCCCTGCATTAATTACTGATGATGGATGGATAGATGGATGGAGGAGTAAGATCAGTGAAGTATCAGTCAGTCGGTTTCATCTTTTTAGTTTGTCTTTGGTGGTGGTTTACTGGCAAGACAGGAGAACAAACATGAGTGCGTAAAGTGTTAAAACACAGCTTTGGTTTTAGCGTCGTCATTGCGCAGAAAGAACATGTTCTGCAGGATTAAACAGGCATGAAAACCATATCAAGATTTCTTTTAGTTTTACAAATATGTCTATCGTAAATGCAAATTAAAGCCGTAGTACGTGACCATACGTGTTGTAAAGGATCTAGGGCTGAAGGATGTCTGTCTATATATGGGTTTCGGAAGCAGTGGCTCCAACCCGTCACGTGTTTCCTTGACAAAGTGTGCGTTCATTCAAGCGAGGGGCGGGAGATTTGCCGGAACTTCGTCTATGGCAGGCTGGACGTGGGTAGTCTTTTCCCCCATTAGGAAACATCTTGATGCTGGCAGCACCAGATCACATTGCATTCCTGCCTGTGGTTAGTTGGACATTAAAGAACCAGAAGTAACAACATGTAAAAGGCCAAAGAATTAAGTGAATTTGTGTCATCTGCCTCAACACGCTCGGACGTCATCGGCGTGGGATGTTGAAATAACACTACCGAAGGGTGCAGTTCATAGAGCAGCTGAAGGGGCTTAACAGAAACTTCCCTTTTACACTTCAGATCTTGTTTTTTGCTTGCTCAACATTTTTGTGAACATCTGCCAATTGTGGTAAAGGTCCAGTTCAGAAGATGTGAGACGGCATTCGCTCACCGTACGCACAGTTGTTTGACTGACGCTTTTGTCCAAAGCAGCTTACAATACTCGGTATGTGACTGATGTACTTAGTTGTTTACTTATTTGTATTACAGAGGTACTACACTGGTGTCAGGGATTTGAACCCATTTCCTTTGCCTGCAAGGCAATGACTGACCACAGTGCTACCTGTTGCCCCTGCTTCCATGACTGTTACTCCAAAGCAGTAAATGAGTCAATGAGTACCAGTACTGGTGTTACTGATTGTATGTATTTAAATTGTAAATGTGTCAGTCTCAGCATGATGTTTCTGGAGACAAATTAGCCAAAACATGGGTGACAGCTGATTATTTTACTTAATGATAAGTCAGTACATACTCTAGATGCAGGGCATTGTGGTAACGCAGCAGGTAACCATACAAAAGTGCACTACACCAACAGATTTAGCAATCTAGATACAGACTTGTGATTCCTGAGTACAGTCAATGTCACATACCACCATATAAACCAATGCACATTAAATGAGTAGCAGCATATAGGCTTTTTATTTTAAATTATTAAATGGGTAACATAATACACGTTTCAGCAAATATGAATATCGCGATGTGTTTTGAGATCTTTCTTGAAAGCAGAGAGGGATTCAGCAGTTCTGAGTGAAAGGGGGTGGTCATTCTACCATAAGGGAGGCAGAGCTGAAAACTTTAATGCTTTTGATTTTAGGTCTCTTGTTTGTGGGACCACCAAGCAGGCTGAGGTGGGAAAGTGTAGCAGTCTGTTTGGAGCACAGGGAGTTATCGGGTCTTATAGATATCGAGGAGCAGATCCGTTGATGGTTTCTTAGGCTGTAACCTCCTGAATTTATTGTGCTCCGTAATTTTCTTAAATGTTCCCAGGAGTGGTATTGAACCACAGCCAGCTGCATAATTAAATGGCGCAAAAATTGATAAAATGGTATTTATACTCAAAAGCTGTTGTAGTGATTTTCCATCGTACAAGACCCTCTCAGATGAGGGATGGGTGTACAGTTTTCATTTGCTTCGATATGCTCAAACATGTTTATGTAAGAAATGTTAACTATGTTTATTGCATGAACTGGTCACCAATCAGAATTGAACAGGAGTTTGTGGAGACAAAGTGTTTTTATTTCATGTCATTTTAAAATTAGTTTCAATTCAAATTTAGTTTAAAGTCAACTTAACTTTGTAATTTTTTTTTTTTTTCCCCCCTTCTTCTCTCCGCTATTAGCTCGAGGTGGCACAACAGGTAGCACTGCTACCTCACGGCACCTGGGTTGGTTGGGCACGGGTTCGAACGTGGCTGTCCGTGTGGAGCCTGCGCGTTTTCCCATTAATCTTATTGTATTATTTTCAAGTTTCAACATTTGTTTGTAACGTCTGACGGCGACTGCTCCACGATAACATCGGCTTGCCGCGCTGCCACACGGCTGCATATTTGCTGTTGATTGTGTCTCTTAGGTTTTGGGCGTCTAACGGTGATTGTTTTGTTTACAAAAGCATTTTTGTGGTGCTAAAAAAGTGGAAAATGATCGGGAAATGAGTGCAAAAACAGTATTTCAGCGTGAAAATGTAGCACTGCGCTGCATTTGTTATTATGCTATGTTTGCGTTGATGGGAAATTAGTGGAAAGTTATGTTAAAGCCCTATTATATGGTCAAGGATTCATGCTTGTTAATTGTTTACTTTCCTTATGGTTCATGTCACATAAGGGGATTTGTGATGGGGTTCCTCTTCCGAAGGCCTTGTCACAAGTGGAGAAACACCTGTACGCGGAGGTGTTGTCTGAATATGCGAACCCTGAGGTTGCAGCACGCGACGCTTCTAGTTGTGTCAAGTGCTTTCGTGTTATACGTACATGTGGAGCAATGCGGTGGTGGAAATGAACCCGAGGAGATTATTGCCCGTACCGTTACAGATTAAACAAGACGGCGAGCTACTTGCAAGCAAAAACTAGTCCAGCTAGAGAAAAAGAGGGTACACAGACCATAATACTTCTTTCAGCCTTCAGGGTTTATGCATTTTTGGTATTTTTCTGAACGACGACAAGTTTTTTTTTTTTTTTTTTTTTTACACAAATAAGTAGTTTATTACACAACCCTAAAAGTCCCTCTAGAGGAAGTGTCACCTGAATACAGGTTAATCATAAAGTTTATGGCTTCTACCAGTTATCCTGCCACATGTCCTTCTATTTGCTGCTGTTCTCACTTTTCGGAGTGTGTTCTCGTGATTTTTTTACTGTTGCTCTTGACACGTTATGCAGTTTTCAGTTTTTATTTTCACTGTGTTGGTCAAAAATGTGGAAAACACCTAGGGGGTTAGGGTTTTCCCTGGTTAAGGTGACGAGGAGCATGAGCTCATGTTGCGACTGGCCCAGGAAACGAACAGAACAGAACAGCATCCTGGGATACGTCACTTCTCACACAGCTCCTTCGAAAAGTGTGAAACCACACTCTGGGGTTTGTTTGCATGGTCCTATTTATTTGGTTAGCTTGACTTTTTTTCTTCTTTTTTCTTTTCCCCCTTTTTTTGTGAGGTAAACTTGTACTGTGTTTTAACGCTGCACCCGTGGAGAGAACTTTGCTGCCTTGGTCCTGGCGCTCAGGCTGCCGGCTTTGGGCCCGTTGGTAGTATGAGTTATCGTGTCTTCGCTGTTGAGCTGAAATGTAGGTGGAAAAAAGAAAGAAACTAACCCATGAAAAGCACAAAATCATAAAACTGAATTACTTCTCATGCCTGATCTATTTTGGAGCGTATCAACTTCATGTGCTTGCTGAGTCAGAATTTCCAGAACATTTTAAATTCTAAGAGTGAAAATATTAAACTGTATTAACTTTCTTACATCTATGTTGCTGACTCTTTAAGTGCTTGTCCTAAACAGGGTAGTAGTGGTTCAGAGCCCATCCCAGAAGTATAGGGTGCTAGGATACACAGGGTAGATCCCAGGCAGGACACCAGTCCATTGCAGGGCGGCCATACACTCAGGATCACACACACAGGGCAGTTTAGTGTCACCAGCCCACCTGAAATACATGTCTTTGGACTCTGGGAAGAAGCACAGGGAGAACATGCAATTGCCACGAAGACCGAAGAGGGCTCGAGCACCGTTCTTGCCGAAGGAGGCTCTGTCCCGTGGAATCTCATTCGCTCACTTTGTGTAGATGATGCATGCCGGTTGCGACTCCACCTGTCGGTTCACGTTGCGTGACAGCGGCTCCAGGGAAGGTGTGTGTTCGTGTCCGCTAGGTTCTTGTCCACCGGCAAAGATATTGCAGGAATGCGATAAACATCACGGTGCCACTATTGACAGTGATAGGTGCCAACGCCAAGCGGACCCTTTTATTGGTCATTTTCTAAGATACCGACACTTTGTAAAGGGAAGAGGAAGGTGTGGGTGAAGAAACTACCACACTAGACAAAGTGTGGCTGGAAACCCTCTTTCAGATGGAAATTGTTTGAGGAATTACAAATATTCACCCATTTTGATTCTGCACAGTTTTTTTTTTTAACCAGTGTAAACTATTGTTTTTGTCATGTTCAGCGTGCTGCAGTATGATTTTCCCATCCTTGTTACTATAAATACGGTTTTTGACAAGTCCCATCACTCAGTCCTAATGAACATGTGATTCCAGGAATGTAGAGTGCTGCATCTGTGCTGGGGCCTCACTTAAAGCTGGCGTGGGTCGAAGGGTTGTGCGTTTGAGCCCCAGCCTGATTCAGCTCTCTCGGGAACGGGAACAGGCGTGACGTGAGCTTTCCCCCAGGTGATGCCACTGTGACGATCGCTCATAGGTGCACCCCTAGGGAGCAACTGAAGGAACTTGCCAGCCTTGCTGATATTATAGTTGCTGCTGCAGGTAAGTTGATTTCACTTACATTTACCTTTTGAGGAATTTTTTTTTTTTTTTTTTTT
This sequence comes from Scleropages formosus, assembly GCF_900964775.1. NCBI lineage: Eukaryota > Metazoa > Chordata > Actinopteri > Osteoglossiformes > Osteoglossidae > Scleropages > Scleropages formosus. The sequence goes on from NC_041822.1 coordinate 12,139,487, forward strand.
TTTTGTATTACCTTCGTCTCAGCCCTAGGAGACTTTCAGCTCGTGTATAAGGCTGCCCTATGATGTTTCCTTCATGGGATTCATGTACAACAGTAAAGTGTGAGTGGCTGCAGTGATGGTGATGAGGCAGCAGTTGTTCAGCAAGAGGAATCCCTGTGTTTCTGCAGAATTCCTTTACAGCCTGGGTGTATCTATACACCACTAAGTGAATTCAAGGTGACACGGAGCACATACAGGGACATGAGTGATAAAGCAAAGAGATGGTAAACAAAGGAGGCAGTCTGTCAGCCCAGCAAAGGTCAATTTTAAAAGGCTGAGGAAGTTTAGGGTCTTAAAACAAGTCGCTGCCCACCTCTCCTGCGCCGTCCAGTTCAACGCGGTGGTCCTGTGTCGGGTGTCCCATGTTCGCCAATGCAGAAACGGCACAGACCAAATCCATAATCCAGTAGTCTGTCACCCCAGGCCAGTCGGCCTCAGTGTAGTAAGTGTAACCCTCGATGACCCATCCTGGTACCACTGCCCCCCCTCCCCCCAAAAAAAAAAATGAAGCACAGAAGACAGGTGAGTATAAAAATTATACATGTTGATTGTGACTGTACTGCGCAGTTCACTGACTAGTGTGGCGATTTTGCTCCCATGCTGACCGAGAGGTTGGCCAGCCTCCATATTTTAGCAGTACCTGTCACCACAGCTTTGCTGGCACATCACCTGTTTTGAGTCATTTACATCAACAAGACTAAAAGTGTTTAAAAAAAAAAAAAAAAAAAAAAAGCTGTCTGACACTGAGCTGAATTTTCACATTGTTGCTGCTTACACACTAGTATTAAGGCTGGCAGCAGGTGATCCATTGGCATTTCTTTTCCTTTTAAAGTAAACTGGTGCAGAGACAAACTTTGGGCTTATCACTTAATGTGTTCCCCTATATACAAAGGTATGCTTAACAAGTCTATGCTTTTAAGAACAGCAGTAATTTATACATCAAGTTCCTTTTTTTTTTTTTTAATAAATCTGTCCATTTTCAGTACTGCAGTGGTCCAGAGCCTACTGCAGAATCACTGAGCCCAAGGCCAAGCGGGGATATACTCTGGAGGGGAAGCCAGTCCATTGCAGTCACATTTGACCACATTTACACACTAGGGACAATGACAATTTTGAAGCCAGCCAACCTGAAATGTATATCTTTGGACTGTGGGAGGAAATGAGAGCACCTGCTGGAGAACCACGCAGACGGAGTGAACATGCAAACTCCCCACAGAATGAGCCAGATTTAAACGTACACTGGAACGGCCCAGGTACTGCGAGGTGGCAGCGACACTTGCTACACTACGGTGCTGCCTAGTTCCACTTTAATGATGTTAGTAATAAAATGTTTTACTCCATCAGTCAACAGTTGACTTTAAATAGGATGTGGAAACAAGGTATCGTTTTAATTTTAATGTGGCTCAAAGTCAATAATGTTATGTCTTAAGATTTTTCCAGACCCTAACCAGCAAATAAATGAAGGTACATTTCTATTAAGCTTTTACTGATTGTGTACATAAAGCTGAATGTATCCAGTAGCAGACAAACACTGGACATATTTATGTCATGAGTCAGTCAGCACTAGGGAAGGAACAGGGGCTTTTGGAGGAGGCACTTCATTTTTGTTTCCAGTTAATGAAAATGATAAAAAAGTGTAACCCTGTGATGGACTGGTATCCCGTTCTGGGTGTACCTTGCCTCACCTTCTCTGTTTCCAGGATAGGCTCTGGACCACTGTGACCCAGAATTGGACAAGCAGTTATTGATAACGGATGGGTGAATATTTAATTTATTATAGCTCTGTGTGAGGTTTAGCTAAACCTAACCACTAAATAAATTGAGGGCCATCAGTTATATGGCTTTGATTGACTTACTATCTTTAAATATTAGTCCAAGTAAGGGTTGCGGCAGTCTGGAGCCTATCCTGCAAATCCAGCGTGCAAGGCTAAGCAGCATACACCCTGGACAGGACACCCGTACATCACAGGGTAGATGCACACGACAGGCAATACAGAGTCACCAGCTCAGATGAAATATGGACCGTGGAAGAAAACCCACACAGACACAGGGAAAACATACAAACTACACACAGAGCGAACTAGAACCTACACCCATGTAGCCCAGGCACTGTGGCAGCAGGCTTACATGCTGTGCCACTATGCTGCCCATCTACAGATACCTTAATACAATTGAAATATGAAATTTATGGTACTGAAAATGCAGCGATTATGTGAAGCAGTTGTAGTTCTGTACGACTCGAGGGTCTGAAGCGTGATAGTGCTGGATCCTATTGGACCGGAATGAGGATACAGCTCATTCTCATTCTTTCAAGAGAAGCTTGATCGAGTGTGTGAAGTTTAAGGTACAATTCCTTATGAAATTAAAGCTGAAGCGGCTCTTTAACACTCCTATTTTTTACCATACCAGAGAGACTGGAATGAGGCTGTGGAGCTGCTGGTGCTGGTGCTTTGTCTGCCAAGAGATGAGAGATTGTCCTCTTGTGTACCTTTTCAGGAATTCCTCATCTGATAACAGCAGACATGGTAAAAGAAGGAGCTGCAGTCATAGATGTCGGCATAAATCGCATTGAGGATCCCAACACTGGAAAAATCAGACTAATCGGAGATGTTGACTTTGAGGGTAAAGTTCTGTTTTTCACATTTTGCCCAACACATTTAGATGGCCAAATGAAAATACAGTATAGTTTACTTGGCCAAAATCAAAAGTGTAGCGATATTGTAATGTTATACGATACAGTAAAAGCCACTTTAGATCCCAGTGAATGCCAGCGCTGTGCGATTTGCACAACAGTTCTGAGCAACTGATCAGCGATAATAGACCTCTGTTATATGCTGAGCATTTTTGCAGTCATTCTCATATATTAAACGATTACACATTTACCATCTCTGTACTTGGACTTCCTGGTAATTAAGCGAGGAAACAAGGTAAATGTGGACGCGCACATCACTGTGTGTTAAACTGAGGAGCTTGCTTTGAATGTTAGAGCCAGAAACACCCAGGAGCTGTTCAGAGAAATGCTCTTATCGACACACTGGCCAATCTCTCCTTGCTGGCTGTGTTCCCACAGAGGTGCGAAAGAAGGCGGGGTTCATCACTCCAGTGCCCGGAGGAGTTGGCCCCATGACTGTCGCCATGTTAATGAAGAACACAGTGACCGCAGCAAGAAACGCACTCATGCACTGAAATGCACACACGCACACACCTCACACACATTCTACTCTGGCGAGCATGTGAAAATGATGCCACTATTTAATCCAAAGAAATTTCTAGTGAATTTGCTGTAGCCCTACAGATGAAAACTGTATCCATTTTAAAGGATTGCCACTAGTGTATTTACATGGTCCAGTCAGTAAGTTCTAAGACCAGCCATCGTGTGGCACTGTTTTGGTTGCAAATATCAGTTCAGGTGGAACAGTGGCATCACGTAGCAGCCAGTCTTGGAACTTATTTATTGCACTATGTATATATGAACACTGACATTTGGTGGACCTGAAAACAAAGCATTTAAATGTTCTCATTTGAAAAAAATGCTGTTACCTTACATTGCTGTTACTCATTGTTGCAAAACTTGATTAGTTACAACAGACATGTCATAAAGGTAATGTGGCAGAACAGAATATATAATTTTATGGAATGTTTAGCAAGCTTTAGGGTTGGTACGTGACATAAGGATTATAAACCTGAACATATCGACACTGAAGAAGCACTGAAGAGCTGCCTGCTCACCTTTCCAAACAGCAGCTATTTTATTTAATTTATAAATTTGTATTTTTTGTACTGCAGTTATTTATATTGGTTTATGTAGCAACATTCCACAGTGACTACTTTGTTACTAAAAAGGTCTGAGGTGTGGCTAGTTTACTTGTTCAATTTTGGCAAAGACAAAATAAACAATGACTTTTTCAGCCTCTTTGTTTCATCCAAGTATGTGACCTTCTACAGAAATTAAATGTTCAAACTGTAACCTCTGGAAACAGGCACCCAAATTTGTTGTCTATAAAGCATCAGTCACATGTTCACACCTATAGGATAACTCCATGCCTCACATGGCCATCCAGCACAGTAATCGAATCTTCACACACCACCCTGCCTTTACACATCCACATCTGAACTCTCCAACCCCAAAATAGTATTCACCAGTACACATTCCTACATCTAACAATGTCAGTCAAACAAACTGTCATTGCTGCACTGACGTTAATTTCCATGTCATTTGTTTTGGAAACTGTTACCTAGTTTACAACATAAGTGCATGTTTACACATATATACTTTTACATATTGTAGAACCAGTAGCCAGAAAAGTATACTTATACTTGTATATGTAGTTAATTTCTGTAAATAATCTATATAAAGGCATATAGAACAGAAGGGTCTCAAAAATAGGTATATGGATGAGATGCTCATTTGCAGAACCTTGTGCTAAAAAAAAAAAAAAAAAAAACAGTTCAAGTTTTAATGTCTTGGCTGCAAATTTAGGCAAAATGTATTAGCACCAACTAATGAAACACATTTAAGGATATTGTATACACATATAATGGAATTGTATATTAGGCCAATCCTTCCATTTTTCTTTATCGGCCTTCTGTCAACATTACTTTCAAAGGAGGCTTGATGAATAGAAACTCTTCATCTCATTATTAGCATATACACGGACTAATCTGCTCATTATCTGTGTTGCATTACAGCTCCATGACATGCTGTGTGCTACCCAGTACCAAATTATTACATAATAGAAAAAAATACAATATCAAAAAAGGTTTATTTTCAACATTATCATTCACTTTTGTTAACTGCTTGTCCTTGTCAGGGTCACAGCGGTGTGGAGCCTATCCTGGGATCATAAGGAGTACAACTAGATGGGGTGCCAATCCATCACAGCCCATTTCATTTATGTTACTAGTAATTAGCAATGCGATAGAGTGGCATCCCATCCAGAGTATACCCCCTTCAGCCTTGCACCCAACACCCCAGTTCATTGTGACGTTGTTCAGGGCAAGCAGTTATTAAAATTGGATGGATAATTATCAGTGCTATAACTTCTAAGGTATGAAGGTGAAATGTTTCATTGAAAAGAAAGGAAAAAAAAAGTTGTGGTGGGGTATTTTAGACACCTTTACGTGATCACCAAGGCTCCAGAATGATCTGGAAAAATTTTGTTTCACAGGGCTCCATAGATATGAATTATTACTGCCTCAAGCCCAATACCTGATCAAACCACATCAGTCTACAAGTTGTCTGTGCATGTAGAGAGAATCTCAGAGTGAGGAAGTGATGCAACACTGGCAAACAGTGCCTCTAAGGAAATAAGGAGGGATCTAGATGATAAAGAAAAGAAAACAAGTTTCAGTTTGGCAAATTCCCGTACAAAACTGGCTAGAATACTTTTCCCATTGGCTGCCGGGCGAATTTGACACCTTCGACGATTGGCTGGTTTTACCATGATTCGTGACAGCCATGCCTTTGAAAAGTATAAAACCCGGCAGCAGCTCACAAACAGCTCAGAGAGGAATCCTCCAGGGCAACAGCAGAGGAACGCAGCGTTGTGAACCGACCCCACACAGGTCACCAACCATGTCACAGATGACCAACGGGAAGGCCAGTTGGATGCACACAGGTGAGTATGACTCTCCTTCCCAAATCGTAACAATGAGACCACAAAGGAGCACTACTGTCATACAACTTTGTGGCTTCAGAATATATCATTTTAGGGAGCCAAGGGCTTACGTTACTGAGCTCCTGTGAGTGCACTGTGGTTTTTTTTTTTTTCCCCCCCCTTCTTCTCCTTAATGGTTCATGGGTTACATTTACATTTATTCATTTAGCAGACGGTTTTCTCCAAAGCAACATACATCCCGGAGAAAATACTATTTGTGCATTACATTAGGAGAAAGAGACATAGCTGCAGATGTGTGATAGATGTCTCTCGTCAGCTATGTTCAGTCTTCTTGTGTACAGTATACTTGCAACATGTACAAAATCTTGTCTTGGTGTCTTAGTGACAAGCGACAGGGAGATGAGGTGGGGACGGTTAAAATTTATTTTTCATTAGCACATTATTTCAGGTAAAAGCCAGAAAGGAACTATGTATGTACGCACCTCTAGGAATGAAATGTTTTAACAAAATAGCAAAATGACAAAAGTTATTCTAAGAAAGTGCCCTGAGATTCCAGTCTAGTCTCTGAACTTGGTGTCAGTCCTGAACCCAACTGTCAAAGACTGAAAACAATTCTTCAGCATTACTGAAATATTGCCATAACAAGTATAAACCACGTATTAGAAGCTCTTCCACTAGACACAGGTTAATTTGAGTTGTTGATTCATGGCTGGCCAAAGGAGAAATATTAATAGATCTGAGGTTGCTGGAAGTTAACTCATCGTATACAAAAGATGGAATTCATTTTTATAGCGTCACTGTTTGCACACAGCCAAAACTCCAGTCAAGAGTTTACATTTTTTGTATTGTATTACTCAACAAGCAAAGAGAGAGATCAAGTACAATGGTTCAACAATCTTTTTCTTAATCTTTTTCAGTACACCAAGGGCATTGTAACCTCCTGCTGTAGAATTTATCCTATAAAGTCAATACAGGCCAAAAAAACAAGGCAAAAGTACAATACATACCATTTTTTTCCAAGAGCGAGCATCATAGACATTACATTTTTAATGTACATTCCACACAAACATTATGAATGAACACTTGTCTATTGAAACAAGCACCGAAAGCAATGGAGGTGTTTAACTGAGGCACACCTTGGCCTTGAGGCATTCTCACTGTGCCCAAGATCATGGGAGAGAGTTTAGACATTCTAATTATTGCTAAGTGTTGCTATTACCGGCTTGCATTGTGTCCATGGCATCCTATTGACGAGGTCCACTGTACTCTGTGAGCTGGAAGTATAGTTCATAAAGAGCGCAACCGCAGAGAATGTCTTACTCTTATTGGTGCCTTCCTTAAAGTGCACATAGCAAGATCCTATGTCCAAAGTGGTACTGAGTGCTGATTTATTATTATAAATCACTCAGATGACTCATCCAGAATCTGAGTTTATGAATGTGAATCCCCCCCCCCCACACAGCAATCTCCACGTTGCTCTTGGTGGCCATCTCCTCTGCGGGAGCACAGGACGAACCCAGAGGAACACTGACACCGATCACACAGCCAAGAGAAACGACGCTCCCCAACACAGCAGGTTGGTTTCATGAACTTCTGTATTTGGGTGGCGGCATATAAGTAATGTTTACGGATGCCAGAGTCAGGCCAGCTTAAGTGAAAAGTGGCCATAAAGAAGTCATTTATAAAACAGGGCTCTATGAAAAGAGCTTGACCAGCATGCCTAGCAAAAGGACTAATACAGTACTGCATCCTGACTCTAACTTCAGTTCCACGGTGATGTAAGATTCACTTTGCTCCATCACTGTAAATAGTGCTGCTATCCTCCTATCGAAGCAAAGACCGAAAGCAACATGCTTTTTTGTGGTCGCCATGCAACACCACAGGGTTACACCACAGCAGACAGACAAAGAAAGGGCTAGCAGGATCTAGCGCATCCGCAAACATCCCACACCCAGCTGGGGGGGTGACATCACAACTGGAAGCAGGAAACAAGTTACTGTGCTCAGTCGCCTCCTTGATGTCTTGCAGTTGGGGGAAACCCCTGAGATTAGATCCAAGGTACTTACATGTACCCTGTGGTTATGAAACCATGTACTTGCAAAGCTTAAGTTACGCTCTCACTGATGAGCAGTTCTCATCATGTTAGCTCACGTGTGATACCGTTAGCTCTGCGGATCGTCTTTAGCCTGGAAACGCACAGAAGCCGGCAGCTTTTACAACTGCTGAATACTGTCACTTATTTACTCTGCATTCACCCCAAAAAATATTGCAGTGTATTATATGAAAGCAGGATCTATTTATGTTTCTTGCAAAATGTGTTGCTAACTTGGTCCTACAGCTGGTATTAAACCACTTGTTCTTGGATTATGTGGACCTCAGGATATCTTGCTCACTTGCATACACCCTTAGCCCTCAGATAATAGGGGTTCCATAGGATGACAAACTGCCCTGATATTAGCAGGCTGACAGTTTCAGTTTTGCCATTTTGTCAGAGCAACATAATACATTTAAAATATTTACAGAATTCTTTTCTAACAACAGAAGCAGCAGCTAACATTTTAGTTAGGGGAATTATAACCTGAAAACAGTCAGTCCAGTTCAACTATAGAGAGGTGTATGATGGGAATTGGCCCAGTAAAACACTTAGCTGTACTTAAAAAGTCATAAGTTGCTTTGAATTTAAAGCGTTAATCTGGCAGCAAAATACTAGTAAAGAAATTTGGATTCAGAACCATTTTGACAGGAATCGTTTTGAGTTACGATCCTTTTGGATACATTTTCCATGTCGTAATCATCACACTACCTCTTCTCTCTAGAGAAGCAGTGTAATAACATCGATGTGCTAGGGAACCTTACTGACACCAAAAATATGCTGTATTACTACTGATTATGCTGAAAGGCTGTTAATTGTGGTGTTCCATGGCCATTTGTATAGGGAACCCAGCAAACCCTCATGCCCTGATGTTGGGCAGCCCATGCACTGGGGAGATTGAGAACTTCTGCATGAACGGTGTCTGCAGTTACAACCTTGAGCTTAACACACCCAGCTGCAGGTAAGACTTTCTGCCTTTTTGCCCTCCTCTTGACAAACAGTCTTTGACAGTCACTAAACCAAGATACCAGTGTCACTCTCCTGCCCATCAAGTAACTCAAACATAGCCACTGATACGAGCAACATAACTCCTTCCGCAATACATTTGAGCAAAGCAATGCCGACTAACAAACCGTAACGTTCCTGCTCAAACCAGCCAACTGCAGTGAGCCCCACCAGTCACCACAATACCTTCCACACTAAACCTTAATACATCAACCAACTCCACCCCATCCATTCAACAACATAACAAAGCCAATTTACTTACTCAGCTAATAGCTCAACCTTCAGCACACCTGCTTCAACTTTTGGTCATGTTCTCAGCAACTGATTCATAGGTAATTCACCATGATACTATTCTGGGCTACATAGTTCATGCACTGCATCCAGAATCTATGGCTGGTGTCCCTCCATTACAGGAAAAACAGATACCGAAAATGACTCAGCACTGTAGTGTTCTGGAAGTTTAACAAAAAAAATATGTAATGTGTGTGCAATGGGGAGTGACAACAACACCTCGGCCATGCCTTCCAGATGTCTGCCGAACTTCACAGGAGAGCGATGCCAGCACATCCTGTTGGACTCGCACAGCAAGGAGAGCCCAGAGAAACTCATTGCCATTGGAGTGGGGGTGGCCTTACTGCTCATCTGCCTTGCTGGTGTCCTCATCTGCTGTGCAAAGAAAAGGTACAGCAAAAGCATATTTGCGCCTGTTGCATTGCAAGGCATTTGCGGGCTTTGGCTGAGTTAAAAAATTGGTTAACAGGCCAGTGACAGCATGTCCATTGCTTCTTGCACATCGTGTCATGGTGAACAGTCGAGTACAGTTCACAAATATTTTAATTCCTTGAGGTATGTACTTGTGCAATATGTATGTACCCAGCAATATGAACTGATAAAACTGGAAATCACTTTGGAAAAAATGGCAGCTGAGCAGTGAAACATTAATAAGGATGAGAATAATAGTAATAGAAACATGCAAGAAATCTCTGCCTAGCTTTTCTCAGAGGAAGCACTGTCTAACAACCATGAGACACTTTCAGGTGCAAGGACAAGCAAACATAGCAAATCTGGGTACTGCCAGCCTTTCTCAAATACACAGGATATTTTAACAATGTTTTGTCATGCTTTATTTCTAGGTGCAACAACAAGAAACAGCCATACCATATTTGTCACTCGGAACTTGCTGCGTGAATTCCACACCCAAGAAGAACAGAGCTTTGTTACAGAGGAAGCCACGTCTCAGTATGAATTCCTCTCAATCACAATTGTCACAAAACACAAGCAACTTTAACAACGATTGCTTTGGTCACCCACCGATCCACTACCCTGAATTTGTATCCACATAATTATTCTTCATCGCAGATTTCAATTATTTGTTCTATAACCATACACTGAGATGTGTGATATCTAGGTTGACTGATCTGAAGAGGCTAGATTATGTTTAAAAAATATGGTAACATTTATTTTTCAAATTACAGAACGTGCTTTATTTCTTATATACTTTGTAAGAAGGTGAAGCTTATTTTCCCCACATTTGGACTCTTCAGCAGGAGAAAGCAAAGGCAGAGAGGGCTTGCATGGACCCTGTAGAAGAAGCATTCTCTGTGACTTCACCAACAGCAAAGCTAACAAGAAGAAATTTTTGAAAATAATGAGCAATTTACCTGCAATTATTTCACTTATTGAAATGATTTATGACAAATTTGTTAAGTACAGTCTGTTTATAAGATTTAATGAGAATGGGGTTTCTGTAAGGTGTGCTTCTAGTTAGTCTTTATAGGTCTTTCAGCACAAGCTACAGCTATAAAAACAGTCTGAGGTGTTAAGTCATACCAAGGTGTCATAAACAGCCCAGATGTGAGGAAAAGAATAAACTGCCCTTTAATGTTCAAAATGCCAAACTTGATTAGGTTTCACTGTTTAAGCATGAATCGGCAACTCTTAACAGGACAGAACAAAGTCCCTGCCTTGGTTAACTGCAGATGCAGCTGAATTGCAGGAGTGCAGAATGTTTCTCATGAACACCGTCATTCTCCCATCAGCACGTCAGCCTGTCACCCTCCTTTTCTACTACTATTCCTCGTAGTACAGATTCCTCTTTTTTCCCTTGTTCTCCATTCGAACAAAAGTACATCCCTTGTAAATGAGAGCAACCACAATGTGAGGGTATTTATTTGTAAGAAAGTAATTTATTAATGTATATGTAGTATGAATTTGATTTTCTAATAAACACTCCCATATTAAAAAAAAAACTCATCGTCTTTCCTACAGTGCAGACATCAGTAAAGGTGACATACAGGTTGAATGGTACTGAAAGATGCTAAATTGTCACAATGAGCTCAGTAATGTGAGCATAAATCATCAGCATTTACCGGAGCAGGGCGGCACGGTACTGCAGCAACTCGCACTGCCACCTCACACTGTCCGAACTGTTTGGATGTAGGTTTGAGTCCAGCTCAGAAGCATGGAGTTTGCATGTTCTCCCTGTGTTTGTGTGGCCCCCCCAACAGTCCAAACATGTGTTTCAGATTAACTGGTAAATTTAACTTTTGGTGGCACGGTGGCACAGCGAGTAGCGCTGCTGTCTCACAGTGCCTGGGTGGTGTGAGAGAATGTGGGTTCGATCCCTGCTCAGTCTGTGTGGAGTTTGCATGTTCTCCCCATGTCTGCATGCGTTTCCTCCCACAGTCCAAAGACATGTGTTTCAGGTTCCCCCATAGTGTGTGAGTGACAGAGTTTCACTGATGTATGGATGAGTGACCCATTGTAAGTAGTCTATCTAGCAGTGTAAGTCACCTTGGTGAATAAGGTGTGCGGGATAATAACACTACATAGAGTCCATTGGAAGTTGCTTTAGAGAAAAGCATCTGCTAAGTGAATAAATGTAAATTACTCATAGTATGTGAAGGTGTGCATGTGAGGCTACCCTATGAAGGACCCATGCAACATGTTTCCTACTTAGCCCTGTGCTTCAGGGTTAGGCTCTAGACCTCTGCAATGCTGACGTGGAAAAGCAGTTAAGGAAAATGAGTGAGAGTGTCAGAGGACTGTACGAAAGAGACCTAAAGTCTTGGCAGTGTAGGTATGACATCCATACAGATAGAATAATAAAACTCTGTATATGTAATTACTAAAATATGTCATACTTCTGCACATCCATGCACTCATGCAAAACTCCAAAACTATGGTAGTGTTATAACTAAGTTCACTGACTTTCTACTAAATTATCCTGTGATGAGAAACTGACCTAGTTTGTTTCCACCATATGAACCAGTGTACTTCACAGGAGTAGCTGCATAAAACTTTCAGAATATCCATGATTCCTAGTAATAATTTAAAAATATATATATAAAAAATATTTACATTAAATTACAGGAGTAGCTGTGTAAAGGTTTATCAGACATGATCTCAAAGTTATAGTGCACGAATACTGCATACATTAGTATATAACTGAGACATTGTATTTTCTATGAGATGTGCATTGCTTTGGAGAAAAGCATCTGCTAAATGAATAAATGTAAATGTAGATGAACATTTATACATTACATGAACTTAAGAGATCATGGACAAAGTGAGTCTGGAAGAGGTGAGTTTTAAGACCCTTTTTAAATGTGGACAGAGATCCAGCAGTTCTGAGCAAAAGGGGAAGCTTGTTCTACCACAACGGAGCCAGAACCGAAAACCTTCAGGCCTTACCTTTCATGCATGGGACCACCAAGAGGGAAAACGAGGAAGAGCATAGCAGTCTCGGTGGGGTGTAGCGGATGATTTATGCTAGATGATCCTCAGTTGATTGTGACATTGGGGTTTAGTTACCTCAGTAAAATTCACAGAGTATCAATATTATTAAAGCTATGAATATGATTGTGGTGCGAGTGTGTGGCTGTCTGCAGGTGGGTGCAGCGGCGTGGAGCCAGGAGGGAGGCTCAGCCCCTCACTGTTACCCTACAGCAATCCCACAGAGTACATTTCTGTGTAAATACCATGAATAAGAGCACAAGTCTGCCACGCACCTGAGTCTGTCCTCAGCCCTGCTCTGTGGAAGTAACCAGTGGCTTGTACTGAATTTAATGACCAAGTTAAGAGTTACATGTCTGAGTTATTTTTACAAAGACTCGCGAGACTCTGGTCCGCATTCTGCTGCAGTACTCTTGCAGTAGGTAACATCCCAGAATTACCCTTCTTAAAAAACTGCCCAGCTGTATAATTGGCCAAATCATAGTAAATTGCTGAACACTACAGTATAGACTGCTTTGGAGAAATGTCACATAAATAAATAAATAATAGTACATTTACTTATTTAGCAGACACTTTTCTCTAAAAGAACTTCCAATGAACTCTATGTAGTGTTACTAGCCCGCACACCTCATTTACCAAGGTGACTTACACTTACAGTGCTAGATACACCACTTACAATGGGTCACTCATCCATACATCAGTGTAACACTCTCTCTCTGTCACTCACACACTATGTAATACCGTAACGACCCGCGTTACCGCGAGTTTGGGCGGGAAAACGAGTATTGTAAACAGGTGAATTCTGGGTAAGACGTAAATAAAGTGTTCATCCACTAGAGCGGCTATCGTTATACGCGAGCGATGTCGCCCTAGAGGTTTCCCTCACCTCGGCCTACGTAGCGCGGCGGTTCGCTGCCTCCTTCCGTCGCTTGTACCCTGGATGCCCTGGAAACCCCACTCGACCAGCGCGGCCCTCTCCAGCGGAACCTCGAAGCTCTTGTCCGCCATCTTTGCCATAGCGTGCACTTCTTCGGGGTCCACCTGAACACTCATGCTCCGCAACACCTCGGCGGCTTCTTTTCTCGCGTTGCTTTCCCTTTCCTCGTCTTTGATCTACCGCAGCTACCGAAACTAGTCCCTCTTCACGCTGTCCTGTTCCCTTCCTAACACTAATGTGTTAGGCAGCGTCGTGGGCTTGGATGCAGTGTTTATAATTAACGTTTTATTACAACACCAGTACACAGCACAATAACACTCTCAATCCGAAATCACCGCTTCCTTGAACACCTGTATTTCTAGCATCCCTAGGCTTTTTTCTCTTTTTCGCGCTGAAACAGTCACCCGATTATTTTCCCCGTAAACTGCCCCAGTGGTTGAACACTTCAATTACATTTTACCCATAATGCAACTATTCACAATAAATACCGTTCCCGCTCAAAGTACAGTAACGCGGGTCGTTACAATACTATAGTATTACATAGGAATACTATACTATAGTATAGTATAATGACTTCACACACTATATAATAATAATAATAATAATAATACTGATGATAATGAATGTGCAGTTTCAGATGTGATATTACATTGCCATGATTACCTCGTGGTCCTCACTTCAAGTGTGTTGTGTTGTCGGGGAATACGTTAAACAATTTACAACAGTTTACAATTTCACTCAGCTGTGTCTGTTTTAAGGTGCTGCGAAGCACATTCACAGCCGAAGAAAGACTGCTTAATAGTCAAACTGCTGTGTTTATAAACCCACTGCATGAAACACGGATATATATTTTCGTAGGCAGTTACACCGGTTTTTCGTCAGACGGCACCTCGTTACGCGAGGACTTCGTGCCACCTCAGATGAACGACGAAGACAAAAGAGAAAAAGAGCTATTCCACTTCGTTCCGCTCGGTGTCGCTATAGCAAAGATGGAGACCAGTTGCACGGCTCTTGCCCTGAGCGGTGACTGGTGTACAGGTGCAAACGTGAAGCATCCTACCCGCGTAGTGTTATAGTACTACTTGTATGCGGGGGATCTCTTTTCTTGGCGACTGGAGGAGTCCTCGCTTCCGCATATTCATTTAGCAGACGCTTTTCTCCAAAGCGAGTACATCTCGTAGACAATAGACAATTACAGTATAAATAAAGTGTGCAAAGATACATTATAAAGTTTCCCTGGAGCTGTGTCGCAATGTCTGTTGCATTGAAAATAAATGGAAAGCTTTTCTTGTTCTCATCCTCATCAGCAGGTCAATATAATGTAAGTAGTGTTATATATATGTGTGAACTACTAGATTGGGGCGGTAGGCGTGGTGGTGCAGCGGGTTGGACCGGGTCCTGTTTTCCGGTGGGTCTGGGGTTTGAGTCCTGCTTGGGGCGCCTTGTGACAGACTGGTGTCCTGTCCTGAGTGCGTCCCCTCTCCATCTAGCCTTATGCCCTGTGTTGCTGGGTTAGGCTCCAGCTCCCTGTGACCCTGTATGGGACAAGTGGATGATGTACTACATTGGGTTGATGTACAAGCAATGAATATGAATGAATTGGTTTATATGGTCAAATGTAACAAACTATGGTGCTGGTTGGTAGCGTAGTGGTTAGAGCTGCTGCCTTTTAGGCGCACAGGCTGTAGGTTTGAGCCCCACCTCCGCGTGTAGTACCTTTGAGCAAGGTAGTTACCTTAAATTACTCCAGTAAAATTACCCAGCTGCATAAAGGGGTAAATAGTTGTAAGTCACTTTGAAGAAAAGTGTCAGCTAAATGGAGAAAATATAAACTAACTGTGTTTCGAATCATTCGATTGCATCTAAGTCTCTTTCCGTTGATGTAATGCACACACACACATCTTCAGAACCGCTTGTCCCATTGCACTCGTCATTTTTTTTTTTTTTTCGCTTTGGAGAAAATGCAAATGTATTACTCTGGAAAGGACCCTTCGGAAGCCTTCGTGTAATACTCAACCAGCTGAATATACCTACATACAGCATTTATGTAGCTGCTGCGGCCGCTGAGCTGCTCTCACCTTGTGCTGCGCTCTTCCGCGCATTGTTCGCACTTGTTCTCTCAAGTGTGTTCTTGCACCTGAGCCCAGAGGAACTGTGTTTTGTCCTCATAGACATTCTTATTAGAATCTGAATTTGAATCAGAAGGAAGTTTTATCTTCCAAGTGTGCTGACGCACACAAGGAATTTGCTTTGGTGCTTTCAGTATTACAGACAATGGACAAGACAGACACATAATGAATAAATATCATATTTACAGGGTAACAAGGAATAAATACAAAAAAATGTAATAAAGAACAAGTAAATTACAAAGTGATGGGATATATTGTACTGATAGGAGACCTATAGGGGAGTGTTAATTAATTAGTGTGGAGTGACAAAAAAGTACACATTAAACACTAGTAGTGACAGTTTGTGGCCTATTTTGTAATATGTGAAAAGGATTTTCTTTTCAATCCAATGGCAAAATGTTAATATCAGTACAATGCTGTTTTCAGGAGTTACATTGATTTCTGTTTGATCATGTACAACTTTTTTCATCATCACATCGACTTATGTAAGAGTTACATACTGTATCCGATCGACCCATCTGAATTTATTTATTTATTGCCAGCAAGCATGTTAGTCCAGGAATTCGTGGATTTTACTGGCAAAACGGAAGCTGCTCAGTCATTTTTCTCTTGAAAATGATCAAAAGCTCAATTTTTCGTAGAACCGCATTATAAACCGGACAAACACGAAGGACTAGGTGGTCTGAACATGGCATGTGCTTACGTGCCCAGGCAGTCAGAGCACATTTTTGGTGGGTTCGGGTCTAACTTGGGAAGTAAGACGAACCTGCACTGTCTGATACTGATACGAAGAACGGTGATTCAAGCTGCTCCAGGAAAAAGTTAAGGCGCGTGTTGCGCGAGAGCCACACCCGCGCGCACGTCCGCTCGGCGGTAATGAATAATCCATTAATGACAGCGATAAAGAGACGCGGCAGGAGGCGCCGGCTACAGACAGACCTATATTCGTACATACTGACACACACAGACAGAAAGCAGCGCTCCGACCGTGTCATCATCGCCGGATACCGTTGCCGTGGAGGCGGGAGCGCGCGCACAGTGAGCGAGCAGACCCGCCGACCTGCACCCGGACCCGGCGCCCCCCCGGTCAGTGAAACCCGGTTCTGCTGCGTTTCCTCCCGAACCGCAATGAGCAACTTGAGGACCAGCTTGTTCCTGTCCGTCTTCGGTGAGCGTCTCCACTCGTACACAGATCATTATACACAGATACACACATGATACAATTAAATCATTAAATGGCTTTGAGGTGCCGCCTTCGGACCCGAAGGACCCAGGTTTGCATCCCACCTACTACAGCAAGGTCCAAAGCCTGAGCTGCCCTAGTAAATTGTGGATTTGAAGGAAAAAAATCACAAAGTAAAGACTGGAAGTCGCAGCGAAGTAAGTCGTGTAAGCCAAATCAAGTATTTTAAACGTCTCATTTGGGGGGCAAAAAAACTTGCCACTACGGCGGTGTTTAAAGCACATGTCATGATGTATCGGGGGAAGGAAGGGCATGAACCGCTGAGGTAATGGTTCCTACGATACTGTACGCAGCCTTTACCCATTGACCCGCGTGTATTAAGCGGGCTGTCGGTGTGTTTAGTGAACAATGACTGAGTTCCACACGTTGCGCTGCTGGAGAAGCGCTCAGAGACACTTGGCGCTGAGCAGCTGACAGCTCCTGTGTGACCGCAGCGTTTCGCGCAAACTAAACCCGGGTTCTGACCCTATAACCTTTGAAAGGAGCAGCTATGCGAACCCTTTGCTGAGCAAGAAAAAACATGTAAATTCCCTCTTCTGTATGTGTACTATGCATACTTTCATGCCAAATAAATGCCTCCGACAATCATGATCATGTGCTGTGAAATATACACATTTGTTCATAATAAATAAAAGTGCTGGTATTCCTACACTTAGTTTTACAGTTAATTGATACCCAGTAATTCACTGGATTATTTAGGAAAGAAAAGCATAAAACTAACCATATCTAAAAACCAGGCAAAGTTTTGAATTGAACAATCCGTGGTCTGTATGGTCTACATGCCACATACTGCAAGCATCACTTCAGTGCAGTACAATAGTACTAACTAGTAGTCATTGCTATGATTTTTACTACTGTGAATGAAAAAAGTACTATAGGTTTCACTGCATGCTCTGGTACAGCCTGTACATCATGCACTTGAACATCTTATGGTCTTGCTGCTGTGTACCAGTTCTGCTTTAGTGATGGAAATCAGAACTTTGGTGCATTTTCCCAAGTTATTGAACATTCTTTTCCCATACATTTGTTCCTGTCTTCAGAGAAAGCTTCAAGTGTCGTGAAAATACAGTGGTGGTTGTGGATTTTAACTGCTTGCACGTGATCGCAGACTGTGGCCTTTCACAGAACACCGTGCTATTGAGAATTACCGCACAGGATGACCTGCAACCAGCTTGATCTCAACAACATGCTTACTGCTGAGTCAGTTTTGCAGCTTGTGGTCACTTGACAGAGCACTATGGTCCAAAATAGCCATTGGATCATTGCTGTGACTAAACATTTTGGTTTTCACCTGGTGCTGTGGTGTCATAACTCCATCACAAAGGTATTTCATCATCAAGACAGATATATATGTCTGTAGGTATTATATGTAACGAAGTGTAAATTCAGACATGGTAATACAGTCCTGTGAAAATGTGATGTTTGTGACAACATTCCTTTTTTAGCCAGAGGAGTTTCTGTTCTATATGTTATTGTGATACTAGATAAAATCGCATTAATAACTTCCTGTGTAACTGGATCCAGTGATTGATGTTCAAATGACACTGCCGTTAAGGCAGAGGACAATAACATTTCCGGTTTTCATTGTGGCAGTTGGTTAAAAAAATGTTGCTCTACATTCAGTAGCCATTATTAAAAGGATTTTTTTTTGTGCTCCTTTCATGCCTTGCAATTTTCTCAAGTCTGCATGTGAGGATTGTTCAGCTTTGACTCTGTGCCCAGTTTATTGTTTCGAGAACCACTGCGAGCCAATCTTGTACGAAACTCAATTCCTGCTTTTATTTTTTTTAGTCTAGAATGGCAAAAGTTACTACAGTAAAGAATTGTAATGGGTAATTAAAAAGTCTGCGAGATGTGGGAGGTGCAGTACATGAGTAATCTTTATTTAATAATTAAAAAAAGTCTCCTAAGATTTCTGAACTGGGTAAGTTGGAGGGACTTTCTGTACCTTCAATATCTTACTTTTGGGGAATAAAGGGACCATCATAACAAATAAAGGTAATTTTGCATTTGGCTAAAGAATACTGGCACTTATTTTGAAAATTTACAATTTCAAATTTGGCCTCAGTTTGCTAGGTGAATACTATAAGAATTGTGCAAAAAGCTTCAGCCACCTGGTACACCAAAGCAAGTGATAGTACCAAAAGATTGGCTGAAATTACATACAGTTTGAGTACTGGGAGAGGTTTACTAATCCTGTGGTAAACCACAGAATAATAAACTACAATGCTATGCAATGTAACGGTATTATGCGCAAATATCCCTCTCTCGTACTGGAAATTTCTAAACCAGAATTTGTTTAACTTGCGCTCAGGCTTGATTTCAAACTACGTCTTGGTCACTGCTCTGAATCTGGGTAATAGTGGTAAAGTTTCCCTCTTGTTTAATGCTCAGGTTGCTATAATAAAATGTACAATGACATTCATGGATAAAATATACAACCTCTATTGAACGTTGCTTTTGAGTAGGACAGCTCTCTTAGCAACTACTGCTCTATACCTTATGTGCAGAGTAAAAAGCCTTTGTTGGGGGTTTAAGGAAGGAGAGTTCCTAAATGATTCTTCCACTCGATTTTGTGCTTCCTGTGCATATACCTGCTATTGACTGGGACTGCTCCCTTTAGCTTTACTTAACTGCTATTGTGTATAAATAACTTTAATCAGATGAAGCCATTGGCAATATAATTATTTGTCCAACCTTGCCCCCTTTAAAACTCTTTCTGTTCCAGATTTATTAATCAACAATAAGCATTTAATTTTAAATGCCCCTGCTCTTCACTTTTAATGCGGGGAAATAAACATTTATACTGTGAGTGACTATTCAGATTAAAAAATGTAGTGTCTATTGTACCAGTAACTGATACTTTGGTGCATTTTAGGCTAGATGACACGGAGTCACACTTTGTTTACTTCTTCTTTATATTTCACTGGGAAGCAACGAAGCTGAACAATAATAACATGGCAAGCAGCCCTGATCCGGATTTGAGCGGGTTGAGCGTCGAGCTAGAGTATCTTTCCCACACGCATTCAGTCTGCGGGGCTTGTCTGTAATCCATCATGTGACCGAAACCTTTAAAAAGGTGGAGATCAAAGGCAGCACTGAGTACCTGTGAGCGAAGTTCACCCAGTTGGATTCCAGCAGATTTACACCCCTGATAACATTACAGGAGGTGAGGGCAACCAAGACGTCAGAGGCCTACGCCAATGGGTTCCGTGCCATTTCATATAGCAGAAAACAATACTTTCAGTGCGGAGGGAAATCGGCTCATCTTTAGCGTGGTGCAAACCTATTTGCTATTGTATTAAGTGACAGGAGGCAGTGTTTGCAGAGCTGCAACAGGTGAAACACAAGTGGAGGAACTGGATGACCGGGGAATCTCCTGCGTTTTCATTAATCCCTACTTTCAGCCTCCACAAAGGAAGTTCTCCTCCCTCTCTGCTGAATCTCCAGCTAACGCATATTTAATTGGTGCAGCGGGTTGCTCCTTTGCCCCGGGGATACACAGACTGTGAATGGCAGACATGGAAAGTGGAAACCAACCACCGTAGGGTGGCGTCATCCTCACTCAAGATGGGTCACCTCCCCCCCGGTATATTCTGGATGCGAATTCCTTTTCCACTGCTCTCATCTGCCTGTCACCTTTTCCTGGTTGTCTTCAATTTTGCCACAGCTGACTTTTTTTTTTTTTTTAAAAAAAGTAATATAAAAGTAAGATATTTATTGATGAGTTTTTAAAAACATCGTTTATAGTGCATAAAGTATTTGACACCCAAGCTTTGCTGGTGTGTACTTTGTCTTTTTTCATAATCATTCCTTCAAAGTGCTCGTGGTGGGCACAAAATGTACATGCCTTCAATAATCAGACATGTTTTGCATAAGTGAGAAGGACCATAACCTGATTTGTGGTGAAGGATGTAATTTATGCTCATTTGCATTTCCGAGGTGTCTCATATGTGTGACGTTTACAAAAGCTGAACTTACAAGTTAACGGAACTCACATGCACTGCGTAGCGTGTGCCACGGAAAAGTACAACATCAGCATCATGTAAAGGTTGTACATAACATCTTACAGCGGTCTGTACAACAGTTTGCGTGAGACTCGTGTGCCGCAGGTGGAGGATGAGCTCGGAGTCAACTCAACTTGCCTTGCTGTTGGCCGTCCCATCCACACTCCAGAGAATAAATGAATTTCTTTTTCAGCACTTCTGGGGATCATATGACATTTGAAACAGGTTTAAAGTTTTACTGCTATACACAATGGCCCAGTTTTACTGCCTTTACACCTTCAGATGATGGCAGCGCCATTCACTTTGTCTTTAATTATCCTTTTCCATTGAGCAGTCTGGAGCCAGAAATTCTCTAAGGGGTTTGGTATAGAAAACGAGCTACTATTTGGGTGCCATAACGATGAAGGAAAATATGTTTGGAGCAAGTACTGCCTAGTTACCTGTCAGCTATTTCAATACATGTGTTTTCCCTGGGTCCAGATGCAGTGCAGGGTGTGTGTCTGCTGTGTCCCAACATGCTGTGCTGTCGTGGAGGCAGGAGGAATGCAGGCTTGATAGCTAGTGGGCGATGCAGCTCAGCACAGGAAGAGACTTGGCTCAGTAGGATTGACCCCCCACTCCCCCCAGAGCCCAGGGCTGTCTTTAAGGAGAAATGAAACAAAACCTTTCTGAAGTCCTTCTGTATTGTTGCAAGTGGGATAATGGTGCAGAAAACATCTGGGACATGTCCCCACTGGGGATCTGCTTTTCACTGGTGTCCTTAATCTCAGTTAAGTAATGTAATAATAGCTGTGTATACTGGTAGAATGTATACACACACACAAACACACACACACATTTTCTGAACCGCTTGTCCCATTTGGGGTCGCGGGGAGCCAGAGCCTAACCTTGCAACACAGGGCGTAAGGCTGGAGGGGGAGGAGACACACCCAGGATGGGACGCCAGTCCGTCGCAAGGCACCCCAAGCGGGACTCGAGCCCCAGACCCACCGGAGAGCAGGACCCGGTCCAACCCACTGCGCCACCGCACCCCCCGCTGGTAGAATGTAACAAACTTAAATTTGTGCTACAATCCTGTAACATAAGCTCTGATAATGGTCCACCTGTTTCAAGCACTGTCCTCATACTTGGTCTCACAGTCATGCTTTCTTGGCATAGCAACAAGACTCAAGTTCCAAAGGCACCACACCCTGTGAAACTATTCCCTGTGTTGCCATAGTGGCGTCAGGAAGCTGCTGGAGGCAGAGCCTCTGCAGAGATCTTGTCCTTCATGCATGTGCAGGACTTCTCCATGTGGTTCATAGAATGATCCAGACGCCCTGGATTGGTATTGGTTGGCTGAATGAGTGAATAATAGAAATAATAAAGGTAATTACGATAAGCTGATTCATCCCTCTGTGTTGCTGTCCCACCCAACAGTGGAAAGTGGCCAGCCATGAGATCGTAACTAGCCGTGAGGACAAGCAAGGAAAAGTAACCGAGTAGGACAGCGAGGAAGTCAGTGCAGTACTATGGACGATGATGATGGGGGGGAGGGCAAATTTTTCTTGGAAATATATGTAGATCTGGGGGGCGCGGTGGCGCAGTGGGTTGGACCGGGTCCTGCTCTCCAGTGGGTCTGGGGTTCGAGTCCCGCTTGGGGTGCCTTGTGACGGACTGGCGTCCCGTCCTGGGTGTGTCCCCTCCCCCTCCGGCCTTACGCCCTGTGTTACCGGGTAGGCTCCGGTTCCCCGTGACCCCGTATGGGACAAGCGGTTCTGAAAATGTGTGTGTGTGTGTGTATATGTAGATCTGCCACCATTACTTATTCATTCCGATGTCATACAGGCCATTGGACTTTTAACCATAAACCTGTTGCAATTCCTAATAATATTCCATGATTTCAGATGGCTTCACTTTATATGATTATTCTTGTGTTTTTGAGTTCATAACCTGATTTCCTGGATTGGTTTAAAGCATGTAATCTGTCTGTTCCTCAAGGTCTGCTGGTGGGGTGCAATGTCAGCGCAACGAGCTCATCTCCTACATGTGCCCCAGGGCAATGCTTAACATCAGGTAAACCCCTGCTCACACGTAATCGACACTGAGCGTGTCGCACGCCTGTTACTCTTCACCTCCGGGTAACTGTCTCTGTGTCCCTGTGCCCTTTCTTTGCTCAAGTTCTGCAGTCTCTTCACCCTTGACACATGGATACTCCTTTGGTAAGGAGTGTAGTACATGCGCAGTGAGGTCATTTCTAACTCTTGCTTCTGACTCTCTGCAGGTCAGGAATTGCGTACCAGAGAGCAGTCTCAGGATCACCCAATGATCCAGAAGTGCAACGCCAGCATGGAGAACTACTGCTTACACGGAGAGTGCATACTAATAGTGGGCATCAAAGGGCACCATTGCAAGTGAGAACTGCACTCTTGCACTTTGTGTGGACGTGTTATTTCAGCTCCACACTCCTTACTCATTCTTCATTTATGCTTTGTCTTTAGAGGACCAATAACTTTTTTCCCCCCATTTTTTGGCAGATTATCCTCTAGTAGTTCTCAAGTTTGCACTTCAATTCAATCATACATTCTTTTGCACGTGTACAAATTCTCAAAGCTGAATCAGGAGTACAGTCTTAGGGTTCCACTAGTATAAATTGAAAATTTATCTTATTGCTTTTTTAAAGAGCATGGTGGTGCAGCAGGTAAAGCTAGTGCCTAACGACTCCTGAGCTACTCATTTTGGGCTCAGGCTGTGCAGTTTGTGTGCTTTTACCTGAGGTTTCATCCCAAAGACCAGTACAGAAGGAGGTGATGGTAAAGCACTCCCATGCTCTTACTTACCAAGAAGGTGGTCACATTGATTCACATATAACTCACCAGCACTTGCCCACCCCCCCCTTAGTCTATTGTGGTAAAGGATATAATTTATCCTCATTTGCATTTTTGAGATGTCTCATATGTGTGATGTGTCCCAGGTGCGAGCAGGGCTACTCAGGACACAGGTGTGCTCACCTGGAACTGGTGCAACAGCCGATGAGTAAGGAGCACATCATCCTCACTCTGGTGTGTGTCGGCCTGACTACCATCGGCATTGTGGGAGCGCTATACTTCTTCCTCAACTGGTGAGCGTCTAAGTATCTCTGGGTTACCTGTCATTAGCAAATCAAGACCCTCATTGTCTATGCTCAGTATCAACAGGGTAAGAGTTCTGTGTGCTTGTGCTAAAGCGCTAACCATTCTTCTATGGCGTTTTTGTGCTTCGGAGTAGTGAGCGTTTGTCCAGGTTAACTTCATACCTCTTCTCTCCGAACAGGTACAGGAAGAATAAATGTTCCTCTCAAGAGAAGAAATACCAGGAGGTGCAGATGGCTTGAATGACAGCTGGCCTTTTAACAAGCATTTTACAACCTTTTTTTCCTTTTTTAAAAAAATAAGTTATTCATAAGAAAAATTGCTCTGTCACATAAAAGTCAGTAGTATTGGCAGACTTTGGTACCTGTTATGTGGTGATGACAGTCATGCGTGTAATGTCCTGTTTCACTGAGGGCGGAGATGCGTGAGTCACAATGCTCTGGGTAGTGTCCCAGGGTTGGCTTTTAAAAAAAAAAAAAAAGAAGAAGAAGAAAAGGCAGTGCACCTTTCTGTCTAAAGTGGACGTGTCCTCGCTTTTGGCCTTTTGGGAGTCGGTCTCCCTCGCTGATCCAAAGGTGAATAGTATAGTGAAGGGAGTGGTTGCTCCTCAGTGGAGGAACTTTTCCCCTGGGCGATCCATTGATCATACCAGATGTTTAACAAACAATCATGCAGTGATGTGTATTGTGTTCTGCATATTGACGCTTGTGTAGAAAGTCAACACGCGTTGTACACACATTCCTGAAGTCTGAAAAGAGATTGTCTGAAATTAGTTTAATTTAGTATTACAGTATGTAAATGGTCTTAAGTAGAAGGCTCACTGTCTTGACTTGTCCACTTTTGGCTTCTTCTGGCTGCAATTACCCTCCTAGGTTTTTTTTGTAGATACTTAAAATGATGCTCTGTAATTTAAGAAAAATATTTAAAATAAATATGCAATGGAGACTTGGGTATTTAAAGTAATACATTTTATTTAATGGAAGTATTATAACTCTATTACTGTACTGTTAAACTACAGTATTTCTGGTAGAGGGGATTATGAAAGAGGGTTGAGCAGAGGAGAATAAATCCACATTTATTCAAATTTTCAAGTATGAAATGTCAGTTCCTAATAAAAAGTAGCTCAGCTTTTTGTTTCCATTTTGTAACTTTTTTCCTCTCTCTCTCTCTCTCACTCTCTCTCTGTGTTTTTTTATGTTTAAGAAATTAATTTTTGAAATTTATCCAATGAATTGGTTTTGTATCTCGTATGGATTTGCAAAACAAAATTTCTGGTCTCTTTCTGAAAGGTAACCCTATGAAGCTTTCCACTGGAGGGCGCTTTGTACTTGAGATATTTGATTTTGGGGGGGAAATATAACTGAAAAGTTACAGTGAATGAGATAAATATAAACCCAGCAAAAATAATTCCACACCATCATATTTACCATGCTAGCACATTGAATTTGCTAGTAAGGGTTGGGAATGTAAGTAAATATTTTGGAAAGTATGTCACTTCATTTGATCTGTGATAATCGGTGATAAAGACATTTACTTTTTTAAATACAGCTGAAATTTTTCAAAGCGTTTGCTTACATCGGCAATGTCCTGGTTTAAGCCATCTCTCAAAGGAAGAGAGCCCTGAATACCATGTACTTCTGGACTCTTCGCACAAGTGAGCTTAGAAATTCAGGGTTGTGAATTTCAAAGCCCACTTGCAAGGTCTACAACTGATGGGTCGGTGTCACTGCATGAAAAGAGCTACCTATAAAATAAATTGAATTGACCTTGTTTTTTACATGAATTGTCTTCTCTACCCACTGCCATGGAGCAAAATATGTCGCCCAGTCTGCAAAATGTTCCTAACAATGTGTCATTTGAAACCTTAACATTTTTCAGATGATTTCAGAGTTAATTCCATGGAATGATCAAATGATAAACGTACAAACAGGATTGGCTTCTGTCTGAGCAGGTTGGGCTGTCTTGTCAAGAGCAGCAGGCCGCAGCGGAGAGGCCATCGCCCCCGGCCAATGCTTGGACAATCCCTGCCGCAGCAGCCCTGCCTGCACAGTCATCGGCAGCATCATGTCTCGCCAACTCCAATGCAACAAATAACGTCTTTACATAAACATCTCCCTATTGTGAAATCCATCCTGCCTTCAACTTGTTGCAAGACAGTTAATCTCTCAGTCCAGCTCTGCTCATAGCACTCAGAGTTCAACAAAGAAGTGAAATATCTTTGCTGAGACTCTTTCACTGACAGGCTGGATTAGAAACTTCTACTGGCGGTGAGTTAGAGTTATGGTTAGGTCAACCACAGTCCACTTTGCACTCATCCATTGACAGAAAATGTTTTTTTTCCCCATTATGATCTCCGGGATCCGAAGTTAGTTCTGGAAACCTGTACACTGGAGCACATCTTGAATGGGTCAGCAGAGCATAAGATACGAGCTCACCTTAGCCGTACTCGGCTAATTATATAAAAACTTATTGATGAAGTTTGATTGGTCTTTATTACATACAACCAAAATTTTGTTCTTGATAACATACATTTTATATTTTAATTACAATTAATATTTGGCAAGGGAATATCTCCTGTTGCAATGCTCTTAACCTAAAGCTCCCTTACCTGTATGGAAGGGTAGGGTAGTGGTTAGAGCCCCTAGCTGTAGCTGCAAAGGTTATAGGTTTGAATCACACCCACTGTTGCACTCTAAATCAATGTGTTACCCTGAATTATGTTAGTAAAAGTTACTCAGATGTATGAAGGAGGTAAAAATGGACAGTTGGTAGTGTAGTGGTTAGAGCTACTGCCTTTGGAGCCAAAGGGTCCCAGGTTTGAGCCCCACCTCCAGTTGTAGTACCCTTAAACAAGGTACTTACCCTAAATTACTCCAGTAACATTACCCAGCTGTTTCAATGGGCAAAGAACTAACCTTAACATACATTGTAAGTCACTCTGGAGAAAAGTATAACCCAGTGAATAAATCTTGTGCAAGTGAAGCGTCTGACTCTTGCAAGAAACGTTAGTATTCTCAACAATCTGTATGAAACGGGTTGTGAGGTTCGCAAGATTTGTTCACCTTTTTGCAACTGTTTATATACTCATGGTGCTACATGAGCAACCCTTTTTTATTAGTAATGATGTAACCTCCTGCCCTATGCCATGCTCCAACTTATGTCTTATGTGTCTCACAATGTACGTTCAGCCCTGTGAACGGTCCTGAACAACAAAAATCCGTTATAAAGGTTATGAAAAACGGGTACTCTTTATTAATACAAGGCTTCAGGGGCTCATTTTCGCACGTGACACGCACGGTAATTTTTTTTCTTAAATTATTTTATTTCTATACCAAGTGAAAACTTGACGCGAGAACACGAGTTGTTTTTTGCTCTCGTGACAGGAACCGATTCCCTCCCTGCGCAGCAACGTTGCTGCGCGGCTTTCAGGCTGTATTGCAAAGTGGTAGAAAACTGCGAAACTATCGACCATTAAAGTGCGTTACATCAAAATGAGTAATATAATATAAGAAAACATAAATCGGACAGCAGGTTATTTCATCCGCTTCACGTTCAGAAACGGCGGGTCACGCCGTGGGCAGAGCACTTTGCCGGCTCGTGCAAGAAGTGGGTATAACTTAGCCTGGGCAGCTCAAACGAACAAAAAGTTATAAGTACCTCATAAATACCTTCAAAAACGAGCGAGAGACTTTCAGAGCTGCCGCGTGTGTCCTTTCGGGTGTGTGTTTACAGCACTGTTGTTCTTCACAAACACACAGCAAGAACCCGAGAATTCAAAACGTGTCTTGAACTTGAAGTTGAAGCTTTCTTAAAACATAGTAAGATATAAATAAGATGCATCATGGTAACAAAACAGATCATTTGGACAAAGACGCCGTTGCGTTGGTTTTCCAGCCAGGTTTCCTTCAATCAACGGACTTGTTACGCCAGCCGGCATTGGACAAGTGACACCAATTAACGAAAATATATCACTGAAAAGACGAAACCGAAATATTTTCCTCATATAAAAAACAATGCATCAAAATATTAAATACAGTGGCGTCACTTTGCATAAAAATTCCCTGTTTTGGTATTTAATCTGGACATATTTCATCCGTGATTTTTTTTTTCCACCGAAAGTAACGATTATTCGACCTTCTCACAGCTGGAATTTGACGGCGTAGAATGAATTCCACCGTCACCGTGTGAGGAATGAGTATGTTTGCGTTTTCTCGTTCCAGCCTTCTTTTTTTTTATCGCTCTAGAGGACACATATTTTCAATAGTACTGTATTGTATATCCATTCCATAGCTGTGCACCAGTGGGCTTTATTTCCATTTATTGCGGACTTTCTGCGCTTTGGTTCAATGACACCATGTCCATGTACTCTATTTGGTGGTGGTGTCTGGACAACAGGAATCCTAGAAATTCTTTTTTTTTTTCTGGGTCTCGGGGACATAGACTATTTGTCTCCATATGGCTGTAATGCTGTTTAGTTACGTTTCTCTTAGTTTCTGTTGTCAATAAAGATAATTTTAAAAACCAGAGTATCCAGAGGTTATCGTCTCTACACAAAAAGAGGCTGAGGCTGGAGTCACAGCCACAACCTTGGAACATGAGGAGTAGCATTTATTTATTGACATTTTTGTTTTTTTGAAAGGTTTGTAGATGAATGTTTCTCAGAGCCAGGTTTTGAGCTCTTCAACTGTAAGTCTGTAATGTGTCTCCTTGTGCAACTCTCCTCGCTGAAAGCACATTGAAGCCTTTCTTACGTTGCTACATGGGCGTCACCTTTGGTACTTAGTTCAGTGCAGCCCTTGGAAGAAAAGAATAAAGCTTGGCAGGTCTTCATTTTCTCACTTCCAACATGTTAAACTGCAACACACAGACTACTGCTAGGGGTCGCACAGGGTCACAGTGGATGCTTCACGGCTCTGGGGCTATAGGTTCATACATGGATTCAGACTCGGTTCTGTCCCTGTGGAGTTACATCATGTTCTGCTCATGTTCACGTGGTTCTCCTTTCAATACTTTGGTTTCCCCCTGCAGTCTTAAGAACTAATTTCAGTTGAATTACTGACTAAATTGCCCATATTGTGTGTATGTCAATGAATGATTGTGCGTGATTGCCGTGCTAATGGCAAGTGTCCCATCCAGGGAGTACTCTGTTTCACACCCCGTGCTACAGAGATAGGCTCTGACCCTGCACTGGATAAGCAGTTACTGATAATGAATGGATGGATATACAGCGATGCGCCATCCTGCAACAACAACAAAACAACTTCTAGGACTCTCTTCTATACTATTTACTATTCTATTTACTTCTATTTTATTTCCTCTATTTACTCATTACTCTCAGGCAACACTGAGCTTTACACCAAACCTTCCAGTTGCTTCTACAAGGACAGGAGGTGTTGTTTGTCAGTTTGAGTAAAAAGTTTAATCAGAGCTGCTCCAGTAAAATTGCACTTCAGTTCCATTCAATATATTTTTATAGAGCGCTGTCCTCGTACAGTGACACAGAGCACTGAATAAAGGATCAGATGTATAACAGAAATAAAAGGTTGGCTATAAATTAAATTACTTTAATAACTATGTAATTGCTAAAACTGTAAGTAAGCCTACTGACCACAGAGGAAAGGACCAAAAAAAAAACTCCCAATTGAAAGGCACAGGAGAAAAAACCTCTGGGAGGGGGGGGGTCCAAGTGCCAGGGCTGCTCACCCTTCCTGGGCATTCTAAAATTTAAAAAAGACTTTAAAGTCAATTTACAGCTATTTATAACATTGTTGCATTTGAATCTTGTAACTGTACTTTTTCGACAACTCGGAATTCTGTTCCCTATTATCTGTTCCTGTGGCACTTTCCTTTTCTGGAATGTTGCCATAAACACTTACTTTAACAGTCATTTATAGGCTCTAAATATCTGGTTATATTTAAAAGTTCAAAGAAAAACTTTCCTTCTCCTTTCAGGTGCAACACTAATGCCCAGTGTAGAATACGTTTTCACCAAATGAGGTATTCATACCCCTATAAATAGTCACAATAGGCCATTAATAAGCATGATGTCTGTCTGTCGGAAGCTGTAAGAGGTGCTTGAGCACGTTGTGAGCCATGGGCCGTATCCTCATCAGAATTCCCAGTGCATCTTCCGGCACAGAGCTGCCCTTGGGCACTCGCACCCACGGACCTGTAGGAAGACTCAGCTAACACCTTGGACACATTTTCCTTGTTGGCCTTATGAACAAGTAAATGCATGACTGTTGAAGAAGACTATTCCAGCAAATAAATAAGAGTATGGCCACAGATGTGCATGAAAAACTGAATATTATTTTAGCCAAAGAAACAATTTTACCATGCACTCATACCATGGATGTGTATGCTTTCATTGTGAGATTTAGCCCATAGCCCAGTGGTCTAGTGGTCCTTTATATTACTATCCACCTAAAAGCTACAACTGCCTTTGTGTAATGACCAGAGAATATTTTTTGTTGCTTAGTCCTGATTGATGATACCTGATAGCATGCTTTGTATTCTCACCTGCAGTCTATGTCAAAAACTATCTCAGTGCTGCTTTCTCAATCAGGTCCCATTTGTAAAAGATATTCTCAATCTCAGCAAGACTGAACTGGTTAATAGAAAGTACACTGGAAATTTGTACCGTCTACTGCAGATTTGATCATGTTATAGATGTTACAGTCATTTCTGAGACAGACCCTTGAAACACTTTTGACCCTTGGTGCGGAGTGTTTAGATTATTTACCTGACAGCAATATGTGCAGAACTTTCTCTCTCTTTCTATATATAGCATTTAAAGTAAATCATTGCAGTTGTTTAGAAAAATGTTAGGTGATGAAAGTTTCCATTTTCCTTCCCAACATCACCTCCAGGAAATGTATATTATTGTATGATTGTTATTTTTTTGTTTAGTAGTTGGTTATTTCCATGTTTCCAGGTGGATGATATTTCTTACCATCTCCAGAAGTGTGGAACGTTGTATACCTATCCTTTGTAATCAAGAACACATGCTATTATTCTATTTTTTCATGGAGAGGGCATACACAGGTTAGATATATATAGACCATGTGGTTTGACAATTCTGTTCACCGACCCAAAAATGATTTAGTTTACAATTCCAGAGTGACGCAAGATGTATTGTATTCCCTTTGAGAAAGTTGATAATTATGTTAAAGAATGGACTCAGCTGTTTGTACGTTTGGGTGTGCTTCTGTCTTTTGTTTGTTTGTTGGCTGACGTCACAACTCTTTATGTCTTCCTGGATAAAATATCAACTGATATAGGGGAAAGAAAATATGTTTTTGAGAGGTGAACAAAACTGGTATTGTATAGTGTTGTGTTTTTAAAAGTCACTGAACTGGAATTTTTATTTGTAAGTGAAGAGCTAAGGAGCTTTTGAAATGGACCTTTCTATATAAATTGGCTGTCTATTGTTTGCTGCTGTCGCTTTTGAGTGCATTTGCTCAAACATATGTTTATCTACATATTATAAGCAATACAGGGATACGACTTTGAGGAATTGCCGCATCGTACACATGAATGATGGTAATTTAAAATGTCCTTCAAGAGCCAGATAATAGGTAATGCCATGGGAAACGCCATCCCAATACATGACAAAGTCTTTGAACATTCATTCCTACTTCTGCAAAGCAATTTTACACAAATACCTGGGATTCCGGAGGGATTCCATGAAACGTCTCTCAAGGGAAAACAAAGGACAACTACAGCATATTGCCTGCTAGGGTTTCTGGACAAAGTAAGGCCTTAGGGTTAGGGTTAACAGATCCACATTTCAAGCCAGCATGAATGATACTATATACAGAATTGCTTGAATTTATACTCAATTTGTTGTCCAACAAGAAACTGATCTGTCAAAAATGAGCAGTATTATAATATTTTTTGTTAGAGATACTGTTATCCTTTGACGCAGGGAGATACTATATTAAAGCTTCTTGTCATAAGTGCTTCCTTTTCCTAAATAGGCTCACTCATAAAACTTAAAACTCACTCATAAAAAAAGAAAACTTTTTTCAGAATGTAAAAGCTGTGAAGGATTTAACTCAAATTTTTTTCATTAGATTTCAAGCCAGAGCATGCTCTTGGGCAGCAGGATGCGAGTGTCCTCTTATTTCTGTAGTAAAGAAATTAACTGCAGTAAAAACAGTTATAAACTGTCAAATAGTCTACCTGCTAATGTCACAGAAAGTCCTTTAGTCAGAATGTTCAAATATACACACAAGGCCCTCTGCTTTTCTCAAGGATACTATGAGCAAAGCTGTTCATTTTTCTGTCCTTCCTGCTAGTTGTTCAACTGTTTGCCAGACTTTTTGTGTTCATGTCCATACTGCTGTCATTATATGTACTGACCAACATAGCTGTTCTTGCTCCTTTCAACTTTCACTGGTGCCAGTAAACCCAGAGTGAATGATAGACTCTTACCATTTGTACTAATCAACCAACTATAGATTACCTCCTGACACACACAGGGTGTTTAGATGACCCCCTGACCACTCCATAACTATCCAGGGTTGAAATCCATGAATCCACAAATCCAAAGAGAATCCAAAGAGGACTGGACAGCCAGCTGCTCTTGGGTAGCCAGAAGATCTTCTCCTGTACCAACCCCTAGAATGATGTTTTCTCTCCTCCCTGGCCCAACATTTTTTTTTCTACTCTTGTAGTACTTTTTTCTCCACAATACACTTTTTAACTTTATATTACTTATATTAATGTTGTTATTGTGCATTGTGTGCTGCTGTGTTTTGTATCCTAATGGCAACAAACTGTACAAGCAAAACAGCGGTGTTGATCAAACAAGCAGTCGATTGATAATCATGTATTCGAAACTATGTGTTCCTCTGGTGTCAAATGTACTTTTTTATGTCTGTATGTTTCTTTGGAGAAAAGTGTCAGTTAAATAAATTGCAAACTGTAACAGTGAGGACATTCAGTAGTGTAGCGGTAACGCTACTTGGATCCAAAGGTTCCAGGTTTGATCCCCACCTCTGGCTGAAGTACTCTTCACCGAATAACTTATCCTAAATTGCTCCACTAAAATTACCCAGCTGTATAAATGGGTAAATAGTTGTGATGTTAACATTGTAAGTTGCTTTGGAGAAAAGTGTCTAAGTGAATAAATGTAAGGTTGTCTGACCATTTAACAAGATCACTGTCCCTGATCATATTGCCATACCACAGTACTCTGCGCTGCTGTGTTGACCATATTGCTGCTCTCTACAATGGCTGTCTGTGCTGCAAAGGTGAGCGTCATTCAGACATGACACCAACTGTAATTTCAGGAGGAGCAGGTGTGAACGGCTGGGGGTATACAGTCAACAGAGACATTACATTATTGCTGAAAAAATACAGATATTTTGTTGCTGAGAATCTAAGCAAATATAGTAAAAAATGTACAGAAGATATAGGGAATGCCCTGGAAATCATAAATAATTATATTCTGCGATTGGTCTCTACTATTTTTAAATGAAGTCTGTTGATAATTTTTAACATGACATATAAAATTTAAAGAATTCTGTTCAGAGATCAAAAACCTGTGGACAGGCTATTGGTAATTTGAAAAACATGATATTTAAGTAATTGTATAGACACAATAAAAACCTGCAAATATGGTACCGGGAATTTATGTTTCAAGTTAGATATAAAGAGTAATGCAGGAACAAAGGCTTTTTGATAAAGCACTGCAAGGGCCAGACCATTTCTGATAAAATTCAGTTGACTTGCGTGATGATGAAGCCATTCCTCTGTGACGTGTTAGCTCCTATAAAGACTCCTCCCCACGCAGAGCTCTGACAAACACGGAGCTCGGCTTTAAGGGAAGAGCACTCTGAGTCAGAGAACTCACCTCCTCCTGTGCAACATGGACAAGCTCTTAGTCACCTTGCTCCTCCTCGCAGGTATGTTCGGCTCCTTGCCATTCACGTTAGCCGAAATTCATCTGAAGTCTAAGAAAAAGCCTCTTACTTTGTTCAGAGTTTGAGCCTTAGGTTTTTATGTATGATTTTATTCCACGCCTGTATCATGCGTTTCTTGGGATGTCCCTAAACTGTGTACAAATTGCTTTAATGATGTTGTGTAGTCTTTCAAAACTGCCTTAGGTTGGCAATGGTGTGTGTTACTACTATTGTTGTTGTTGTTGCAATTATAATTACTCTTATTATTATTTCACCCATTTAACCATCTGGGTATTTTTAAAGCAGAAATTTAGGTGAAGTACCTTACTCAGCCATTAGTTAGACTCAAATCAAACTTGAAGTTACAAGATCGTGTCCATAATTATTATTTCTGCCGTCGCCTGTGTGGTGTCTCATCTACCGTGACAACTGCTAAACTGTACTTTTTTTGTATGTATTCTTCAGTCTCACAGCTTGGCCTGTTGTGCTGAATTTCTCAAGTTTGACTGCCGTACTGAATCTCTCGGTGTAAACTTTTGCTGTTTGGATCCCTTAACTAATGTTATCTGCGAAACGAACTGATGTTTCAGTGTGCAGCGCTACTGGGGCCTTTGAGCTGGACTTCTACAAGGCTGATGTGGAACACACAGAGGTCACCAGGCCACAGCACACTGTGCTGACGGCAGAGTATTTAGAGAGCGACCTTCAGAATTACGAAGATGATGAGTACGATCATGAAGAAGAAGAAGGCTCGTATTCGGACTCTGATTTGCCACAAGGTAGGGAGGCTCAAGGAAACTGCTGTCGATCAGACAGCACAACAGATATCGTTCCAACTATCAGCCTGTGATCAATAAACTTTTATGCTCCACATATCACAGCCGCACCTTCTGGGGGGGAGGCTCTCCTTAACTTGATATTAAAGCGTGACTTACGTGTACCATTCAAGGCTAAAATGGCAGGCATCATAAAATTTCTGAGGAGTTACTTTATGCTTACTGTGAAGGGCAGGAAATATCCAGTAAACCTGACACACCCAAACTAAGAAGTCTAGAAAAAAAAGCAGTGTAACAATATGATGACACCGTTCAGCTCATTGAACTTCACTCTGACTTTTTTCTTTCCAGTTCAGTTCCTGAGTAAACCAGGAGAGAAGGGGAAGAGCCGGAGGAAGGGCAAAGGGAAGAGGAAGCACAAGGGGACCACGGCAAATGGACCCATCACGTCTGGCTACACACAGCACCCAGTGCAGCAGGTCAATCTGGAGGACCCCTGTTCAACTACACACCAGGATTACTGCATTCACGGCCATTGCAAATACATGGAGGACCTGAGGGAGCCCACCTGTGTGTGAGTACAGGGTGGGATTGGGTCTGCGTCTTTGTCTGCCTTTGTGCTCCTGCATTCAGTCATGCGTGTATGCATGGGCACTTCCTGCGCCTGCCTGTGCTTGCCTGTGCTCACCTATACCTGCGTGCCCAGGTGAGCTCCTCTACTCTTTGCTTGGCCTGCCTCCCCCTCCCCCCAGCTCACAGCTGGATTTTTCTTCACAGCTGTAACAAAGGCTACGATGGAGAGCGTTGCGGGATCCGCCTTCTGAAGACGGAGCAGAAAGACCCAGACGCTGACAGCACTGGTGTGGTGCAGACGGTGCTGGTGACCGTCGCAGTTGTGCTATCCCTCATCAGCTGTTCTGCCGTCCTGCTCATGCTGTGCACCCAGTGAGTGCGCCTCGCTGCATCCTCCGGACACATACTGACCCTTATAAAAAGACACCAGCATACTGTGACACGCAGTGGCACGTGCCTTACGATGGTATGATGTCACGCTTCCACAAGTATCTAGCATCAATGGTTAGAAGGTTAGTAAGAAATTCTCTCCACAATGGTCCACACTTTATGGCACCTGAAATTCAGGTAAACACTGTTACATAGCATAGAATAACAGCATGCTGTACACAGAGGATGGACTACTGAAAAGAACTTCAATTAGGGTAGAAAATAAAGTGACAAAAAAGAACATCTGCTATTATAAAACATAGTGTGATGGAACGCTGTCTGATCCTAGTTACAGAACACACAAGAACTTCTTGGCAGCGTACCTGGGAACAAACAGTGAGAAGGAGAAACTTCAGACAAGTACAAGTGGCATGGTGGTCTGAGCAAAAACAGGTATTGTGCCAAGAATCACATTTTGGGGGGACGGGTGGTTTGGGGGGTTGTTTTGATGGTTGGCAGTCCTGTTTCGCCGAAAACCGCAGAAAACATTTTCCCGGGTCCCTCCCCTGACGTGGTGTGACTTTGTTTTGAGTCTGGGAGATTACAGCAGATCAGCAGAGGTGTCTGATGAAACACGATGTACACACCGGCCTGTCACGCTTCATTCCGGGCATTCCTCAATGAATCAATGGGCTCTTTCATGGCCCTGCATGTCTTCCATACCTGGGCACCTTCTCACCCCAGGCATTATTGAGCCATTAAGTATTAGATGCTGAGTTCCCCACACTAGGGATGTAGGTTAAATACCAGACAGAAGCATTACCTTGCCTCAGTAGCGCTCTGAAAAACAACCAGAAGCAAGGATAAATCTCACTGCGTAACAAATAAATGGATGGAACTTTTTCAAATCTATTGAAATCTGTTTTACTCTAAAACTGCCTTTTTTGTGGCTCCAAGTACTGCTTTTTGTCTTCTGAGCAAAATCTCTATTTCTATAACTAGAAAAATGATCAATAAAGAATAAATATTAGCAGACCAGGTATTTTGCTCCTATTTCATCATTTAACATTTCCTGCCTTACAGCTTGACATATACAGTATATAGGAAACTTCCGACCCTGAAAACTTGAATTCAGTACTGTTTCAAAGAACCAACCCATGAGAAAAACATTATATTGCAGTGTCATCACTTAACTGTTTGTCCTTCTCTCGATTAATATTCTGGCCTCTAATAACTTTAACTGTTAAGCATCCCTAAACAATCAACTGGCTGAATTAACATTCAAAATCTGATTTTGTTTCCTCATGACAGAGAAACTCAAAGCAGTTTGGCAGAAGACACCGAACACCGGATCAGCACAAAGGAAACTATTTTTTGTCCAATTTCTTAGAAGTACTGTATTTTGTCTTATATTTATTGATTTGTACTTATTTATTGAAAAGCTACATGATATATGTTAGCATAGTGCAAATGTACACCAGATGGTCCAAAAAGTCTCGTCTAAGAATTAAGTTATTTATTTATTGTTGCTCTGCTTGTGCATTGTAAATAAACCTGCAAGTAAAAATTTCTGTGAAACTTAAGTTGTTTGGAAGTTTTATTACATATATTTTACTTCTAATGTAATATACACTGAACAGCCACAGCATTAAAACCACTGACAGGTAAAGTGATTGTCTCATTCCAATGGCACCTGTTAAGAGGTGTGATACATTAGGCAGCAAGTGAACAGTCAGTTCTTGAATCTGATGTGTTGGAAGCAGGATAAATGGGTAAGCATAAGGATCTGAGCAGCTTTGACAAGGGCCAAACTGTGATGGCTAGATGACTGACTCAGAGTATCTCCAAAACGGCAGGTCTTGTGGGGTGTTCCCAGTATGCAGTGGTTAGTACCTACCACAAGTGGTCTAAGGAAGAACAATCGGTGAACTGGCGACAGGGTCATTTGGTGCCCAAAGCTCATTGGTGTACATTAGGCATGAAGACTAGCCCGTCTGGTCTGATCCCACAGAAGAGCTACCGTAGCACATATTGCTGAAAATCTTAATGCTGGCCATGATAGAAAGGTGTCAGAACACACAGTGCATTGCAGCTTGCTGTGTAGTCGCAGACCGGTCAGAGCGTCCATACTGACCCCTGTCCACTGCCAAAAGCGCCTAAAATTGGCATGTGAGCATCAGAACTGGACCATGGAGCAATGAAAGAAGGTGGCCTGGTCAGATGAATCACGTTTACTTCTACGTGTGTGTCGTTTACCTGGGGAATAGATGGCAGCAGGATGCACTATGCGAAGAAGGCAAGCCGGCGGGGGCAGTGTGATGTTCTGCTGGGAAACTTTGGATCCTGGTATTCATGTGGATGTTACTTTGACACATACCACCTACCTAAAAATTGTTGCAGACTATGTACACCCCTTCATGGCAACGGTATTCCCTGATGGCAGTGGCCTCTTTCACCCAGATAATGCACCCTGCCACACTGCAAAAATTGTTCAGGAATGGTTTGAGGAACATGACAAAGAGTTCAAGGTGTTGACTTGGCCTCCAGATTCCCCAGATCTCAATCTGATGGAGCATCTGTGGGATGTACTGGAAGAACAAGTCCGATCCATGAAGGCCCCACCTGGCAACTTACAGGACTTAAAGGATCTGATGCTAACGTCTTGTGGAGTCCACGCCCCGATGGGTCAGAGCTGTTTTTGGCGGCACGAGGGGGACCTACACAATATTAGGCAGGTGGTTTTAATGTTTTGGCTGATCGGTGTAAAATCTCATGTAAATGAGTCAGTTTTACTCTATACATCTCACTGACAACCAAAGAAAAAATAGTGCTTGGAATATTTGAAAAATCAGATACTGTGCAAAGATTCAGTTGTGATGTCATAACCCAGTCATTCACGTTGGCATCTTGAGGCATCTTTATCTGACTAAAATCAAATAACATCTCATTAACACACACAGATTAACATCTGAATTCTGGTTTTATAATACTATAATGTGAAAAATAAATAAAAAAAATTGTGACTTGTAAAGGAGATATACAATGTAAAACTTTTTGTGAATAGAGGGGTGGCGGTAGGATTGAGGGTGGTTGTTCAGCCATTAGTTGATTGGCCAAACTATTGTTAAAGGGTGAGAAAGAACCGGATCTGCGGCGAAATGTATGTGAGAATGAAACCTACTCTTGAGCACGTGCTCGACTGGACATGCGTTCCACAAAGAGCAGACACATCACATAGAAATGTGATGCAGTCCGACTGCCATTCCATTCGCCAGGATATACTGGTGCTGTTGAAAGCAGTATGTAAACAGTCAAAGTAAAGGTATTTTAACTGTCACACTCACTGTCAGTGTTTTTGTGTTATGTTTACATGAAGGCTCTCTAGACTGAATACATTTCCAATACATCTTATGATATCATACTATATTTAGATTGGGACTGACTCTTACCGAAAGCAATATATGAAACACTCTTTTGCATGGAAGGATATCGAATGAATCGATTCAGGTTATGTAGCTTTCTCAAAGGGAGAACAACAGGGCCCTTCCTGAGACAGACTCACCCTATTAAGTACTGTACTACCTTTTAATTCTGACTTTTAATTTTTCTTTATTTCTGAGCACACATGCAGCCTACCAAACCACACTTTGTGCTCTTTCATGCAGTGCTTGTCAACAAGTAACCTGTTAGTTGCTTCGGAAAAGGTCTGAACAAATGCGCACTATAAATGCGGGTGTCTCCAAAGTTCATTTGCAGTCCTGAATGTGGAAAAAGAACTTCCTGCGAGTTCTATTTTGGTTAACTCGCCTCGCCACATGAAGAGCCTCACCTCTCCTCGGCACAAAGAAGAGGTTTCAGATGAATGCCTGAATGACTGCTTTCATTGTCACGCGGCAGAGGTAAGCGTTCGGTAATTACAGGGCACAGGTGAAAACTGCCAGGAGCAGAACTGGCACAAAAGGCTTCGAACACCTGCAAAGGTCAGCGAAGACGGAGTTGGACTGACTGACATTTGTATTTCCCTGACGCAACGTGGCCCGAAAAATCTACCACAGATCAACACTGGCATAAACGAATAGACAAGGAGGGCACAGCGACTGCGATACTTACGTTTTCAGCTTTTACAGGGTTTAGCCCATCCTAGGGGACTGTAGCTATGAGAATTAATAAAGAGACACACTGAGGGAGAGTGTGAGGAAGAGACTGAATAACGCTAAGCCAATAAGCAGGCACTGCAATTACTGAGGCCTAATGCAGAATATTCCTTAATGTTGCAAGTGATCCATTACAACATAACTGTACACGCTGTGCCTCACTTCGGCAAACAACGTGATGTGAGAAGTGGAAAAAGCTCTATCGGTGCAGACAACATTACATTGTTGTCATTGTTTCTTCTGTTTATTATTGACTTCACAGTTCCTGACTTTATACTTACCCTCCAGGTTTCCTATTGCCTGTCAGGAAACTGCAGTCCACCAATAACCTGACACTTTTAAAATCCTACAATTTCTGGAGCTGCTGTACCTTTGCTCTAATTCCGTCCTTTCTGTCAAATTATGTGCCTGTGTTTTACTATCGTTGAATTAGCGTTTTATGCTCTTAACATGAGATAAGCTTGTCTGTAGCAGAAATAATTGCATAATAATAACTGTAATAAGATCACATCGCACTCTATGAAGCGAACAGACACACACACACACATACACACTGGCTGAAACCGCTTGTCCCAAGCGGGGTCGCGGTGGACCGGAGCCTACCCCGGCAACAACAGGGCGGGAGGCTCGAGGGGGAGGGGACACACCCAGGATGGGACACCAGTCCGTCGCAAAGCACCCCAACTGGAACTCGAACCCTAGACCCCCCAGAAAGCAGGACCCAGCCAAACCCATTGCACCATCACCCCCCACCCCAGCCAACAGGCACCTATCAATAAATCCTTACAGCAAGCCTAGAACAATGCCAGTCAATGACATACAGATGTAGAGCTCTTAAAGGTTCCTTTCAGTAGACATATGAGACTGGTGAGGTGATATTGTTGTCATGGTCATTTCATGCCACTGTGTCACTGGGGCACAGGGGAAGTGTACCGGTGAGCGTGTACCACAGAACAACAGTGATTCAACATAGCAACAGATGCTGAAGAATGAAGAGGTGGACAGTTTTTATTGACTTTATTTTGTTGGCTGCTATAAGGGAGTACCAGCGCAGACTGGACATGGGGTAGTGCATATATTTCAAGATACGGACCCGGATATGTGAAGTATTACAACAGAACAATTTTGATAACAAAATAGATGTAATATAAGTTTAATATATGTTTACTCTAAATGACTCACTTCAGATAAAAGCACGCGTGATAGAAGACTCCTGCCCACATCCAGTCTGTGTCTCTACCTGCCCATTGCGGGTTGCATCAGCACACACCTTCATCATACCATCCGAGACTGTGAGACCACAAGAAAGGACTGCTTACGTTGAAGAATTAGTTATATTTAATGACATATGCAACAAAGGGAATTCTGCAATTTTTTTAAGCTTAACTACACGTTTATACTGTGTCTCAAGTCTGTGTGCTCATATCGGGCACAAAAAACAAAATGACAATACCCAGCACTACAGGTTAAAGTTTCAATACAGGATTTCAATACAACATGCTTGGTACGACTTGTAGGTTTTGCTAATAGGGTCAAGTAACAATGATTTTAGGGGATGGTACAGTGAATAGTGCTGCTGTGTCACAGCACCTGGGTGGTGCAAGAGGATGTGATCTTGATCCCCGCTCAGTCTGTATGGAGTTTGCATGTTCTCCCCGTGTCTCTGTGTGAGTTTTCTCCCACAGTCCAAAGACATGCTCTTCCGGTAGACTGGTAACAGTAATTCACCCATAGTGTGTGAGTAACAGAGAGTGTGTTTTACTGACGTCTGGATGAGTAACTCATTGTAAGTAGTGTAAGTCACCTTGGGTGAATAAGGTGTGGGCTGATAATACTTCATACTGTTCATTGGAAGTCCCTTTTGTAAACGTATGTAAATCTCAGATTGTAAGGCTTTCAATTTACAAATATTTGTTTGCAATTTGTCTTCATAGTCCTGAACCACTGGGTGGTTGTGTACATATAATGTATCTCAGTCTAGGCTGTGTGACCACTGGCTGAAAAGTGGTTTCATTTACATTAAATTATATTTATACATTTAGCAGATGCTTTTCTCCAAAGCAATGTACATCTGATAGAAAATACAATGTGTGCATTACAGTAGCAGAAAGAGAGACTTAGCTGCAGATGCATGATTCTAAAGTACAGTTACTTTCCACCATTTACATTTATTTATTTAGCAGATACTTTTCTCCAAAGCAGCTTCCAGTGGATACTATGTAGTGTTATGAGCCCACACCCCTTATTCACCACGGTGACTTACACTGCTAGATACACTACTTACACTGGGTCACTCATCCACACATCAGTGGAACACACTCTCTCTGTCACTCACACACTATGTAATACTATACTATAGTACTATAGTGACTTCACACACAATGTAATAGAAATAAAAATACTGAAGATGACGACGATGATGATGAATGTGCTGTTTCCGTATGATATTACATTGCCGTTACCTCGTGGTCCTCATTGGTGGACAATGTCAGTGTGACATGATGCTTCCCTGCTGATTTTTGCTTAGGACAGTTATGTTTCTGTGCAAGTGTTTGGACTATGGGAGGAAACGAGCACCTGCAGGAGCGAGATGGATAAACCTTCATGAGCAGCTGCGTGAAGGTTTTACCCATCTCAAAGTTATAGTGTATGAACATTACACATTACATGAACTTCAGAGATCATGGGTGAAGTGAGTCCAGAAGACGTGAGTTGTAAGACCGTTTTTACATGTGGACAGAGATTCCTTCATCAGTTCGGAGTGAGAGAACCACATCAGAACGAGAACCGAGAACCTTTGTGCTTTTGCTTTTGGACCTTTTGTGCATGGGACCACCAAGTGGGCAGAGGTGGAGAAGCGTACCAGTCTGGTTGGAGTGTAGTGGATGATCAGACAAATACCCGATCATGTAAATATAAATGTAAGTACAAACCCCATTTCCAGAAAAGTTTGGATATTTCCTAAATGCAATAAAAACAAACAT
Source organism: Scleropages formosus (assembly GCF_900964775.1). Taxonomy (NCBI): domain Eukaryota; kingdom Metazoa; phylum Chordata; class Actinopteri; order Osteoglossiformes; family Osteoglossidae; genus Scleropages; species Scleropages formosus. Next base: position 12,182,166 of record NC_041822.1, read on the forward strand.
CTGCAATTTGTAAATTCTTCGAACCTTTGTTTAACTGACAAAAGTACAAATAAATGACAATGTTTTGGCTGACCAATTTGATTATATTCTGTATATGTAAAGAAATTTAGAATATAATGCCTGCAACACACTCAAAAGAAGTTGGGACAGAGGCAAAATAAGAACAAAATGTTTATATAATATCGAAGTAATACTGTTTTGGAAGATTCCACAGCAAGCAAGTCAATTGGTGACAGGTGAGGGTATCATGACTGGGTATAAAAGAAGCCTCCACCAAAGGCACCGTCTTTGCAAGCAAGGATAAGATGTGGCTCACCACTTTGTGCCAAACTTCTTGAGGGAATTGTCAGTCAGTACAAAAAGAAAATTTCTCAACGCAAGATTGCAAAGAAATTGAGGTCTTTCACCATCTACAGTACATAATATTGCGATAAGGTTCAGGGAATCCAGAAAACTCTCAGTGTGTAAAGGGCAAGGCTGGAAGCCACTAATGAATGTGAGTGACCTTCGAGCCCTCAGATGGCATTGCATGAGAAACCGTCATGCTACTGTGATAAATATAGCTATGAGGGCTCAGGAGCGGATCGGAAAACCGTTGTCACTTAACACAGTCTGCCGCTGCATCCTGCATCCAGAAATGCAACCTGAAACTCTATTACACAAGGAGGAAGTCATACATCAATTCTAAGCAGAAACGCCACCGAGTTCTCTCGGTGGGCCAAAAGGCATTGGAAACGTGCTGTGATCAGATGAGTCCACATTTCACCTTGTTTTTGGCAAAAACGGACATCGAGTTCTCCATGCTAAAGACGAAAAGAACCATCCAGACTGTTAGCAGTAAAAGGTGCAAAAGCCAGCATCTGCGATGGTATGGGGGTGCGTCAGTGCCCACGGCATGGGTGACTTGCATATGTGTGAAGGTACCATCTACGCGGAGGCGTATATTGGGATTTTTGAGAGACATATGCTGCCATCAAAGCAACATCTTTTCCCGGGAAGTCAACGGTTATTTCAGCAAGACAATGCCAGGTCTCACTGTGCGTGTGCTTGACTGGCCTGCCAGAAGTCCACATCTGTCTCCTATTGAAAATGTACATCACTTCATGAAGAGGAGACTGAGACAACGGTGACCAGTGTGTATCCTCAGTTCTCAAACGATTAAAAAGTGTAATTAAAAGGAAATGTGATGGAACATGGTGGTAAACATGCCTCTGTCCCAAATTTTTTTGAGTATGTTGCAGGCATCAAATTCTGAATTTGTTTATATATACAAAATACAATTAAGTTGGTCAGTGAAAACACTGAAAATCTTTTCTTTTTACTTTTGTCAGTTAAATAAAGGTTCTAGATAATTAATAAATCACACATTCTTGGTTTTATTCCATTTTAGAAAATATCCCGACTTTTCCGGAAATGGGATTTGTAGTTGCGCAGTCTGTTGTTAGATAAGTACAGATCCTGTGGATATTATGCAGGACGTATCTGGAAGTCCAAGTTGTGGCTTCGATATGCTGAGAGAAAGACAGACTTGAGTCAATCATCACTCCCAGTCTCTTAGCTGAGGAGGTAGGCAAAATCAGTGAGTTGTCCAGTTTGATCGAGAGATCATGACAGGAAGACAGGCCAGCTGGGAGGTAAAGAATCTCTGTTTTGCAGAGGTTGAGTTGTAGGTGGTGATCAGACATCCATGCAGAGAAGTCTGACAGGCAGGCAGCAATGGGCGCGGAAATGTCTGATGCTCCAGGTGGAAAGGAGAGGAAGAGCTGAGTATCCTCAGCGTAGCAGTGGTAGGTTAATCCATGGGAGCTGATGACAGGGCTGAGGAAAGATGTATAGACTAAGAAGAGCCCTGTGGGACACCTGTGGTTCTCCCTTTGGAGGGCCAGGAAACCAGAAATGGGGCAAAATCCAGGTTTTGGATTATTTGCTTCCTGGGACACAACCTTTTCCACTTGCCTTGGCATGTTTCAGATTCAGTTACCCCTAGAGAAAATGCCCATCTTTGGGTGCTCTTATAGAAGCAGGTTCAGCTTGAAGCCATGGAAGCTGACTCACTCATCCATGTATACTTATGAAGATCATCACAGATTTGGAGGGGTACATGTTTATGGAGCTGTAGACTTCCCAAGTCAAAAGATCAAAGAGAAAACACCTCCAGATCTGATAAGCAAAAAGGGCAAACTCTTTGATACAGGAAAATGTCATCTTCTGGCTTTTGAATCAGATGTTGGCTGTAACTAAAAATCAGTGTGGGACATAACAGAAGATGGCAAGATGTCTGACACAAGCATACCCAAGAATGTTGAGCTCAATGCTCAAGGTATTCTGACTGATATGAAACTCTGGGACCTCAAACACTGGAGGTGGAATAACAGACAGAGGTAACAATATGGATCAAGAATTTGATTGTCTTTGAGACTGAGGGGTGGGGAAATTTCTTGGAAGCTGCTGCAGTAAAACTATCAGTGATGTTTTGTGGTCATTGTAGTGCACTCTGTAAAATAAAGATTCTTGGTGGATCTGAATAAGAACTAGTGAAGCAGTGAGCAAGAACAGACGAAGAAGAACTCAGATGACCAGATGGGGTTTGCAGTGAAATCTGATGTAGCTGTCAAAAGTGTGGTAATGTTAAGAAAGATGCTGTACCACACAAACTTCACATAAGGAAAAAGGGGGCAGAACCCAGGATGGGATCAAAAACCACTTCACAAGGAACAATCTTGTATTTACTGTAATGTGTATGTGTCACTGAGGATGAGGGCAAAGTTCTTGATTACGGTATTACCGTACTGATGCACGATTGTATTACAGTAACAGGTTGTGGAGCGGTAAAGAAACTCATGATTCATACATAGGGTTAGATACTATAAAAATGGAGATTCATTATGGGACAAAATACATGCCGGATTACAATTAAATCCAATACTGGCTTTTAGAGATTACTCTTTATGATGGTTCTTAATTACAGCACTGGGTATTCATACCGGATCATGAAACGCAACTATTATGTTACTATGATGCGTATAACACATTTTAAATTGTTCAATAAAATACACACTGAAACCACTTGTCCCATGTGAGGTCACGGCAAACCAGAGCCTAACTCGGCAACACAGGGCACAAGGCTGGAAGGGGAGGGGACAAACCTAGGACAGGATGCCAGGCCATCGTAAGGCACCCCAAGCAGGACTCGAAGCCCAGACCTGCCAAAGAGCAAGACCTGGCCAAACCCACTGCACCACCGCACCCCCTTGGTAAAAAAAAGTACAGATAAATGACCTGGAACATAAAAATTAAGCATGATGATGACTGATTTAAAGCAGTTTGGTGGTACAGCGGATAGTGCTGGTGTCTTGGTGCCCTATGGGTGCTCTGGTTTCTTTCCACAGTCCAAACATGTGTGTTTTTTTAGGTGAATTGGTGTTTCTAAATTGCCCATAGCATGTATGAAAGAGTATACATGTTACATTGTTTTCATGTACAGGTGGGTGAATGTGTTGAGAGAGTTTAGTACAATGTACAGTATCTAGCATTGCCAGTCACTTTGGATAAGGGCACCAGCTGAAGTAATATATGGCTGTTCCTGACACCTCACCCAGCATAGGAGTTTCAGAATAAAGACTAGAGTCCAGACATCCAGAGACACTATCCTCTTGTTCCACACACCAGCACATTTGTCACGTCATTTGGAGAAAAGTGTCTAGTAAATGAATAAATCTAAATGTACAAGACGGGCTGAAAAAAATCCAGCATGTGTTCTTATACAATACTGATCCACAAGGAAAACTGCTGCTGTATCTCTAGAAAGAGCTAAGCAAAGGTGCGATTAGATTCATTTTGTAAATTCTAAACAGTATAACTTTTAATGCAAAACAATTATAAATTATACAAGCCACTTGATATAAACATGTGTTAAGTAATCACTACTGTCACAAAGGTTCAGTGCCGTATTAAAAAGTGTTAGTCTACATGTCAGACTAGATCAAGAAATGAAGTGTTTAAATAATTAAATTAAGCAATTTCTACAATAACTAATGATAAAAAATTTCTCTATTAAAAGTAGACAACTGATTAAGGTGCACACTGTTCACACTCTAAAATAACATACATAAGGGTGCTTTTTTTGGTGGCAAGTATATGAAGTTCAGCACTGTGGGTGCAGTTTTAGCTGATTTGTTCAGTTTGTGACTGGTTTGTATGCATCAGGCATTTGGTTAAGAGGACCTGTATGAAATTACATAACATGAACTAACTTGAATACCGGCGCATCCTGTCAGCACTAGCCAGACTGAGAAAAAAAAAAAAAAAACCCGTTTGCTTAATTTCCTTTTCATTTTCAGAGAAAATGTGGACACCTCACCTACAAATAAAACTTGGGCAAGTGACAATGGATCTGATTATCCACATAATAAACCGACTTCCTCAACTGATTCATGTTTTATTGATCCAGTTCCTCAATGACTCGCACCAGGTCAAGATGCAGACATTTACAGGAAACAATTAAATATTTGTGGAGTTAATCAGAGGATCATAGATTAGCAGCTGAAGAATGGAGTTCTTTTTTGGCAGCACTTCTACTTAAAGTACATCTCAAACACCTTCAGCAAGCTCTTGCCACTGGTCTGACAGCCTCAAACGCAAATACGTCTGTAAGTAAGCATGCCATTCATTTTTTAAATCTTGAATTTATCTCTCCATGCTCGAAGTTGAATCAGCCTGGGTCTAAGAACTCGCTGCCAATCTTTCCTTCTCCATGCCTAGAGCCTTCCATTTCTTACAGCTGCGTACACACAAAAACATTCTTATTGTACCATCAAGTTGCAGTATTTCAGATGTGCAACTGAAAAAAGCATGAAAAGTTCCCTTGTTAGATCTTCACTCATTTTCATAAACCACTTGTCCTGGTCAGTGTCGCAGTGGTCTGGCGCCTGTTCTGGAATCACTGGAGGCTAGGCAAGGGGGGGGTTTACCATGGATGCGACGCCAGTCTATCACAGCCCTATCAAAGCTTTGTCCTAAAAAATGTGACATGCATCGATGTTGTTTACATTGTCAGCATTCTAACATTCTTTGCTGTGATATATTTTTTTTGACATTCAAGAACATTCTTGTTCCATCCCTAAAATTTGGCAATACAAAAAGTCCTGAGGAACAAACTGAGAGCAGTTTTCAACCAGTCTGCTCTTTGGATGTCATCTGTGTTGTGTCACGGCTGCCCAGAGCCTTCTAAGGGAAAGGTCTGGAAGAAAGGAGTTTGCCACAACTTCACTCGTCCTCCATCGGAAACAAAGCTCTCGCTCCTTTGCTCCATCACCAAAACATGCCTTATGCTTGGCCACCATCTAAACCCAAACACAGCGGAGCAGACCACAGCAGCATACCAGAACCCCCCTCTCCGATGGCAGGCAAAAGTGGGGAAACTGAATAGCTCCAGTTCCATCTCTTCTTCTCCAGAGTGGAACATCTGGGACCACCCTCGGCGGTCACACAGAAATGATGACTAGACCAAAACAAGGGAGAAAGCAGGGCATAGACTACCAGTCAGTGGCAAAATTGTCATTTTAACTCTTTCGTAGGGCTCTGACAGGAAGGTCAGTGTGCTGTAGTTTAATTGGCATTCATGTGTTAAAAGCACTCATCTGTTGTATCCTGGAAAGACAAGTCTATACAGTTCAAAATTGTGTAAGAGGATGTCAGTGAAAAGATAATCTGGGAAGGGCTGGAGATGGCAGCCACCAAACCAGGCCAATAAAGTAATTATAAGAAATTTACAGGGTCTCTCACACACAGGCTAAAACCGCTTATCCCGAGCCGGGTCACGCCGAGCCGGAGCCTAACCCGGCAACAAAGGACGCAAGGCTGGAGGGAGAGGGGATAGACCCAGGACAGCACACCAGTCCATAGCAAGGCACCCCATGCAGGACTCGAACCCCAGACCCAGCAGGAAGCGGGACCCAGCCAAGCCCGCTGCACCACCGCATCCTCCATATGCAGGGTCATTACATGAAAATGACTATGTAGATGCAACAGAGTTTTTATACAACCTTTAATGAGTAACTTTAGACACAGACTGTTACATAAAATTGTCCCTTGAGACATCACCATTTATGGTAACACGTCCCAAGGGAAGCGTGCACTTCACAACAGAATTCTAAAGCATTTTCTGTGGGACATTCTCCTCATTAGCTAAGGGACGTACATTTGGCATGCAAGAAAATGCCACTGTGACTGGTTCCATTTTCCAAGCTCTTTCAGGAAACCTCAGAATGATTTGGTCTTTACCAACAGGGCTCCAAAATTTGAGCAAAAGAGTAATTCTTCCTCAAGAAATGGAAAAAATTCCTGGGCGATTAGAAGTTTTGCAGGACACATTTTGAGTACACAGTAGCTGGTGACCTTAAAGGTCAAAGCCTATATTTAACTGCGCCACTGAGGCTTTTTGGTGTGCTGCGAAAGTAAAGGTGATGTTAGATGCTGAAGTTTACATTCCAATAAACATTTTCCTTCCACCCCTTTTCAGCCTTGCGGAACAGTCAGTTAATCTCCTGCCGTTCTTGGAAAGAGCTGTTTGGGGAAAGCGGACTGAGGGGACATCTGTGACACGTAGGTGGTGGCTTCCTGGAGAGGAATCGCAACGTGACAGCCTGCATGGACCCAGACAGGCTGCTTCTCCTGGCACCTGCAATCATCTCACTTCCTTTTAAGTTTCCTTTCATTAGGTTTTTCCACAGAGACATGCACAATGGTGCTTGTCTCCACATTGTCACGGCACACAGCCTAAGACTGGGGTTCCGAAATTTTTTTAAGCAGAGACCCACAAAATGCCATAAGTCTGTCCAAGGAGTCTTACCTCCAGAATGGTTCATCCAACAAGCAAATGTACAGCACCTGTATCTAATAATAAGAACACTTAACAACAATGAAGTTTGTGTGCAGCTTTAAAACTTGTCTTATGACACAGCAAAAGAAAACAACAGTTGCACTAAGAGTAGTTCAAATATTAGCTATGCATTAAACATTTATAAATATCACAGAGGTTGATATGGAAGAGAGGCAGTTACCATAGGGATGAAAAACATGTTGTGGTCGTATCTAAAGTTATTTTATTTTCTCTTCACTTTGCTCCAGAACCCCACAAACCTTCCTGCAGAAGAACCTCTAGTTCTTGTCTGGTTCTGGTCTCGTTATGGTTTGATCTTAGAGAAACACTTGGAGCAGGAATAATTCTTCTCTGAACCGGCAACTGAAATTTGATGTCAAAAAGAAAGATATTCCAGCTCATGACACATCAGGTCCATTATTCACAAAAACCAATTTCTTTGAAAAAACAATGACCTGAATACCTCTATCCGATGACTAGTAAACGGAAATCATGAAATTTAAAATATTGCTAAAGACTGCTGAAATTATCTTGCGAAAGGACATTCCCCTGCTCAGTTCATGAGGGGAGCACAGATCTGGGATGATGCAACTGCAGGAAGTTCCGATAGGAGTACCCTTTTAATAGTCATCCAAGATTTGCCTGCATTTATTGCCTTAGATAATATTTCCTCAAGGCACCTTCAAATAAATTACCTTGATGTTTGGCAGCTCCCTCTGGACTGATGGGTTCTTTGTTAAAAGAGTCCATTTTCCTGGTCTTAACAGTGCTGTGAAAAAGTATTTCCAAAGAAATGACAAACCAACAATATTGGTGTCGCTTTTCTCTCTCAGTGGGCAAATATGTTTTCACAGCACTGTACATGGGATCTGTACCTGAGGCCCCCTAGGGTGGCGGCTGGCCTGCTCAAAGAGTGAGCCGGCAGTTGTAGGGGAAAGGTGAGCAGGGCAGTTCACCACCTGGCCAATTTCACAATGACGTGGTCAGAGCAAATATTTACAAAGTGGGTAACATGCTTGTTTTGTAGTGAAACATTTCAACATACCATAACTTAAGAGTTGCTTTCATCATCCAATTAAGCACACATACGCAAATTCTGCGGGTCTTCATCTAATTACATGATCCACGCATCCCGTTGCACCACTTAATACATCATTTGAGCACATCCACAGCTAAATTATGCGGTAAAGCAATGACATCACAATGACTAAGCTATAACGCAATGGACCACAACAACTTTGTTTTCAGTTTTAGTTCTAATTTAAATTTCATCATCATTTAAGTGAAGTAAGATGAGTTAACAGGAACGAATAATTAATAATAATGAGAGCATAAGGAGTTAATTGTTTGTCAAAAAATAGGAGCTGGGCATTACTGATGCTCTCGTTAGTGAACTGAAAGATACTGTAAGTGCACAGTGTTAGGAACTCTAGGATAGATGCATCAGTGTTTGGAGGTGAGAAAACTGTCTCAATGGTAACGCCAAACACTTTGGAGGTTTATTCCTGTGGCTGCTAGGTGGCACTGGGTTCAAATGTCAAGGTGTCATGCCAGTGTATTCTGGCACGTACTGTATTGTTAGCCACTATTTAATGGCCTTTGGTGGAATGGCATGCAGTTAATGTATAAAATCAGAAGCCACAAGGCATCATTAAGGAGTGACCGTAAGCACCAACTGGAAGATGCTGCAACAAATAGTAAACAATTTTTATGCTAAGTTGAAGACAGTTAATTAAATTAAATTAAATAGAGTACCATTTACCAAAGAAGCACAATGAGACTGCTCAGACGACACGTTTTTACCTGTCCTTAAAATATTATTTATTTTAGTAATGGAGCAAAGAAGCAACAAAATTTATGTCACCCATCCAGGGTGTACTCCCCTTCAGCCTTGTGTCCAGTGCTTCCAGGCTTGGCTCTGGTTCTCCGTGGCATTGCTCAGGACAACTGGTTATTGAAACTGGAAGGATGGATTTTCTTTTCACTTTCCAATGTACTGTATATCATCATACAGTAGTGTGAAAATGTGGAAAAATTTAGGAAAGACCAAGTTGTTGACAACACACAGTTGCCTAACTACAGAACCCTGCAAAAGATTCTCTTCAGTATATATTTCGTAAGGTGTTTTTTTCATTTACAGGACCCAGTTACATGAGGAAAAGGTTCACTCATGGTCCTAGGGTTAGGACAGGTTCTGTATTTATATTTATTCATTTTAGGTGACACTTTTCTCAAAGCAACTTACAATTATTTAACCATTTAGACAGCTGAGCAATTCTTCTTGCTGGAACAATTTAGGGGTAGTACAGCTACAGGTGGGATACAAACTTGTGACCTTTGAGTAGAAAGGCAACAGCTCTAACCACTACACTACCAACTGCTCCTTGATAGTACTAAGAAACAAAGGGAAGTTTGAAACAATATTGACATCTATTGGTCATTTACTGTAATAAGAGAACAGAGCAGTAAATGCTGTTTAGCTGCTGGTTTCACGACATACTCTATGTACATAACACATAGCCTGCTGTAGATAAGTAAATACAAGGGCAACATAACGGTGGTTCATTTCCAATAGTTTCAATAATTTCACACTCCGCAAATGCACAATGAACTGAATCACCTGAATAATTGTGTGATTAGTTGACAGAATGAAATCAAGAAATTAATTGTTAATGTATCTTCAGACTATGATCTTTTACAGACAGCTCATAGTAAGTTACTCAGATCACAGGATACATGCAGTGTGTTTTTATAAACCTCACTCAGTCAAAAAACCTAGATTGTTTATTAAACATTTGAGAGAGAAGTGGGGGGTGCGGTGGCACAGTGGGTTGGACCACAGTCCTGCTCTCCAGTGGGTCTGGGGTTCAAGTCCCCCTTGGGGTGCCTTGCGACGGACTGGCGTCCCGTCCTGGGTGTGTCCCCTTCCCCCTCCGGCCTTACGCCCTGTGTTACCGGGTAGGCTCCGGTTCCCCGTGACCCCGTATGGGACAAGCGGTTCTGAAAATGTGTGTGTGTGTGAGAGAGAAGTTTAAATATATGTATTTATGCATTTTAGCTCTACATTGTGCCTTTGTAAACAAGTTCAGCAGTGTTTTTGACCGTTTCATGTCCAACAAAACAAACTCTAAATCTGGAGTTACAAAACATCCTGCTGAGAACATTGCATACTTTGTTTTGCATACTTCATTTCTGGAACGCATTCTGCAATAAACAGTTCCAGGTATAATTCAGATAAAGAGAGGGAAAAGTGCTGTACATGTGGGCATGAAGAATATTAAGGCATGATCCTTCAGCTGTTTTTTTTTTTTTTTGTTTATTAATTTTTAAAAAATTGAATTTCACCCTTGCCTCAACTGAAAGCCAGCTTACTATACTTTGGAATTTGTTTTTCTACTTTTACTTTAAACTGAACTGTCCAGCATCTGTCGCTGATGAAATTCTTTGAAAGTGATATCTATCACATGGTGGGTGCCCTGTGACTGACTTTTTCCACTTTAAAACGGTGTGATGTTTTCTGTCATACCTGAGATCCCTGTCACCCACTGTGTGGCTGCTGGAATGCCGCTGGGGGTGTGTGCAGACTTGTTGCAATATGTCACACTGGCCCACAGAAGCTGTGCTGTTGATGTTACATCCACAGGTTAGGATGGGAGCTCTGAATCGTTCATGGTCCACATATGCAGCCACAAAAACATAATATTGCAAGGAGCACTGTGAAGAACAATGGTGTTTTGTGCATCTCCACATAGGAAATGCTGTCTGATGCAAACAAGTGTCAAATTCAGCAAGTTAGAGTGGGTAAACATTTTAGCTCATTAACAGCACAAGGTCATACTGGAATGTTTTTCCCTGCTTTTGCTAAAACTGTGATTCACAGCTGTGTATCAGTGGTTGCATATCAGTACAATAGTTATAGCATCGCTATATAACAGTGTATGAGTAACATCACAAGTTTGCTTGAAATAACTGACAAGTTTCAAAAGTTTGTCTGCAAATTAAACTCATCAGAGTATCAACGTATGAATGTATTAACTACAGCAGGAGGTTGAATTTAAACCCAGCTCCTTCAAGTCAAAATGTAGCACATATACACACACACACACACATTTTCAGAACCGCTTGTCCCGTACGGGGTCACGGGGAACCGGAGCCTAACCCAGCAACACAGGGCGTAAGGCCGGAGGGGGAAGGGGACACACCCAGGACGGGACGCCAGTCCATCACAAGGCACCCCAAGCGGGACTCAAACCCCAGACCCACCGGAGAGCAGGACTGCGGTCCAACCCACTGCGCCACCGCACCCCCCTTGTAGCACATATAACCATGCATATTAATTGCAGTACAATTACACAATACTAAATAATACTAACAGAAAATACACTGATCATTAATGACATTTTCAGGTCAATTTGCCTCCAAGCCATTCAACTGCCAGTTCAAGGGCCATCATAGATTACTCTTGTGTCGCCTAATTCTGCAAAAAACCCTCCTGTACTCCACACATCTTATATTCATTCAATTAGCTGAGACTTTTTTTCCAAAGAAACTTACAGGGGTAAGGTTACACTTATTACAAGCTTACAATTACTTACCCATTTATACAGCTGGGCAATTTTACTGAAGCAATTTAGGGAAGTATGTTACTACTAGGGTTCCCAACCTCTGCAGAAGAAAATGAGGGACACTTTTGGGTTCTTTGTAGGAACAAAGCAAAGGGACACTCGGACTTTCTTTGTGTAAAAAAGAAGTCTCTGCTTGAGTGAATTAAATGCTAAAATGAATCTGAGACATGATTTAATTTGTTTTTATCTCACTGAAATCAAATGTAGTTTTATACTGGAATGTAATTAAATGGATTATACATTTTAATATATTTTAAAAAGTATAAGTTTAAAGAACATGTGTCTGTGTACAACAAAATAACAGCCCACCAGCAATCAGTGAGGTGGTGCAAAAAAAAAAAAAAAAAAAAACTAGAAATTGCTCCTTTTGGGGGTCGTTCCGTCGACAATTTTCCGTGGACACATCTTCTTGTTGTTTCACGTCGCATTCTCCACCGTGCTGAGAGAAAAAAATCTCTCTTCTCTTGCAACCGAAGTTTAAATTACAGTTCGCCATAAATAAACTCGTTCTCCCTCACTTAGTTTGCTAACCCTTTAGTTATCTGTCGCCCATTCTTTTTCATACTTCACTAATCGCTTTTGTTTACGAGGTGGACTATAATTAGTACCAATGACCACACCTAGCCACCTTGTTAGTGGAGTGGGGCGGGGGGAGGGGGGGGGGTGTCCCCTGACCCTTGACCCTTGACCCTTAACCCCCCCACTGTCAAATGTAGCATCCGGGTAACGTAGCAATGTAACGTAACGACCAATGAAAGTCGGACTCACGCAAGCATCAGAGCTGTGTTTCACATCCATTTTTGCGATGCTTTCTTAATATTATAACTCTATGCGAACTGTGAAGTTTATTTATGCAGTAAATATATGTAATAAATACTTTGAAATGCGTCTGGGTGTGAAAAGTTAAAATACGGGACAAACACAAACTGCTTTCCGCATGGTTTTAAAACGGAACGCAACTCTTATCCCTTAATTTAAATACGGAACGAGTGGCAACCCAGTGTGTTACTCATAAGTACTACAGCTAGAGAGGGATACTGAACCTGCAATGTTGGGAGCCAAAGGCAGTAGCTCTACCGCTACGCTAGATGCCACTATTGTTCCTAGTAAGGAAATCAAAAAGGAAATATTACTTCTTTAGGTATGCAGTCATATTAAACATGTCTGAAACTCAGCTGGATACAAGTGTTATACATCCTGAGAAAACTAAACATTAGATTATTTATACCGATGCACTAAAATATGCATCTTACATTCAAAGATGAGAATTTTAAATCCAGAGAACTCCGCAACACTCTGTATAAACGTGTATTATATGCTTCTTTACAACATTAGACCTGAAGTATGACATAGACGTTGTGTTTAAAATGTTTTTGTCACTGCGCAAAAATGAAAATGCACAATTTACACTTCATGAAGGCATTAGCAGATATGCAGAGAAATATTCATTGCGTGTATAATATTGCATTTGGAAGAAAGAAAGTGCACTCCAATAACAACAGTTACGTACTTAATTGCATGGAAATTACAATGAAATCTTGGAATAAGTAACACAGCAACAGTGAGTGATAAATAAACGGGAAAAACAGGAAAGGAAATAAATACTTGTTTGATGACATAGTTACAGGCAAATATAGTGAAAAGTAAGGATATGCAGATCGGATCCACGATTTAAACACAAAATACATTCTTTAAAAAAATACAAAAACATGGACAGGTACTAACAACATAAGATCTGACATAAAAGATAGGAAAAAATTTACAGAAAAATAAAATTTTTTTTTGACGATGTTTATACAGACAAACCTCTACTTACGTAAATGCAATTTACGTAAATCTGGATTTACGTACAAAATTCCGGGCACGCACATTATTTACGGATACATAGCGCTTTTATTTCATGCAAAACATCTGAAATACGTTAAGCACAAGGCAGCGTAGTCAGACAAGGCCGGAATCTGCAACGCATCTCCTCTCCTTAGTGTTGTGCTCTTTTCACTTACATCTTTTTTTTTTACCAATTTCATTATTCACAATGCCTGGTGGTAAACATTTACTTGAAGGAAAACGAGAACCGTCTCGCAAGGGTACAGCAATCGATTTGGAGATGAAATTAAACATAAGGAAGTATGAAGGTGGACAAAGATTATTGTCGATAGCGGGAACAAGGTTTAGCCGTATCGACTGTGAATACGATGAAGGATGCTACACGTGAAAGGAACGGCTAGCATGAAAACAACAGTAACAACGAAGAAACGTCAAGGTGCAAAAACTGAGATGGAAAAATTATAAATGATGAAACAACAGCCCCCTCTTCTGTGCCAGCATACTACTAGATCGATTAGTACGCACAGTAGGCTACAATGCAGCAGTCTATTTTTTAATTAAATTTATGCTTTATAGAAATGTGAACATTTATCTCATTGACTAGGCCTATGTCTTATTGCAGTGTCTGACATTTACTAGAGAATTATACTGTGTCTATTTTTTTTATACCCGTGTTTGCAGAAAATGCGAAGGAAATGAGAAGGCTTGGCTCTGTAACGGAGAGGGAGAGGAAATCCGACATACGTAAATTTCGACTTACGTAAGGGGTTGAAGAACGTCTATTTGCGTAAGTCGAGGGGTGTCTGTACAGTATACTGTATATTACTGGCTATGTGTTGCCTGCAACAAGACACGTTAAAATCTGATTAAAATGGAGATTTACATTTATTCATTTAGTAGACACTTTTCTCCAAAGCAATGTTAGTCTCAGAGAATAATACAAAAAGTGCATTACATCAACAGAAGGAGAGATTTGGATGTAGCCATGTGTTTCTTGAATATAATCAATTTGTCACATACCACAGTATAAACCAGTATACCAGTATACATTACACAACAAATTGTTCTTTTAAAAAAATTATTAAACATAAACATACACATTTATGATGCACTTACGAGGTCAGGGGAGAAGTGAGTGCAAAAGAGATGCATTGTGGAACCCTTCTTAAACGTAGACAGATTCAGCAGTTCTGAGTGAGACGGGAAGGTCATTCCACAACATCAAAACCAGAACTGAAAAACATTGTGCTTTTGGGCCTGTTGTTTGTGAGACCACCAAGCGGGCTGAGGTGGAGGAATGTAGCAGTCTGGTTGGGCTGTAGCGAGGGATCGGGTCTTGTAAATATCAGGGATAGGCGGTGAAGGAGCAAAATGAGCGAGTTGTCCAGTTTGACAAAGAGTTCTCGACAGAAAGACGGATCAGCTGGGAGGTGAAGGATTTCCGTTTTGGAAAGATTGAGTTGTAGGTGATGATCAGATATCCGGCATAACATCCTGCGCTTGGAAGAATAAACAAGCAAATTTTTGCAGTGGGGTTCAGGAATAGTGATGAGGATCATATTAAAGTAAAATAAATAGGGTGACACTGATGACACTACTGAAGTTAAACTTCCAGTTTTTCTGAAATTAAGTCCTGAATGGCCTCATTTGAATCAGTCTCTTCTTTGGGATCTAGAAAAACAGAAAAAGATATAACAACTAAACATCGGTCATAACAAGAGGACAAAGCTACACTTGGCTTTGTTTTAGAGCTAACTTCAAATCAGAATTTAAAATGTTAGTAATACCACTGTAATCCCGTAATTTAAGGTTATTACTGTTCTGTAGTTGCAATCAACATCAAATATTCCTCATCATTTTTGGCAGGTAAACGAACTAGTCCCCTTACGCCGATGTTACCGGCAAATAAACTAAATGTGACTTTTGGTTAATTGTGTGGTTAAGCGATGACTGATGGACATTTGGTCCAGGGTGTAATCCCCAGCCTTGCACGCAGTGATTCAGGGATAGGTTGTGGACCTCTGCGACCTTGACCCCGGACAAGGTATTAGTAAAAGTAAGCAACTTTACATTTATTAACTGCTTTTCTCCAAAGTGACTTCCAATGAACACTATGTTGCATTATCAGCTCACCTCTTATTCACCTAAGGCAATTTACAGTGCGAGATACACTTCTTACAATAAGTCACTCATACACACACCAACAAAACACACTTTCTGTCTGTCACTCACACACCATAGTTGATTTTAGAGTCACAGATCCCCCCTGAACTGGCTGTCTTAGAAATGGGGGGAGGAAAGTCAAAAGACGCAATGAGAACACAAAACTCCACACAGAATGCAGGGGATCGAACCCATGCCCTCTCATACCACCCACGTGCTGTGACACAGCACTGCTATTTGCTATGCCACCTGTAAGTAGCTAACAAAGTAACCAATAAAACCAACTCGTGTGATGTAAATGTTTATGTTGAATAATTCTGTTTAGAAATACAGTATACAATAATGGGTAAACATTTATGCAGCTGCTCATGTGATGTATTCTGGTTCATATGGTGGAATGTGACAATTAACTGTATTTTAGAATCACATGTCTGCATCCAAGTCTCCTTCCGTTGATGTAATGCACTCATTGCATTTTTTTCTGAGATGTACATCGCTTTAGAGTAAAGCATCTGCTGCTAAATGAATACATGTAAATGTAACCAACTAAGGGAGTGAGTGACTGGCTGAGTGAGCAAGCATCAGTTTTGCACTTACACACACACACACTTTCTGAACCGCTTGTCCCAGACAGGGTCACGGGGAACCGGAGCCTACCCGGCAACACAGGGCGTAAGGCCGGAGGGGGAGGGGACACACCCAGGACGGGACGCCAGTCCGTCGCAAGGCACCCCAAGCGGGACTCGAACCCCAGACCCACTGGAGAGTAGGACCCTGGTCCAACCCACTGCACCACCGCGCCACCACGCCCCCCGGTTTTGCACTTACTTTTTTTGCTATTCATTTTCTTGATGAAATAACACAAACACAGCAGCCAAAATGCCAGAACTGGGATCACGAACTTCAAAACAGAAAGCGCTGTAATATCTGGACAGCCTGGGAGAAAGAAAGTTCAGGATCAAAATGACAATTAAGCACTGAAACTTTGTCACGGTATGAGCCTGACATTTCACATTTACACTCCTAACTGCACTTTCAAAGTCTAAATCTGTTTCATTTACATTTTCATTTGTTCATTTATTGGACACTTTTCTCCAAACTTGTTCACAATTCAGTTTCACGCTGTTCTACACTTACAGTGATTGTTGAGCTGGTTATTGAATACAAGGCAACAGCTCAGAGGTAGTTTTCCCCATTCAAGAAAGAGGCAAAGACACATAAGACATGCATGCTTCTGGACACAACTGCAATGACAAACAGTGATGACACACAGTGACACACATGCAGACGCAAACCCAGACGCAGTAATGCAAAGCGCAAATCAGTTAGGAAGAGCTGCACGTAACAGACTTGCAGAGAAACGTACAGTACATGTGCGAAGATACACAGTAATGGGGATACTGTGAGCTCTAGAATGGTTGACTACAGTCACGTTGAAGATGTAACTTGTCTATGACTGCAGGTCATTGATGACCAGGTGACTGCAGTTCATAGGGCTCACTTTAAAACCAGACTGAGAACCATCATACGAGGAGTATGAAATGTTCATGTTGGAGGTCTGGACATTGGAAACGCAGCAGTCCAGCTAAGAGACACGGAATTTGACTGGGTGGCATTGACCCATACCTTTAGCGGTGGATTCAGAAGTGTAGCAGGACCAAAGATAATAAAAATACAACAGTCTCAAATGCGGGCTGTGTTGAAATTGTGTTGCAAGAAATCACAGCAGTGGGACTGTAGATTTAACGTACGTGTAACAACGCCGACGGAGGTTGGGGGGCTCTGATCAGCTGTCCTCATCACTGTGGAAACAGAGAAGGTGTATTCGCTCCCTGGAGAGAGACCGCAAATTGAGGTCGAGGTGGAGTTGCATATTTTGGATGCACTGCTGCCTTGGAAAACTAAGGAGTAGCTGATGTTGAAGCTGTACTGGACAGTCTCCATAGAGATGGGTCTATCCCACTTGAGGAAGATGCAGTCTGTCCCCACAAAGTCCACGTCAACTCTCTTTGGAGGCACTGGACCTGTAAGACATCATTAAAACACTTTCATCAGATACTGGGTAGCTATGGTACATGCATACGTGGTACATAGGTCGCTAGGTCATTACGTCAGATGGTACATAAGCATCCGTCTTATAAATGATTAATTTTAGGTTCAAATTGCAAAAAGACACCTGCCAATATATAGAATTTATACAAATGTAAAACTGCATAGGGGATGCAGTGGGGCAATGGGTTTGGCTGAGTTCTGCTCTCTGGTGGGTCTGGGGTTCAAGTCCTGCTTGGGGTGCCTTGCAATGGCCTGGTGTCCCATGCTGGGTGTATCCCCCCCTTTCCAGCCTTGTACCCTGTACTGCCATGTTAGACTCCGGCTGGCAGCAACCCCACTCAGGACAAGCGGTTTCAGACAGTGTATGTAAAACTGCATACGTATCCAAACCAAAAAGAAATTTAAATAGTGTTTTGGTAAACAATTAAAAATAATACTGTGTAGCAATGCATCATTTTAAAACTAGCTTGCTGAGATAGACATTAACTCCTGACTGATGCAGCTGTATACAACAATTGTATAGCATAGAACTATCCATCAGGGTTGTTTTATTTATTTATTTATTTATTTCTAATTGTTGAATAAAAAGCACATGGGAGATTTCCAAGGAAATCCAGTTCTTCACACAGTACACACTCTGTTGTCCCAACCATTCCAATCTGAACATTTATTTATACAAGCCTCTTGGATCTTCTTTTAATGGCACTCACCATGACATTGACTTGGGCAAGTGGTTAATGACAGTATGTGAATGACTAATGTAAATCTCACATAGAAATGTAGCATTTCTAACCGGAGCAGCTCAACGGCTGAGTCGTTGCACATTTCCAGCAGGCTCACCCTGGCAGATGAAGGGGCGATGCTCCATGCAAATCCGCTGCAGCAGCTTCTTGTCTCCGGACAGCCGGGTGTCGATGGTGCCACACCTTCCCAGCTTGTTCTCTTTTTTCCATGGGTTGTAACTGAGCACTTGCCCATCCACCCAGCTCCAGCCTGTAGGGCCACTGTAGTGCAGGCCAATCCAGATCTTGCCAGACACTGCTTTGGCGACTTCGATCAAGGGGCCCAGTTGAGACTCTGTGTGGGCAGCAGCAAGGTCCACAAAGTACATCCGGCAGTAAAGGCGAGCTACATCCCAGCTCTCCGCCTGCTCCATCAGCGTGAGCCCATGGTGATGCCCAAAACTAAGGTGCAGGTTCAGCCATAAAGCTGAAAGGAGGAAGGATGGAAAAATTAATTACCAAGCAATGTAAAATGATATACTAAAAGAAGTCTTCTTAGTAATTTCAAATTCAATTTATCATGTTCTGATACCTTCTGCAATGTCACATGCCAAGAAAAGAATTGTCTACTGATTTGCAGCTTTACATGGGTTGAATAATGAATCGGTGAGGGACTTTAATTTAAAATATACTTTTAATACTTTTGATACTTAAACTTACATTTAAAATATATGTTCTGGTAGTGTAGAGGTGAGAGCTGCTGCCTTTGGACCCAGAGGTTTGAATCCCTCTGCCAGTTGTAGTAAGTGAGTAAGTTATTTACCCTAAATTGCTCCAGTAAAATTACCCAGCTGTATAAATGGGTAAGTAATTGTACAAACCCCATTTCTGGAAAAGTTGGGACACTTTCTAAAAATGCAACAAAAACTGTAATCTGTTCATTCACTTGGACCTTTATTTAACAGACAAAGAAAAGATTTTCAGTGTTTTCACTGATGAACTTAATTCTTTGTTAAATATAAACACATTTAGAAATTGATGCCTGCAACACGGGGGGGTGCGGTGGCGCAGTGGCGCAGTGGGTTAGACCGGGTCCTACTCTCCGGTGGGTCTGGGGTTCGAGTCCTGCTTGGGGTGCCTTGCGGCGGACTGGTGTCCCGTCCTGGGTGTGTCCCCTCACACCCTGAGTTGCCGGGTAGGCTCCGGTTCCCCGTAACCCCATATGGGACAAGTGGTTCCGAAAGTGTGTGTGCCTGTGCCTGCAACACACTCAAAAAAAAGTTAAGACAGAGGCATGTTTACCATTGGGTCACATCACCTCTTCTTTTAATTACACTTTGTAATCATTTGGGAACTGAAGAAATCATTTGCTGCAGTTTTTCTAGTGGAATTTTTGCCCATTCTTCCTGTATGTGCCACGGCCACGCTACCGGTGCAACGAGCTACATCTGGGAACCAGTCAGGACGGAAGCAGAAAAGGCGGCGACAGGACCAAGTCTGACGCGGAAC
This sequence comes from Scleropages formosus, assembly GCF_900964775.1. Lineage (NCBI taxonomy): Eukaryota > Metazoa > Chordata > Actinopteri > Osteoglossiformes > Osteoglossidae > Scleropages > Scleropages formosus. The sequence continues at coordinate 12,201,944 of NC_041822.1, forward strand.
CCTGTTCGCCTCGCGCCCAAGCTTCCCACGACACAACCTGCTGCTACTCCTCGTTCCTCACCCCTCGCCCTCCTGCTCCTCGCTCATCGCCCTGTGACCCCTACTCCTTGCTCCCCTATCCCTGAACCCTCCTACCTGGTTTGCTTTCTTGTGTTCCTGGACCCACGCCTTCTTCTCGACTTCGCCTTCTGGATCTTCCCCTTGAACGAGAACTGTCCCTTGGTGACCCTTGCCTGTCTGAGACCACGGTTATTGGATTACCCTAATAAACTTCCTGTTCGCCCTGCACTTGGGTTCGTCCTCTCACTTCCGGACACGGAACATGGCAGTATGCAAGACTTGAGCTGCTCAACAGGCCGTGGTCGCCGTTGCCTGATTCTCCTCTTCATGATGCGCCATACATTTTCAATAGGAGACAGATGTGGACTGCTGGCAGGCCAGTCAAGCACACGCACAGTGAGACCTGGCATTGTCTTGCTGAAATAACCGTTGACTTCCCGGGAAAAGATGTTGCTTTGATGGCAGCATATGTCTCTCAAAAATCCCAATATACGCCTCCGCGTAGATGGTACCTTCACACATATGCAAGTCACCCATGCCGTGGGCACTGACGCACCCCCATACCATCGCAGATGCTGGCTTTTGCACCTTTTACTGCTAACAGTCTGGATGGTTCTTTTCGTCTTTGGCACGGAGAACTCAGCATCCATTTTTCCCAAAAACAAGCTGAAACGTGGACTCATGTGACCACAGCACACGTTTCCACGACCTTTCAGTCCATATGAGATGAGCTCAAGCCCAGAGATCTTGGCAGCATTTCTGCATAGAACTGATGTATGGCTTCTTCCTTGCATAATAGAGCTTCAGGTTGCATTTCTGAATACAGCAGCTGACTGTGTTAAGTGACAATGGTTTGCTGAAATACTCCCGAGCCCACATAGCTATATTTATCACAGTAGCATGACGGTTTCTCATGCAATGCCATCTGAGGGCTCGAAGGTCACACACATTCATTAGTGGTTTCCGGCTTTGCCCTTTACACACTGAGAGTTTTCCAGATTCCATGAATCTTTTCACGGTTACATGAATTTCATGTATTTTAGATGATGAAAGACCTAAATTCTTTGCAATCCTGCACTGAGAAATGTTCTCTTTGAACTGATTGACAATTATCTCACGAAGTTTGGCACAAAGTGGTGAGTTACAACCCATCCTTGTCTGCAAAGATTGTCTTTGGTGGATGCTCCTTTTAGACCCGATCATGATAGCCACACCCGTTACCAGTTCACCTGCTTATTGTGGAATCTTCCAGAATGGTGTTTCTTGAATATTCTATAAACTTTCACTCTTATTTTGCCTCTGTCCCAGCTTTTTTGGAGTGTGTTGAAGACATCAGATTTGAAATTTGCTTATATTTACAAAATACAATCAAGTTGGTCAGCCAAAACATTACAAGAAATTTATTTGTACTTTTGTCAGTTAAATAAAGGTTCAAGAGAGTTAACAACTCACAAATTCTTTTTTTAATTGCATTTTAGAAAATATCCCAACTTCCCTGGAAATTGGGTTTGTAAGTCCCTTTTGAGAAAAGCATCAGATAAATGAATAAATGTACATGTAATAAATGACAGTGAAGAACAGACTGAAAAAACTGAAACATATGTGATTCATTGCAGTTGCATCAGCAGGTGGCACCAGCATCCACGAACATCTCTGCTGCAGGGGACTCGGTTTATATCTTAAAATATCAGGCATATGATGACATTCCAATCCTAATATACACTGCTAATATTTTCACTCATTTAGTTAGTGCTTCTCACCAAAGCCACTTATAATCAACCTATATACTTATATAACTTAACTTATCATCAAGGACACCACATATCCCAGCCACTCCCTATGTGAACCGCTGCCATCTGGCAAACGGTTCAGGACAATAAGATTCTGCACCAATAGACTGAGGAACAGCTTCTTTCCCAGAGCTGTCCCCTCCATCACACCCCTCCCTGCCCAACCAGAGAAGTGATTGGGAGAGCTAGTCGCAGCCTCCATGACTCCCCAGCATCCATCCCCCCAGGCTGCTAAGGACTCATTGTCATGATTTACTCATTTATATGGCTGAATAAGTTTTTACTCAACCAATTCAGGGTAAGTACCTTGCCCAGTGGTATTACGGCAGGAGGTGTGGTGCAAACCCATATTCTTCAAGCAACAGGTGACAGTTCTAACCCCTATGCTACCTGCTGCACCATACATACCATACACAGATAAAAAAAAAAAAAACATGCTATATACATTAAAAGTTAAACGCAACATTTAAACTAGTCTAAACGCAGAGTTCCAATGTCTCTCTAATAGCCACCACTGGACTGAGGCATGCAGAGAGCAACACTACCCCATGCTCATACATGCAATACTCAACTCTGTAGCAGTGAGGTTACAAAGCATTGATTAAGGGACACAGACCTGTGCTGAAAGTGTTAAACAGTAGTACTAGACAGAGATCACACCCCTGTCCTGTGCTATTATAGAACACAGTGGAGCATTATAGTGAGTGTGATATCTCACATCTCAGCAAATTTCACTTTCCTAGCATTTCCATGCATTAATCTGGTAAACGAACAAGTAAGATAAATCTAGCATTCTCAGACACAGCTGCAATGGTAAATGCATGTATACAACTAGTCAGAATTAGTGAAATTGAAACCATATGCATATTATTTACCAAGTAATACAGCATTGCCGTCCATGGAGCGCGAATTACTACATCTGCTTAGAGTGAGGCGCTGGTTGCCTGGAAGAACGCCATCTCTCCTCTCTGCCTCTTCCAGGCGTCCTAGCTACTGAGCTTCCAAAGCTGCTGTGCCCAGCTGCTTCATTCACATCTGAGGAGGACAACACAGGGTCTGGTGTCACAGTCGTCCTTTCTCGCAGAACTACGGCGAGCGAACAAGGAAACTGGACTATAGCCATCAGAGGGAATGAAGCCGGTTCTTCCAGTCAAGGACAGAGACGTCACGAACAGAGTGCACAGGACTCACTCCTGCGGTGATGAAAAGAGCCAATGAGTAACTGGGACAAGTTAAACTTCTCCGGTGTTTTTGCTGTACAGTCTAGTCTTGATTCGGACCCTGAAACAGGTCAACATGTTACACACTTCAGTGTGCAAGGCTCATATTATTGCAACATTGCATTTCAGCTGCTGAATAGTACCATATTGCAATTTTCCATTTATCAAAACTGGTGAGCCATTGCTGACAATGCTCTTAGGGTGCCCAGGGTAAATACATATGTGATAATACAGCGGTTTATCACACTCATGATGATAACATTTACCTCTTGCAGTGAAGCAAATTGTTAGAGAAACAAAGAAATTGTGCAATTCTTTTCTCTTCCACACTATTGTCAGTATACAGTATCTACGTAATTTGTAGGTTCTGTAACTGTTACTTCTTCAGCTGTCGCAGGTAATCACGGTATGTGATCGGGAAATGATTTAATACTTAAGGTCAAACACAGTCTTTGTTGCACAGAGCCTATAAATAGAGTGTACAGTCTATAAATAACTCTTCTGGCAGCCTATTTATATAAAGAAGGAAGACACACTGTAAAATGTGTCCCGTAATTTGATCCCATTCACGTCACAACTGCCCTGAACTCCCATTTTCATACACACCTGAATTTGCTGACGCACACAGTGCTGTTGTCTAAGCCATGCCCACTGACATCAGTATGCACCTGGAGCTGCTGATACAATCCACCCTGTTCTACAATACTGACAATGTTACACTTAGCCTGATCCAAAGGTCGCCTCTATAATATTAACCAGAGGTACAACAAAAATCTCAATAGTCACAAGTTGGAAAAATAAATTATTAAAGGAATGAAACTGCGTGCGAAGAGGTACGGTGGCGCAGTGGGTTGGACCACAGTCCAGCTCTCTCTGGTGAGTCTGGGGTTCGAGTCCTGCTTGGGGTGCCTTGCGACGGACTGGCGTCCCGTCCTGGGTGTGTCCCCTCCCCCTCTGGCCTTACGCCCTGAGTTGCCGGGTAGGCTCCGGTTCCCTGACCCCGTATGGGACAAGCGGTTCTGAAAATGTATGTATGTATAAAACTGCGTGTACATTAGCGTTATTTCTTGTCTGACTTCCAAGTGCTTAAAAAGAGCCGCAGAAATAAAATGATACCGAGGCTACAAAATACAAACACGCAATGCTTATAAGCACTTGGCCCGAGCAGAGTCACAGCCGAACTCAGCAACAGAGGGCACAAGGCTGGAAGGGGAAAGGACACACCCTGGACGGGACGTCAGTCCACTGCAAGGCACCCCAAGGAGGACTCGAACCCCAGACTCACCAGAGAGCAGGCCTCAGCCAAACCCACTGGATGACCGTGCCCCCGGCAACAAAACAATGGAAGAAAAAAATCACCAGTGAAATAACCAAAAAAATGCATTACTTTCAGTTATTCAAGCTGCTTTACATGCCGGTGCCTACAAGGGAATTAAATGGCATTCAAATTAAAAAATGTGTATTGCTGTCTAAGTAACAGGTTACCGCACACAGAAGAGCAGCAGCACTAAGCAAATCAGGGCTGCAGTCCCACTTCACACATCACTTTTTCCACTGTTAAAATTACTCACTATGAGAGCTGTAAAAGCCGAAGGGAAAAAAGAGAACTACCAGGAACCAAACAGATGGACTCAGTTACAACAACAATGTAATCACACCTCTCTGGGCAAAGATACAAGTATAGGATGGAACATTGTGCAAGTTCTCAGTCCTTGTGGCCAAGAACTGGCGTCGGCTCAACGGCACTTAAAAACAGCAGCGGAAGACTTGGGAGTTCGTTAGATAATTAGTGAACGCAGCGATCTCCGTGATGTTGTCATGGAACTGCAGAGGCAACTCCTTTTGCTTCTCTTGCACACTTACAAGAATCTCACGATAAGACATTTTTCAGACAATTCTGGATAAACAAGCTGAAATGTGAACTGTGCAAATGAGTTTGGTTAAATGTTTCTCGTAATTCTACTGGATTAAAAAAGTATAACTTTATGACTGTACTCCAGTGAAAGCACTGGCACTATATTAAGCACCAAAAACGATTTTGATCCACTCGGAAGGGTTATGACGCATATTAAGATCACTTAAGTGAGCTTAAGTAACCTTCAGTGAAGAAAGAGCATAGTATTTAGGACAAGAAATGTTGAATATTTTGCAGTGTGTGTCACAGACAAAACATGTTTCAAACACACTAAGGTGCATGCTGCTCATCATAACTCAAGCCACACGCTGGTTTGTGACGCAGAGAAAGGTACAACGGAAAGATGACTCTCTGACTGGTTGTAAGGATGATTTTAAAGACCCATGCTGTTAGACAAACCACATCCTCTTCACTGGTAATAAATAGTGGCGCGCAGTTCAGCGTCGACCAGATTTGCTGTAATATTGGTACACAATGGTAAAACACGGAACCCCAGGCTTCTACATAGCAGTCTTCCTTCTCCTCCTGCCATCAGGTGAGCAGGTCTTGTACCTTGGAGAGCATGGATTACATAGTAGATAGGATGAATGTAAGAAAGTAGGGTACAGAGTGTTTACTGCAAGGATAGAGATGAGAATGGATTAAAACGTTGAATGTATGCATGAAAGTCGGCATGGTTTGTATTCTGAACTGCACACAGGATATTCATCAGCAGTCAAGGTTATAACACTTGGACTCACGTACTCCATCATGTTTGGCATTGGGTAGGGTGTAAGAAGCAAGGAGACAGGTTTTGGGTCTAGACCATATGAGAAGCATCTAATTGGGCTTAAGAGCAGAATATGAAGGGGTTTTTAACTGTTTCAGGAGTTTTGTACTCTATACCTATATAGGGACAGCTGGTAGCGTAGTGGTTTGCACTATTACTTTCGGACCCAAAGGTTGCAGGTTTGATCCCACCTTTGGCTGTAGTACCCTTGAGCAAGGTACTTACTGTAAAAATTGCTCCAGTAAAATCACCCAGTTGTGTAAATGATTATAAGCATGTAAAAATTGTGATCTTAACCTTGTAAGGTGCTTTGGAGAAAAGCATCAGCTAAATATGTATAGTTGACAGCTGAAACATCTACTGCTACTTTCAAAAGATCTTCTTAGTACCAAACTAAATGTAGGGAAGAAAATTTTATAGTGATACTTTAAAACCGGGAAGAATCCTTTTGGTAAAACCAAGATGAAGAGTGATTCAGCAAAGAATACAAAAGTGAACTGTGCAATACATCAAAAAAGAGATTAATAAAGCAGTTATATGTACCTTCTGATATAATGATTTTCTTCCCCTGTGCTCTTTCCATGGGTGTACACCGTGATCGCAGATGAATGCGCAGAGATCATCGGAGGTGACAAGGTACGCCCTCACTCGCTGCCTTTCATGGCCTACCTTGAAGGTGCCGAGATATGCGGGGGGGCCCTGATCAGCCCCATGTGGGTAGTGACAGCGGCGCACTGCAAAAAGTGAGAACCATACTGAAAATTTTACCTAGTACACTAAATGCCAAATCTAGTGACCTCACATCCTGTGATTCATTAATTGTTTAACTGAAATCCATTCTGTCGCTGTGCATTTGAAAAGTATGATGAAAGTGCAGCTAGGAGTGCATTCCTTGACCAAGGACAACAAGACAACCTGGCAAGTACGGACAGTGAAGAAGAGCATTTCTCATCCATGCTTTGACCCACAGACCAAAGTCAATGACATCATGCTACTGAAGGTCAGCAGTGCCATTCAATACATCATGTAATACCTATATAGCTCTAATATGACATTATTTACAAATCAGCCTAAACATTACGTCTGTAAACACATTTACAATGAAAATACAGAACAGTCACTGTGACAAGTTTTGTCTCTAATTTCTTCTGGCACAGCTGAACAAGGCAGTAAAGAAAACGGAGGCCGTGTCATTTCTCCACCTGCCAAAAAGAGTGGAGGTGGTCGCAGCTGGAACCACGTGTTCTGTGGCAGGATGGGGGGCCACCAAAAACGAAGGGAAAAAATCAGATGTGTTAAAATCAGCCAACATTACAGTTGTTGACATTGCCACATGCAATTCAAAGGAGTATTATAACTTCAGTCCTGTTATCACCAGGGATATGATTTGTGCGGGATCCAAGGGCGCCGAGCGCTCAGACTCCTGCCAGGTGAGCTATGAATGAACCTCTCTGTTGTTCTCTCGGGAGCAGCCAGGCAGCTGTTGACACATGGAAGGCCTGTCTGTTCATTTGCATTCGTTTAGTTGGATATATTCATATGACATGAACATACAGTATATGTTTGTGTGTAAATAGGAGTGTGTATTTCATTTTGTGTACATTAACATCTGTGTTTGAATGGTAGCATCTGTATCTGTTTCACTGCATGCCTCCCATGTGCAAGTTATATCTCTGTGTGGGTAGCACCGGGTCACTGCTCTCACAGCACCTAGGTGGTGTGAGAGGATGTGGGTTCAATCCTAGCTCAGTCTGTGTGAAGTCTGCATGTTCTCCCTGTCTCTGTGTGGGTTTCCTCTGGGTGCTCTGGTTTCTTCCCACAGTCCAAAGACATGCTGTTCAGGTTCCCCATAGCATGTGAGTGACAGAGGGAGTGTGTTTCACTGATGTATGGATGAGTGACCCATTGTAAGTAGTGTATCTAGCAGTGTAAGTCACAGCAGTGAATGAGGTGTGTGAGCTCATAACACTACATACGTTGGAAGTCAGTCTGGAGAAAAGTGTCTGCTTAGTGAATAAATGTCTATGCATTTTAATTTCAGTATTAATAAGTGAACTGAAAACATCTGAACTGAGTTTTTTTTCCCTTTCTGTGACAGGGGGACTCAGGGGGTCCTCTGTTGTGTAGGGGGGTTTTCAGAGGAATCACTTCCTTTGGAGTCAAATGTGGCATTAAGACCAAACCTGGAGTATATACAGCCCTCTCACAGAAATACATCGACTGGATCAAGAAAACTATCTACATAGAAGACTAACTAATGTTGTATCTTTTTTTACTGCTTTTCCGTTTGCCCTGAAAATTCTACCACACATAACCATTTAGTTTTGAGAAACTCTCTTTTAGTCTACAAAACGAAATCAGCCTCATTATTTTTACAAGGTATTGGTAGACGGTGGAGTTTAATGTGTTTTTGTTTGTTTGTGGGGGGGCGCGGTGGTGCAGTGGGTTGAACCACAGTCCTGCTCTCCGGTGGCTCTGGAGTTCAAGTCCCGCTTGGGGTGCCTTGTGACGGACTGGCGTCCTGTCCTGGGTGTGTCCCCTCCCCCCCACGCCCTGTGTTGCCAGGTAGGTTCCGGTTCCCCGCGACCCCGTATGGGACAAGCGGTTCTGAAAAGTGTGTGTGTGTGTGTGTGTGTGTTTGTTTGTGTCTGTACATATACACAAGTGTGTTTGTGTGCATGTAGATCAATTGAGAGAGTACTCAAAGTTTATTATGTACGTGTGGCATGTTTGATGAAAAACATAATCCTCTTCATTAAAAACTGTTCTATAAAACTCTGTGTTCTAGGAATCTGCTTTCCCTTTACAATTGAAAACACGCACACAGAAGCAGCTTGTCCCAGGCAGGGTCGCAGCAAGCCGGAGCCTAACCCGGCAACTCAGGGCGTAAGGCTGGAGGGGGAGGGGACACACCCAGGACAGGATGCCAGTCCGACACAAGGCACCCCAAGCAGGACTCAAAACCCAGACCCACCGGAGAGCAGGACCCAGTCAAACCCACTGCAACACCACACCCCCTATGAGAGCAGGACCTGGCCAAGACAAATTGAAAGCAGATATTCACATTTGGAATTTTTATTTTAAATGGCTGGTTTACATTTATCTAATATTTAGACTGATTTTAATTAAATATTTTACAACTCACTGATGTACAAATATGAAGTACAGATACATAAGGACCTGGGCTGGTAGCATCAGTGGTTGAACCAACCAACTTTCCACCAGCATCGTCATCCAGCTGCGCTATCTCGTGGACTACTAACCTGCCATACACATGCCTTCATGTTTACTCACTGCAAGTATTCTACTGGAAAATGTTACAGATCCAATGTTCAGGGCCTTCAAGAGGAAAAGGGCAAATTACGTTGGGCAAAAAATATTAACAACCCAGTAACAGTAGTATAACTCACTCAGTCACTTTCAATAACTGTTTGCCCTGGTCAGGGTCTTAGCAGTCCAGAGTCAATCCCAGAAGCACTGCATGTCTTGCTGGTGGGCAGCAGCACAAATACGATGAAAAATGATTAAGGGGTGAAGAGTGTAATAAATCATACGCTGGTTGGTTTTTTTGACCACTGTTCCACTGGTATTCAGCAGAACTGACCTTGCATAATGATGAGCGTAAACGGACGCAGCAGAGGCGGTGCGAGAACTGGCTGTGGGTTTGCTAAATGCACATTTTCGAGCCATTACAACTCACAGCAGCCCCAGCATCTGAGAAGCACCGCCATCATCGCTCACCTATCTTTGGCTCTGTGGTTTCACAGGAGGCCAGTGTGCATGAGGGGGAGCCTGCTGAGTTCACTGCAAATGCATGCGTGCTAATTTTTAAATCTATACAAACAGCTTGATATTCATCATTCAACAATCAAAACAAAAACCACTGCTTTCAGTTTCCAAGCGGTTTCATGTTAGAATGAGATAAATAACCATGTCTGCAGTTACAGCTGATCTTCCATTAGCTCTTTTGTGTTTTATTTTATTCATAGCAACTAGAAGCAACTAGTAGTAACTGAACACAACTTAGCAATAGAAAATTACCAAATAATAAAAATATGGAAATATCCACCCCAAGTCATGTATGTAGCTAGCATAACATTTTTGATGGCATAAAGTCGTGAAAAAAACATGAATAATAATGAATAATAAACATTAATTAAAATAACCGCTAATTGAGCTGGTCAGTCATGCATTTTTTCCCTTTCCCCACTTATATGTGTATATTACATCATTAACAGGAATGCTTTGCATGACTAATGCAGCGACTTTAGTCGTGACGGGCCAGAAACTCTGAGAAAAGAAGTGTGTGGTTTTGGTTACTGTTACAAACACACTTCTGAAGACTCAAAGGACCACCAGAGGTTGAAAAATGTGCTCTGGCCACCAACAGATGTTGACTAGGTGTTTTTACCATGGAATGACAAGTGTTAGGGTTAGTGGTTCACTAGTTGGTCTTCGGTATATATAACATTATTTATTTTCTCATGACATGGTTTTTGAAACAACTGAGGGCTGTTTTTATCTTTCAGCCCAATAATATATACACACACACACACACACATCTTCAGAGCCGCTTGTCCCATACGGGGTCACGGGGAACCGGAGCCTACCCGGCAACACAGGGCGTAAGGCCGGAGGGGGAGGGGACACACCCAGGACGGGACGCCAGTCCGTCGCAAGGTACCCCAAGCGGGACTCGAACCCCAGACCCACTGGACAACAGGACTGTGGTCCAACCCACTGCACCACCGCACCCCTATTCCAATAATATATAATGATATAAAATTACTCATTATATTATTGCTAATCTAATTACAATTTACTGCTACTCATAAGGCTACCAAATCAAATCAAAGTCTATTATCACCAAAAGTATGTTACACAACAAGTATTTCAAACTATTTGTTTAGTGTTCTCCTTTTTTGCTCACCACCTCAGTTTATGAGCCTAATTGCATCATCAGTAATAGGCAACTATCTTGATTTCTGTGTATTTGCTACTGGAGTATTTAGAGGTTCTATTATATCTATTTGGGATGCTTGTGCCAAAAATGTACAAGAATTTTGGCTTCAATTCTTTGGTGACGTCAGTTCTTTCTGTGCTGCACTTCAAAGAAGACTTTTATAAGTGACGAAAACCACATCCTTTTTTTCACTTCCGTTATATATACATATAAATATGATGTAAAAATGAACACATCAAACAGTCACAATGACAGTCATCACACCATTTGTCGTGTTTATTGCAGCTATCGTCCTTTGGCAAATACCAGGAGGTAAATATTTTTTCTGATGATAGTATTCAATTTAAAAAGCAGCAATGTCCTGTAAATAAACTGACAAAGCTATGCATAAATGACTAGAGAACTTGGACTCAGGGAGCAAGAAGAGCTTGTCAATATTTTACAACTATCAAATTATACAGAACTGAAATTTGCAGTGCATAGTTTACCATTGAATTGGATTTCTAACAAGATTCCAAATTCGTAGCCACACAGAGGAAGCACTATTACTGGATATCTTTGAGAGAATCCCTCAGAATATACAGGATGTGTAAACAACAAGCTACGTGTACTAAAGTTTTAAAAGTAGTAAAATATTAGTGCAGCAAAAACATTTTAATTTATACAACAGAATTCAAATACATTTTACAATGTACTGTTACTAATGTAGGTTACTCTGTTATCATGTGGGAGCATTTAATTGAATGTACTATGTTATTACCTATTTATGTAAAGTCATTGTCAATATTTGGTTAGTCTAGTAAAGTAAAGTTATGCATTGTGGGCATTCTGTTTGCCTAACAGATGAATGTGAAGAGATCATCGGTGGTAAGGAAGCTAAACGGCATTCCTGGCCCTCCCTGGCTCTGATCCAAGTGGACCATAAGCAGTGTGGAGGGGTTCTGATCAAGGAACAGTGGGTCCTGACTGCAGCTCACTGTAAAGGGTGAGTCAACCTGGAGCAAAGCTTGCAAGTGTGAGGCACCTTCGAAATTAGACTGGGCGTCTACAACGACCATAAAGTATTACTACCTATTGCATCTAAACTGGAAATACTACAGCAGTGATAATACATGATCTTATCTGTACATGTATCACCAGGACAGACATGAAAGTGACTCTTGGGGCACACTCCGTTTCCAAGAAGGAGAAAGAGAAACAGCGGTTCACAGTCTCACAGGCATTTCCTTATGAAAAATTCAACAACAAAACATTCAAAAATGACATCATGCTTCTGAAGGTACATTCAAGTGCTCATTTTTTTCCCTTCTCAAAATTTTTCTAACTTCTTTGCTTATGATAATGGTTTTTAGAACATTTTTCAAGTTAATTGTTTTACATTTCTGAAAATGAAAGTGAAACTGAGTAAAAAAAAATCTTTTCATTTACCAGCTGAAAGTGCCAGTGAAGACCAACCAGTACATCAAAACATTAGCACTACCAGCTGAAGGGAAAGACATCAAAGTGAAGACCACCTGCAGAACTGCTGGCTGGGGTATCACTAACATGAAGAACAAGAAGGGCTCAGACAAACTGATGGAGGTGGACATCAGTGTTGTTAGCAGAAAACAGTGCCAGACATATTACAAGAAAACAGTTATTACCAATAGCATGCTGTGTGCATGGGATAAGGATGGGAAGAAAGACACCTCCCAGGTAAAAAAAAAAAAAAAAAAAAAAAAATTCTCATCCCAGTCAGTTCCTCCTAAGCATCACATATATACATTTAAGATGGATTTGGTATAGGGAGAAGGTAAGTTTGTATTATTGTTAGAGATAAGTGAATGTGAGTGGCTCAGCTACTGAGAATATTCATCCCAGTAACAGGCTCACGTCTGACAGTAGTCTGCACCTGGGTTTCTGCCTATTGAGTTTTAATTGCTCTGAGTAACTGCGTCACTGACAGCTGCTGCAGCACTGCTGTGTCATGAGCCTACAAGAACCTACTCACCATTATGAAGACATGCTGCATTTCACATTGTCAGTTACTTTCTTATCTCCTACTATTTGTCTGACATGTTTCAAACCCTGAGAACTGCATGCACTTTACGGTAAAAAAGACAGTCATGCACAGTGGGATGACCAACTAAAAAACTGAGCAAGAAGCTGTGAAAAGATAACATAAAGGGCTCAGCAGGGCTCAGCAAGTGTTTCAGGTTATGACTTACCATAGGCACTATGGCTTTCATTCATTCATTCATTTCATTTCAAGTTAGTAGTATGGTTTCTAATAGTCTTTCCCTTTCTTTAGGGTGACTCTGGTGGGCCACTGTTATGCAATGGAAAGTACGCTGCCATCACCTCATTTGGTTCAAAATCTGGCGAGGCACCCGGTGTTTACACCTTGTTGACAACAAAATTCATCAAATGGATTCACAAAGTCACTGGAGGAGCAGAGTAGGTGTCTGTGCAGTGGGCCAAATATGGATGCACTTTTATTTACAAAGCCCACTTACACATTTGGGATTCAGTAAAACTCTCAAAGCAGAATACAGGTTCATTAAGTAACAGTAAATGTTAGTGTCAATTAGATTTAAAAGCTTCTTGCATTTGTCCAAGAAACATTTTATTTGAATGTGTGGTATTCAGCTGACTGATATCTTTCCCTATTGCATAATACAAATATAAGCTATCATTTGTTATTGTGTATGGCTTTTTCAATTCAATAAAAGAGACTAATCAAATAATACTGATTTGAGTGGGGGCATGATTAAAGGTGGGGATCAGGTGCAATGCCAGTTAAGAGTCACTTCTTAGCAGCACTGAGACGGACTGGATCCTGGCAATGGAAAGCGGCTCTGGGAAAGTGGAATGTCACCTCTCTGGTGGAAAAGGCACCTGAGACTGGTGATTCTCTGCTGTGAGAATAGTCAGTTGATATGATTTGGGCATGTCATGTAAAACTGCCCTCTTGCCACCGCAGTTGTAGCTATACCAGGAATGATGACCTCTTGGAGAGATTATATCTCTCAGCTGACCTGGGAAAGCCAAAGGATCCACCAGAAGTTTCTGTGGAAAGGAAGGCTTAGCCCTGCCAGTTCAGCCTGGTACTACCACGACCAGGACACGCAGAAAGAAACGGACTGAATCTATACATTCTCCAGCTTTCTTCTTGCATACAGGCAAAGGGAGGGTTGAAAAAGTGTGAGAAAGCCCTTTGTTCTTTATACCTTGACAATAGCTACCAGATAACATCAGACTATTTCTGCTCCTTGGAAAGAAACAAAAAAATCAGTCTCTATTGAAATTGCTATATCGTATATGGGGAATATTCTTGAGGATCTACATAAAGGAATAGCTATATTCACCTGTTCCAACAAAGTTAAAAGTCTAGACACCTGACAATGGAAAAAAAGACTTGGAATTAAGCAAATGACACTTCAGGCTTAAAACCATTTTTGTTGGAATACACATTTTTTATATACTGTAGTTTCCTAGACATTTTTTTTTTTTTTAATTGTCACTGCAACCATTTTGGTATATCAATAAGCTATAGCATGAATATTGACTTATTATCACAAATTATGACAGTTTCACATTTATAAGTATATTTAAATAGCTATGTTTTCAGAGGGATATAGCAGTTGATGACTCCAAACAGGAAGTAACAGTCCAGAAGTGTTTTACGATTTGACAAAGGAACATTGGATTTCACAAAATTGAAATTTTACATGGAGAGTTACATTTCTTTTATAGAAGATGAATTCAAACTCTTTTGTCTTAAATATTGCCTCCCATAAAAATACATGAACAGCTGTTCTGTAGGGGATCTGCCTGAACCTGTTAAAGAGTTAAATGAATAACACAATGTGATCTTAGTTCTGATGGATTGATATACACATATAGCTGGGTAACATTTAAGGATGTAAATATGTACGAGGTCCGAATGTCCTGAATAAATAAAAGAAAGGGTTAAATAATTCACATTGCAATATTCGTATTTCTTGCAGGTGGCACGGTGTGCTCACAGCCCCTGGGTGATACAAGAGAATGTAGATTCAAACCCCCACTTAGTCAGTGTGGAGTCTGCATGTTCTCCTCATGTCTGTGTAGGCTTCCTATGGTTGCGCTGGTTTCCTCCCTGCAGTCCAAACACATGCAGTTGCTAGAATTTTTTACTCTAAATTGTATTTAGTATATGAATGGGTGAATGACTGTGTATGTATGTACTAACTGGCATCCTGTCTAGGGTATACCCCCCTGAAGCCCAGCAACACAGCCCACAAGGCTGGATGGGGAGGGGACACACCCAGGACAGGATGCCAGTCTATCGCAAGGCACCCCAAGCAGGACTCAAACCCCAGACCTGTCAGAGAGCAGGACCCAGTCAAGCCCGGTGCACCACCACGCTGCATAGGAAGCGTAACAAAGTAAATTCATTCACTCACTCATAAACACTAAAACTAGGGGCTATTTGAATCCACCAAATTCAACTGAAATGCATGTCTGAGAAATGTGGGAAGAAAACAGAGAATATTGTTCCTTTACTCATATATCTAAATATTTTTATTTAATCAAATGTCCCTCTGGGTTATTATTCAAATGTAGCCATATATGCATTTTAACTGAGGCAATACCTGTTACAACTGAGCTCAAGTAAAGTAAGTCACATTACTCCTTCTGCAGAAAAAAGAGAGCTGAGGGTTTCGGTGGTGCTAGGAAATACACTGGTGAGCAAGAAACCCGGAGAGCCGAGCCTCAGAGACCACCAGCTAATGTGACTCAGTAATGTTTCTGAGAAGGTGGAGACACAACACCCTTTCCTGAGAAAAGATTAACATTTAGTCAGCAAACCTTGTTTCCTTTGCCGTCACAGAATGACCCAAAAGTTTAGAAAAACTGGCCCTCAGCTTCAGAGGGAGCACGAGGGACCATGTCTACCCCACCACTGTCATTACCACATGTATGAGAATATTTGCATTGCTGAATGTCTGCACATACATACAAGAGTGAGCATTTCTGCATAGGCGAGAAATCTTATGTCTGCACTAGTGGGGGCGTGCAATGAGTCAAAGCATGCATGTTTCAGCTTGTTCAAGTGCATACCTGTGAGTGTGTTTATGACCCCATCTTTAATTTGCCATTATGATATTATGCAGTGGAAGAACTATTACTCGGTCTCCTCTAATTGCTCACTGAACTGGTCCGAAAGTTTCCAAACACAGGCCTGATGGTCCGACCCAGCTGTGAAGACACGGGTTCCACAGGGACTCGGCGCGATATGCAGGACACGGCCTTTATGACCTGACAAAAAACAAAATTGCATCACTCTAATAAAGAATAAGCTGAGATCAGACACCTGCAATGGCATCATAAACCTCAACATAAAGTACATGAGCAGGTCTTCTGCCGTTCTTAAGGCATTCATCTGACCTGCATAGCATCTTCCATAGGCATCCCAAAACATCTATTTCAGGCTCAGTATGAGCATAATGAAATTCAGATTTCCAAATATTGCCCTATCAGTTAATTAAAGAGATTACAAAAGATTCTGGTCTGTCTGTTTATCTTTTCATCTTACATATTTTTGCTGCTATTATTTGGTTTCTGTTTCGTATGTAATCTGCTTTCATTTGCTTACCACTTACCCACTTACCAAATCTGAGGAGAACTGTCAAACTTTCCTCAAAGAGACAGACATGGTTAAGCTGCTAAACATATATAACACCAAAGGCCAAAAAGATATGATCTTTTGCACAGTCATAACATGAAACAGCTCAACTGCCAAAGTTGAAACTTAACAGATTACTTATTACAATAACTAAGAGAGAAACAAAGCATATAAATTGCTTAGGATACCTTTCATATTCTCCAAAAGCTGGCTTGTGCAGATGTTTGGCTTTTTAATGTTGATTTTCTTTTTTATTTAGAGTTACATCACATTCTAGTTTGGGAAGTGAAGGAATGAGGGGACAATCAAACGCAGGTCGTTAACTTTGTTGCCATACTGAACGTGATAAATATGACTATGAATCAAACAGAAACTAAGTATTCAGAAACTCCAACAGAGGTGTAAAACAGACCAAATTGTTGTTATACCAGTAATTTCAATATTGAAAAAACCATATAATGCAAATTATTCACAGAAACCTTACATTCCAATAAACAGATCAATGCTGTGCTGTTAAAGAGCTGAAACAAAAGCACTATTGCCTTATAGCATCTGACATGTGGGATTTTAGGTTCTGACCACAAAATCCTCTGAAGTGGTGTTTCAGTGATGAGGTGAGTGTTGTTTCAGTGATGATAAAGCGTGATGTTTCCTTCACGACAAATTACAACTCAACTGCCATGGAAGAGCCAGAAAAATAAGGCTCATTAAGGCAGATGTTTAATTTTTTCCTCTTTCACTAGAGAACAAAATTCTGCACACTAACCATGGAGTTCAGCTAGCTGGGTGAGAGTGGGAACCTTCCAACTGCTGACATGGTAATGAGGAAGACTGTGGCCTGTGAGAATCTCTTGACTCCGTGGCAAAAAGCACAATGAACATACCTGCGGTAGGAATATGGAAATAGAGGAATCAACCATTCAACCATCAAGAACTGTCAATCATCAGTCAAACAAAGTGACAAGCATCCTGCCGAAAAGCTGACAAAGGGTAAGATGCAGGAAGTTTAAACACACACACACACACACATTTTCAGAACCGCTTGTCCCATATGGGGTCACGGGGAACCGGAGCCTACCCGGTAACACAGGGCGTAAGGCCGGAGGGGGAAGGGGACACACCCAGGACGGGACGCCAGTCCGCTGCAAGGCACCCCAAGCGGGATTTGAACCCCAGACCCACTGGAGAGCAGGACTGTAGTCCAACCCACTGCGCCACCGCACCCCCCTTGAAGTTTAAACATTAATGTAAATATACAAGGTATCAGGCTTTTTTTCATACCTCAGTTATCCCCTTTTCAGTAAGGCATAAGTTTTTACAGCCAATTAATCACCTGTGAGTTTGACTGAGCTGACTGCAGGCACACTCCTGTGCACGTATCCCAAATCCTCAAAGTCCTGTCCTGCCTGCCACCGCCCACTGCAAGAAGCTCCAGCTGCCAAGGACACCAGCAAAGGGCCTGAGGTAGCCAATACATAAAGTCAGCACTCAGACATGGTTACACTCTCAAATATTAGTAGATCCTAAGGATGCTGAATGAATGAATGAATCCTAAGGATTTCATTACCAAATAATACATACTTCCATTTAAAACATTACCAATATGTAAAATGCCATTTCTGTTAGCATGGTCCAGTTGCTTAGCTTAATTAAATGGGCTAAAAGCTGAATAAATATGAGGTCAAAAAAAATTTAGACCAAATGTAATAAAATTCAACTCTCACAGTGTGGAGAAACGTATTAAATTCATTTAAACATTGTTTTGTTTCTTTTTTTCAGAGGCTCGACATCAATTCTGCTGCCCATGAATAAGCTAGGCTGCCAATCGAGGCCACACAAAATTCAACTTTCACTGGTCACTGTACAGAGAACTGTTATCCCTTGATGGTATTAACACTAAGCCTGCTTGGCAACTTCTTCAAGGTTTTCAGTCTAAGGAAGAACTTCTCCGGAAGTGTACTTAAGTACAAGTAAAGGAGGCCATGTCACTATCATATTTATGATCTCCCTCTGGTTATTGTGTCTATAAAGTGGCAAATGTCACACGCAGATTGTATCTACAGACATACACACAGAACAAATGACTTTTATGTTTATACAAATATTTAGTAAAGGGTTAAGGAATCATAAAAAAAAAAATATTGTTAAAGCTTATGTTCTGTTTTGTGTTGATGGACACACTATGTCTATTGATAAATAGTTCAAACTTCTGCAAGAATGGGTTGTAGCCTGAATTTTGACCAATTTATCTGTTCTGTTCTACATCAGTCTGTTTCCACTTGTATTGACCCATTTTCCAGAGTTGTTGCTGGTAGAGTAAGACCAGAAAAGTCTTACTTTGACTGCCGTTAGATGCTGTCTAGTTAACAAAGGCAGGCACTTCTGTGTGGTGCCAGGATCATTAGGCCAGATGCTGAGAAGACCATCAGAGGTACCACTGGCCAACTTGGTACCATCTGGACACCACTGTAATCCACATATGCCTTTCTGTTGCTGAATCCATCCAACCACGGGTATGGCCACCCGAACATCATGATGATGGATGAATCCCAGGAGCGAGCCACTGTCAGAGACAAAGAGATGTTATATATCAGAACATGTATGACTGTACTCAAAATGACACCTCTCACTATATTACAATATTCATCAACATGGCTCTAACCATCATAATGCAATATAAGTTTTCAACAGAGTTCTCATAGAAAAAGTATTTCATTAAAAGTTATTGACTGTTGATTGCCTGGCAGTTCTAATGGTGTAAGAGAACAGCTGAAATACAGAGAAAAAATAAAAACACATACAGACAAATAAAAGACACACACAAGAGCAATCCTACCTGCTGAGGATCTGTTGGTTAAAGCTGAGAGATCCCACCAATGACAAATGTCCTGTTACATTCCTGATGTTGCTCTTGTATTCCACATCCCACAGCTGAAGGGAATACCAGTTAGTGACACCTTTCCTATTTTACTTAAGTTGTTCTGCTCATCTAACAAAGTTACAAAGGCTAGAGTCTGCCCTCCCCAACAAAATCTTAGAGTTTGGCCAGAATAGGATCCTCAAAGACAGGTTTACCTGTATCTCTCCATCATGTTTCCCAATGGCAAGAATGTGGCCATCTTTACTCCAGGCAACAGAAGAAATAGAGGACCAGGAGTATAAAGAGGAAGTAAAGGACACCAAAGTGGTTGGCGGTCTGACATGAAGGCTCCCCTGCAGTGCTTGGACCTCAGAATTCCATACATATACAGTGGAGCCCAAACCCAGGGCTACCAGACTCTGCTCACTCCAGGCAAGAAGGTTGAGGTCTGAGGAGGGCATATTATGTAAATGGAGACATTTTGTGATTGTAAATGTATCCTGGCCAGTTTACCATGCAGTCAGCATTTAAGACTAAACACTTTTTAATATCCCCCATCACAGTGCAACTCACATTCATTTTACTACAATGTTTGATTCTCCTGTTGCACCTGATGGAGGAACACAACATTGTCTCACACAACACAGCACTTTGAATAGGAGTTTGCTTGTTTTATTTTTAGTCATTTTAAAGTAGACTTTAATGTTGCTTCATGCTAATAAAAGACAATAAAATGAGCTGGCATCCATGCATTTTGCATCAATCCCGATGTCTGCAGTACAGAGGAAAAAACACTGTGCTATATGAGCTGCAGATAAAAAAAAAGAAGTCTTACAGAGGATTTTAAGCTCTTTTTTAACTTTATTTACTGCTTAAATAGTGTGTAACCCATGAATAAATTAAAGAATTAAGCTGTATTAAGATTTTATTAATTGTGATGTAGTGGGTAGACTCAGATTCAAATTACAATCTGACTTCCAATGGCAACTGTGTTTGCAAGTTGAGCTACAAGTGTACAACAACAACCCCAACCTACCAGAGTAAATAATTGTATAGAAAATCTAAATGGCCTTTGTTTCACTCACAGTAGTCATCCTGCATTCCAGGGACAGCCAACCGTAACTCCAGTTCAATATGACTGCAAGGCATGCTGGGAGGTGTCTCAAGGACACTGAAGGGCCACAGTTGGGAACTCTGAGCTGAAAAAACAGCCAAACACTCTGAAATGAACATGTCTTCTCTCCTTTTTAATACAAGTCATTTTGATCAAATGTCTGGAAACATCATGTTTCTTCATCTCCTCAACCTTTGTGTTATTGTCTTTACAACTACATTTTTTTTCCCTTTGCCAACCTCTACTTCAGATTCTGATACCATAATTTCAACATGTGGTAACAATGCAAAGAAAAGGTTAAGGCTACTATAACCTGGATACTACCATAATCATGGGCAGTTTCTATTTCTGACACAGCTGTAGAGGGTTTGATGGACCCTTTGTTGCCCATCATTGTGGGACGTGGAGAGCTAACCAACAGAAACAGTAAACTGCACCACGGTCCACGCTCTGCCTACTGCATGACAGCTCACTATACGATGTCCTTCACTGTCTCTTCAGATGTAAAAACAAAATACTGTTTTCAGTGATGGATATTGAGAGACTGCTCAATAGTTCAGGATTGTTTATGTTTCCCAAACAGAAAAAATTCTTCTTTGACTACACTGAGATACTTAGAAGTGTAACATAATTCAGCAGTCATTGCTGAAACAAAAACTTTTCAGCTAGAGTCTTTAGGCTGACTTTTCCTTTCAGAAGGGACATGATGTAAAAGTTCCAAACATGCTGCCTGTATTCATGAACCACAAAACTGAATGACTGTCTGTAGGACTCAGGGGCAGCAGGCAGCATACTAGTTGGAGGTGCCACCTTCCACTCAAAGAACCCAAGTTCCAATCTAATCTCCTGTTGTAGTACCCTTGAGGAAGGTACTGACACTAGGTAAAATACTGTAAGTAACAGTATAAATCAGGAGGAAAGTGTCAGTTAAACAAATAAATTAAATTTAAATTCATGGCAGTGTCACCATTCAGTTCACATGTTCTTGACCCACTGTGATCATTAAGAGTCCTGTTAGATTTCAGGGACTAATTGTTAACCCATCTCAGTATTGTAGTAATTTGTGTGGAGCTTAATAATGCATCACTCTAAAATGAATAAGATCTGTGGCTGTGCGACTGGATTTGCCCTCTTACAGTTCTCTGAAGTTCTTGGAGAAAAGCTATGCTATAACTGCAAAAGTACCACCCTATTGTCCTGTTCCTTCAAGACTCACCTTCAGAACCTTCAAATTCCTTCCAAATGCAGGTCTGCAGTCAAAAAAATTCTAATTACAATCCAAACCAGTGGCGTAATGGATACAAAAATCATGGGTGTAGCGTGTTCTGTACTGCAGCTAGAACTGCAACCTTGTTTGAATACATGATTTGTGTGATTTTTAAGTACCTCTTCAGTAGTTTTTATTCCATTTATACGCGCTTGACAAGATTCCCGTGACTTTCCAAATGCTGCTGAAACAGTGCTGTCCGCATTCTCCCTCCCTGGTTCTTGCTCCATATCTGTAAATGAAACATCTAAATAACACAAACTAGCCTATGACAGCTTAAAAATATCTGTGTATAGAAGTTTATTCTACAGTACTATTTTCTTAGCAATGCTATGGAAGTAGGGGGGGCGGTGGTGCAGTGGGTTGGACCAGGTCCTGCTCTCCCGTGGGTCTGGGGTTCGAGTCCCGCTTGGGGTGCCTTGCGGCGGACTGGCGTCCCGTCCTGGGTGTGTCCCCTCCCCCTCCAGCCTTACGCCCTGTGTTGCCGGGTAGGCTCCGGTTCCCCGCGACCCCGTATGGGACGAGCGGTTCTGAAAATGTGTGTGTGTGTGTGTACTATGGAAGTCAGTTCTCTTTCAAATAATGAAAACTAGGCCTATGTAAAATATTCTAGACCGTCAAATTAGAATTGTAGTTGATTCTGGGCAACATAATGGCCAGTGGAAAACTAAACACGTCAGTTTCAAATTGAGACAGCTGTTTTCACACATCTTGTGATGTACCTGGACACACCATCAGTGATGTAACCTGAGGTCATCAGGTGTTTTAGGTCTTTCAACATCAGACACCCTTTCCCAGGCGACCCAGCCGGGGTTGATCAGTCTCCAGCTTGTGTCCAGGTAGCACTACTTCCCCAAGGGTCAGATCTTCGCATCCACAGCCACCTTGAGGCAGTTTCTGTGGTTTTTCTTACAGCCATGTGCTTCTCCGCACTATTGATGCCCAGAGAGGTAAACATCCTGCAGAAGGATTAGCCTGCAAACCCTCTGTAGCCAGCTTCAATGGGTTCGCACTTTGTCCTCCAGCCACTGTTGTGACAATGTTCCTCAAGCTCCTCAACAAGCTCCTCAACCTCTCTTCCTTTCATTGGCTTCAGATATCTGATCTTCCCAAGGTATGGTCAGTTCCAGGAGGATGATCTATTTGGAGGATTGGGAGAGCAAAAACATGTCTGGTCTCAGCATCGTCACTGCAATATCTTGTGGGAACTTGAGCTGCCTGTCCAGGTCAAATTTAAGCTCCCAGTCATGTCCTGTGGCTAACAGGCTTGTGCAGGGAAGTTTGGCTGCTGGTGGTTTCTCTCTGGCTCTTGTCAAGGCACCTAGCTTAGTTCTTGTAGGGCGGAGGCACTTGATTAGAGTCATCCCTCTGTAGATGTCATCTGCTATTGCCCTCAGAACTTGGTCATGCCTCCAACGGTAGTGCCCCTCACTCAGGACCTTCCTGTAGCTGCTCAATATATGCTCCAATGTATTTCTCTTGGCAAAGAGGGCATGCTAGACTCTCTACCTTTCCCCAGCAGAACAAGTTGAACGGGTTTGGTAAAACATCGTAGATAACCTGGATCAGGAATTTAATGCGGTGAAGAGCAGCATTCCACAGCTCATTTCCACAAGACCTTGTGCTCCACGGCTTGATTCCACTTTGTCCAGGCTCCCTGCTGTTGAATTCCAACTACTTTGCTGGTTCGCTCCTCTTCGACTGCTTCCTGCACTTCCTTCTGGACCAGACACCTCCTCTCATTCCTATGAATCTTATTATAACATGGTGTTCTGCTACTGCCAAGACCGACCTTTCCCTTGGCTACCACACCCACTAGCACACTGTGCTTAAGTCGGGATTCAGCTGCTTCCACAGCCTCTGCCACCCTCGATTTCCATCCTGTTCTGACTTTGATACCAGTTTGAGAAACTTTTGGGTCACGGTACTCGTTGTATTGCAGTAGCTCCCTTGCACGGCTCTGTGAACTCCTCATCCAGACTGCTGATGGAGAGCTTCAGCTTGTTGTTCTGACTCAGGAGGTTTAGCCACTAACTATAAAACTCACTTTCATCAAGTAATATACTACAATAGCTGCAGAGCAAACAGGCTGAAGCCTGAATACAGTAACCTATCTGTTTTCGAAAACAAAGTCAAAAGCTCTCAGATTTATGTATATGACATACACCTTGCGTGCTTTTAAATATATGCATTTAGGCCTATAGTGATCTGCTAGAATTTAACAGAAAGGCTCTGACCTCGAAGAGGGGATGTTTCCTGGGAGGGAAGATGCAGTTGATAGTTCTCCACACCGTGCGGTGGAGAGTCAAGCGACAGCCGTTGACAAACGTCGTCATATTCGGTGGTGCAGCGATGGCGCCATGTTGTGGCCGCCAGACTACTCGCGCTGGGGATCTCACTGGAAAACCGTCTCACACGGCTGCACGGGCTTTCTGGAGAATCTGCAGCATTCTGTGAGCAAAGATTATTTTCTATTTCAAACATGCTCAGCCTATAAGTGTTACAACAATATCTCACAGACAGGTCCTTTAGATGCAGTATTCAGGACTCTTGTCAATGACAGTGTATTAGTACAGCTAATACACTGTCATTGACAAGAGTCCTGAATAGCTTCACTAAAATATGACACTTTATACATCAATGTAAGCTAAGCAGCAACAGCAACTAAAATGACTTTCTGCACTTGGGGTACTTTGAAGCCAGTTATTCATTAATTCTTTGTTTATTACCAACTTGGTAATTTTTTTAAAGCAAAGAATTACCTATCACCTATTTCTATAGGCCAGTATTTCAAGCTTCGTCAGAGTTTGAGCAAAAGATAAATATATCCAACAAATGTATCCATTTGAATGTCAATAAAAGTACACATTACTTTCGCAGTCTAAACTTTTATGGACATTGTGTCTAAAGGCAATGTTAGAATCCCAGAGTCAGTGACCGACTGAAGGTGGCTTATGTTATGTATTTATGAAAACAGAACTGTTCTTATTTCATTAAGGTTTTTTTCTTCAATTACAGGTCATTGGCCTTTAACATTGTTGAAGAGCAATGGTCTTTTTTCAGCATTTTAGTGGACCACGGCCTGTCCTGGAGATATGTGACAAGAGGCAGGATACACCCCATACACAACCTCTCCAGTACACACACACACACACACATGCAGTGCAGGCAATTCCAAGTCAACACTTGAAACACATGTCCCTGGATTGCAGGAAACCAGAGCACCTGCAGGACATCCGTGCAAACAGGATTGGAACATGCAACGTGCACACCGACTGGGTTGCATTCGAACCCACAGGGCAGGAGCTGTGAGGCCCCAGTGTTGATCTGCAACCGCAGCAACGCAACACCCCAGCCAGTCACAGTGGTGTTAAAACTTCAGAAACTGTACCACACGCGTGTTCTTACACCTTATGAATATGAGAACTGTATGGTCTTAGAGAGGTGTGTTATTAAAATGCCTGCACAATTCACGATGCATCAGCTGGAAGAAAGAGCAACGCAAAATACTTCGCGGCAAACGTCGAAGACTGACGGGTTTCGCGCATGATTCAGTAGAAAGGTCTGGAAGGTTCTGCGGGAACGCGCGCGCTCTCGCCGCACTTCCCTGTAACCCGACGCCTTCGCGCTGATCTCGCGGACGGGGAGTTTCTCATCCGCTCATCCAACATGGAGCCCCTGCTAGGATACCCCGTCAAGTCGTCGGTGCCCAAGGCTCGGAAGCTGATCCTCTTCCTCAGTACGGCGTTATGTGTGGGGACTTTGTTTTTACTACAAACCAAAGTATTCAAACCCAGGAAAGCGAAGGACTTCTATTCCTTCGAGGTGCGGGATATCCGGGGGAGGACTGTTTCTCTGGAGAAATACCGAGGAAAAGTAAGTTTTTCTCTGACTGAGGCAGCAGCGCCGCGGCCGCGCAGCTGCGTTTCGTGTTTTGCTTGTCGCGTTGAGTTCTAGTGGCTTTTGTTTTAGTCTCCGTTAGTGTAAAAAGCATGGTTACCATGATGGTAACTGCACTCCGAGTCTCCGTGCGCCCTCTTTTCGTCGTGTTCGTGTGGAAACGCACTCGGACGGGCCGCCTCGTCTCTCCCCCCCGCAGGCATCTCTGGTTGTCAACGTGGCGAGTCACTGCGAGCACGCGGAGCGCTCTTACCGCGCGCTGCAGGAGCTGCACCGCGAGCTGGGCACGTCACACTTCAACGTGCTCGCGTTCCCCTGCGGACAGTTCGGCGACACGGAGCCGGGCAGCAACCGCGACATCGAGGCTTTCGTCAAGTCCAACTTCGGGGTCACTTTCCCCATCTTCAGCAAGGTTAAAATAATGGGCTCGGAGCCAGATCCAGCTTTCAAGTACATCACGGGTGTGTGCACCGCTACCTTTTTGTCAGGGGCTCTTTCAAATTGTTGCAATTATAATGTTTGTTTAGCTGATGTCTTTCACAGCGACTTACAGTATACGCAGCCTAAGCCTTGCAGTGATTTAACGATTTATGCAGTAGAGTATTCCTGCTGTGGGGGTGCAGCGGGCTTGGCTGGGCCCTGCTCTCTGGTGGGTCTGGGGTTCAAGTCCTGCTTGGGGTGCCTTGTGATGGACTGGCATCCCCTCCTGGGTGTACCCCCCTCCTTCCAGCCTTGCGTCCTCTGTGGCTGGGTTAGGCTATGGTTTGCTCTGACCCTGCTTGGGATGAGCAGTTTCAAACAGTGTGTGTGTGAGCATTCTTACTGTATCAATTAAGAGTAAACTTGGTAATCACAGTGCTACAGTAGGAGTGGGATGTAAAGGTGGGGTCTTCAGATATGCCCATCTTCTACGCTAACTGCTGTCCCCCGGCTTTGTGACATAATGACACTCAATGAAGGTGTGTTTTGGCAGATTAATAAAGGGTAACATTATTATTGAATGCTTGTTCTCATGTTTCCCATATCATCAGATTCAGTCCAGAAGATGCCAAAGTGGAACTTCTGGAAGTTTCTGGTGAACCCAGAAGGCAAAGTGGTGCGGTACTGGAAGACCGAGGAACCAATGGAGCAGATTCGGCAGGAGGCAGCAGCACTAGTGCGAGAGATCATCCTGAAGAAAAGGGTGGAACTCTAACTGGCATTTTGTCATGATCCAAAGACATGTTGCTCAAATGAATTTAGTGTTTTTTCAGTTCCAAGATGTATTTATCCACTTTGAAGCATTCTGAGCCCAGCCACCTGATCTATGGAATGATTATGTCCAATCAGACTGGCCAAGCCATACAGGGAGTCTTTGAATAACCACTTGCCTGCATTCCTCTGGTACCGTTGCCTGAATAGGGACCCATTTTTGGTCCGAATCACAACAAATATCTAATGCCTGAAATTCATGGGATAGCCATGGAAGCTTTTTCAGGAATGTAGAAACAAGCAATCTGAAGTCACATAAAGGGTCATGAAAGAATACAAAGGTCTTTAGGGATTAGTCCGTTAAATACAACAATTTGTATAGTACAGTAAGTGACTACATGGAAAATTGAGCAATTTGACAGAAGTGTCAGCGTAACATTTTGACATGCGGTGTGGAATTAATGCATTTATGTGAAGAGGGTGTTTCTGGGCTGAAACTACAGTACATGACCCTAGTTTCAAACCTGCAGTATTTTTGCTCAATGCCTCTAGGTTATGAGCCATTCCAGGCTTACTGTTTCTTTTATTCACTGCAAACCATTTCAGTGGCACTTTGATATCATGGTCTAGTTAGTAGATTGGATAGATTTTTTTTTTTTAACTGAGGGTCCACATATTAAGTTGTTTTGTTTTGCCTTTTTTAACTGTAACATTTGACAGCTGAACTCTATTGCCCTTTTTTACAGCTTCAGATAAATTAGAATGATTGTGGCATCATCGTGTTTGTATGCAAGTTTTATTGCATACAGTTTTGCTGTTATGACATAAAGCAGTGTAAGTTACCTTGCTGAATAAGGTGTGTGGGCTGATAACACTACATAGAGTTCATTGTAAGTTGCTTTGGAGAAAAGCATCTGCTAAATAATACATTTTTAATTTTTGTTTTTAAATAGATTTAATATTTTCCTTGTTTATTGTATTAGCACTTGCTCCCACCAACTAAGACTTTGAGTGCTTAACAGAATAGTGCACAAAAGGAATGGTACTGAAAAGTAGCATTAGTAATAGGAATGATACCCAGTCATAACAAATTCAATTGTTTCTGCAGTTTTTTTTTGTTTTGTTTTGTTTTAATTATGGCATTTAAATATAGCATAATGAATAAATGGAGAAACACAATTTCAAAACTAAACTTTTGCGTGTGTGATTTGGGAATAACCCAATTCCATTGATGCACTGTATTACAGGTAAACACGGTCAAAGTTGTGGTTAAAAAAAAAAAAAAAAAAGGATGCTGGTGGTCCAGGTGGAGATCAAAGGTGAAAGACTACAGTGCTGGAATAGAAGCTGAGCATTCTAAAGTACTTTTGAAACAGAAGTGCAAAGTATCGTAAACTGCATATTCTTTCTCTGTTTCCAGATGCTTTTGCAGTTGTTTGCGATACATTACGGTTCTGGTACGGTCTGGACTACTTCATTTTCTAGAGGGTGCAGTTGCGCTGCGAGTGTCGCTGTTGTTTCTCCACATCTAGACGGTGGGAGGGGATGTGGGTTCGATCCCATCTAAGTCTGTGGATAATGCCAGAGATGTGGGAAGTTTTAATTGAGCGACTTAAAGTTTCCTAGACGGCACAGTCAGCCGACCTGAGCAGCGGACTTGTTCCTTCTCACATCTGGCCGCAGTAACACAGTTTTCGCTGCCAGCTCTAGGAGAAGCGGCACTCCGGGATTGAAGGAACAAGTCGAATCTTGATTGGTTGACTAAGTCACGTGGAGACGGTAACGTATCGGATTGTCCTCTATTGGGGGCGTGTTTCCCATTCCGCGGCTAAATTAAAAATTGAGCGATATCAACCACGTGTGTCCGAGCCTGCGACGTGTCATCTCTTTTAAACTTTGAATCTGTCTTGAACAGTTTGTGTGGAACTTTAAGATGTTTCTGCAAGGAAAGTATGGCGGCGGCACGGTGAGCAGCGCTGTTTTTCGGCGTAGACGACCGTTCTATACCCCAGAGAATGTGCGGACTTGTGGGTTTCCTTCGGGCGCTCCGGTTTCCTCCCGCAGATGTGTGGGTCGGGTGAATTGGTGGCTCTGAATTGTCCGTTGTGTGTGCTCTGTATGGCGATTGACCGTTGGTGGTGTATCTAGCGTTCCGCGTCCTCAGATGAAAGGTGTTAGCTACATATTCATTGTAAATCGACAAGCATCCATAAATGTATAATTATGTGCTGCGAGTTTTTTAGTAGGTGATTAGCCCCCCATCTCAAATAAGGCTACTTCAATGAAAATTCTGAGTGAAGAAAAAATGGCATTTTTAACCAAAATTTGCATAATGAGTATGAAACTCTTACAGGGAGTAGCAGAAGGACAAATCACTTCAGATTCAGACTGTAGATTACAGTTCAAAGTATGTGCCTTGGTGACGTTAAGCACCACATAAGGCGAGCAGAAGGGGGTGTGACTTTTCCTGCACATGTTGTCAGGTACCTGGGTCAGCTGCATGGCTGGAGTGGGGTTCACTTTCAGCCTGGGACTTAGATACTGCGCACTGAAACACTATAACCAATCTGCTAACGTACACTTATAACGGTAGTGTGGTATACCGGATGTAATATTTGTTGAAGATAAGTAATGGTAAAATAAAGTAATTTCACAAATCATGGCACCTTGAATGCACACCCTGATGTGGAAGTGCTGTATAGCTGCTGAATTACATACAGCCAGCTAATACTACACTGCCTTATCAGGATACACGTTCCTCCACCATGGAGTGTGTCAGACACCTGGACCGTGCACTCTGTATTCAGTAACATGTTACCACATACTTACCACATATATAAATGTGCACAGCAGACTTAGGGGACTCGAGGATGCATCCGACACGTGTTCTGTGCACATCCCAATGTGGGAGTGCTGTATTGCTGCTGAATTCTGTACAGCCAGCTAACACTGCACTGCCTAATTGGGACATGCATCCCACACTCTGACATGAAGTTGTCACACACTATAATACTGTTACTGTAATCACCTTTTGGCATCAAGAAGTCACATTGTAGTGTCTGTCACAGTCATATATTGTAAATCACTGGAAGAACTATCTGATGTGATGAAAATGTTACATTGTGTATGATGTACCAGAATACGGTGCTGAAGTGATACCTGAAATGTGTTTTATTATGAGCTGCTGAAGGGCAGTATAAGGTAAGCTGGTGAAGTAAATGTAAACCAGCTAACAGTACACTGCCTTCCAGTTGGTCATCTGCTTTGTCTTCAGTTCTCCATGTTTGATATAATACATTAATTGTCCTTTGTCAGTAATTTGGTTTTATCAGTTCTTCAATCTGAGTTTTTAGAGCTTGAAGAAAAGCAGTGGGGTTTGTAGTGGTCAGCTGTCACTCACTCTGTAACTGGCAATGCTATACTTCTGCACGGTCACAACCCAGTATTTTCATTCCCCTTTATTATGATTTACCCTAAGAAAATAAGTAACTATAGTGGGGTTGTACCAGCTAGATAGGAAAGGGGTTATCAATAACCATACAAGGAAGTCAATTTTTAGCCCTTTACTGAGCTTTACTTTTTAATACAACCCTAGTAATTCTTCCAAACCCAGCATCCATAACAAAACCCATTTCAAACAGTCAGATAGTCTCTGAGTTATTTTTGTCACTCTTACCTTTTCAGTTCTAACGCTGAAGGGAGATTGTCTCTTGAGTCCAACCACAAAATTTCTGGAAAGTTTGTTAATAATATTTGCCTAAAGAAAAAAGCAGGGAGAAAACCGACATTTGAATTGCATCATTAGTCCGTATGTGCAGAATACTCGGAGTAAAACGAGATATAACTGCAGAACTTACCAGAAGTATGTCTTTTTCTGATTTTACTTTAGAACGGGAATATTTCTCTAATTTCCATTCCATTCTCACTGGAAATAAAATCACTACTCAAAAGTTCCTTTAAAATCAGCTGAAACTCGACTTACTTTAGGCACTACAGACTACTTTGGAATCGATCTCTCAAGTCCTCAGTCCAGCGGCACTTGCACTGGATCTATAGCAGACCTATAATCCTATAAATAAAGCGGACAAGGCGGAACCCGGAGCGGGAATCACCTTCTTCAACACGCCATTGGAGGAGCCGAAACCGCGTGACGTCACAGAAGAGGATTCCCTCAAGTAAACGCCTCTTAATTTCTATGGCAACTCCTTCCCGCAGTGAATATATAGGGCATCGCGCCAAACTCAGTATAGCAATGGCGGGTTCCAGTTACACCAGTAAAATATTAAAAGTGTCTTTTGTAGCTGTGCTATAATTACTTATTTTTCGGTCTAATAGTTACGGAGCCATGCTGAATGGAACAGAATACCCAACATCCCTACTTAATTTGGATTGTTAGCTCTCTCCCTCGTTACTCGTCATTTATGAATAAAGAATGAGCATAATTTTTTTCGGACTTAGCATCTGAAGTGTACGTTACAGACAATATACTTTATGCGAAGAGGTGAAGTAGTTTAAATTGTAGTTAATTGAAGCGGTTTTAATATGTAGACAAATGTAAGACTCTTATAGATTTAAACAGTAAATTAAGATGATGTTACGCTACATCTTAATGCAGTAGCCCTGGTCCTGCCATCGTTCAGTTTCAGATGCCCAAAAATAATTAGTTTTATTGGTCCATATTTATTATAATTGATAAAATGAGGGGTTCTTAGCCATTTCGGAATATGACGGGCCATTATGCTGGATTTTTTGCATTTATTGTCGGTCAAAATAGCAGAAATTAGTAGAAATGAAACGGAAAAACCGAACTGTTAACGGATACGTGACTCAGTTGCCATCCCACCTCCCCAAAGGGACTAAAAACGGTTTATTTGCCACCTGCCATCCATATGTGTTAATAAATGGACAGCCATCTGATGCTCTCCGTAAAGAGTTCTTAAGATTGTTATGACAACATTAAACATTATCCTCAATAATTATGATTAACTCTTAATGTATCTTTATTCTTTAATAATCTGCATAACGTAATTGTTGCGTTATTATCAAGCATGCCTGTTCTAGGCATTTTTGTGTTGCGCGCCTCGTATTCACTTTTTTGCGCCATTCTTCTCGCCAGATTAAACCTCGTGTTTTTTAATCTGTGTGTACTCTTTTGTTCTTGAGTTTAGCGGTGGTTACCCGTGGTTACCCGTGGTTACCCGGGGTTACAGCGGTGCCAGCAGAAGCCCGTTAATTGGCCGCTTGGAACGCGCCTTTCCCGCAGTCTTGGCGGCGACTTTCCAAACGGCCAGAGATCTCGGTTACAGTGTCTCATTCAGGAAAAAAAGTACATTTGCTTCACAGCCGTGGGGTTACTTCTTGTACCATCGCCAAATAAATTTAGTCATCTTCTTGCACACTTTTTTAAATATACAAATCTAGGTAAAATAACGACCATTGGGGATGGGGCCAATTTTTTAGTGATAATACTCAACTGAGTTATGCACAAATATTGGGGGTGACATTAGGCATGGATTGTATTAACCATTAGCACATATATGTTAGTATATACTTTTTTCACAATTCTTTTGTATTTCAGATATTTCAGTATTTCCTCCTGTTACATTTTTCTGGATGTTTGCACAAAAATTAGAAATAAGGTCAAAGTTTCTTTTGCTCTGCTTTTTGTACATTTTATTTGCACTCACTCTCTTACACTCGCTTTGGTTAAATGCCTGTTCAGAGATGAGGTAGTCTGGAACCTATCCCAGAAGCACAGTCAGGGTACACCTTAAGAAATCTGAGGTTAAATGATTATCTGTAAATACAATGCATGGCATATGAGTGAGGAAATACAATTTTTCTTCTTTGCTGTGATGCTAAAATCTCCTGGATGGAAGGAACAGGGCTTCAGTTAGTGGACATGGAAGTGTCATGATTATCTGGCCAATATTTTCAAAATGAAATCTTCTGAATTTGTAGGGTCTACTAAGAGAATTAATGTACATGTGAATCTGCACTAGGGAAGAACTTAGAAAGTGGTGCTTACAAGTGTTAGGATAATGTCAGGAAAACGTGCCACAGAAAATCACTAAAGAAGTGGATTTATTGCATAAGAAATTCTGCAGGCCAATTTCGAAACTACTGCTGTTATTGATAAAGTTCTGAAAACAGGGTTGTAGTCTGTAGCAATCTAAGGGCTGAGTATTGACATGGTCAGAAGCTTGTCATGGTTGAGCGATTTCAAGGTAATCATGTATGAGCAAATAATATTTTGTCAGAGCAAAAAACAAGTTCAGCAAAGTGAGCGGAGGTGTTTCATTTGCTCTAGTTATCAAACATGAGAATATAAATCAAATGAGAGTGAAAAAAGGACCACAACATGATACTTTTAAGTTCATTTTAATGTCATCAATTGTATTTTTATTTACAAATTAAAACAATTGCCTGATTGAAAACAGGTTAACAAATTCATAATAGATGAAAAAGCTTTCAGAAGTCAGAACAAGTAGAGCAAAAAAAAAATAAAATGTAAACAATGTAAACAGTGAGGTACTTAGCAGCATACATTTCATTGTCAAATGTTTAATTTTAATTCATATGTAATACAATAAAAATTGCGAAATGTTTTACTTTTTATAGTATTGCAGGAACCACCAAAAGAGCCACTAGAAGAAGACTTCTACAAGAGCATATTTTAAGTGTGGCTATTCCAGCTTCTCAGACACAGATGGCACCAGTGGCTGTGTGCTGGTATTAAGGGCAGTGTAGTTAGCTGAGTGCCTGCACTAGCTGGGAACCCATCGGAATCTGTAGCCCCCATTGGGGGTGGTGGAGGTGAATGCATGGCCTTGAGGAAAGGTCAGGGTACGAATTGTACAGTGGTCTCTGATTGAGGTCCGGAATGCAGATTCCTCATCCACTGTCCCACCCTCTGTGCTGACACCAATCGGCACCATGGAGGCCTGCAACCCCGTAAATGCCCCATACATCTTTATGGTTTCCATCCCCTGGGGGCTGCTTATTTCTGCTTCCTGTTGATGAGAAGGGAGCAGATTCATGTCATTCTGAAGCATGGCATTGCACCTCTCTGTTATGTCCCTCAGGATGCCGTCCACATCCTCACAGCCAGGAGGCTGCTCATAAAGGTCCTCCAGCCTCCGGCGCTTGGTGCCACAAATCACCAGAGAGCCAGCAGCAGGTGGAGCTGGCTTTGCGGGATCTCCTTCTCCAGCAGTCATCAGCCTCTACAGAAAGGTAGAGATGACTTAGGCTCCTGAAAATTTTCATTTTCATTGATACCTAATGTAATTTCTTAAAATGACTTTAAGCTCAGTACATAACTCAGCCTGGAAAGTAGAGATGCACTGTACTTTGCTTACTGTTTTGAAAAACACTGAAGGCTGTATAGTGTACATCCTTTACAAACTACATAATGGAGTTGTAATTATTTCCATCAAATACACAAGATATGATACCTTTTTATATAATAAGCATTCATTAACAAAGCTCATAAAACAATTAATTACAGTATACATACATCAAGAACGGAGGCTAAGTGTTTTGCTTTGTTGGCCAGTTCCTTCAAATGTATGTTCCGTTCCTGCAGCGATGCTATCTCTTCCTCCTTTTTGTGTAATGTGAGGTGAAGCTGTGAAAGAAAATCCATTACTGTTTAACTCTTCTAACAATCCAGTATCTGCACAGTGTAAATCAGCATGAATACTCATTCTTCAGCATGAGCTTTGCAAATTCTGCATCAGAATGACTTTGATGTCAAAAAAACCTGTGCTGTCTCGGGCACCTCAGGAAATCACCTGACTATTGGTGCTCAAAGCATCTCCTAAAGCCTGATGATGGTCATCAGCCAGGCCCTTCCAGAAGTGCTCTACATGGTGTTCAGGTTGTGGTTGGAGGTCATGATGGGGTTCTGAAAGGCCTGCAGGGAGGTTGGGCAGGCAGCTCTGCAGGGTACAGTCCTGAAGAGATGGGAGGGGAGGTATGATGCACTCCTCAAAATCGGAGAGCAGCAAACTTTCTGCGGTCAAACGATCCTCATCCAGGTTAGGAGAGTCTGGGATGGGATATAAATTGATTTACATTTGTTGCCATTTCATTCCACAGCATCAGTAAGGTAAAAATATGGGGTGCTGTGATACATGAGGTAGAAAAAGATTCAGTATGCCCACTTCAGATGTATTGGTTATAGCATTTTAATGGATAAGTGTTGTAATATTAGGCATTATTATATCACAAATTACTCAGTAATACAAACTACTGTAATAGGCCAGAGATACTGTGCTTTCTCTTCATATAGATTATTTTTTCAGATGAGCTGCAGAAGAAACCTTCACTGATCCTGATTCCAAAAGTTAAAGACAATAAAATCTTAACTCATTGGTATACTGAAAAATATCAGAAAATAAGTCGCTTCTCGAAAGAAGTTAAAACAATCGCATCGTTATGTGTAATACAAACGTGAGCAGTTTTTACACACTATTTCCGCTGCTTCTATTTTCACCTTATTAAAACCAAACACATAATCTTTGTCATTTAAGTATTTTAAAAATGATTTACAAGATGATGTTTCTCACCTGGCATGAAAGAGACGGCAGAATCCAAGAAGCCTTGAATGTTACAACCCGAGTTCTGTACCTGGACAGGCAGAATAGATGTATGCATAACCTATATTTAAATGAAGAAGGTCAAAAATGAAGCTGTAATCAAAATAAAAACCGTTTAAGGGCTACCTGAAAGTCAAATTCCCAATGTGGAAAAGACCTGTGAATGCAGGCTTGCATTGCCATGATGACTTGCGGACCCTCAAATGCCGGAATTGAAATAGAAAATACAATTTTAAAGGAAATAGCAATGTAAAAAGAAGAACTTTTAGTAAAAGAAGAAAGGCCGAAGTCTTGCTGAATCTCCTGAGCGCGCTGCCTGTCAGCCTGAAGACAATTCTTCGCCACAGTGCAGCGGAACACATGTATGGAGCGGCAACATCAGCGAGCTCCACAGATGCTCCTGTTCGCTTTAACGACAGCGCGAGCAGCTCCCGCCATCTCATAGGGCGGTGGCACGAGCCAACCGCGCGCGCTGCCCCGGGCATTCCAGCAGGCTCCCGCTGCGGAGGCGGCGGGACACTGACACGCGCGCTTGTCACGTGCTCGGTGCACAGCCGTCCATTTAAACCCACGCGTTAAGTCGACTAAGTGGAACGGTTGGCCATAAGAGCAGCATAAACGTCGAGCCATCGGGCATTTACCTGCGTTTGCTATAAAAAAAAAAAAAAAAAAAAAACAATAGGAAAAGTGTTCATTTCGGTCTTCTCCTTAGTTGAAACAATTCAACTGTCTTAATTCAGGGAAACTTTACAGTTGACGCGACACCGTAGGCTACGTAGTAGGAAAGGGAGCTCTTGACAAACCGACGTGCTGTGTTCGCGACAGCCTGTTTTCACTGTATTCCTGCTTAGTGCCACTGTCTGTCGTTGTCATTGATAACTTTTATAATGGTAGGCAACTTTCCAATGATTTCGGCTATTTACCGCGCTCTCTGTTACACGTGTTAGCGAAGAGCCGCTGAGGAGGCTCCTACCTGCTCGCGTGTGCGCTCATTTGTCGGCCCCAGCTGCGCAGAGGAGCAGCTCCCCAAGTCCTGCCAGGCGATTGTAGCGAAGGCTGCCAAATGTGAAACCGACAAGTAAAGGAGGCAAAAAAACAACGTGAAACATGGTATCACCGAATACATAACACTTGGTTCAGATGGCGGGGTTATACGCGAACGTTGAAGGCGAAAAATGATGTGCACGTGTTCCGTCAAGAAGTTCACCTTGTTCAGCCGTCCTGGGGGTCTCCTCGGGGTAAATGGCCACAGAAGATCTATTCCTTATGGTTTTCATGCACTGAAAAGGATAAGTGGAACAAGGATCAGAGACCTTCCGAAATCAGCTGTATTACAGATCATAAGGCAGAGAGGGAATCGCTTTCTTCTCTCCATACCTGTTTATTGTCATATTTGGTGGGTTTCTTATCTTTACTCCGAGAGGGGAAGTTACCCATCCAGTTGGGGCAAATTCTACCAAAAGCTTTTCTTTCGTTAGGCATGTTTTATGGCTGAAAAAAGAAGCAACAATCGGCTAAAATTGTTGTGAAATAAAGTGTGCCCATCTAGGCTTAGCTTAGGGACGTTATATATTCTTGTGGCGGGAACTGGAGCGCATGGAGGTTCGTATTCCATCCAATCCGAGCCGTTTTGTCCTCTGATGTACAAGCGAAAAGCGGCGTCCCTGGAGATGTGCTTCACTTCAGGTGCTGCATGGAGAGCCTCTATATTTTCCTTCAGATGTGTGAGCGCTAGAGGTGGCGCCGAGCAACGGGCCAAGTGTAGCGATCCGAGGCGATTCGCGGTGCGACCCCGAGCCCCGCCGTGTCCCGCCGCGCCGCATTGTTCCTGTGTGCGCCTCACACGCACAGTTTGCGCCTTTTCCACAGTCGTCGCGCCATCGCCAGCGGTTTGCATGGTCAGTCACGATCATATCTCGACGCCCCTCTAAGTAATTTCACTTATAGCTGCTGCTGTAGAAGATCGCAGAATTATTCTTCATTAAAGTTGATGTTTCAACATATTAGGCTAGCAAGCCGGTACATAAATTTCGTACATTTCTTCATTTCTGAAGAAAAACAACAGCACGATATTTGAAAGCTACACAAATAAACTTGTATTTGTCTGAAGTATGGGGTAATAATTATTATTATTATTAGTAGTAGTAGTAGTATTAATCACATGATGACAATAAAAGATAAAACAGCATGCTGCAGTTGACACAAGATTAAAGCAGGACTGGAAAGACATTGCTAGGATCAATGCAACAAAATCAAAACTATTTTTGGAATAATCTATGACTGAGATATGGTTTACAGAATATTCCCCGATGACTGCGCAAACTGCACGCGCATTGACTGTCGTGCACTTCCTTTTCCAAACAATTAACGGAGACTTTAAACGATTATATAAGGAGAAAAGGAATTTTCACGTATTAATGTCTCGAAAAAGGTCAACTCTTTATGACTGTGCCCTTTAATCTGTATTAATCTGAATGATGAGCCAGACAACTGTACTCCTCCTCTCACACCTAGAATTGATTCGTTACCTGTTCAACTCTTGATTGCCAATTAATATATATTTACCGTATGTCTTCATATTTCAGTTTGTGTAATTTGTCTGCTGTGACTGAGATTTTGACAGTGCCTAACAATATGAGCACTACATTGTGTTGGAGAATTCGAGCACATAAATGTCAACTTCTGTCTTCATTTGAAGAGAATGACAATAAAACTCAGACTCATCACCTTCCATGCAATTGTTTATTAAATAGATTCCACTTGTATTAAATATTTTACAAAACTGTAACTGATTTTTATTTACAGTGTGGTCTGTTTCACATTTGTTCAGTTTAAACATAAATCACAAGCTATTTTGTGAGGTAGCCTCTTCTCCAGACTGCTATAAACAACAGTGAATGCTAGTCACAAATAATAGTCAATCAATTTACAACAAGCTAGAGAATGTTCCCCCAATAATACTTCCGATAAATCAAATGAGAACAACTATGTTCTCTACAGTACATTTCTGAGAAATATATCCATACAATATAGACAGCTTGTAAATAAATTAGCATGACTTGTACATAGAACAACGAAGGACCATTTCCAAAGAGATCTTCTTGTGTGTCACAGTTGAGCCGTGGATTGCAGCACTTCTTGGTTGAGGGACACCAGCAGTCTCAGATTGTCAGCGCATTCCTTGCTCAGGGCAGGATCTACACTGTTTTCACCAGACTGAATGTCCCCCGAGGGCTCCATGTCCAACAAACTCTCTGCTAGGCTCACAGCACACTGAGCCAACAATGAAGGGGGGTACTTGATGAAGGTGTAGTCAGCCAAACTGAGCTCACATATTGTTTGTGCCAGAATTTTACTCTTCCCATAAATGTTGTGGCTTGGTATTGCCACCTCCTCTCTTGTCCCTGTGGGGCATGGGTTCCCAACCTTTTCTCGTGGACCTGTGTTTGTGCAGTACGCATTCCCATCCTCCTCTCTCGTACCTGTGCTCATAATGACTGACATCCCGGACTGCCCCTGTATATTTGATGGATACTGAGTTTCTAAGTCCTCTACTGTACCTTTGTGGCATATATTTGACATTTCACACCCAGCAGCTTTGATGCTTCCTCTTCTTGTTTCCTTCCTGCCTTGACTTACACCAGCAGGGTCTGCCTCTGCCTTACAGGAACCTGCCAGCCGGCGATTTATACAGTGATCAAGAAAGAAGTCCAGTGTGGGGGCAGACAGACGGAAATTGAGTCTGATTAGGATAATGCACTCTAGATTGCACATTTGGTTTTTAGTGAAAGCATTGCAGCAGAGAGCTAAAAGCTGTTTTATCTGAGGTGAGCTCACCTCGACCTAGAAGAAAAAACATCCCAGTTTAGTAGGTTTTACATGAGCCATCCCAGAGGTCATCACAGATGAAAGTATGTTTAATTAATTCACACACACACACACACATTTTCAGAATCTCTTGTCCCATACGGGGTCACGGGGAACCGGAGCCTACCCGGCAACTCAGGGCGTAAGGCCGGAGGGGGAGGGGACACACCCAGGATGGGACGCCAGTCCGCCGCAAGGCACCCCAAGCGGGACTCGAACCCCAGACCCACCGGAGAGCAGGACCCGGTCCAACCCACTGCGCCACCGCGCCCCCCTTAATTAATTCATTTCATGATTAAAACAATTCTAAGTCATAGTGATATTTTAACATTTTGCTTTTTTCAGTTGTTCCATTCTGTACTTCAATGATTTATAAACAAGAGTTGCATTGTCATTATACTGCACATCAAGAAAGTGCGGTTAATGTTTTGGATAGCGGGTTAAAGGATACCATCCTCTAAGTAACCCTGGCCGAAATGGACACTTACCAGTTTGCTAGCGATCAGAAGGCATGTAACCCCCAGCAGCTGAAAGCAGTCGGATGCTACAGGCGTGGTGGAGAGGAAGCGATCCATGATATTGACCGTGAGGCAGCAGGTCTCGAAGGACAACCTGAAGTACCTGTGGACGGGGATCAACCAGCTGACCAGCCTGCACCGCGCCTCCGCCGTCACCTGTGCAAAACAATGACGTGGAAAGGTCTCGCTTCCATTGGAAACTGTGTGTTGAGCTTCATAGCACATTTACATTTATTTATTTAGCAGACGCTTTTCTCCAAAGCAAGTTCCAATGAACTCTAGTGTTATGAGCCCACACACCTTATTCACCAAGGTGACTTACAGTGCTAGATACACCACTTAATGGGTCACTCATTCATACATCAGCGTAACACTCTCTCTCTGTTACTCACACACTAAAGGCCAAGAGGCCAGGGTTGATTCTGATGGACTTACCTGAGGCTGGCGAGACAAATAATTTGTAGGTAAAAAATTAACTTCATTACTTTTCTGGATGTTGTAGCACTCCTCATAATCCTGGAAGTTGTGCCAGACTGACGACAATCGGCACCGATGTGTCAATCCCGGGGTGGAAACTGGGGAGGGTGTTAAAGGGTATTCTTGAAAGCCTGAATCGGTCAGCGTGGATTCCGTGTTTCGTTCTCGGTGCCTGAACGATCTTCGTCTTTTCACCGGCGGACACATGACTGCACCATCACCATGTATCACCACGAATTCACGCCTTTCCTCCGGTGTTACGTCTTCTTTTTCGGACGATCTTCCTTTTCTCTTCTTCTTGAAATTGCCGGGCGCTTGTATTTCTGCCACGCGGCTCGCGTAAGCGCAGGCAACCATCTCGGGAGCGATATTAACTCTTTTCCCCTGCTCCTGGAGATGTGAACGCGAAACAACGTCACACGTGTTTATTGACATGGCAGTGCTAACTTCTGATTGGGGGTGAAAGCAGTTCGCTGGCGTGACGTTTTCGGCCAGCGATTTTTCCCGGGTTAAGCGGCGCTCCGGCTCTCTGGAGCGGGCTGCCGCCACTTCATTCACGGGATCTTATTACACACACAGTAGGGCACAGCGCGTCCCGTTGCCATGGCGACGAAACGGGGCGGGGGTGTGGGGAGGACTTGAGCGCACTTCAGTTTCTTCGGTCATCGTCCATCGTCGACAGTAATTTGTTTTGTTGTCTGCCTGTGCTGTGTAGGTAATTAAAATAGCACTTTGCTGTGTGTATAAAATTCGTATTTAGACACGTGGGATCTTCATACAATGTTTTGGCTATTATAGGCTATTGTAGCTCGTTGCGCTCAGATGAAGCGAAGAAGGACGCACAAGCAGCGTACATTACGAACACGATATTAGAATATCGGCACCCATGGAAATAATACGCTTGGTTGGTCCGAGGAGCCCTTTTTTTTTTTTTGTTCGGATCAGAATGGATCACCAGCCCACCAAGGTGTCTGGTTCCACACACTGTCGTAACTCAACAGGAATAAATGGCCATGTCAATAATAAAATTTTTATTAAAACAATAAAGTCAATAAAACCAGTTAATTTAAAGGCCGCATGGCAGAACCATTGAAACACTAAAGACATACTCCAGGGCTTAAAACCAAACATAATAAAAAAATTTCCTCAAAGTCCTGCCTTCCTGGCGCCTCTCATGGTTTATCTTATCCACTCCCAAACACAGTCAGCCCCTTACAATCCCCGTTAAATCACCACAACGGTTAAACACAATTCCATTTTACCCATAATTCAACTGTATAATTTGTTTTTTATAAACACATCTTCCTGCTGAAACTCACGGTTTTATATGTGTATACATGTTATGTATGTATTCTGGCACGGGTTCAAGCTTTAGTAAAATGAGTTTTCCCGAAAATTGTTCTGTTTTCTTTCCGTGTCCGTGGGAGAGGTAGAACAGGACAGACTCGCGTTCGGGACGCAGGAGGGAACAGCCCGCTAGCAACGGGCGGAGCGCGAGAGAAAGGCGCGCACAGTCCACCCCCTCCCCGACCCCCCAAGGGAGCTGATCTCGTACCTCGATGCGGCTGTTTGCAGGAACAATGGATCCAACCCACTCATTAACAGAAAACCGTTAAACCGTAGAGCAGTTCCTAGAGGTGTAAAACAAAACAGTGTGTAATTAATTACTTAAAAGACACTGGGGTTCAGCTGTCAGCAGTGGGGACCATTACTGCCTCAATGCCACTGATTTATTTGGTTTCCCCACCAGCCAACCTTGTGCTGGCTTTGCCTTCAAGTGAACGGAGAGGTGCCAGTTTTTTCACCTTCCTGATCAGCTGCACCTAAACCTGTCATAGTTCATAAGTCACTTTATTTAATGGTGGAATTAAAAGATGTGTCAGACGTGGAAATGGAACCTATGAAGTAGGCAGCTTATAAAGTATAAATTAGGAACAATTAGTAGAGAGGTATGAGTCCTAAATAAACTTCACACAAGAAATAGACTCCATGCGCTTAACATGGTTACTGCACAGTAGTTGGACTCACGAGTTATGAGAACTGGAAAAAAGAGGTGGTTTCACAAACTCTGGTGAAGATATCCTGGGAGAACTCCAGGTCCCTCTCTGCAAAATTCTTGCATCCTTCACACTTGACCTGCATCTGTCAATCACTGAAAGCCCTAGTGTATTCTTAGCTGACCCTGCTCCTGAATGCCTCATCTGTTTTGCACCGGAAGTTTCATCTGCACCTGAAGATCTAGACCATAGATATACATGGAAAGGCCCAAGACAATGATATGTCATCCTCCGGATTGGAAACATTATTCACAGTTGTAAACAAATGAGCAAGGCTTTTGATTCACTCAACCACTCTCCTAAAAGGTCTTCTATCTTGGGCAATTCTCAACCAATTTCCATGAAATATGGTTTATTTTAAAGCCAAACATATCTGTATATCAGCTGATCAAACCAGATATGCAATATCAATTAGACAAAAACCTGAATGAAGCCAGGATGTTAACTGATGTATAGAGTATTGGTGCCTAGGAATTGGGCTATTGTATAGGCTACTGTCAGTACTGAAATAAAAATTTTGGAACGTTGAGTTCTCTGTGTGTCTTTAAACATGTTTAAGTTTAAGCTATATTTTGCATTAACTGATGTGTTGGAGTCTATGGAAAGATTCCACATTGTGCCATATCTAAGTTACCTCCTGGTTTCCCATATCCAGGTCTGCACATGCATGATTAATAGTAATTTCATCATCCCACATTTATAGTGTCTGTTGATATAAGATAGAAATTTTCCAAAGATTTGGACTTACACATAACCTACTATAATATAATACACAGTAAATAATTAATTATGTTATAATTAACACAAAAATCTATAATCTCAGTATTTTGTTAGAACTGTATGTACTAGGTGTTACTTGGCTGCCAAAGAGACATTAAAGTTTATATGTATACAATGTATATAATTTTGTTGTATATAATTTTTTGGTCAGTAAATTTAGAATTGAATTAAACTGAATGGAGAATATTTCCAGGACTATAAAGAAATGAGAATATCCAGTACAAAAATGTATACTTTATTATGATACTAGTAATATCAGTTATTACTAAGGTAACTATTGCTGAAGTATAAGCTACAAAACTCTGTGGGTAAATCTGTCAAACTTGTTGAGAATTTAAAAACTTAAGTATAGAGCCTACGATGAAACTATAGAAAGGTCTTAACTTTTGGTAATTTATATAGATGAGCAGTTATCATGGGCAAACATACAGATATTAAACCAAAACAGATTTCAATAGTTGTTGTTTTGAATAAAAAAATTGAAAAGAAAACCTTTGCCAAGAAATACTTTATTATAGTGGGTCTG
Organism: Scleropages formosus; assembly: GCF_900964775.1. Classification (NCBI taxonomy): domain Eukaryota; kingdom Metazoa; phylum Chordata; class Actinopteri; order Osteoglossiformes; family Osteoglossidae; genus Scleropages; species Scleropages formosus. Next base: position 12,245,471 of record NC_041822.1, read on the forward strand.
GGGTTCGAGTCCCGCTTGGGGTGCCTTGCGGCGGACTGGCGTCCCGTCCTGGGTGTGTCCCCTCCCCCTCCGGCCTTACGCCCTGTGTTGCCGGGTAGGCTCCGGTTCCCCGTGACCCCGTATGGGACAAGCGGTTCTGACAATGTGTGTGTGTGTACTTTATTATATTACTCAAAGTGAATTTGAGGTGCGTCTCTCCTTTGGCAGATCAACCTAAGCCAGTCAACAGAAAATATTCTGGTGATAATTTGAATAATCACTTATTCAGATATTTAGCAAGACAAGCTTTCTAGTTATGAATCCTCATTGTCAAGATCACTGCAACTCTACGATCCAGTTGTGTTTTGCACCTCTTTCAGACTACTCATGATTCTATAACTGAATATTACAATGTTCTACAGACTATTAGCATTCCATAATACAGCTGTACCTGTAAATGCTCAGGAAAGGTAAATAAAGTGGGTACAGTTCTCTCCCTTAAGCTAACAATCAGATCAAACTGATCTCTTTTGAAGTTCTTGCTGCAGAGCGTACTAATTTTTCCTGGTGGATTGATAATGTCTGCAGTTTTTAATCTATATTTGATATTTCCTTATCCTTCTCTTTGTTTGGGGACCTGTAAATTATCTGAAATACACACATACACACACACACACATTTTCTGAACCGCATGTCTGAAATACACACACACACACACACACACACACACACACACACATTTTCTGAACCGCTTGTCCCATACGGGGTCGCGGGGAACCGGAGCCTACCCGGCAAATAATCCAGGAAAAAATTAAGCACTTGGAATCTCCATATTTTACGCCCAATATAGTCAACACATGTACCCATCATCACTCACGGTCATAGCATTTAGTATTTATTGTGTTTTATTGGGGTGGCGCAGTGGTGCAGTGGGTTGGACAACAGTCCTGCTCTCGGTGGGTCTGGGGTTCGAGTCCCGCTTGGGGTGCCTTGTGGCGGACTGGCGTCCCGCCCTGGGTGTGTCCCCTCCCCATCTGGCCTTATGCCCTGAGTTGCTGGGTAGGCTCTGGCTCCCTGTGACCCCATATGGGATGAGTGGTTCTGAAAATGTGTGTGGGGGTGTGGTGGTGCAGTGGGTTGGGCCACAGTCCCGCTCTCCAGTGGGTCTGGGGTTTGAATCCCACTTGGGGTGCCTTGTGGCGGACTGGCGTCCCGTCCTGGGTATGTCCCCTCCCCCTCCAGCCTTACGCCCTGTGTTGCCGGGTAGGCTCCGGTTCCCCGTGACCCCGTATGGGACAAGTGGTTCTGAAAGTGTGTGTGTGTGTGTGTGTGTGTGTGTGTGTGTGTGTGTGTGTGTGTTTTATCGGGAGTCAAGGCCAGTGGACTGATAAAAGTTCTGTTGAAGTTTGGGTATGTTTGCAAGGCAGTCAGACTGAGCTACTAAGCTGTAACACACAATTTTCATTCCTGAAGATCACCTTACTTAAATATTTTAACATTTGTTAGCTGATCCAGATGTTACGCACAGCAAACACTGCACGAATTTGTAACATAGACAATGTCTGGACTTGGCTTGTTTTTTTTGTTTACTCACTTGCTAGGAACATAAATTCCCCATTAAGACTTTTTTTACACCAGAAGAAACTGAAGTGTTCACTTGTGAAAAGCTTTTCTCTTTGTTGTATTTGGTACAGTTAAATGCACAGCACTGTGTGCCTCTTGATGACCACACTTTTCCACTATGGCAGCCTGATGGAGTCTTGCATCATGATACCACGGCCTGTCAATGTACAGTGTATTTATGACCTAAACCCACATCACACACACATAGGCTGAAGCCACTTGTTCCATGTGGGGTTGCGGCGAGCCGGAGCCAAACCTTGCAACACAAGGCATAGGGCTGGAGGGGGAGGGGACACACCCAGGATTATTAGTTATTATTACAGTCATGTAAGGTAAACTAATAACAGCCATTATGGTCTGAATCCCTTTGAGCAAATTACATTTGTTCACTTAGTAGACCCTTTTCTCCAAAGCGACTTACAATGGATACTATGTAGTGTTACCAGCCTATACCTCATTCACCGCAGTGACTGACACTGCTAGATACACTACTTACAATGGGTCACTCATCCATCCATCCATCCATCCATCCATCAGTGAAATTCACTCTCTCTCTGTGACACTCACACACTACAGGGGAACCTGAAACACCATGTTTTCAGACTGTGGGAGGAAACCCACGCAGACACAGGGAGAACATGCAAACGCCACACAGAGTGTGCGGGGATTGAACCCACATCCTCTTGCACCACCCAGGCGCTGTGAGACAGCAGCGCTACTTGCTGTGCCACCGTACCACCCATAGGCCACACGTTAGGCCACAGTTCTTGACAAAAGAGGGCGCACTTTCACTTTCACATTAAGACAAAGTCAAAATTACATTTGAAGGAAAGGATTCATTTCTTTGTCTAGACTAACATCTGAAATGATCATGGCAATTGCATGGAACTGTCCATCAACATCAGAAGGTAAAGAACAAGTTCTTTGTCACAGTTCACTGAATACGAGCTGGATATTATAGGTAGTGTAGTAGTTAGGATGCAATGTACTTACGCCTTTTTGCACACCTGTTTTTACAGTTATTATATAATGCTGTTTGTTGCACGTATCTGCAGTCTACTTTTTGTAATTGTTTCAGCACATTCTTTCGTGAAGGTGGTGGAGAATGAGCGTGCAAGGTATGTAGCAGAGCTTCACATTCAAGGCCTTGTACTTCTCACTTCCCCTAGTTGTATTCAGGATCCCCTATTATACCACACAGCACACCCCTTTTTGGATCATACCATATTCATAACTTCAAATATTAACTATCATTACCATACCCACACACAGAAAGCATACCGACATTCATAGCATCCATATATAGCACATTTAACAGATATGAAAACAGATACATAGATAAACACACACACACATTTTCAGAACCGCTTGTCCCATACGGGGTCACAGAGCCTACCCGGTAACACAGGGTGAAAGGCCAAAGGGGGAGGGGGACACACCCAGGACAGGACGCCAGTCTGTCGCAAGGCACCCCAAGTGGGACTCGAACCCCAGACCCACTGGAGAGCAGGACTGTGGTCCAACCCACTGCGCCACTGCGCCATCACACCCCCCCTTCATAGATAAACATTTCAAATAATTTCAGTGTTACGTATACTTTCTACATCTTGCAGTTTTGAGCCTGCCACCAAAGTGCACCTCACCACTATCCTCCACCTCTTTGTAACAACTCTGGCTCTGAACTGGCATGCAGTGAGTTGTCTACACTTCAAGGTAAACAATATACAAGTTATGCAGTTTTTTTACATTTCTTTTAAATATGCTTTTTATTTATTATTAAGCTGGAATTGGATACTAGTGAATTTTGTGTTATGTATGGGGTAAAAAAAAGGATTGAGCAGCTGTAGATGAGCACCAACACACCGACCTAGCTCAGGCCAAGGGCTCTTTATTGGGCTTTTTTTAATTACACCTTGCAAATAAATGCCACTGCCAAAAAGCACAAAACACCCAGGCTTGTGCTCGTGCATTTAAGTATGATGAAAAGGTGGGGCTATCTTCTCATTGGCTCTCAGCACGCAGTCGTTGGCTCTCTGCAGTCAGTCATTGTCTTTCTGAAGTTAGGAGTGAGAAAGAGAAACGATGACGCTGTGCGCTCTGTTGACGTCCGGAAAAACCCTGCTGTTGCTTCCCACCAATTTGGACCATTCTGGGTTTCTGGCATGAGCTATTTATTTATTTACTGACTTATTTACTTACTAAAGCGACGTAAAACTCAGTATACAAAGGTGAATTTCTCCAGCAGACGGAGAGATACCGATATGGTCGCTTACCAACTTCCTGACAGACATGCAGCAGCTAGTGAGGCTGGGAAAATGTTCATCCAATACTCGCACGATCAGTACTGGCGCCCCCCAGGGATGTGTGCTCCCCCCACTGCTCTTCTCCCTGTACACCAACGACTGCACCGCAAAAGACCCCTCTGTCAAGCTCCTGAAGTTCGCAGACGACGTCACACTCATCGGCCTCATCCGGGATGGCGACGAGTCTGCTTACAGACAGGAGGTCCAAGAGCTGGCTGTCTGGTGCAGTCATAACAACCTGGAGTTGAACACGCTCAAAACGGTTGAGATGATTGTGGACTTCAGAAGAAACACCCTAGCATTATCCTCACTCACCATCATGAACAGCACTGTGGCAACAGCGGAGTCATTTAGGCTCCTGGGCACCACCATCTCACAGGACCTGAAGTGGGAGTTCCACATAGACTCCATTGTGAAGAAGTCCCAGCAGAGGTCGTACGTCCTTCGCCAGCTGAGGAAGTTCAACCTGCCACAGGAGCTATTGAAGCAATTCTACTCTGCAGTCAGCGAGTCTGTCCTCTGCACTTCTATAACTGTCTGGTTCGGCTCAGCTACGAAATCAGACATCAGAAGGTTACAGCAGAAAGTTCGGACTGCTGGAAGAATCATCGGCACATCCCCCCCAGCACTCAGAGAACTGCACTCATCCAGAGTCAGTAAAAGGGCTAGCAAAATCATTCTAGACCCCTCACATCCAGGCCACTTCCTCTTCGAACCTTTGCCATTTGGCCGGCGCTACAGAGCACTGAGCACCAGGACAGCCAGGCACAAGAAAAGTTTCTTTCCTCAGGCCGTCTACCTCATGAACAGCTAAACCCCTCCTAGAGAGTAAACCAGTGCAATACACAACACTATTGATATTTATAATTATATCTATTTATCACATCATATGTCTTACTCACATTCCCTTGCATTTGTATAGAACATACCTGTACATACATAATGTCTAGTGACTATTTTTGTATATTGTGTACTTTATATTTTTTTCTATATTTTTTTATCCTTTATGCACATATTCTATCTTCTCATCTGTGTCTTGTCACTGTCATTCTGTCTGTGCTGTGGAAGTTTCTGTCACCAAGACAAATTCTTTGTATGTATGAACATATTGGCAATAAAGCTCGTTCTGATTTTTAATCCAATACCACATTCATTGGTTGCGAGTCCCGGCGGGTCCATAATTCTGTTACATTCTATTAACTATTGTCTAGAGAACGATACTTTCTGACAAAATACTTGAAGTTAGGGTTTATTGACCTGAAAATTGTTTAAATTATACCTATTTCAGTTGTTTAAGTGTCATTAACATGGCGTTTTTGTCCTGTCTGTTTTCTTTAGTATTGCGGTGGCTGGTTTTGTAACATCATGATCTTGTTCTTCACAGAACGTATTGTATGCTGTTATATTATGTTTTGTCCTTGGCCCCGAACCACAACCAATTCCAGTAAGTTAGACACTGGCAATAAAAATTGTGAGTTTCTGAGAGAAACCGGCTGAACAAAAAAAGTTTCTTAGGTTCCCCTTAGCCTGCAAGTTGTTTGCTGTAATTTTGCTGAAGTCAGTGTAAATGCAGACGAAAGTGTATATCGGTGCTTTAGGACTGGTTTGATGTGACCTAATTTAATAAAAGTTAATGCTATCGATAACGTTCAACGATCATTTCTCATCTCTTATTTCTGCATTTAAAACATCGTCACAAGCAGTTATCTGCGCAACTGGGACTCCCTGACGTAAAAATTTAAAATACAACGTGATGATGTCATTACTAACAGGGCGAATCAGCGTTTCGTACTCGGGGTCGAGCTCCGCCCCCGCGCAGCGCGCAGTCTTTATTTCTGCGAGGAGCCATAAAGACGAGTTTTGTTATTGATTTCCTTCCCCCCCCCCGCGACTGGCAGCGTCACAGCTGCACCGGTCGCTGCAGTCAGGAGAGACGTAGTATGCAGCCGTTTCGGGGACTACAGGTACTCCACTCAACTGTCAGTTCTTGCTGTTACGCGGTATTTCCGATCTGTCAGTTGTGTAACGTGGCTATATCTTAAGTTTTCACAAAAGCAACTTGTTAACAAGCAGCCTCTCAGTTAAGCAGCCAATTTATTCGTTTTCTTCAACAATATTTTGACAGACTACCGTGTGGCAAGCTAAGCCTAAGGCGGTAGTGTTTTCTTTCGCAAATCACACAGCTAATGAATGGTGTGATATTTTTTTGCACTTATCCCGCTTTATCTTATATGTAGATCACCCGTAGCCCAGCGTATCGCGGTAGGGGTTCTTATAGAGCCGTGTTCCCTCCGTGTTGGACGCGGGGAAGCGGCGCTCCAGAGGAGGCCTAGTGTTAGCGGTGCTCCGTAGCGCCCGTCGGCGGCCCCGCCGCGCCGTCCTTTCCTCCGGTGGCGGCGCCTGGGCCGGAGCCCTCTGTGTCCCGCTGCGAGCGGAGGCGCCCAGGCCTCTCCGTGAGCGGAGTCCAGGCAAGGCGGAAGCCGGAGAGGGCGAATCGTTGCCTTTGGCTTCGTAGATTAACGTGACAAACAGAAGTTTTGCCCCTTGGCTTGGTACTCGAAAGGAGCGCTTGGTTTGCCGCCTGTGTTTTGTCCCGAATCTGACAGATTTTAAACATTTAAGGACGTTGAACTGAAACGGTCCGAAATGCACTTTAACGCAGACAAAACAAATTGAAATTGTCTTATGTTTCATGAAATAATATTGCTTTGAATTTCAGTGAGTTTGAGACTCACTGCAATCTTTTGTCTTCTGAACTTATTGAGTTTGGGTTGCCGGTGGTTTTTAAAATTACTTTGTGTTGAAATTATTATTTTTGTTCTAGATTTTTGTATTTTTTTTTTTTTTTTCTTTCCCTCACAAACATTTTTTAACCCCAATCTGCCAAGTCTATAAGTATGTGACATTGCCCTGGGGTGGGCTGATGTCTCATAATGGTGTTTCCTGATTTACACACTATGTATGCTCATGGGATACTCTCTGGATCACCACAGCCCTGCTTTGGCCTAGCGCTTATTCCTAATAGATGGGCTGATGACAACGGATAATTGTTTGGACCAATTTTTGGTTAACTGTTGGGCGTTTCCACCCCAGGTTTAGTTTTAAGATCTGATGGAAGAGGCAGGGAAGGCCCGCTGCTTCAAGCAGGCCAAGGAGCGAGTCAAGGTGGCCGAGGATCCGGAGAACTGGAGGAGCCACGCACGCGCCAATGCTCTTGAATACGGCAGAGGTTACGGCTCGAAGCCCGACAAGGGCTTCCGTGAAAAGAAAGGTACCCCACGGGCCTATGGCATCAGTCCCAGAGGTGGTGGGCATAGTCCTTTGAGCCGCAGCCCTGGTGAGTTTCGCCATGCTGGCCAGAAGACTCGGGATCACAGGGAGGGTTTTAGGAAATTTCCAGCCCCTGAGTCATACAGCTCCCAAGAGAAAAGCTGGAGAGAGCGTCCATCAGGTCATGTGGCTCGCTGGAGAAAGGATTCCTATCAGGAGGAGGGTGAAGATCTGGTCAAGCCTCTGGAGACCAGTAGTATTAGGAAGTGGAGGAAGGATACAGCCACCCAGGAGACGCTTGATTCCGTAACTCACAACTCAGGTACCGTTCAGCAAGAGACCACCGTAATTGAATTAGTTGGTAGCACCAGACTGATTGAACAGTTTAAAACATGGCAGATTTGATCCTTGTGCTATTAAGATTTTGCAGTAGCTTGAATAAAGTGAAACTGAAAAAAAGTGCTTCCTTAACCCTCTCAGGGCCAAATTCCTACTAGCAGCAGGAAAAATCTACCAGCTCATGCTAATTTGCAACATCTGCCTGGTGAGGGTTAAAACTGTCACGTGTTCTTTTATGTGTTAAACATATTGTAAATACTGCCGAGTGCTGTAAGTGTTGTCTTTTGCAGGGCACAGACGAAGAGTGAGAGAGAGGAAGAGAGATCATAGTCAGAGAGATGAGGAAGGGGGTGCTCCCTTGGTCGATGAGGGAGATCTTTCGGAAATTAAGCTCCAGGCTTTTCGACGAGCTGAGGAGAAATTGGGCAAGGAGGGAATATTCCAGCTGAAAAATGTGAGTTTACTTATTGCTGTGTAGTGCCATTAACAGTCTTGTTTTTGCTTTGCTCAGCATGCCATGGCGGTAATATCAATTGACTTTGTTGCTGCTGTTTGTGTATTGTTTTGCAGCGTCTTCGAAGCAGCCCTAGAGCGTGTTACAATTGTACCCTGTGTGATGTGTTGCTGGACTCTGTGCCCGAAGCTCAAAAACACATGAAGGAGAAGTGGCATAAGAAGAGAGCAAGGGTAATTATTTAAAGGTTTTGCATTTGTTCATTTAGCAGATTATTTTCTCTAAAAAGACTTAGTGTTACGCTTTCTGTAAAGTTACGAATTAGCGTACGGTTACTGGCAACTCGGTGAACACCCTCTTATCTCTGTTTTATGGTTGAGTCTATAGTTTGTCTTTGGAGGTATTTAGAGTTATGAGATATGGCCATTAGGAATTTGAAGTTAATTTCACTTTCCTGGTTTCCTTGTAGTGTCAACCTCACCTACTCACAATATTTTGGATTTAACATGACTTGTTCAACATCCTTGAGTTTTAGCTAGTCTATGCAGCAGGCTCTTGCAGGTTTGAGGTATGTCTGGCAAAAAGTGGGTATACAGCAATTATGGCTCTACACCTGTGTGTGGTGGTTTTAGGACCGACGTGAGGAGGTAATGCTCTGTGAGATCCTGCCGCCAGGGGAGCAGCAGTCCCAGGAGGTGGGCAGTGCCGTCCAGAGAGAGGTGCTGAAGTATGCTTTGACTGACAAAGATGTTGAGCAGAGGCGTCATATTGTTCTGTCCATGGAAAGAGTTGTCAGATCCGTCCTGCCTGGTGGGTAAACTTGTCCGCTCCTGTTGCGCTCAGTGGCTGTGTATGACTGCAGTAACTTTAAAACCCTCTTTTTGTTTTTAGAATGCTCACTGAGGTTGTATGGATCATCTTGCTCTAGATTGGGTTTCAAAGAGTCAGATGTTAACATAGACATCCAGTTCCCATCTCATGTGAGTAGATCAGCATCCATTTCCTTGCTGAAACGCAATGCTGAAGTAGTTAAAATTATAGGCATTGCAGGAAACCAAGTACCATTTGCTTTATTAGTTTGAAAGTTTTTCAGATTTTAATGAAATTGAAAATTATTTTAACAAGTATTTTTGATTTGCTTTACTTGTGAAACATTGATTTGGATGGATTACCTAAGTATACAGGTTAAAAGAAGGGTTCAAAGCAGCACCTTCAGGTATAGAAATGGGTTCTTTTACAGTAAGAAATATTGGGTAAAACAAATGTTTAGTGCAAAAATGTGCATCACTTTAGCATGACTGTATTAAAAAATTGAATCCACTGACTATCAGATGCTACTCTAGTTAGTTTCAACACAATTTTTTTTTTGCCACTAAGTTCTAAAATTATCAATTTGTAGATATTAGCAGAAACTGAGGTTTTCTGATTGTTGACTGTTTTGTATTAATACTTAATCTCAAGTTTTGATGTGGAAGGGACTGAGGCAAAGTGGGACTGAATAGATAGTTATACCAGCCTGTTTGTACTTTCTGAACAAGTACTGTATTGAAAGAATGAGTGGTTATAAATTTTCACTCTAAATATTTACTGTGATACTGTACTGTGATCTGACTAAAGCAAAAGATGCAAGAGTTTGCTGGAATGCAAGATTTGTTGCTTTTGTATTTTTGTGTGCTGTATTCAATGATGTTTTTAATGTTGTGAAATGGATTCTCCACAGATGCACCAGCCAGATGTGCTGTTGGTGGTCCAGGAGAGCCTTTCAAAGAGCTGTGAGTTGAAGATTTCACCCTGCCCCCATTCTATCTATCACATGCATGAGTTTGAAGTTTTAATATGCCTGCATTGTTGCAGCCCTCTTTGTGGACCTGGAAGCGGACTTTCATGCAAGGGTTCCTGTGGTGGCTTGTAAAGACAAAGAGAGGTAGGTTTCTAATTACTGATGTGGGGTAATTCAACAGCATATTTGCAGTTGCAGTGTCTGGTAGAATTGAGCTTTGGGTGGCTTGGGCATTACACTTAAGGATTCTCTAATGAAAATTCTAATTGATATTGGTGTTGCAGTGTCAGTCTCAATATTTTTATAAAAAAAAAAAAGTTCTCCATTTCATTCTTTAGTTTCATTTAATCAGTGGACATAGCACTTCAACTGATTTCTGCAAGGATGCAAGTCATGAACTAGTCTACAGAAATGTTTCAATTGGAGGTCATCTGTTGTACAACACTTTGCACTGTGACCCTAAGCCAAAAGGTTCATTTGTGTTCCTTGGTTAGTTTCACATAACCAATAAATTTAAAATCTTGCAGATATATCTGGCAAACTCTTGTGGAAATTGGGGAATGGCACATTTTTAAATTTTGATGTAGAAAAGTTCTCTTTTGAACAGTAATTACTTGTGGGATGTTAAATTGGGGGAGAATATTGAAGATGTGTACTGTCTATTATACTTAAGTTACCAATTTACAGTTCAACATTTAAATTTGTGTGTATACAGTGGTCTGATGTGTAAGGTGAGCGCAGGCAATGAAAATGCTTACCTGACTACAGTATACCTGTCAGCACTGGCCTATCAGGAGCCTCTTCTTCTCCCTCTGGTTGTAGGGTTCAGGCATTGGGCCCAGGTGAGCTTCTTGTCTAGTTTGTCTGCTTTTAACATGCCTGTTTTCAAACCTTATGAGTGACAGCTTTATTCTTCTGTTCTAGCTTTGCCACATTGACCATCCTGAGGAAGGTGGGCTTCCTCCATATGCCTTGGCCCTTATGGTCATCTACTTTCTGCAGCAACGCAAGGAGCCTGTTCTGCCTGCATACCTGGGTTCCTGGGTGAGCCACTTTTTGCTTATTTGTATATATGTGAAGTTCATCTTACTTTCTTGTATACATCTTTTTTTTTTTTTTCCCCTTCTCCCCCCTCCCTATGAAATCAGATTAAGGAGTTCTCCATAAACAAAGTCAATGATTTTCGTCTGACTGGTGTGGAGAATGGACACGTACTGTGGGAATACAGTCCTGTCCAAGATGAAGCCTCACCCTCTTCTCAGAAGTTCCATAAGAAGGGAAAGGTGAGAATGTTCATAGATATTTGAACACATTCTGGAGTGTATGTGATTACAGAATCTGCACCCAAAGCAGTAAAAATGAATACCTTATTTTTGCTGACTTGTGTATATAGTTATTTTCTGACTCTGTTTCTATGTGAAGTCCCCATTGGTCTTTAAAGATCATCAGTGCACTGTGACGCTGGGCCAGCTTTGGATTGAAATGCTGCGTTTCTATTCGCTGGAGTGTGATATGACAGACCGTGTCATCAGTGTCCGCATCAGCGGTTTTTTCTCCCGTGAGTCAAAGGACTGGCCTAAGAAGAGGATTGCCGTAGAGGGTATGTTGATATCACAGATAGTTTTGCTTGATTTTAAACTGTTTTTGCAATAGGCTAACATTTTCAATTTTCTTTTTCCTTGTGCCTTTGCACCTTATGCCTGTATACATGAATTGAATGTTGTCTTATTAGATCCTTACGCAGTGAAGAGGAATGTTGCGCGGACAGTCAACAGTCAGGTGATGTACGAGTACATCCTCCACTGCCTGAAGACTACTTACAAGTACTTTGCCCTGCCCCTGGAACAGCAGAACACACAGCACACCTGTGAGAAGTCAAATGGGCCAAGTTCAGCCCTTGTCTTCCTGGATGGACAAGATAAAGTCACTCAGAGACCACAAGAAGCCATTTTTTCCAAAGTGGAGTTATGTGCAAGTGATGGTTCTCTAATCCAGTCACAGCTGAACAGCCTTAGTTTGGAATCTTCTGTAGTCAATGGGCAGACAGACGGTGTGAGTGTCACCACACAGTCCAGTGGAGTGGGTAAAGGAGGTGGAGCTGGGTTCCTGGAGGATTTAGACCATGTGGGGGAAGGGGTGATGAGTGAGGACCTGAATGAGAGTGACTGTGACAGAGGTGAGGCAGAGTCGGACAGCGAGGATGTGGACCCCACTCACCTGCTCCACTTTCCTCAGGAGCAGGATATAGAGACTGAGAGTCTCTCTGGCTGTGAGTCACCCCTTCTGAGGGGCAACACTCATGACCCTGAGAGACTAGATAGGGAAGATGAGGACTCTGGAAGCACAGATGAGCCCTTGGGCAACCATAAGAGACTGACCTTCCATGAGAATCAGTCTGATGATGATGAAGAAGAGTACCCCAGGCAACATCTTGACAGCTTTACCACAGAGGAAGAGCAATACCTGGTAGATGCTGTCTCAGGGGATGACCTTCTGTCTGAAGAGGAAGAGCCACAAGAAATGAGGCCAGTCAGAGAAGTAATTTCAGCGGAAGGTGTTCTTGCTACTGTTGGTCAGACTGAATCTGTTGAACATGGAATGCCTTTGGAGGCTCCTACCTATGAGTTCAGCAAGCAGGTCTTCACTCGTGGAAAGGTATGTTTCTTCACTGTGATCTAAACCATAATAGTTACTTTGCTTTCCTTCAGGTGTGACAATGCCTAATTAATTGGTATAGGTGTAGTACTGATTGTGTTCTACTCTGATTTAAAATATGTGTAAATAGGAGACTGGGAAAGGAGCAAATGGGTTAAATGTACTTGAGTTTATTGCATTCTTCAAAGCCCTGTCTGGGCACTGAAAGTTAAAAATGGGGGGTGGGAAGGATTTTACATCAACTTAAATTACAAGTCAGAAAGATGTTTCTTTGTACATAAGCTGCAACTTAGCAATGACTTAATGCTCCTAATGTGTCAGAGTACAGATGTTTTAAAAGTGGTGAAAGAATTTTAGTTTTATTTCTCCTTGTCTCTTAATGGGTAAAGAAGCTTTTAATTTTCTTTGACCTCAGGTCACTACAAATTGTGCTTACATGGCAGCTTGTGTATCTCTCACTTTGCTATCAGCTCAGGTTCAGCTGTTTGGGACTCTTGGGTAGAGTATCTCTCTTTAATTTTCACTTAAAGCTCAAAAGCTAAGTCATACCTCTTTTGAAGTAGTTGAACAATCTAACGTGTATTAGACACTATTTAATCTGAATAAAAGGTCTTAAAGGTATGTTGATAGAGTCCAAAGAGCTATGTTTCACATCCTTAATTTTTGCTTCTTTAATGTTAAGACAAGTGGTTAATCAAGATGAATTTTCTTAAATGAGTTAAAATTTGAGCAGTAAACAATTTTTACTTGATAGAAGCAAATGTATTCTTGCAATCTGAGTGAAGTAAAATGAGCTTCATTCTGAACTGGTTATAGCTAATAAAAATGTGAAATTTGCAAAGTTAGAAATGTTTATCAATGTTAGACTGAACTTGCAAAACATGAAAATGTGATTAAAATCACTGCCTTATCTGCAGAGTTATTGGTTGTGAAAGTATTCTTAGAGGTCATGATGAAGCTTTCACATAGCAGTGTTAGTTACCCAAAGTAACTTGCCTCCTTCCCCTTCAGTCGCACACCATTGTTTGCAGTCTCTGCAAGCATGATGGACATCTGAAGCGTGATTGTCCTGAAGATTTCAAGAGGGTTGAGCTAGACACTCTTCCTCCTATGACACCAAAATTCCTCAGAATCCTTAATGAAGTTTGCATACAGTGCTATAGTAAGTGAATGTTCCTAGACATAAAGTATGGGAAGTTTAGTGAGCTGGTTGGAACTGCTTATTTAAAAACGTATTTGATTTTTAGAAGCTGACTCTCCATCTGATACATTTAATGTTTATACATCCTAAGTTGTCAGTGCAGTTTGACCACTGGTCAGAATGCACAGGAGTGCAAGTGGTTTATGGAGGTAACACGACATGCTTTTGTAAGGGGGGGGGGGGATTCACTAAAGTCATTTTGTTTTGTGCAGTCTTACTTTATGCAGTTAGAGTAAAGATTAAAGGGGACATCGACAGCTTATCAAAACTTGAAGAGTTTGAACAAAACTCAGTTCTTCCTGTTTAACCAGTGGAGGTTTAGTGATGACAGGTTTTATGTTGGTTGCTAGCTAGTTCATTATCTAGTCCATGATGACCAATTAAGAATTAACCTGCCATGTTAAAGTAGGCATTGTGAAGACTCCTTAGTTTGGAACAAAGAGCAGATTACAATTCTTTAGGGTTGCATGCTCTTCTGGATTTAATTTTGTGCCATTCTAAAATGCTTTACTAAAAATATTTGGACATCCTATAGCAGCTATAAAGCAATTAAACATGACACCTGAAAGTCTGAATATCTGACACTGATTGAATAGCTGATCTTTTGAAGGAGATTTTGCACCAGATGATCTTGAAGAGAAAGTTCGTGAGCATATTCTGCAGGACTTGGAGAAGTTTATTAGGCATCAGTTTGAAGGTAAGGTTGGTGGTTCTACATAAATTACATGTCACACAGAAACCATTGGGTTGATTGTTGGTCTCCCTGTGTCTTAGCTTATTTTCTTGCTGAAATCCAAAAAGTTTAGTAACTACTTTTTAGTTGTCCATTTTGAAAACGAGAATGGTTAATCCATGTTTCCTGTCCACAATGGCATTATATGGAAGTACTGTAAAACATGACCGAAGATGCATAATACATTTTTTTTCCATGTCTTCCTGGTCCATGGTAGTTCAACTACTGCAGAAAGGTATTTGGACCAATTACCTTTCACCACTGTATGTTGACTCTTTAATTATTCCGTCTTTGAAAACCCACCCTTCCTCTTTCAATTTACAGGAGCAAAGTTAAGGCTGTTTGGATCATCAAAAAATGGGTTTGGATTTAAACAGAGTGATCTGGATATTTGCATGGTCCTGGAAGGACAGGAGACCTCAGAGGTAATCTGGGCTATGGGCCTCCTGTGGTTGTTGGGGTGCAGAATACACTACACCTTGCTCCTGACAGTTCACAATTCTGAAATTCACTTTTCCATTTACCCATTTATCTAATGTCATTGGGCCAGTGTGTAGGATTTTTATTAGAGCTGTGGCCTTCCACTTGAAGGATCCAGACTGAAATCCCTGCTCCCTCTTGTAGTACCCTTGAGGAAGGTACTTACCCTAAGTTGTTTGTATAATAAATATCCAGATTTATAAATGGGTAAACAATTGTAAATATATTCCTATATAAATGCAACATAACTCGCTTAAGAAAATGATCAGCTCAATGAAGAAATATTGTTTCCCCATCATGTAATAGGTTCAGTGGCATTAATGTTTACCTTCATTGATGTCCCTCAGGGTCTTGACTGCCTTTCAATCATAGACCAACTTGCTAGACTTTTGAGGAAGCACTCGGGTATGTCATTTTAATTCTTAGTTCTAAACCACATGTTGAATTTGAGTTAATCTGGCAATTTGTAATCAAATATTTATATTTCTGGAGTGAACGCTTACTCAGTGTTTCTGCATAGCTGTGAACACTAAAGAAATAGCATAACAGTAACACTGCAGGTTGTTTCATGCAAATTGTCTGCTGCTAAGCAACCTTTTAAGCAACCTTTTTTTCAGACCTGGGGTTATGCAGGGTTGTTCTTGAACTTTTGCTAAACTCCATGTTTACCTCTAGGTTTGCGCAATATTCTACCAATTACAACTGCAAAAGTCCCTATTGTGAAGTTCTTCCATGTGAGGTCTGGTCTGGAGGGAGACATAAGTCTGTACAATACGCTGGTAAGCCAAGAGCTCTAGTGAGCAAGTTTTAAATATCTACATAACACTGGTTATTCTCTGCACATTTAGGATTTGCATCAGTTTTTGTGACCAACAAATGCAGCTTTGAAAGACTTGTAAGTCCACAGTGAATGTAATTTATTTCCCTGTCTCAACATCAACACCAACAATGGCCAGTGACATTTGGCATAAAGACAGCATTGTATAACAGTTTACAGAGAATTTTTGTAACGTTTACAGGCTCTACACAACACCAGACTCCTGGCATCTTATGCCACAATTGACCCCAGAGTGAAATACCTGTGTTATGTTATGAAGGTGTTTTCCAAAGTAAGTACCCTTCAGTGCATTGCTGCCATGTCAGCTATGATAGTCATACTCCATGGAGCTGTAGTAGCTTTCAGTCGTCTTTGTCAGTGATTTATAGCAATATTGTGGTAAACTTGTTTTTTTAACCATAGATTTTTTAAACCTGTATACAACTTCCTCTTTGAATAATGAAGGTTAAAATATCAGACCAGTTTGCGTTGGCTATATGGAAGCATTCAGAAGTTTGACTGTGCAGAAACCAAATGTTTGTTTCTGCAACACTTTGGTGCTCTTACTGTTTGTGGGGATACTGATGTTTGTGTGCACGTGTTTTAAAGGTATGTGATATCGGCGATGCGTCGCGGGGAAGCCTCTCCTCCTATGCCTACACATTGATGGTGCTGTTCTTCTTGCAGCAGAGGAACCCCCCAGTCATACCTGTGCTTCAGGAGGTACTTAGTAGCCCTGTATTACATTACACTAATATTGGTCATGGATAGTCTTCAATGACTTAAGTTCCTGAGAAATTAACTTGCTACTGTACATGATGATTTATATGAAGTAACTTTTTTTAAAGCTGTGGCCACTTCACTCCAATTGTCGGAGTACAACTTGTTCACTTATTGCCTCACTTGGACACCTACTGCAGTTTTGGTTACCCTTGTGTTATATTGTGGTTACTATCTGTATGCATAAATCCTCTGTAGATTTATGATGGCCCCAAGAAACCTGAAATCCTGGTGGATGGTTGGAATGTTTACTTCTTTGACAAGCTGGATGAGTTGGTGAGTAAATCCATATTTGAACTTCATATTTTCACTATTTTGTCTACAACCTTGGCAATATGAAATACCTTTTCATAGAATTTTACAGTTCTATTTCAAATATAAAATTAGCCAAACTCTCTAACACTACTGTACTCCTCATTTTGATCGGTGTGTTCTCTTAAATGGCTAGCGTGCATATTTATTTGTGTGTGCGTGTATACACAAGTTCTATTATAAAGGACAAGTTTATATGAATGCAAAGCTAATATGTCATCAAACTGCACAATTCTACACTTTGTTCTGTAGGTTGTGTGTGTGTGTGTGTGTGTGTGTGTGTGTGAGACTAACAAACAGGTAGTATTGTAAATATAGGGTAATTGGTTGAATGACACATTTACTGAATGAGCTTTTGTGAAATGAAATGTTCATTAACTAGGGCTTGTGATTGTAAAGCTCATGTGTCAAACTTAGAAGTGGTGGCACCTCTCAATTGGTACATTGCAGGAATCTGAGGAGTTTTTTTTTTTTTTTTTTTTTTTTTTTTTAAATGCTTTTGAAGTGGCAGCCAGCTATAGGCTGCCTTTCTCCACATAGCACACTGGTACCAGTTTTGTGCCAAGTCAATATCAGTAAATGACTGAACTGTAGTCTGGGGAAAACACTTTGCTTAGTTTCTCAGTCAATCTCATCTCTGCATGAATGTTCTGTTTGTCTTTGTACATATCAAATTGTGCTCACAGCTGCAGCGCTGGCCACAATATGGCAAGAATACAGAGAGTGTGGGAGAGCTATGGCTTGGCCTTCTTCAGTTCTACACGGAGGAGTTTGACTTCAAGGAACATGTCATTTGCGTGCGCAGGAAGCAGCTGCTCACCACCTTTAAGAAGCAGTGGACTTCCAAGTACATTGTCATTGAGGGTGAGAGCATTGATTGAGCTAGCTGAGACAGTCGTGCTTAGTGTTGTACAGCTTGGACTGCATCTTACAGTCCTTATATCGAAGTACAGTGTGTGACATCTGTAGAGCTTTATGTATTTTGTGACAGCAGTAAGGGTGTTGGATGAGGTGTGAAGTCCAGTTCTGTGTGCATGGGCTAAACGTGTCCAGCACAGGGTAATTTTTAAGGTGCCCTTTTCATGGTATGTATACATGAATGCTTTTCCACAGATATGTGAAAAGTTTAAAAACACTTGATTTATTTCTCCCCCTTATACACAGATCCTTTTGACCTGAACCATAACTTGGGTGCTGGTTTGTCTAGAAGAAGTAGGTACCTTCCCTTAATTATTCTGCTGACCTTTTATCTCTACTTTTATTTACTCATGTTCTCACTTTCAGGGCTCACGTTTACATTTTGATTATTTCACTTTGCCATAGTGACCAATTTCATCATGAAAGCCTTCATCAATGGAAGAAGGGTTTTTGGGACCCCAGTTAAAGTCTTCCCTGTGGAATACTCCTCAAAAATGGTAGATTTTTGGTTATTTCTAAAGGACATATACTCTGCTTTTACACAGTTAAGTTGTCATAAGAATTTGTTTAAACACTCTGCAAAGGGTGGTATTGTAGAACTTGCATAGGGAGTTTTTTTTTTTTGGTTCTTCCTCTTCTCCATTCTTAATATAGTATGTTTCCCAATTAACATCATGAGGTAGTCACTCCTAATGAAATAAAGTATAATCTATAGGAATGCAGTATTACACTCAATTCCACCATGAATGTGTCACACTGTGTCGATTAGAGAGATGGGCTTACTTGGCTTTATTCAAGGAATGTTAAGTGCTGCTTGGTAGTAACAATGAATTTTTAGTTTTAAGTGAATGCTCCTATACTTTTTTTTAAAGTAGAAATACAAATTTAACAGTACACAATCTGTCCCCCCCCCCACCCCAGGAATACTTCTTTGACCCAGAGGTGCTTACAGAGGGTGAACTGGCACCAAATGATCGCTGCTGTAGGATCTGTGGAAAAGTAGGCCACTTCATGAAAGACTGTCCGCTGCGCAGAAAGTAAGTTTAAATCAGTTCTTGTCACTATTGTGGTTGTTAGTGCTGGAGATAAATTCAGCTTGAGATTACTTTGTAGTAGAAATAAGTTTTTGCCTGCATGTGGGTTTCATCCATTGTGCAGTAATTCTGTAATTATAGATGTGAAATATTAAATGTGTACTACATTTTGTAGGAGTAATGTATTAAGGTTTTACTAATGTGGGAGCAACTGTGTGGACATAAGAGCATTATTAAAACATACATTTGTCCATCTCAGAATGCGACATAAACATGATCATCCAGGGCCTGAAGATGGCGCAGGGGGTAGGTGGCACCGTGGAGACCAGGACCGGGTGTGGGTGGAGCCCCAGGAAAGTCCCAGAGACCAAGCCCCTCGGCAGGGTGACAGGTGGAAAAGGCAGGAGGAGAAGCGTTGCTTCATCTGTGGCTCCTCTAGTCACATCAAAAAGGAGTGCCCTGCCTACAAAGGTCCCGCAGGTAAGAAATCTGCAGTCATTTTCGGACAGTCACGTGTCTGAAGAAAGAGACCATGATGAGTGTCCCTCCTACAATACCTGTATCATAGACTGCTGAATCATCAGTCACTGTGCCACTGCAGGAAGCCCCAGACCTGAAGGCTCATCTTTCCCTGCCTCCCCTTTGGCTTCGAGTCATTTGAAGGGCTTTGGAGAAAGACAGGTAAAGGCTCCCTTGACAAACAGGACTTGACAGATGATCTGTAGAAGTGCTGAAATTTTTACATGTGCAGTATATTTTCTGCAGAGCTTGCCCCAGCAGGAAGAGAAGCGGAAGCAGAAGCAGCAGAAAATTATTTTGAGTCCTCAAGCAGGTAAGAGTTTGGGTTTCTTTGCAAGTTTTGCTATGTTATGAAGGCTTTGTATCTAAGGACCCATAACAATTTTGTGCAATCTGCCGTTTCTTCCAGGCAGCTTGGCAAACAGACACATGACTCAGGGAAGGGCCTCTCAGAAGAGGAGCCCTTTGGAGTGATGAGGCATAGTTTTACTTTAAAGCCAAATCATGTCAAATGTTTGATCAACTGTGTGTACATTACATGGCAAGGAGAGTACATAACTACCTAAGCCAAAGGATGTTTTATGTTTTTACCTAGACTCCATCCAAAAGGAGTTTTATTCATTCACATTTTAAAACTAAATCCATGATGCATGCTGTTGATTTAATTTGTTTTATTTTATTTTTAATTGTTTTTGTCATGTGCACTGTGTAAAACCTTCATACCTATAGCAAGGACATGATAGTGCATCTTTAAATTCATAAGGCAGGGTATGAAATGTATTTGGAATTTTTTTAAAAAAAAAAAAAAGGAAGAAATCGAGGACTTAAGCCTTTTCTCTAGAGGGGGGAAAAATGTTTTGCTAGATTTCGTTACTGCTGAGCTTTTGATATAATGGGAATTTGAACCTCATTTCCCACAAATTTGCTGCTATCTTTACTACTGTCTGTGAAAGCTGCAACAAAAATAAACATTTCTTAAACTAGGTCTCATTTCTTGAAAAAGATGACCCATTTTAATCCATTCCACAGTTCTTCAAAGATGAAGCTGAATGATTGTCATTTAAGAACATTTTGTATGTAGAGACCCTCTGGTTTCAGGGAACTTTTTTTGGATCCATGCTGATATCCTCCCCAGACCAGGATTCAGAAATGCTATATTTAATCATGTTCAGGTATAAGGCAGTGAAAACCTTACCCTGACAATGAAAAGGAGGCCAAAAGGGATGACTGAAGAAACCTTGAATATTGCTCAGAAATGTAAGAAGGCTAAAGCGAAAAGGCACAAGTTTTTGAACTCCACCAGCGATTTCACCGCGTGGCCAGAAAGGACGAAAGTACTAGGGCAGGTGCAAGGAAATAAAATCCAAAAATATTGGGAAAGACCCAATCAGCTTTCATAAAACTGGGCGAGTTAACTTCAAACCTCATGTTGGTATGCTGGAAAATGCTCAAGGACTCATGCTCAACAATGCGGCAATCAAGAACAGATGGAAGGAATACATCTCGTCACTACCACAAAGATCAAATAAAGCAAGGGGCATGTCCATCTATGCCTTATGAACAAGAACCACAAGTGATGAGAAGCAAAAGTGGCATTAAAAGCCTTATCAAGAAAGCACTTGGCATTGATGGTATTGCTATCAAATTATGGCAGGAGTAAAATGCAGCTGTTTTAGTACTAAGAAATCTGGAATACAGCACAGTGGCCAACAGTTTGGAAACTTTGCTCACACTGATATTAAAGGTGAGCCGAAAGACTGAATTATCGCACAATTGCCCTGATCCCGCAGGCCGGCAAAATATTACTCAGTCAGAATGAGTTTTATTGGCCAAGTGTGCTGATGCACACAAGGGATGTGTTGTGGTTCTAGGTGCCTCCAGTATTTACAAATAGCTGACAATTACAGAATAAACATATTTACAGAGTATACAAAGTATACAAATGTGTATAAATAGATAAAAGTAAGAATTAAAATGACAAAGTTGGCTAATGCACTGACAGCAGACCTATAGGGGAGTGTTAACTGGTCATGAGAGTGATGGTCTGAGGGAAAAAACTGTTCTTGGAGCTGGCCGTTCTGAGGGACAGTGCTCTGTAACTCTTGCCAGAGGGGAGAAATGTAAAGAATTTGTGCCCAGGATATGTGGGATCAGTGACGATTTTGCCCACCTGCTTCCTCATTCTGGACTTGTACAAGACCTGAAGAGTAAGCAGGGGTGCACCAACAATCCTCTCAGCCGTCTTGACTGTCCTTTGTAGCCTATTTATGACCGATAACCAGACAGTTATAGCAGTGCGCAGGAAGAGACTGTATGACAGCTGAGTAGAACCGGATCAGCAGTTCCTGTGGCAGGTTGACGCAATCACCACAGCCGTGGATGTCACACTTTCAAGTCTTTGCCGGTTGGCGGAAGACCGAACGCTTTTCAGGACAACTATACGCAGAGTTGCCATAAGTCGACACCGACTCAACGGCACCTAACAACAACAACAGGTACGGTATATGGCATCTGTATAATCACATGGTGGCTTTAAAGATGTGACATATCCTCACAGAAGGAGTTGCTCCAATATGCACACACACATTGACTGAAACCGCTTGTCCCGAGCGGGGTCGCAGCAAACCAGAGCCTAACCCGGCAACACAGGGTTCAAGGCTGGAGGGGGACGGGACACATGTTTATAGAGGTCTGTTTAGAGTGACTGCCGAAATATGACTGATGTTCATAAAGCCCATTGTATATAGGTAGCGATGTAGCAAATGTAAAATATTAGAGCATTTAGGGTCACGATGGAGAGCAATAGTAGACATGAATGGCTTTGAACAGAGTAAGTAGTGTACCCATGATGTCAGTCTTTGGAAAGGTGCAGAAATGTGCACAATGGACAGCTGCTTGAAGATGCCAATATCAAGAGGTCACAAAGCCAATCTCACTGAAGTCTGTCGTCACTTGGTGAGAACGTTTGAATGAAAAAGCTGACGCCGACACCGTTTCCGTGACCCAGAATGGATGACTAAAGGCTGATAAGTATTATAAGATGTTATTTATGATGCGGGAATTCTGTATCATGGGGACGGATGTGAGTGGAATTCTTAGTGTCATGGCAGAATATAGCTCCAGTTCCGACGGGAACTAGTCCAAAATGGCCATAGAAATTCCACCACACTACTGTAGTTGCTGAGACGATGTCTTTGTATGACACCATTTGAATTCAACTACAAAAGACAGTAAATGACGTGGGAGAGGACTGTCTCCTTTCCAGTTTTAAGAACTGTGTTTTAAAAGCTGTCTTACTTTTTTCCTTTTTAGAAATATATAGGCCTATGACATTTTGCAAGGTTTTTCAGAATTCTCAGAAGCAGTTGTATCAACGCCGGAGGGAGGAAACTACTTGGCGCCCCCGAGTGTACATAATACACAGTAGGTAGTGATGGTGGAAATGTGGTGTTATTACATAATACAGTGGACAGTGATGGGGAAATGTGTGTTATTACGTAAGTGGAGGGTGATGGGAAATGCGGTGTTATTAAATAATTCAGCGGGAAGTGATGGGGGTAAATGTGGTGTTATTATGCAGTTCAGCGGGAAGTGATGAGGGGAAATGTATTTGCTGACCTGTTGTCGGCTGATTCGATATATTTCGCTGGAATGATTTAAGAGATGACGTTAACTGGACTTGCAGATGATGCTTGCTGATCAGTCAAAATACGTGTGTGCGTTTTATTTATGACACAATTGTGTGAAATACTGTATTCAATAGTTTTAGGATGCAGAAGAATAAGTTCGTGTCCCACGGCGTGAGTCCTCAGGTTGTTAAAGTATCAAAATTATACCATAAACTTTATCCGTGAACAAAGTGTGTTCTTTTCAAATTATTTAGCAAAGTTTAAAACGCGTTCAGTAGGCTAGAGCTATTGTATAAGCGCTTTATGTTTCCTGTTTCTCGAAATCATTATCTATAGCATTGTTCGTTACATAATAATAAACGCGTCAGTTGCTAGGTTGCGTAGCATTGGGCCATCAAGGCATTATCGCTTTATTGTCATTTTTTATTGGTTCTTTATCTTGTCAGTCAGAGCAACTGTCCTATCAATTACAATCTTATTTGAGTTGGGTTGCGCTTGTGACGCATGCGCAGTGGTCTGTTTTTAATCTCAAAGTTTAACGCGTGAGGACAGTTGGAGAGCGAGAGGGGGAAACATGTCCGCCCCTGTGGTGAGGGCTACGGTGAGAGCAGTCAGCAAACGGAAGCTGCTCCCAACCAGAGCTGCGTTGACTTTGGTGAGTGTGTCCCTTAACCTCTCAAATCTTATTGGCACGCTTACGGGATTGCTGAAGGTGTGTCGGTGATTTTTTTTTTTTTTGGTCAGCAAAGGCGTAGTGTGTGTCGGAACAACAAGTGACATGATTTTTTTTTTTTTTTGCGCTAGCAGTCCGAGTGGAATCATCCCTGTTTTGTTGTTTAATAAAAAGAACACAGGGTTACACAAAAGCTGGTTGTGTGACTTGAAAACCGCAGCGCCAGAGCAGTAGCGAAACATTCAGCTGCGTGTCTACCGCGCCTGCGCTGTGTCATTTTTGAGAAAACACCAGAACAGAAAAAAATTCTGATTATGTATGTTCCTAAAAGATAATTTTTTTTAAACTTCAAAATGTCATATTTTAATCTGCAGTAAATGACTGCTGCACAGGCCAGAAGACTTACTTGGATACGGTAGCTAGCTAGTTAGATTGGCAGCCAGTAGTCAGAAATGGGGGGGGGGAGGGATTCGAAAGTTACCGTAAATAGTCACTTTTCACATATTTCACAAGTATATAAACGTTTGTAAACTTACCAGATGCTTTTCTCTAAAAGGTACTTGCAATGATTATTAGGTAGTATTTAGGTGACACTTTTCCAAAGTACCTTCATATGATATGATCATGCCTGTTGGCAATCACAGATTCACTTGAAATGTGGGAGAAAACCAGAGCACCCAAAATCCACACAAAGTACACAATTGTGTCCAAAATGAACCAGAGGTTAATTTTTCATATTATACAGTTATAAGGAGAAAGATCGTCAAGCAGTCGCAATCACAGTTGTTCTCCAGTTTCTCAAAGTCGATGAAATATCGCTTTGGAGAAAAACATCTATGAATGAATGGATGTAAACAAAAACAAGTCAGACAGCTGTGTGAGGTGGATGGCACAACTAGAGCAGGGTGTGGGTGTTCACCTGCAGTTCCTTGATCCCCTCTTTTACCCAACACATCTTAAGAAATTCACTAGTACCCAGTAGAAGCATAATAAGAAGTTTTAAGAAGGTAATGTAAACTGTACCTTATTTACCTCAAAGTGCAGACAACTGCAAGTGCAAAAGCTGTCTCTAGATCCTTAGGTGTTGACCCACGTTTCTTTGTCACTTGTCTGACTATTACGTGGTGTGGCCTTGTACTGATCTTTGTAGGATGCCCACTCTTAGGGAGAGTAGCAATTCTACGAATTTGTAAACTATCTCACTGTGGACTGATAGATGCCCATGTCTTTTATAACCGTTTCTAGTCTTATGAGCTTCGAAATTCCATCTAAGGTCCTCTGAGTCTCTTGATTCATCTGCAAAAATTCTGTTATGAAGAGTGAATAACCAAAATTTTGTTGTTTGTTTTTTTAATACAGCAGGGCAGGTCAAACCCACACTTGAATACGTGACTCCAGTTGCTTTTTTTCAAGATGTCATTATGCTAGAGGTTCAGATACTTTATTGACCTTGTTAGTTTAAACCATTTGCTCAGTAAAGATATGGAAGTGTGAAATATTGTACATGTTCTTCAAATAAGATTGATCTGGTCTTCAAGTCTTCATAATGAAGACACATTTTAGGAATCTTTCATGCAGAAATTCAGAATTCAAAAGGTTTCAGAAACATTTTCTCTGAACTAGTTGGTTGCATTTTGGCTGCACAACCCATAATTGAACATGATAAACATTTACCAGGCAAAGTTTTGACTACTGTCCAAAACCTGCAACTTTGTATTTTTGTAAGTTTGTGTATCAGACATGGAAACAATACACATAATACACAGTGCAATGCATAAAAGGATTTTGATTTTGTTATGCTACATTTACATTTATCCAAAGCAGCTTTTAATGAAATCTATGTGGTGTTATCAGCCCACATACCTTATTCGCCAAGGTGACTTATAATGTATACTACTTTTACATTTACACTACTTTACATTTAAATTTGTACTTCCTAAAAATAAAGACTGCATGGCACTCAGTTAATTTTCATAATTTTGAAGCTTCTCAGATTTGCTTTCAGTGATTCAGAAGTTCTGTTGTGTACTTTAACTGCATGGTGCCGAAGGGGACTGTTTCATTAAGGAAATGTCATTATAGGGCCTGCACTGGAGAAGGGTTGGTTATTCCAGCAGGCCATACTATCTTTGGAATTAACCAGGGTTCTCAGGAGCATGTACATTCACCAGGCAGTCATATTTATTTCCTGTCCTCCTAGTAGAGGTGTGTTTTTCCATGGAGACTGACACATGGCTCCCTGGCCATGTGGCCAGCTGTGAAGCTGATTAGATTCAGTGCTGCTAATGCCCCTAATGATGAGCCTTAAATATATTACAGCCGGTGTACTTGCAAGGTTAGATGTTCTCTCAGCAACCTGGCCTAACTGCTACAGGTAATCCTAATGAGGATGCATGCAGTTCCCTTGTCTTGTGTTTCAGGATGATTGCAGGAAATTCTTCTTGATGTTCCATTGCAGACTACATGTAAACATTTCTCGCCTGTGTATTTCTCATGATAACTCATGGTTGTGTCCACTTTCTCGTTTCCTTAGACACCATCGGCAGTAAATAAGATAAAATATCTGCTACAAAATAAACCGGAATGTGTAAGTAGATTTTATAAGCATGTTGACTCAACCCTTACAATATCATGAACACTTATTGCAGTTAATTATAAAAGGCAGGTTATACATTTTCCTTTTTCCTTTGCCATAAAAATTTATCAAACTTTCAGCTGCTCATTAACAATGTAAGTGAATATGAAATGTAGCATCGTACTCAAGGGGATGTAGTCATTTCTTACTCTTTTATGCGTGAACTTTTTGTAATCTTCATCATTCCATCACTTAATTGAAAACATTGAAAGTGGTATGAAAAAGCATGACACTCTATTCTTATTGTTTTGTCTTAATATGCCAGACTTGATCAGTATGGATACGTTCATTTCAGTTTGTAGTTCCAGTAACGGAAACGGAATTGTGACTGACTTAGATCTGTATGTGGTACAATTAAGGAGATTTCTTTTAGGTGTCTAAGACTATAAAGTGGCATTTTGATGAAACACTCATACCAGTGCAGAAACCCAGTCTAGCTGTTAAAGGACTTAAAGCAGACTGAGTGTGAAAAGTGTTCCTGTGATTGCTGAACAGAACTGTGACTCTCATTATGCAGATTGGTCTGAGGGTAGGTGTGCGAACGCGAGGCTGCAATGGGCTCACATACACTCTGGACTATATCAAGCAGAAGGAAAAGTCAGATGAAGAGGTCCTACAGGACGGTGAGTCTTTTCTCATATAAGTTTTCTGTTTGAACTCCTTGAGCATATCTTGCTTTAATTTTCACTTGGCTTGTCGTACACATGGAGCATTAAAATGTAGTTACCTTTATCTTGGTGTATTTTCCTCAGTTTAATAAAAGTTGTGTGGTTCTGCTACTCAGTGAACAAGAAGTTTGAGTTCACTGTGCTGCTGTTTCAGTGGTGCACAGTTACATCATTGTGTCATTTCTATGCCTGTACGTTCAGATTTGTTGAGGACGGGTTGTATCTCCACTGGTACCTCGGCATGAATAGGGTTTCTCTTGTCTTGCTTCCTGCAGGTGTGAGAGTTTTCATTGAGAAGAAGGCCCAGCTCACACTTCTGGGGACTGAAATGGACTATGTGGAGAGCAAGCTGTCTAGCGAGTTTGTCTTCAACAACCCCAACATCAAAGGAACATGTGGTTGCGGAGAAAGTTTCAATGTTTGATCAGTACTTGTCGAATCATAACTTACCTTTACGCTCTTCCCTACCTATAGTTGTTGTAAGTGATCTTCCAAAAAAGTGATGCAACAGGCCCAATAATTTAATTACTCCGGGTGCATCCGTAAAGGGTCCGGATGTGTGTATATTCTCTAATAGGTATCTCGTAAATCATTTTATTTTGCCACTACCTGTACTTCTGCTGGTTGTATGCCCATAGCTGTATTGCTAGTGGCTCTATTTTGGGCAACATCATCCTACCAAGAGCAGGTAGTGCATGGCAGACATGACTAAGTATGTACCTCTCATTTATTCAAAGTCAGATCTTTTCTTCCCATGGGGGAAAAAAATGGATTTGAATACTGATGTAATACCCTCAAGGAATAATCTGTGGAATCCGTTTATAAAATTGGCAGAACATGGGGAAAAAATTTGTCTATTTAGAAAATTTTGCTAAGGGTAATCGCATCAAAAGAGGTAAGTTATTACACTTGTCAGTGTTCAAGGGTAATATCAGAATGTGGAACTTTTCATATAAATTTTTTCGTATCATTAGCTCAAGTACCTATTTGCTGTGACTTTCTGTGCCACAAGCCTGTTACCAGATGTCTGTCTGTCCTGAAAAAATGTAGCACAAACAGTATGTTAGTATAGACTGGATTTCACTGTATGTAAACTAAAAACGCACAAACAGCTACAGGTAATGTTAAACTGACCAGGGACTGGAGCATATACATCTGATACAAAATATTAAGGCAAGAGTGTGGTCCTAACATCTGTTGAACTTGAAAAAAGACAGTGTACTGGGTTAAGACAAAGTTTCAATACTTCACAGTGGGAGCAGGGCTAGGAGCTCATATAGACTCTGTAAGACACAGTGAAATTGCCACACCCTTAAACTTCTGGAAAGTGTTTCTTCAAGATGTACCATACAGATATGAAGTTCATGTGAGACCAGGAAAGTTGCTGGAGACTGTAGTTGAAATAACAAAGTTTGCATTTTACCCTTAGAAATCTGCTTTGCTGATGTTTGACATTAAGAGATAATGGTTTCCACACTACAGAAGTTAATTTCACAGATATATTTTAAGAAAGCCTTTGAAAAGCTGGTTTCTGCATTTCCTGTGCTACAAATTTGTGCCGTATCCAGAATTTCCTTCTGTGATTTATATAAACATTCTTGGAGCCACTTGTTTTAACCCGGAGAGTTTGGAATTGCTTTATATGTCTATTAATATTATGGCTGCTTAAACCGAGAGGCCCATGACATCCACAACTCTCTTGACTCACATGGTCAGTCTTGAAGGTGTGCTAATGGTGGGAAAGCATATCTGCCAGCTTTTTGGGAAGGTCATCTTTGTCCTGGGGTATCTTTTGTTTTCATTTAATGTTGTAACATTTTTATTGTCAGTTCTGCTTCAAGCACACAGACAAAAATGTTGATGGACCTGGTTTGCAAAGTATAATGTCCAGCTGGCAGATGTGTAGCGACATACAGGTAGGGAAAGGAAAATGGGTTTCTGCCTAAACTTTTTTTTTTTTTTTTACTCCCTTTTCCCATGTATACGTGTGTAAATAATGTATAATGCCACTTAACCATAAACATAACGCACAAAATATTTTTGAATTGTACAAGAAAAAATGCTTCCGTGCCCAGAAGTGCAGAATGCATTTGTACAGTGTGAGTATGTGATATGATATTGTCACTTGAGAATCACTAGTGCAATATGTGACTTGACATAGTTAAATAAAGTTTGTAACAAGGGAATGTGGTTTTTGTTGTATTTCTGCCTGCGGGTACACCATTTTCATGCAACAATACAATTGCATTTTCAAGCATCTCTGTGTTTCAATGTATTCATGTGTCTTTTTCTGTTAATACTCCAATACAATATGTGCCCATTGGCATGTCATGCATCAGATTTAATCATTATAAGGTGTCTCATGAATGTGTCAGAGAACACATTATATATATTATTCAACAAACATGTTT
The DNA here is from genome assembly GCF_900964775.1 of Scleropages formosus. Lineage (NCBI taxonomy): Eukaryota > Metazoa > Chordata > Actinopteri > Osteoglossiformes > Osteoglossidae > Scleropages > Scleropages formosus. The sequence continues at coordinate 12,274,684 of NC_041822.1, forward strand.
TACTGTCATGAGTAGGAAAGTAGCTCATTGTATTACCAAAATAATGACATTATTTCCAGCTTATCTTTTAATGTTATACTTGGTTCATCATCAATAGCTGCTTCTCCAGTGCAGGACTGGGATTTTCTGGAGTTCGCCTCAAGCGCAGGGTGTGAGACGCCCAACGTGGGATGCTGAACACAGACATTTTGATAATTTGCCTCACAGATGCTTTTGATATAAAGAAATGGAGTTCCCAAGAACGATGTCTATATCACTCTGCAAAGTACATGGACGCTGAGCTGCTGAAGCCGCTGTGCGGCATTACAAACTTTGATGCCGGCTGATCTTTATTTGTGGCGTGCCTGTGTGTGGCCTCCTGCGTGTGAGTACAGTAGTATGAAAGTATGGTCTCTCACTGTTATCCCCACTGTTTGTGTAAATAGCCTAAATAAAAAGTTTGATTAGCATCTTGAAATTGTCCTTATTTGTGCTCCCTGAAGGAAAACATTGTTATGATGACTGAAGTAACTGAGCTGCCTCAACTTCCTAGCTTATATCTATGATGATTTAGAGGACCTGGGTTTACATCCCTCCTCCTGTGTAGTAGTACCCTTGAGCAAGATACTTAACCTGAATTGAAACAGTAAAAAATGACCGAAGCTGTAAGAAGGTAATTATTTGTAAACACCGTAAATTAGTCCCTTTGGGCAGAAGTATCATCACGTGAATTAATACTGAATCTGCTGTTTCGTTTGTGATTTTGACGTTAATTGACACCTGTGATTAGTTGAGGCTGTTAGTGTGAGTATTAAGTTCCATGTTGTCTTGAGCTAAGCAGGATCAGGAGAACTGGATCCTGATACCTGAGACATCTTCCAGTTACGCCAATTTATACACTGGAAGATGAACCCAAGACAACTGGGTCGTGTACTTTTTACAAGGGTATAACAGCAGGTCTCCACCTTTTGTCGAGCATTACTGCCCTACTCCCGGAACCATTGCACAGAGAAAGTGAAAATGTGTGCGAATAAAGTGATAACATTACAATACTTTTTTTTAAAAAATTAGTTTGCTGTTCTTTCTTCTATTTAAGACTGGAATACAAAAGGTGTGGACTGAACCAGTGAGTGATCACTGACAAATCGATTATGTGGGGAAGTTAATTTAACAACACGGTCATGAAAAACGGGGTAAAAATTGGTCAGAGCCGTTGGGAACAACTTTATTCCCCTTGATAGCAATTTCTTTTTTGCCAGCAAGCGCAATAAAGAGCCTGCTTACCCAGCAGAGACCTTTTCCACAAAATGCAAGATACAGGCGTTCAAGAAAATATTCTCATCTTCAGTTGAAAGAACATTTATTCCACCGCTTTCACTTGTAAGCGATGCTCCCCTCTTCCCAGGCTATGTTTGAAAATTGTAGTTTTACATTTGCAAAGAAAAATGAAATATTAATATTTATTTCTTTAATTCATTCAAATAATTCAGAAGTATGTATTTGTCCTCTGCACATGCTCACTGTTATTTTACACATTGCATTTACTGCTCACAAAAAAAAAGGCTGGAGAAGTTAGTTGGACAGAGATGTGAAAACCATTTCTAAACTTAGTGAGCCAATGTAATTATTTCAAATTAGGACATAATGAGGCTCGGTAACTTTAGGCAGACATGAAATGCACTGTCATTGTGACCTCAAGTTTTTATTTCCTCTCTGCAGGATGATGACTGTCTGCTTTCTATCTGGCTTCTGTGGAAATAATATTTAGTCTCGAGCGAGATACCACGGTAAAAACAGAACAATTTGAAAATAAAACGAAAAATATTTCGGCGATCTTGTTAACCCAGCATGCGTGTTCAGCAATAACTTTGATGTAGGGCTCTAAATGCATGAAAAAAAATAGGAACCTAAGAGTACGGATAATTCACATGATAAATTTTACCTTTGAATAATTGCATGAGGATGTATTATGTGGAGGCTGCAATGCATTATGAAGTAGGCAATGAAAAAAAGAGGAAAAAAGGAAACGGAGAGGGAGGGAAAAGGGGACGAGTACAGCAGAGGGGGTGGAGAGAGGAGGTTTAAAGAGAGGGAGAGCGAGGACTGGAGAGCTCGTGGGCAACCAGAGCGCCTTCTCCTGCCTCCCCCGACTCTTTGTGCGCTGCCACTGCTGCCTTAGCCTCTCTCAATGAACAAAGTGAGGAACAATCAGGAGCTTCTTCTGCTCTGAACGCTTTCCCAGGAGAGGGAAGTAGCAGCTGAAGTTCTGGAAGCCTCTGATTTCCATCACAAGCGTCTGTGCAGAGGATGGATTTACCTTTCACCTCTTTATTCGGGTTCGCCAGCCGAGCCATGAGCTAACCGACAGCTCCGAGGGTTGACACGCTTCATCCGCACAAGCGATGAGAGGTTGAAAATGGCACAAACGGGGGACGTCACAGCGGACCGCGCCCCACCTGGGTCCGAACTGTGGAACGCCACGGCTGGCACGCCCTGTCCACCTGATCAGGGATTCGGGTGCAATAGCTCCGCGCTCCTTGAGCCCGAGAGCCCCCCGCTGTTGGTGGACGCCTGGCTCGTGCCCCTCTTCTTTGCCCTGATTATGCTGGTGGGGCTGCTGGGAAACTCACTAGTCATTTATGTGGTCACCAAGCACCAGCAGATGAAGACAGTCACCAACTTCTACATTGGTAGGTCTGTTTCTCAAAGTGTTCTGCGTGATTTATCTATTCCTCGCCGTGCGATGATGTGATTGCGTCCCAGCCTGGCAGCGGACTGTATATCTATCAGACCGTAGAGCTCTGTAACAGGATACATTTTTCCAGGAAAAGTTTTTTCCAGTGATATTTTGTAATTCAAGCTCAAACCTTCAAAAAGAAAATCTTGAACGAGGAAAAGACTTTTTTTTTTTTTTTTTTTTTTGCAATCAGATATGAGTGGAAACTGCTAAGGTGTTTATATTTGTTTCAGCCGTAAAGTGTGCGGATTTAATGGTTGTGTAAAATGTCCTTTTCGGTGTAAGTTTGTTTTATGGAAAATTATTACCCGTTCAAGTTCCAGGTAATCTCATACAGATTATTGCTGAAGGCTGTGTCCTTATCCAACCCTTAACTAGCTAACCTGGCAACAACGGACATCATATTCCTGGTGTGCTGTGTACCATTTACTGCCACCCTCTACCCGCTGCCCAGCTGGGTCTTTGGGGATTTTATGTGCAGACTGGTGAACTACATTCAGCAGGTAAATGAACCATTTCTTTACCTCATTCTTTCGTCTTACTATTTCTTTCTCGCTAATGTGCTGCATTATTCTCTGCTTATTAATTTCATTACAAACTCATTTTAGCATCTATTTGGGCATCTGGTAACGCAGTGCTGAAAGCTGCTGCCTTCGGAGCCAAAGGTTGTAGCTTTGACTCTCACCTCTGACTGTAGTACCCTTGAGCAAGGTATTTACTGTAAATTACCTGGTTGTTTAAATGGGTAACTAATTGCAAGCTTGTAACTCTAATCATTGTAACCTTTACATTCTAAGTAGCTTTGGAGAAAAGTGTCAGCGAAATTAATAAATGTAAATTTATTTCCATGAAGGGGGGTGCGGTGGCACAGTGGGTTTGACCGGGTCCTTCTCTCCGGTGGGTCTGGGGTTCGAGTCCCGCTTGGGGTGCCTTGCGACGGACTGGCATCCCACCCTGGGTGTGTCTCCTCCCCCTCCGGCCTTACTCCCTGTGTTGCCGGGTTAGGCTCCAGCTCCCTGCGACCCCCGCATGGGATAAGTGGTTTCAGACAATGTGTGTGTGTGTGTGTTGTTTCCATGATTAATTACTGAACCTGATGACAGTTGTAGTGGAAATGACCACATACAGGCAGGCTTTACAACGTCTATGGATTTAGCAGATGCTTTTCTCTAAATTGACATACAACACAGAGTATGTAGACACACACACACACTTTCTGAACCGCTTGTCCCATACGGGGTCACAGGGAACCAGAGCCTAGCCCACCAACTCAGGGCATAAGGCCGGAGGGGGAGGGGACACACCCAGGACGGGACGCCAGTCCGTCGCAAGGCACCCCAAGCGGGACTCGAACCCCAGACCCACCGGAGAGCAGGACCCGGTCCAATCCACTGTGCCACCACACCCCCCCATACAGAGTACATTTATTTAATATTTAGCAGACATTTTTCTTCAAAGTGACTTCCAATGAACTCTATGTAGTGTTACTAGCCCACAGACTTTATTCACCGCAGTGACTTACACTGCTAGATGCACTACTTACAATCATGGGTCACTCCTCCATACATCAGTGGAACACACTCTCTCTGTCCCTCACACACTATGGGTGAACCTGAACAGCATGTCTTTGGACTTTGGGAGGAAACCAGAGGAAACCCGCACAGACAGGAGAACATGCGGACTCCATACAGACTGACCAGGGATCGAACCTCTCGCTTCACCCACGCGGGGTGAGACAGCAGTGCTACTTTCTGTTTCACCGTTCCACAGAGTACACAAACGTGTATCCCACAACAGATAGGGGACTTGGATACATACAGGTGATCATTGAAGCACGGCTTGTTTCTTTGATACTGCTGTTTTCATAGTGCACACAGTCCAGGAGCCACCTGTGCAAGTGACATATAGGAATGCAAATACTAGATCAATTGAAAAGTGCAGTAACAGGTGGTGAAGGACTATCTTGCAAATGTGTCTGGAGCTCTGGAGGGAAATGGGTGGGTCTGAAAGATTAATTTTGGAACACTTTATTGAATTCTGCAAGGGGATCAGTACTTCTGAGGACCTCAACGAGTTCATTCTACGACACTGGGGTCAAAACTGTTAGGCTTCAGATTTTCGTACCTTGTGAGGGGGATGAGAAAGCGGCCAGAGGAGGAGGAGTACAGAGTTCTTGTCGGGGTGAAGGGATGAATCAGATTCTGTGGGTAGTGGTATGAAAATCCTTTTACTGTGGGTTCTAACTAGATTCTTGAACTAACCAGTAGAGACAGAAGAAGAGGGGACGTACGTGAGAACCCCTTAGCAGGTCAAACACGACTAGTTTGCAGCATTCTAACTGCTGAAGAAGCCTGAACACAGTGATGACCACACAGGAGGTCACCGCACAAGTTCTGGTGAGATATCAACGTAACCTCTACCAGAAGCTGAGTGAAGTGTGGTGTGAGATACTGGCGGGTTCAACAAATGTTGGAGAGGCTATATCTGCAGGAGGTTCTTGGAGCTGTGGCCTCCTGGGAGAAGCAAAGACTACAGTTATATGATAATCCTAGGCTTTTAACTAATGGTGAAAATAAGATGAGCGAATTGTCCAGTGAAGTTGACAGCTCTCAACAGAGGCAAGGACCAGTAGGGAGGTACAGGACTTCAGTCTTCGAGATGTCCAGTTGCAGGTTGCGACTGGTCATACAGCTGAATTTGTCAGAGAGACATTCTGCAATGTGTAAGGATATGCAGTATCTGTGTCAGCTTGAAGAAAAGATAAGAAGAGCTGTGTATTGGCTGCGTAGCAGTGATAAGAGAAGCCAAAGGAGGTAATGACCGAGCCAAGGGACAGGGTATAGATAGAGAAGAGTAAAGGGCCAAGAACCAAGCCCTGTGGAACAGCTGTTGAGAACAACTGAGGGGCAGACAAGATACCATGCCAGTAAGCAGCCTAATATACTCCATTTTACTGTGGTTTAGATATTTTTTTATTTCGAATCATGTGTTTACATAGCTTGGGGCTGCTGTTTTTGTGATTGCCATTAATCTTTTCTCACTGAAGTCCACAGGAGTCTGCATTCAACGTAAGATGTGCGTTGAAACACATCGATGTTGTAAGGATGGTGAAGGTTTTTTGGCCCAACCTCTGTACTAGGTGACAGTGCAGGCAACCTGCATAACCTTGTCGGCGATGAGTGTGGACCGCTGCTATGTGACGGTGTACCCCCTGCAGTCCCTCCGCCATCGGACCCCACGCATGGCCATGGGCATCAGCCTGGCCATTTGGATAGGTACTAACCTCCTCTGCCTCCAAACCCAGAATTTGCATAATTTCCTAACCCTAACCCCAGTGTGCTGTATTACACACATAGACAGATAACCTCAGTCTTTCAGAATGGGTAACTTCATACATCTTTTCAATCGTTCAGTGTCAATAACCACTTGCCCAGTGGAGGGACAAGGTGGTGTAGGGTCTGTCCTGGAAGCACAGGCCGAGAGGTAGGATGCACCCCAGATGGGATGCCAGTCCATCGCAGGGTTATCACACACACCTGCCTGTTCACTCACAATACAAAGTCTACAGGCACTTAGGATTTGCCAGTTCACCTGAAAAGCATGTCTTTAGACTGTGTGAGGAAACCAGAGCACCTGGAAATATGCAAACTGTTCACAGACTGAGAAAGATTTCAACTCATGTATGAATGCAGTCACCAGCACTACCCATTGTGCTATCGTGCAAGGCCAATACATCATTGTCTTTGAAATAAAGAGATCATACTCCTTTCATTCTTTCTGAATGGAACTCAACACATCTTCAGCTCAGACAGAAAACACCCTCCTCCCTCATAATGTATAAGGTGTTTTTTATTTAGATATTGAATAACATCAGAAATATAGTTAAAGGATCTCCCATCTTTATTTTTCATGACAACTATAAAATAGAAATTTCACAGCTTCAGATCCTTCAACTTCAGAGTCACTGCCAGCCAACAATGAAACAGCATCTCAGCTGTTGCTCTAGCATACAAAAATACAGACAAAACTCCCTTTTCTGGGCTGAACTCTGAACTGTATTTGATTCAGCAACCATATTCATAACTGGTTTGTTCCCAGTCTTGGTCCAGGTGACAATTCGCGTTTGCTGGGATTTGTCCATCTGGCCTCACTTGATTTTCCACAATTTAGCTGCTCATTTAGTGAACTTCACAGCTAAAGCCACAATGAACTAAACACCTTAGTGCACTACTCAGTGTTTTTTACGAGTCACGTGAAACAAAATCTGTGTTGGTTTAAAAATCTGTTAGGATTTATTTATGCCAGTAAAATATGTTCCATGCATTTGGTCACTTTTGAATCAAATAAATTATTTTTTAACCCTGTACTTATTAACTAATCCCACATTACATAATTGTTGACACACTGAGACCAATTAGACAAATATGTAATTGTAATCATTTTTAAGTTAAAAAGTGTCAGTTATAGTACTCATTTTAAGGGTTTATGTTCAGAAACATTTTTGATGATCTGTTCGCTGTTACAGATATTTCCAGAATAACACGTTTTGATTAATTCAATAAAATAATGACAGCGAACATTATTTGAATCATATGAAGCGTTCAGTCCGCAGCTTTCTCAATAATCATCAAATAAGAGCTTGAATTGAACAAACGCAGCATACACTGGGGTTTGCTACGTGATTTGCTGTGATGGACTGGGATTTGCTCCAAATCCTCTTTACCTTGCCTTGACAAGTTGTTACACAAAATGAATGGCTGTGGCTGAAAAGGATCAATACTAGATTGTGCAGAAAGCTGTCTAAAACTGCCAAATCCTAACTGCGTGAAGATTTAAAGGAATATGAGTTACTAAAGTGAATATGTAAACACAATTTATTTCATTTGGACAACAGCTTCCAAAGTAACAGGACTATAGTAAAATGTTTACCAACCAAATACTGTAACTTCATCAATGCTTTAAGTAAAAGTGAATACAGTGCATGCCACCATTCTTAAATATCAAATTTGACATAGCTGTATATAAATTTATTTGAGGGCAACACTCATATTTAGCAGTAAAAAGTCCATGCAATTACATTGAACTGTTTATATTTTGAAACTATATGGTTAAAAGTATACAACTATAGTGTGCTTTTGGCAATAGTCCATAGCAGCTCCACAGAGGTAGATTCTGTAAGGGTTCAATTATATTGATTTTATGAATTAATGGCGATGAACGCTTTGGATGTTTTAGTTTATTTGCTCACTCTGATGTTTTGCTTTGTGCTGTCCTTTTCTATTGGTAGGCTCTTTTGGCCTGTCAGTGCCAGTAGCCATGTACCAGAGACTTGAAACTGGATACTGGTTTGGCCCCCAGACTTACTGCACTGAATCATTCCCCTCCGTGATACATCAGCAAGCTTTCATCCTCTACACCTTTGTGGCAGTTTATCTCCTGCCTCTCCTGACGATCTGCGCCTGCTATGCCTTCATGCTCAAGCGCATGGGCAGACCTGTCGTGGAGCCCACTGATAACAACTACCAGGTCCATCCTTCTTCTCATGGTTCTTCATAATGCTGGTCTCCAAAATGACTTTTCAAATTTTTATCTTCTGTTTTTAAACTTGTCATCCATCATACTACTCAGCCCTAAAAAGCAAAAAAAAAAAAAAAATTATGGTGACAGATTTATTTCCAAGTAAATTTCTTTTCTAGTGAATGTTGTTTTTGCTTTTTCCATTTTATTGGTTATTTGCTCTATGGATATGGACATATTTGCATTTTCTCAGTGCTGTATTTCAGTAGTCTGTGCTGTTTATAAAACTAACTAGATGTTTTTAGTATTAAAAAAGTTGAAAAGGCAAAGGAAAGCCTTACCTATCACACACATTTTACATGTGTTTCTTTGCTCTATGCCTGCGTTCTGCGTCATTGCGTGAGAAGAGCACGCTACAAAAATAAATTGAATTGAACAACAGAATAAAAAGGGGAAACTAAGACAAATGACATAAGAAAAGAGAAAGGGGATAGGAAAAAAGGGAGCATGCAAATATGTAACAAATTGAAATATGCTTGAATTTTAAGTTCTTCAGTAGTTTTGATATTCAGTACTTTATTTTCAATAAGATTTTCTCTGTATTTAAAAGTCAGGAGTTTTGCTAGATTTGTGAAAATGGTTGACTTTTTTGTGACTTAGGAACATATTATTTACATTTATTTAATTAGTCAATGCTTTTTTGCAGAGGAACTTGGAGTTAAGTTACCTACAATTGTTTACCTGTTTATACAGCTAAGCAATTTTACTGGAGTTATTCAGGGTAGATACCTTCCTCAAGGGTATTATAGCTGGAGGTCAAAAGGCAGCAGCTCCTTCCTCACCACTATATCTCCAGCTGCCCCATATTTACTGTTCCCATTTAAATGAATGGCACTTAGATTATTTTATGAGAATTCAACTTTGAAGCAGATTATCAGGCATTAAGATCATTATATGAGAGATACATGGTAACTGAGTTTCTTCAAGTGCATTGAAGCCCACAGAAGTGATAACACATAGTTTCTGAACACACAGAATATACAGAGTAAGTTCCTGATGTTATAAGATTAACACAAGGGTTATTTTAGATATGTTGATTCCAGAGGGCTCAGTATTTGCATTTTTAAAGCAGTTAATAGCCTCAGCAATGAGAAACAAAGGGAAATTAGCAAAATGAGTGACATGCAGAAATTTACATAAATCCAGAAGAACCAAGGTGACAGGTCTCTACCCGTCGAATTCTGAACGTGCCATTTTCTCCACTGTAGGTCCAGCTGGCAGAGCGGTCAGAGGCAGTGCGTGCCAAGATCTCCAAAATGGTGGTAGTGATTGTTGTGCTCTTTACTGTCTGCTGGGGTCCCATCCAATTCTTCATCCTGTACCAGGCTTTCCACCCCAACTTCCGCAAAAGCTATGCCCTCTACAAGATCAAGATCTGGGCTCACTGCATGTCCTACTCTAACTCCTCTGTTAACCCCGTTGTCTATGCCTTCATGGGGGCCAACTTTAGAAAGTCCTTCAAAAATGCTTTCCCTTTCATCTTCAAACAGAGGGTGGGCAGTACTGGGGGGGGCATGGCTAACACCGAGATGCAGTTTCTTTCATCTGGCACATAGAGCTGTGGAAAGGCCATGGGTCCTCTATAAATGTTGAAGGTACATTTTTAACTACGTGGATGCTAAGGGAAAACAGCTACGGGCAGAGCGGCTGGAGGCTTCTAAATTTAACAAAAAAAAAAAAAAAAAAAACACACTTTGTTTAGTAAGTTATATACATTACTCAAATTAAATCCAGCAAAAATCTAGTAATCGCTTGTGAAAAATTCCATGACAAATCTAAAATACAAGAGAATGTAAATGGAAAGCCAGAAATGGCAAATAATCAGGTAGACAGAAGTTAAGACAACACCTTTTTGAGTTTTGCATTTGAATCTGAATATGTAGAGTTCCTGTAGATCACATACCATGACAATGCAGCACAATACTGATCTTCAAAAACCCACCCTGAGACCTATGGTACAAGTAGATATCTCCTTTGGAAATGTTTGCAAGAAACACCCCAAATAAGCAGCACATTTTATGTCATAAAGACCTTGGTTTTAATAGGTGCCTAAATTTGCTGCTCACTTTCAGAGCTACAGTGTAATCTGGACTGCAGCCCTCCAGCTAATGGGCCATTAACACTGCAGCAGGAAGACGTTTTTAAAAAGCTAGTGAGGACACATTATGGTGTACATGATGTATCTGTTCTGTGAGTATAATTTTACCCAAGAAATTAATGTTTGGTGTAACCCTGTAAGGGTTCTATTTAATATTTTGTTTGAAAACTTGTGATTGTGTGCAGTCGACTGAATGTAACTCAGTTTTGTAAAATAAAATTATTATACAATGAAAATATTGGGTACTTTAATTCATCAGAAGCTGCTTCAGGCTTCATTCTAAAATTACAGTATGCAGATAAAAAAAAACTGAAAACCGTGCAGTACAGTGCTAGTATTTGTAGTTCGGTTTAGCTCTCAGAATGAAACAACTGGACATGCTTAAAAGTTATATCATAATAAATATTTTTCAGATGAGTCCAAAAACAATGCTCCAAAAAGCCAGAATAGTATGATGTACTGTTAAGTGCTTTGCTTTGTCCCAGTGCTGACTGAACACACTCCCGTAGACAAAAATCTGGATCTTTAGGTAAACATATTATATATACGCACACATACATTTGGCAAAAAGCCTCCTTTACAGCTGCTGGTTCTTTCCCAAGGCCAGATTTTTACCTGCAGGGTAATGAAAGATTTCCACATGCACTGGAACTAAAGAATGTATTTTACAACTATTTTATACCAGAAACTTATAATAGGTAGTCCTGGTGGGTCACAGCATGTGCAGGTTTTTCAGCTTCATTTTAACCTCTGACAAGCTCTCAGCTGCAAAAGAGTAATTGCATCAATTAGGGAGTAATTAGTTCAACCTCGAGCCCAACTGGACATATAGAATAAAACTCTCCCCAGGCCCATGCCTTCAGAATTGGACTTAGAACAGCAGCTCTCATAGACAATGTGGTTGTTTCTTTGTTCCTGCTGTGTGCAGGACATGGGGACATTGCTATGAGCCAGGCAGGAATGGTACAGTGACTTGTTGGGGAATAAAAAACACTTTGGTCTGTTCTTTCATGATTTTGCTTCTGCTCTTGGGGTTTGTGAGCAAGTGAAAATGCCCCAGAGTGCATCACAGAAATGTGTTTTAGATTAATTTTAGTTTATCCGGTAGTGTGGAATACCACTGCTGATGTTTTGGTCTACTGAATACTTAACAAGCTGTTTGTTTAGTTATTCATTTGCAGATGCTTTTCTCAAAAGCAAGTCACAACTACAATTATTAACCCATTTACAAAGTTGGGTAATTTTTTTTTTTTTTTACTGGAGTAATTAAAGGTAAGCAACTTGCTCAAGGGTGCTATATCAGGAGGTCAGATTCAAACCTGTGTCCTTTGTGTGCAAGGCAGCATCTCCAATCACTATGTCACTATACCTGATGACCCTTGATGAACCACTGCACGGGGATATTTTTCTTTAATTTCTTCAATTATTATTTGTCTGGAAAAATTAGAAATACTGATTGTGGTACTAATGTGCAGTTGTGGGGCAGCAGAGGGCCCACAGACCTGAGAAACAGCACTGGCCCGTTCCACACACACAAATAACACTAAAGATTATCACAGAATATCAGGACCTGGAACTGAGCACAATTCTTCCTGTGTGTATTTTAAATTTTTTTTTTAATATTTTGCAGAAGTTGTCGTGAAATGCATAGTACTGAAATTGCTCTAACAAAGTGTAATTTTTTGTCAGTGCGCTTGTCACCCCGTGATTACACACATTCATATATTTAAATTTGTACGCTCATATATTTTAGCAATTAAATTATTAGAAGAGCATAAAATCCTCCATAGTTTGAAATTATTTTTCAAAACTAACGGTTTTGACGACTGCCATCATCGCAAGTTTTATGGTGCTAGTGGCACAGTCCAGATGACGAATTGTGGCAGTATTTCCACAACTATAGAATAAAGTTGATTACTTATATTTCCATGTATCTGTTGAATAACCAGAACTAAAATTTGATTAGTGAACGATCGATTAGTGAGCTGTTACTAAATGGAACTGTTTTTCCATTGATAATGTATTGTAGCGCCGCGCTCTGGGTCCGGAATGGGCGAAAATGGAAGAGTCCGTTCCTAATGAACGGTTATTGCAACAGCGGCACACAGCGCGAGCACAGGAAATTATACGCTCGAGCCGAGGACCCCGTTTCCTCCAAGATGTTATACCTTGTTCTTAGCCAAAAGGCCGAGAAATTTCCTCCAAGAGCTCAAAACCTTTCCAGCCTAACTCAGCATCTTGGGGTTTCGTTCGTTTTAGTCTCCTCCTTATCCCCGTCAGCCCCCACAGCGGTTGAACACTCAATTCACATGATTTTACCCACAACGAATGAATTGTCTACTATAATTTCCAATAAACCAGTTTTCCCGCTCAAAGAATCTATCTTTGAAAGATGACACTCCCCAGCAGCAACGCGGGTCGTTCGCAGTGCCCGGAATTTAACAGAAATTATTGACTCTACACTAAAATGTAAAGTTAAAACGTACATTAAAGCTGATGTTCATTAAATGAATTTAAGTTCTAATCAACAGCATCAGAATAAAATTAAAAAACGGTTTCTGACGTAGTAATTCTGGGGGGGAAAAAAAAAAAGCTTGTATGAAGCACTGAAGGCCTCGGTGCAAGGATTTTTTAGGTTCCACACAGTACATCCACTTATGTACTCTAAAGCACAGTACAGTATGAGAATGGCTCCGGCTATACGCAGCCTGAAATATACACTGGTGTACAGTTTGTGTCGTTAGCGAGGACCTTCCTGCTAGCGGCGGGGTACCAACTCACTGCAGATCAACTTCCGCATTCCCAACTCACTTCCGGTTTGCTCTTCGGGACACATCGAAGTAGACGGAACGCGCTTATCTGTTCGCGGCTATGGAGTCTCGATAGGTGGACAGCTTTGTGCAGTAGAAGACTGAAAACGCAGAAGCGGAACATTCCTTTCAGGCACCACTTTGGACCTCCGTGTTCCTGTTTAGTGAGTAGGGTTTTTTTTTTTTTTTTTTTTCCCCTTGTCGCTTCGTCACTTCAGTAACTGCAGACTTACGTTACTTAGCGATACTGATACAGCTGCTTGGTTCTGCATCGAAATCCTGCACAGATTTCGGCTCTTCTCGTCCTGTTCCGTGAGAAGAAGGGTTAAATATAGGAGCAGATGAACTACCGACCAGAACTTCGTGTTACGTGGGCTCTCAGGAAAATACGGTCCAGTGCTGTATAATTTTAATACGCTGAGTGAGTCATTGATTGATTTAACGGACGTCTTGCTAAAGCGACCAGTGAACCTGGCCTGTCTAGTAGTTTATGCCCACACCTTCAAGGTGATTTACAGTAGTTATACTGTGACTACTTAGTGAGTCACTCATCCATACACCAGTGGAACACACACACACTTTAGTGACCAATTCACTGAAAGCATGTCTTTGCACTGTGGGAGGAAACCAGAGCACCTGGAGGAAACCCACGTAACATGGGAGAACATACAAACTCTACAGACTGAACAGGGATTGAACCCACATCAGGTGCTGTGAGCCAACAGTGCTACTTGCTGCACTACACTGTGCTGCCCTAATAATAATAATGGTGATGACTAACTAAATGGCAGGGAGGGGGGAGTGTGTTTGTTGCCGAAAGAGAAATAGTCCGTAGAAAATAATTACATTTCTTTTTGAGTCAAATGATGTAGGGAGGTGTGACACTAATGCATCTCTGTATCTGTAATAATAATCACTCACTATTTTCAGGAAGTCATTCTTTACAATTAGGCATTGTTATGGACAGCTAGTAGCGTGGTGGTTACCGCTGCTGCCTTTTGACCCAAAAGTCACAGGTTCGATTCACCAGCTGTAGTACAGGCGGTCCCCGGGTTATGAAATCTGACTTGTGTACAACCCATAGTTACGAACCAACCCCTTATTGCCTGGAAGTTAATTTTTTTTTGTCATCCTTAAGTAACGATGAAATGAAAACTTCATATTAAACCTATTATATTCAAAATTTGAGTTACATACAATGATTTGTAATAACAAATGGACACTACTTTGCGACCCGCATCAAATGTTGCACGTCTACATTGGTTTGTCGGCTCGTGGGTGGACAAAGACTTCCTTCTTTTCTGTCGGGCCTTGTTGCTGTTAACAGCGTCTTCTGTGTTACGGTATTTAGCTTTAATTTTTTTTGTTTTTACCTTAACCATGGCACCAAAGTGCGAATGTGATGCAAGTGATGGTGATGCATCCAAGAAAAGGAAAACGATCACGATTGAAACTGATGTGGAACTAATAAAGTGATCAGAAGAAGGCGAAATGCCAACGAACGTTGGAAAAGCGAACATTAGTTTCTTTAACGTTTTGCACGCACGCACTCTCTCGCTCTTTCTATTATAAACACTGTAGTTGTCACGACCACGCCTGCACCTCAACCAGCGGCTTCAACTGGAGCACTTGGCTATAAAAGACACTTTAACCTCTTCCCGGTTGCGGAATCTCACTCGACGCAACGATCCCATCTGTGTTCTCAAACCTACCTCGCTCTGCTCTTCCAAGTCCTGTCCCTCATCGTTCCCCAGTCCTGTTCCACATCTCTTTGATAATGTCCGCCTGCAATGTCCCTCGACCATGATTTTGGCTTCTCACCTGTTAGTTTGCTGATCGATTGACCAGTCACCAGTTTAGTCCTTTGATTCTGAATAAATGATCTTGCACAGTCCCCAGCCTCCATATGGGCTGAAATGTAACTGTGATCTATAGTACAACCACCACACTGTATTTTTCAACCAACAAGTATAAATAGATTAATCATTAGTTGCTGTTACTGATACCATACCAGCCTGCTCTGACTTGTAGTTATCTGGCAGTATCTCACTGCCCTTTTACAAAGCTACCAGTTCCTTCTGATTGATTCTTTCACCCACAGGGTCCTGCTGAATCAAGCATCCCTGTCTGTGGTGGTCCCCAGCCTGTCTCCTGGCCGTCTCCTCAGACGCTGGTCTGTCATGGGGGCTCTGGGTAACAGTCGCCGAGGTGGAAGGACACCACCCCTCCTGATAGGAGCTTTGATTGCCTGCATCATTGTGCTGGGTTTCAACTACTGGGTGTCAAATTCGCGGAATGCGGAGCTTCAGGTTTGTAGTTATTTTGACGATCCGATTTCACCTTAATCTTGTAAGGTTGTGACAGGTGGTTTGGTGTGAATCAGTGTGCTGAAATTATCTGGTCCATCTGTTTCCAGAAGCTGTTTATCCTGTTGGGGTGTGCTTTCTGTTGGATCTTGAAAAGAATTTAACTCTGAGGCCTCTCTTGTTGCTCACACAGACAAAGCTGTATGAGCTGGAGGGGATAGTGAGGCGTGCTGTAGCAGAGCGGGGTGCTGTTGAGAAGAAGAAGAATGAGTTCCAGGATGAGCTGCGGAGACAGGGAGAGCAGATCACCCGCATCGAGAACCAGCACAGCAGTCAGCTGGAGGAGGCCAGAGCAACCTGGAAGGAGGAGAAGGTATGCATGTCCAGGCTTATGTACCTGGAAAAACTCCAGACACAGAGAGGTGTTTGTGATAGTTATTCACTGTATTTTCATGACTTGAGACCCTTTTTTGCTTCTTTGGTTACTCTTGATTTCAGTGCAGGTTCTGGGGATAAAACACCCTTTCAGAATTTAAGACAGTATCTTTTTTTTTGTCCTTGGGGACAAATCATGCCTCATTCAGAGTACTAGAACCTTTTAAGTTGGAGAAGTTTGACTCTGGGAAGATTTTAAAGTTGATTGACATGTATTGTATCTGCTCTTCTGATGGCCTTCCCTATTCTGTGGGTAGGAAACAATGTAGTAATTCATGGATTTTTAGCATGTAATGCACATTATAACTGACTGAATTTGGCTTCTCGTTCATTTCAATGAAATGATGGAATAAAGGCAATTTTGGATTAATTTCTAGCCCCTACCTCCTCTGTTGTGTGGCTCTGAAGAATAAAAATTTCACGGTCAGTTTAATCAAATTGCAGAATAATAAGACACCACTCCACCTTTGAATTAAGAATGAGAAGTTTTGTGTTCTCCCTGCTACTTTTCAAGGCTGTTTTCAGTGTATAAGCCTGCCTTTCTGCTTTGAGCTAAATAAGAATTCCCAGTATACTTTTGTTGTGTTGCCATGGCACCGTTGTCAAGGAGATATGTGGGTCTGACTATTGCCAGAGAGGTTTGCAGAGCCTTTTAGTAATTAGACTGGAAAAAAAAAAACACCTAATCACATTTCCAGAAGCATGATAGGTCATGTTGGTCAGAAAAGCAGATGCCAACTTTCATGTTCAATTCCAGTAAAATGACAAAACTGCAAAAGTTGCATCAAGTTCTTGTTATGCAAGTCCTCTAAACTTATTGTTTAAACAATAGATTTACTTTGCTTCTGTGGCACAAAACCTGTGCAAATGTTTTTTTTTCTGTGTGAGGTCATACTAGATCCTGCTTAAGAGGATATAGATTTTTGCAATGCAAGTTGTGATGATTGATTTGACACTTCTCACAACTTTGTATAATTATGACACCACTTTCATCCTTGGCCAATAATTACAAAAACACACCTGAAGGATGGTATTACAGAGTAACCCAAGATGTACCATGCTGTACAATTAATTCTTGTTAGTGTTCAGGTTGTTTTTCAGTGTTTTATTTTCAAATATGCAGTGATTTCTGTATGTTGTTTTCATACTGTACTGTCTATTACGTTAAATTTGCGCCAAACAATTACTTATATTACCCATGTTAAATGATGTTTCTGACATAGTGGTCCACTAAGTTCCATCCATCCATCTTCCTCCGCTTTTATCCGGGGCCGGGTCGCGGGGGCAGCAGTCCGAGCAGAGTACTCCAGACCTCCCTCTCCCCGCACACCTCCTCCAGTTCCTCTGGGGGAACCCCAAGGCGTTCCCAGGCCAGCCGGGAGACATAGTCTCTCCAACGTGTCCTGGGTCTGCCCCGAGGCCTCCTCCCAGTGGGACAAGCCCGGAGCACCTCCCCAGGGAGGCGTCCAGGAGGCATCCGGAACAGATGCCCGAGCCACCTCAACTGGCTCCTCTCGATGCGGAGGAGCAGCGGCTCTACTCCGAGCTCCTCCCGGGTGACTGAGCTCCTCACCCTATCCCTAAGGGTGCGCCCAGCCACTCTGCGGAGGAAACTCATTTCTGCCGCTTGTATCCGCGATCTCATTCTTTCGGTCATGATCCAGAGTTCATGACCATAGGTGAGGGTAGGAACGTAGATCGACCGGTAAATTGAGAGCTTCGCCTTACGACTCAGCTCCCTCTTCACCACAACAGACCGGTACAATGACCGCATTACTGCAGACGCCGCACCGATCCGTCTGTCGACCTGCCGCTCCATTTTTCCCTCACTCGTGAACAAGACCCCAAGATACTTAAACTCCTCCACTTGAGGGAGCAACTCCCCCCTAACCCGGAGGGAGCAATCCACCTTTTTCCGACTGAGAACCATGGCCTCGGATTTGGAGGTGCTGATTCTCATCCCCGCCGCTTCGCACTCGGCTGCAAACCTCCCCAGTGCACGCTGCAAGTCTTGACTTGATGAAGCCAACAGGACCACATCGTCCGCAAAAAGCAGAGACGAGATCTCGCGGCCACCAAAACAGACACCCTCCGTTCCCTGACTGCGCCTAGAAATTCTGTCCATAAAAATAATGAACAGAATCGGTGACAAAGGGCAGCCCTGGCGGAGTCCAACATGCACCGGGAACAGGTCTGACTTACTGCCGGCAATGCGAACCAAGCTCCTGCTCCGGTCATACAGGGAACGAACAGCCCGTAGCAACGAGCCCCGAACCCCATAATCCCGAAGCACCCCCCACAGGATGCCACGAGGGACACGGTCGAATGCCTTCTCCAGGTCCACAAAACACATATGGACTGGTTGGGCAAACTCCCACGAACCCTCCAACACCCTAGTGAGGGTATAGAGCTGGTCCAGTGTTCCACGGCCAGGGCGAAAACCGCATTGCTCCTCCTGAATCCGAGGTTCGACTATCGGTCGGATTCTCCTTTCCAGTACCCTGGCATAGACTTTCCCAGGGAGGCTAAGGAGTGTGATCCCCCTGTAGTTGGAACACAATCTCCGGTCCCCCTTCTTAAAAAGAGGGACCACCACCCCGGTCTGCCAGTCCAGAGGCACCGTTCCCGAACTCCACGCGATGCTGCAGAGGCGTGTCAGCCAAGACAGCCCCACAACATCCAGAGACTTGAGAAACTCGGGGCGGATCTCATCCACCCCCGGAGCCTTGCCACCGAGGAGTTTTTTGACTACCTCAGCAACTTCAGCCAGGGTAATGGACGAGTCCCCCTCCGAGTCCCCAGCCTCAGCTTCCTCTACGGAAGGCGTGTCGGAGGGATTGAGGAGATCCTCAAAGTACTCCTTCCACCGCCCGAGAACATCCTCAGCTGAGGTCAGCAGCGCACCACTTCCACTGTAAACAGTGTTCGTGGAACACCGCTTCCCCCCTCTGAGTCGCCGGACGGTTTGCCAGAATCTCTTTGAGGCCGACCGAAAGTCTTCCTCCATGGCCTCACCGAACTCCTCCCAAGCCCGAGTTTTTGCCGCGGCGACTGCCAGAGCCGCGCTCCGTTTGGCCCGTCGGTACCTGTCAGCTGCTTCAGGAGTCCCATGAGCCAGCCAGGCCCGATAGAACTCCTTCTTCAGCTTGACGGCATCCCTTACTTCCGGTGTCCACCACCGTGTTCGGGGATTGCCGCCGCGACAGGCACCGGAGACCTTATGGCCGCAGCTCCGAACAGCCGCACCGACAATGGAGGAGCGGAACATAGTCCATTCAGACTCAATGTCCCCCACCTCCCTCGGGACCTGGTTGAAGCTCTGTCGGAGGTTGGAGTTGAAGACCTCTCTGACAGGGGCCTCCGCCAAACGTTCCCAACAGACCCTCACTATGCGTTTGGGCCTGCCAGGTCTGTCCAGCTTTTTCCCCCGCCATCGAATCCAACTCACCACCAGGTGGTGATCAGTTGACAGCTCAGCCCCTCTCTTCACCCGAGTGTCCAAGACATATGGCCGAAGGTCAGAAGAAACGACTACAAAGTCGATCATCGACCTCCGACCTAGGGTGTCCTGGTGCCAAGTGCACTGGTGGACACCCTTATGCATGAACATGGTGTTCGTTATGGATAAACCGCGACTAGCACAGAAATCCAATAACAACTCACCGCTCGGGTTCAGATCAGGGAGGCCGTTCCTCCCAATCACGCCCCTCCAGGTATCACTGTCGCTGCCCACGTGGGCGTTAAAGTCCCCCAGTAGAACGACAGAGTCCCCAGTGGGAGCGCTTTCCAGCACGCCCCCCAGGGACTCTAAAAAGGCCGGGTACTCTACACTGCCGCTAGGCGCATAAGCACAAACGACAGTGAGAGACCGTTCCCTGACCCGAAGGCGTAGGGAGATGACCCTCTCATTCACCGGGGTAGACTCCAACACATGGCGGCTGAACTGGGGGGCTATTAATAAGCCCACACCAGCCCGCCGCCTCTCACCTTGGGCAACGCCAGAATAGTGGAGAGTCCACCCTCGATCGAGTAGAGTGGTTCCAGAACCCAAGCTGTGAGTGGAAGTGAGCCCGACTATATCTAGACGGTATCTCTCAGCTTCCCGCACCAGCTCAGGCTCCTTCCCCGCCAGTGAGGTGACATTCCAAGTCCCAAAAACCAGAGTTGGCGCCCGAGGTTTGGGTCGGCCGGGCACTCGGCTCCGACCACCGCCCAAATCACAACGCACCGGCCCCTTATGGTTTCTCCGGCAGGTGGTGAGCCCACCGAAGAGCGGCTCCACGTTGTGGCTTCGGGCTGAGCCCGGCCAGGCCCCGTGGGCATAGACCTGGCCACCAGGCGCTCGCATGCGAGCCCCCCCCCCAGGCCTGGCTCCAGGGTGGGGCCCCGGTGACCCCATACCGGGCGGGGTAAACGGACGCCTTGATTTTTTTGTCATAAGGGGTTTTTGAACCGCGCTTTGTCTCGTCTGTCATCCAGGACCTGTCTGCCATGGGAGACCCTACCAGGGGCATGTAGCCCCAGACAACATAGCTCCTGGACTCATTCAGGCACTCAAACCCCTCCACCACGATAAGGTGGCGGTTCACGGAGGAGGGTCCACTAAGTTATCTGGTTTAAGTTATTGTTGTCAGTGGCAATGGACTCAACTCAATCTCCTGCTCAACAATCTAGGAAGGGTTATAAAACCATTTCCAACCAACTTGAAGTCCATAATTGTACTGTGAGAAGGATTATTTCCAAATGAAGAACTTTCAAGACAATTGCCAATATTTGTATCAGTGGGCATCTCACATAGTCCATATAGTGCTCATAGAAATCGCAGTCCCCAAGAGCCAGGGATCCATAGGCCTCTGACCATGTTAAAATTTGTCACATTATGAATAAAAGGCCAAACAAATATGGCTTTTGTAGAAGGGTAGTTGGAAACCGATTTCTCTCCAAAAACAACATGGCAATGTGGTTTAGGTATGCAAAGTTGCATCTGAACAAACCCCAGGATTTCTGAAAAAATGTCCTTTGGACACATGAGACTGAAGTGGAGATGCTTGGTCATTATGTACCATGTTTGGCTTAAACTATACATAGCACATCAAACCAACTGTGTAACCAAGAGTGCAGTGGTGGAGGGGTCATGATTTGGCCATTTGGCCTTGCAGTCATCAATTCAGCCTTCAACTCCTCTTCATACCAAAGGGACAAATGTGAATCCATCTATCTGACAGCTGAAGCTTGGGTAAAATTGTGTCATGTAACATGACAATAATCCCAAGAACAGCAGCTAATATATAATTGAATGGCTGAAAAAGAAAATCAAGGTGTTGGAATGGCCAAGTCAAAGTCCACGCCTCAGCCCTGGTAAAATGCTCTGGCAAGACCTTAACAGGGTTGTGCATAAGGGAATGCCCTCACATGTCAATGGACTGAAGCAGTGGTGTAAAGAAGAGTGGGCCAAAATTCCTCCAAAAATGACATGAGAGAATAATACACTCATACAGAAAAGTTTTGTTAATGTTGCTAATGGTGGTTCTGCAAGCTCCTGGTCATGGGGTGGACTTAGTCTTTCATGCATGACTTCTGTATGTTGGCTTTTTTTTTGTTAAATATAGATATATAGTGGGTATATTGTGTGTTGTTTCCCACCTGAGGTTAGATTTACCTAATTTTGGGACCTGGTAAGAAATTGTTTTTGAATGTCTTTCTACATAAAACCATACATTGAAAGAGGGTGTACTTTTTCCTCATCACTGTAGGAAGAGTAGTATATGTAGCACTGTAAGATGGGCAGTTTTGACAGCTAAATATTAGTTATTGATATCTTTTTCACTGCCATTTTAAAATTTCTTTTCATGTGTTCTTTTAAGAAATTGTTCCCAGGCTAAAGAAATATAATTACTTTTATAACCCTCTTGGGCTTTTTAAGGACTGCCAGTATTGTGTACAGAAGTGTCCTAGTTTCTGCTACAGCCACTTTTCACTTCTTCTGCAGTGTTATTGTGGATTTGGAGAGTTATTTATCACTAGATCATCTTCTGTTTTGGAATGAAGTCACGTTTTTATTTCAGGAGAAACTGCTTCTGAACATCTCTTCCAGTACCAAGACTATTTTGACCATAAAAGGTAAGCAGCATGTTGTGTTCCCTGTACCATGCTTGGAAGAGTATTGAGTGAAGTTAATTTAATTCACCCTAATGTTTCTGTCTCGGCAGGTCAGTTTAATGAACTATCTGAAAATCTGGAGAAGATACAGAAGAAACTTCAAGATTGTGAGAAGACTGACAGCTCTCTCAAAAAAAGAATAACTGAGGAGCAGTAAGTGTACCTGCACTCTGTTCTGGGAGTCAGAAGGAGGTGCATTTCTCTTCAGTTTGTCCAATGTGTACGTTCACCAGATGTTGCTGAGGGGGCTGGAAATATTGTTATTGGAAGTCACCTGATACTCATCTGTGTGTACTTTGGTCAGGGCACAATGCAAATCTCAGCTCCAGAGTGTGAAAGATGAATGTACTGCTAAGTTGGCTGCCACCAAACAGAAAGCAGAGCTCATGACAAAGAACAACAACTCGCCTTTGCCAACCCATTCACAGGTAACTTGTCCCACCATGCCTCGCAGCTGCCCTGTTTACATCTTCACAGAAAACCGCTGAAAGGGGGGTCTCTTCAACTGTACTCCCTGCCCCTGTAGAGCTCCCCTTGTCGTTTTGCTGAACCTGCCTGTCTTGACTTTTCAGTGTGTGGGGAACAAAGGCAACATAAGAGAACCTGTGTGGACAGGGGCCTTACTTGCCTCAGTCTTCAGTTTCTTTTGAATGGCTGGGCAAGGTGGAGTTCCCACTGCTATGTGTGTGCCTGTGTCTCCTGACTAATCTTTCATAACTTCCCCTGTTGCCCCCTCCCCCAACAAATGATTGCTTCTTCATTTAATTGAAGCGTTTCTCCAAAGTGTGTTACACTGCTAGTTTTGTTTACTAAACTACTTATAATTATTGACCCATTTATATCGTTGGGTAGCTTTTAATGGAGCGATTAAGGATGAGTACCTTACGCATGGATACTACAACAAGGATGAAGTATTTCAAACCTGGGTCTTTTGAGTGCACAGTGGCAGCTATAACATCTTGCCCCTGCTGCCCCATCGATACAGCAGTTGCATTCACTTCCAGATATGTTACAGATATTTTTAAGACTATTGTTACATATATGGGTGCAAACATAGTTTTAAGTTAGGTAATTTTGTTTAGCATTCTTAAGATCAAAACACACTTAATTCAGAGATGTCAAAATAGTCGAAACTATGGTCAGAATTTGCTCCCCAAGACAAACCTAATGATTTAAGTTAGTTGGAGAGAAAACAACGTACGCAGAGCTAGATGGGGTGTAATAACACAGCCGCTGAAAACCCTGTGGTGTTCAATGGGCTAAACTAATTCAGGGTTTCATTACTAAATGAATATTCACTTCTCACAGAGAACATGCTGTACTGCGCGATGTGCTTTTGGGTTACTTTGTGCTAGAATGAAATGTGCATTTCATTAAATAACTCTCATTAATGTTGAGTTTTCTAATGACTCACCTTTGATTTCCTACTCTTGTCCCATAATAAAAACTTATTTCATTATGTCTTAAGATGTTTTTCGATAGATGTCCTATATCGAACCTGCTGACTTTATTTTTTTCAACAGTAAAGTTAATTTTACGTTCTCATTCAGGAACCCCCCACGCCCCCAGAAGCTAAAGCCACAAAGGAAGAAGATGCAATGAAGAAGCCTGAACAGGGTAACCCTGAGAAGGGGTCTGCACAGAAGCAGAAAGAGGAGCGCAGCTCTGTGCAAGCACAGGGCCAGCCGCTGTCAGAGAACATCAAACTGCAAGAGCTGGAAAACAATGAGATTATTGAGGCCAAAGGTGCTTCCATTTGTTTCCTCTGATCTATGTTTTTTTTCCCCCCTTCCCCCCTCCATGCTGTCAGATAAGTACAGCTGTACCTATGTTCAGGAACGCCTCTCGTAGCAAACTCATCTCATGTTCGGTGACATTACTGCTTAGGTGTTACTGTTTGTTGTCAAAGTACACGTTAAGTGTGTAGCACTTTTGTCTGTGCTGTTTGTGGCATCAAAATGTTCATGCAACATTCATAGTGACGCTGATGTCTAAATGTTTGCTCAGCGGGTTTCTAGCATGTAAGGGGCAGCTGATAGCGTAGCGGATAGAGCCGCTGCTTTTGGATATGGAGGTCACAGGTTTGAATCCCTCTTGCTGTACTACCCCTGAACAAGGTACTTTCCCTCAATTGCTCTTCTAAAAATTATCCAGCACTATAAATAGGTGAATAATTGTAAGTAGCCTAACACTGTAAGTCACTTTAGAGAAAAGTGTCAACTCAATGAATAAGTGTAAACGTGTCTCTACGTTGTAATGAAACATTTAACAACTAGCACTTAAACAGTTGTCTACCATTGATATGTATCTGCCTGTATTGGTATAGTGCTTTTTCATCTGTTTTAAATGCATAACTGTTTTTTTGTGTCCAGAGGTTGAAATCCAGGCCCCAAACCCAGAGAAGGATGCCAGTAATTCAAATGGTAGACCAGTATCTGTGTCCATAGATGCCAAGGCAGTGGACAAGGGTGCTGTGGAACTTGGGAACAAAGCAGCCAACAGCACAGAGGGAAATGATCTGGAGGTGTTTGATATACATGGGACAGATTTCAAGGCTGAGGGTGAGATCCTGCTATTCCTCACATGTCTCTGTACGTCAGTGAAACGCAAAGCATGCAGTGGGTAACATCAGGATGTGCTTCGGCCGATAATGCAAATCAAGCAGTGGCTTGAAATGTGTGATTTATAAGAATATGAAATTTGAGACTTTGGAGGTGGTATGTAGTGGGTAATGTAAAGTGATTACTTGTGTGTTTCCTTTTGTTCTTTTAAATTTTTTAGAATATTAGTTATTCTTCCTCTCTGCTGTGCTGACCTATGCTGCAGGTAGAAGTACTTGGAAAAACATTGCTGTGCTTAAGAGTAACAAGGGTAAATTTACCATGCACATTGATCAGAACTTCTCCATTCAAACACATTTGTTTAAATGTCTGGAAAGCTTCCTCTGGGGTTTCAGCTGTGAATTTTTGTGGTAAAGAATTCCTTATGGACAACGGAGCAGTGGGTTTGAACCTGAAGTGTGTCCAGCATAGACTGTAGAAACACGTCAGCTGTAGAAGTTCTCTACAGTCTTCCTGCATTGTGTCTTAACTTCTTGGCCTGGAACGGCTGGAATGTTCACTTCAAGGTATGCTGACTGTGCCATAGCATCCCAAACTCTTTGCATTATTAAATTTGGCACACAGACACCGAGGATGGCAGAGTCCAAGAGAAGGCAGTGAAGGAGGAGGACATTGCGGATTATAACGGAGATGAGCAGAACATTGGCGAGTCTGAGGTGGACAAAGAGGTCCAGCTCACTGGGAATGCAGGTAGGACTCTTCTGCCTGCTCTAGCTGTAGGTTGTCTCATCTGCTTCTGTTTCAGGTGAAGGAGCTCTCCTTAAATCCTGGGAAAAGTTGTGGTGGGTGAAGGTGCTCTTTTCGATTGTGTTGGAAGTGTTTCCTTAGGCTTCTCTTTCATAACCCAAGGTAAAGAGGAGGACAAGGTACAACTGGAGGCAGATGTAGAAGGGCCTGCAGACTATAATGGTGACGAGGATAATGAGGGCGAGTTTGAGGCAGACAAACAGATGGAACTCTCAGAAATGTGAAAGGACACAGCACAAACCGTTGTAAGGTACGCCATCTCGCCGCTGTCTTTGCTGATGAAAACTGGCCAGAGCAGTGCACTCTGGGGAAACCAGTCAGCCTGGGTGTGCTGTCACCATGTTGTCTCAAACCATCACAGGTAGTGCAGACTTTACTAGCATCTGTTTTTGCATTAGCAGCTGCTGGTGACGGTGTGATCTGAGAGGAGAGGATCAGACACGGGGACCCTGTGAACTGATTTAGGAGACAGGCTGTGTAATGACGGGATCGGCACCATGAGCACACAGCATTTGATTATGAAGGACCTGAGCTCCTAGTTGAACTCCAGGAAAAGGGTTTGAATGTTACTAAAAGCAAAGTTATTCTTGTTCTTCCAGCTGAAGTATAACGCTAATTATTTTGCCTTAACTTTCTGGATCGTCCAAAATGAATGTATTTTTTCTTTTTTTTTAAACAGGGATGTAGCAACAACTTTTTTTTGTTTTAAAAGACTGCTGTAAAACCCGAAGATGAACTTGGTGTATTGAGAAATGCAGTTCTGATGTTCTTACGAGGGACTGTCCTTTTAGATGGATAAATATATAAATGAAGTGCTTTGTGAAGCCTAGAATATTTTTTTGAAAGTTTTTATTACCATGAAGATATTTCCTGGAGTTCTGCTGTTTTGATTCGTTCTTTTTGTCATGTTTCAAGCTGCTCAGTTGGTTTGTCATTTGAAGCTAATTCTTATGTATCCATTCCTTTATTTTTTTCAATAAGCCTTTTAAATAAGGTTTTATTGTTCCTCAGATTGCTGTTCTATATCTTATCTCTGTCTGGTCTAGCCTTGACAAACTGTTCTTTTAAATTAAAATGCTTTTTATCATTAAGGATTCAGATTTTTTTTTTCCTCCCCTCTGTATTGTTGGTGCTTATACTGGGAAATAAGAATAATGTATAGCATGAAATTTCAAACCCTGATTGATGAAAGATGAAATTTATGATAAATATTCTATAATTTCAGTACCATAAAAGACTGTATGGTAAAGGAAAATGTGAATTGAGGAGATATAAAATGTAGCCTTTTGCAGGGATGAAGCTTGTTTGGTTCTCTCTCCTTTGCCTAATTTGCAAAGTTCTTGCAGTACGGAACCTGCTGGCAGTTGGTTGTCGTGATTAAAGGCATTAAGTTTTCTGGGGGGTAGAACTTTTTTGGTTTAGCATTGTCAGATTAGTCATTGGAAATTTTGTTTAGATGTACAGGGAGACAATATTTTCTAAATTAACACAGATTTTATGCTCAAATTGTCAACAGAAGCATGTTTCTGCATTAAGATGACTTTTTCACAATTGTTTAGGTTTTTTAAAAAGTGTTGTGTTAAATTATCAAGCATGTTAACTGGAATATACAAATTACGGACTTGAAATTAGGGGTTAGTCATTTTATGTACAAATGTGAAAAGTGTCGAATAAAATGTTTAACTGCCAACATAATGAGGTTTGAGTTATTCGCCTTGGCTTCATGTAGCAGCTCTGGTAGTTGGCTCAGCAGGGCCCTGTATGATCATTCTTCTGACAATTATCCTTGGGCTAATCCACTTACAAATTACATTTAAGTGTTTCTCTTTGCACAGTACAGTATGGCATGTATGCACACATCACACCGACACACACATGGCAGGTGGATGCAAAGACACACCACACAAATGACACTAGGGCTTGGTTACCATTGGTCACAAGTAGCGAACTGTGAGTTAAGCCAACTGCTTAAACCTCTTTTGCCCAGAGACAGAGGACCTCTAGACCCCAATCCTGGAGCAAAAGACATAGGACCATGGATTCCAGTTTTGATCCCCTTCTCACTGAGAACATTCATCTAACTTGACCTATTTAAAGCAAGAAGACCTGAGTCTGCTTCCCCTGGTCCCACAAACCAGTACAGTTAAGGAATCTGCACCACGTCTCTATTACTGATAGAATTTAGTAATGTATAATAGGAAGACCAGGTAACGTGTTTGTTCACAAGACTCATTTGGCAGCTCCCTGTCCTCATACACTGGGCTGCAAGGGGTTTTCTGAGCAATAGATTATCAGATGGCTTTTCATTTCATAAAGGACATGTCCAAACTGCATTCTGTTTGGTTCAAGTAAGTGCAGAAATTATTCAGCAATTTGCTGGTGCTGCTGCTCTTGACTGAGTAAGCAGTGTAAAATACTGCAATTATGTGGGACAGAAATGTTGTATACATTTTTCAAAGGAAGTCCCTGTTAATTTTCCCAATTCAAAAAATTACACAGAGGCTAAATAAAAAGCAAATCCTACTGGACTCCTATTTTCTTTCCATTAGGAGCCAGTATATTTGTGGAATAATTTACTTTCTAATAAAGGACTTCGAACACCTGAATGCTATTAAACAAAAGAGGCACAATAAGTGTGACACTAATAGCCCACATCCACATAACAGTATACCACCAAAAATGTGAAAAATTAAATCTTGATTTCATGAGTACATTTTGGGGCATTCCTTTTCATGATTCAACATCACACACACTCTTCTTTGATCATGTTTATTCAGTTGGTCAGCACCTTCTGATGGGGAGGGATGAAGAAAAAAAAAAAAAAAAAGAAAAAAAAAAAAGAAACCCATTGGCCTGCTGAGTTCAGGGAAGAGGTCCAGGGGCAGCATGTACGGGGCAGGCAGCCCAAGGTCGGATTCTGCGGCATAGGTCACTTGAACCCCACCCGTCTCCTCACACTTCACATAATCTTCACCACGGGGAAGTATTTGTGTGCTGAGAAGTCAAACTCAGGCAGAGCCTGCAGAGATTAAGCATGAATGGTTAGTCTGTCCACCATAGGAGAAAAAGCTACATGTGGAAACTGGGTATGATCACAGCTTCTTCAGAAAATTCACTGGCTCCTCAGCTCTCAGATACGTTCAGGACCGGAACACTGTGCACAAGGTGAGTGCCTTGCTAAAGGCCGCTGCAGGAGTGGGGGTTCAATTTGATGGCAAGCTGACAGCTCTAATTATTGCATGAACTGATTTTTCACAGCAGTTTGTAGATTAGGTTCTGTAAAAACCATGCATATAGCCATAACAAATTTCATCTTGGCAAAACATTTTCTTTCTTTAACATTATCTGTGTAAGTCTTAGCTAAAACATTGAAAAATTTACTAAGAATTGAGTGTCTCTATAAACTATTCAAAGCCAGTTGTTGACCAGTAACATTAAGGTCTTTCTTACTGGCATTATTGGAATTGCAAACACCAGACATGCGCTACAAACACCTGGTGAATTAAGGGGGTTCCATGCTTCTGTCTGGGTCTCTTTTACTGACAAATTTATAAACATATACATATTGCACATTATATGCAATTTTGAAACAGAATATGCAACTGTCAGGAAAAATATTTTTGAAAAGTACATGGAGGAACCAATATAATGTACTAATGGAAGTACTCCTGAGCTATTTACTGGTACAGCCCAATATTGTGTGCAAAAACTCATCCATGGAGACCTACCAAAAGCTTGCATTTGAATATGCACTTTTGAACAATAATGTAATTTTTCTTTTTCGGAATCAATTACAGGAAGTTATTCTATAAACAGAATACATTACATTAAAGTGAATACATTGATAGATTATTTAATTTGGCACTGTAGTCAAGCTGGAGAATTGATTATTGTTTTTAAGTACCTTGGTTTCCTTTTTGTGTCCTCCTGCAAGCAACTTCATTACCACAATATTGGGTTTTGCTACTTTGAGAATTCGATTCACCTGAAAAAGGCAAAAGGAGTTTCACTGTTTTCATAAAGAACTTTAAATTAAAGCAAGGAAATTTCAGAAAATTTAGAAAATTCGAGTGTGTAGTGAAGTCAGCATTTGTACTCATGAAATCCTAATTCATTGTGAAAAGGAAAATCATAAATATACAGGCGGTCCCTGATTTACGATGGTTTGACTTGGAATTTATTCGACTTTACGATGGTGAGCTGGCAATAGACATTCAGTAGAAATCGTACTTCGAATTCTGAATTTCAATTTTTTTTCTGGGTAGCCAATATGCAGAGTGATACTCTCTCACGATGCTGGGCAGTGGCAGCAATCCGCACCTCCTAGTCTGTCATGCAGCAGTCTGTATTAGGTGTATTAAATGCATTTTCCACTTACAATATTTTCGACTCATGATAGGTTTCACAGAACGTAAATCAGGGACTACCTGTAATTGCAAATGTCAAATATTCAAACTGGAGAAGTCGCCATGGTTGTCCATAAAATAACAATGTTACTGTAAGTGACAGAACCATGTCAATATTAACCAAAATGTATGCATTGCTTTTAGACTAAGCTAATAGTTTAAGTGGCCCCCAGAGGACTGAATGAGTTTTGAGGTCCATGCTGCAAGACAAACAAAAATGGGTTAAATATGAAATATATCAAATAGAATCAACTAGGTAAGGGGCTGTACCTCAGGGTCTGGGCTCGGCAGGTTTTCCAGGATCAGCCGGGCTTGTTGAAAGTGTTTACTAGCTGCCAGGTAGAGGTCTGCAGACTGTGGGGGAGGGCTGTACTTCTTCAGGTCCGACATTTCCTGTAAAGCGTGAACACACATTAACACACACAATGCAGTCGTAATGCTGTGATCCAGGTAGCCTCAACACCATGCTGACCACTCAAGCACATCACCTCTCATTTCCTGTCTTTAAAGTCCATTTCCCCATTAAAGCACCCAACACTCATGTATCAACTTCAGAAATGACTCATTAGCAAATTTCTGTACAAAAAAACCTATTGGGAATGAGTGTTTTTGCAGACATACAACATTCCTCAACATATATTGAAAATTATGGAGGACTGCCTCTAATTCATATTATCCTTTATACATCAGGCAGGACTGGAAGTGACTGTGGAGAACTCAAGACAAGACAGGAAAATAGTATTCTGTTAAAAAAAAAAAAAAACTCAAATATATTTGACAATATCACCCACACCAAAACTGAGAAGAGAAAAAATGTATAAAAATCAACAAATCAAGTGTTAAAAATATGATCAAATCCTTATTTCTACTTAGAACCTGTGAACACTAACCACATTTAAATCAAGCTCAATGGAAGTTAAGCAAATTATACACCAACTAGACACCATTAAAAGTGAGTAAAAGCAGATGAAGACAGAGTAAAGGCATACATCTACAATCTGCAGACAAACAGTCAAAGATGCACCCTGCTCCTGAGTGAAAACATGAGCAGGACACGCAGAGTCAAAGTCGACTACCTTAAACTGGACGTAGTGCACTGGAGGTGGTGTGACCACACTGTTGAAAGGGGCAAATCTGTGCTCGTAGCGGACCTGTTCGCTGTCCAGCTCGAACTTGGGCTTTCGTACCTTCCCATCCATGTCCAAGGCAATCATCGTCTGCACGGAATGACACACACATCAGGGTGCTTTTCAGTCTGTGTTCGAGTCTCAGGCTGAATGTCACAGATGTTAAGCTGGATTTTTCCACATTACCGTGGTGCACCAAATAAGATGAGCGGTCGTCAGCACGAGCAGACATGGAAAGAGTCAACAAAGTGAGACATCATTTTTCTGAAATATCAAGCACTAAACAGCGGACACGCCAGTCTTCATTCCATCTGACCGCTTCATTAACTTCATTAGTTGCCCGGTGTTTTGACAATGCATTTCATTAAGCCACATAAATTTTTAATGTCCTCAGTTTGTCAATCAGAAATTGTTAACCCTTAAACGAACAGCCTACTGAAGGACTCAATACCATAACCTCAATAACATAAAATACTAAATTTTTCAGTTTTAATCATACCTATAATGTATTAGCATATAGGTTTTTCTAAATGTAGGTTACTTTTCACAGATCAAAGTGTGGTTCAGCATGTTCAGTTTTCTATTAAACTGAGTCGAGCTATTGACTGAAACAAAACCAATCAGTAAAAGATGAGCAGGTATGGAAACCAGCATTTTTTTTTTTTTGTTTACAAGATGGCGCCGCTGCATTCGGACGCCGTCCTGGTCACTTCGTTTAGACTGCTGATTGTCGACTTCAGGAGGAGGCAGCAGCGGACTTACACCCCACTCAAGATCAGCGGGACACCAGTAGCGAGAGTAAGCAGTTTCAAATACCTCGGAGTGCACATATCTGAGGATCTGACCTGGACTCATCACACTCAAGCCCAGGTGAACAAAGCCAGGCAACGGCTATACCATGTGAGACAGCTGAGGAAATTCAGGATCTCCGCAGTGATCCTGAAAGCTTTCTACAGCGGGGCTATAGAGAGTATACTGACTCGGTGCACCACAGTGTGGTACGGGAACCGCTCAGCTCAAGATCGCAAGGACCTGCAGAGGGTGGTGCGTTTAGTTGAGCGCATCTCCGGGACTGCTATCCCCCCGTTGCATGACATCTACACCAGGCGATGCAGAGCGAGGGCTGATAAGATTCTTAAAGATCCCACTCATCCTGCTAATTCAATTTTTTGCCTGCTGCAATCTGGCAGACGTTTCTGTAGTCTGATGGCCAAACCTGAGAGGCTCAAGAGGAGCTTTTTCCCTCAGGCCATCAGACTCCTCAACATGGACACATCCCGTACTTTAAGGACCCTGGTGGTATAGTGTTATTCATCAGCGCTGCACACTGCACTTTATTAATGCATGTTCAACACCTTGCACATTTTTTTGTTCTCTAAATCTTAATTTTAGTTTCTTACATTTTAGCTTTAATTAGCTTTTTTTGTTCTCTTAATCTTAATTTTTAATTATATTCTCTTGCCTTTATTTAAATATATTTCTCCTTTAAATATATTGTCTTGTTTGCACAGTCTATAGAGTTAACTAGATTAACATTTCACTACTGGTTGTATGTGACAAATAAAATCTTGAATCTTACTGCGGAGCAAAGTGTCACCCTCACTAGACCTGAATTAGTGTAATGAAACCAAGGGTCACCAGTGCAATAACTAACAAATATGACTAATTTTACAAATCATACAGCAAGTGTTGAACTACAATTGGGGCTTTGATTTATAGCATTTCATTTTTCAATAGGTGTAACATTACATTCCTCTTTAATGAAGACTTATAAGACAATCCATTATGAGAATGTCTCAATGCTCATTCAACAGTTAATAGAGATCAGCTAATTGATTTACTGGGCAGAAACACTTCTGTGTTCCAGACAGTACCTTGTACATGCCAGCACACATGTTCTGGTATGCCTGACTCATTGTGATCTCCCGGCTTAAGGGACGTGCTGCAAAAGAGTAGGAGAAAAGAGAGGAAAGGGAAAAGTGTTATATCTGTGCACGTTTTTGTACATCACTGCAGCATCCTTTCCTTCTGATCTTCCTCACTGTCACTGTTGCTCTTTCTTCCAAATTCAGACAAGACACACTTCTGTTAGCATGTCTGACATTCTCCAGAGACAAGCACAAGGGACAATGTAATAGCGAACCATGAGAGCTGTCTGTTTCTCTCACCTTTCTTCTTCTTCTTAGACTTCTTGCTGCTGCGGCCCTTCAGCTGCTCCTCCAGGATGCGTTCCTCTGCCATCTGGGAGCTATCTGCACGACTCAGCGTGGACATGAGCCAGGCATACAGGAATTCTGACAGGTACCTATAAATACATGCACACTTAGGTGACTACAGGTTCCTACACATAATATACCTGAAAAAACACACCGGACAGACAAGCAGGTATGCTGACACACACTCACTCGGCAGTCAAGCTTTCGCAGAATACAAGGGCTGTAATAGCCAAGACCCACCCCACCCCCACGCACCAGTAGATATAATAGTACTCGTGCATGCTGTAGAGCTCGAGCTCAAAGCCACTGAGCAGGTACTGGATCATGATGCGCAGGTTGTGGTACAGGATCCATGTGCCCAGGCAGGCCAGATGCTGCCGCTGTGGCTCCAGCTTCATTAGTAGGCTGTGCAGCGCAGCATCCACCTTCTCTGCCTAGCAGAGGTCACAGGTCAGAGATCACAGGACACATGCACATATACATTCAGAGTGATGCAACACAGGCTCACCTCATCTTGTAACGTGGCAAATTCCTCCAGAATGTGGCCCAGCTTGTCCCTCTGCCTAGCACGGTTGTGCCCGTGGATCTGGATGAGGCTACAGAAGGGCTTTGGGGAGAGGGGTGACATGCAGCACAGGGTCAGCGTAACACACCGCGCACTGGCAATGCCCCTCTGCTAAACCGGACACAAATACCCCTATTGAAGAAGTGTGCCTTAAAAGGTTTCTAAACATCTTACTAGGCTGTTTTAGGCATTTACAGACATGCCCATGGATTTCACGACACATTACATGATAAATCCATCAGATTTAAATACAGGTGGTCCTCGACTTACGATGTGGTTACGTTCCACGAGACCCACTGTAAGTCGAAAATATCGTAAGTAAAAAATGCATTTAATACACCTAATACACACCCCTGCAGGGCAGACTGGGAGATGCGCATCGCTGCCGCTGCCCAGCATTGCAAGAGAGTATTTCGGTGCTGGGGGGAATCAAAATTCAAAGTACGGTTTCTACTGAATGTCTATCGCCAGCTCACCAACGTAAAGTCGAAAAATCGTAAGTCGAACCATCTTAAGTCGAGGAGCATCTGTACACGGAAATTCTGACATATGAACATCAGTTACATGATGAAGTGCTTCTCTGTCCCCAGTACCCTGAAACTGCACATACTCTCCTACTTAAGTCTTGTGCTGCTCTCTCGCCATGCATAGGGAACGGTCATCAAACTCGTAATTAGCCATGAGTCATCTCTGCTTTCTATAATACAGTGCAAAGACACCGCCACTGTGTGAATTAACAGCATTCAACATCAAGTGTACTCTTCTTTTATTATCCAAATATTCCGAAGAGCAGTTTTTGTGTAAGTTTTATAATTTAGTTTGCGTTCACTTTCTGACTGAATGTACACATCCACAGAGGCTCTAGTTCTTTCTAAGGAAACCAGACTGAAGATTAAATAAATTCAGTAAAATTAGACAGATTATTACAATAACCGTACCTCTTACATAAAGGCTGTTACCTAAAACTAATTGCTGCTCTCCAAATGCAAATTATTTAAAATGCAGAAGCGTTCGGACTTGAATTATCCTTAGTGCCCAAATCCCCCTTCAACGACCTCCTCAGTGATGAGCTACTATGTACAGCACTGCCCAGACTACATAGCACCCCTCAGAATCCAGACAGCATTCAGTGTAAATCTGAACACTGTAAATACAAAACCAAACCACCCCGTGCAGAGTCCACCCAGAATGCAGTTGCACCCAGAATGAAGAAACATACTCGAGAGCAGTGGGTGACGAAGGAGTCAATGTAGTCCTTTGCCTGGTGATTGTTGTACAAACAGCACCTGCAGAGAGAACACACACACACACACACACACACACACACACACACACACACACACACGGTTCTGAACACTTTGCAGATGTTAACACAGACAGACAGTCAGACTGTGACCGTCCCCACCAGAATGAGGAGTAACAGACAAAGACTGCACACCCCAGTTGGTATTAATAAAGGCATCAATATGACTACTGTTGTGGCATAAACATGGTAAACAACATGGAGTGCTTGGTGAGTGTTACCTACTTGATAGACAGCACAGGGGGACTGACAAAACTCCTTAGCGCATCCTTGATCATGTCCTGCATCAAATGAGTTCCAAACACCTTCCTATTATCAATTAAGAAGGTTGTCTAAAAGAGAGATATGCAAAAAAAAACATTTTAATGTTAGATAATTCCTCTTATCTTTAGAGTCTTATATTAATAACGGAGTTATACAACG
Organism: Scleropages formosus; assembly: GCF_900964775.1. Taxonomy (NCBI): domain Eukaryota; kingdom Metazoa; phylum Chordata; class Actinopteri; order Osteoglossiformes; family Osteoglossidae; genus Scleropages; species Scleropages formosus. The sequence goes on from NC_041822.1 coordinate 12,310,193, forward strand.
TCTGTTTTACGGTAAACATCTTTGATAAACTGAGTCATAAAAACATTTTCTCTATTTGCAGAAGCCTTGAGAATCTATTTTGGTATATTAGGACTGATGATAATTAAAAGCAAACATTAAAAGCCAACAACATGAAAGACCTAATTGAACAGGGTCCTCAGACATCTGCACACACTTTACTGGAAAACAGCTGGAAATAAACCTACCTGAAGAAGAGATCTAGAAAGGACACAGGGGGACTGTTCACTGAACTCACAAAAAAAGTCCTGAAAAACACATTGTTACAGACGATTAGGTAAATAAAAAAAAAAGCACACAAACACACACACACAAAGATATCTGTTGACTGAAAAAGAATTTAGGGTTTTACACCACGGGGTGGCACGATGGCACAGCGAGCAGCGATGCTGTTTCACAACACCCGTGTGGTGCGAGAGGACACGAGTTCGATCCCTGCTCAGTCTGTGTGGAGTTTGCATGTTCTCCCCATGTCTCTGCGTGGGTTTCCTCCCACAGTTCAAAAACATATGCTGTTCCGGTAGATTGGTAACTCTGAGTCACAGAGAGGCAGAGAGTCTGTCTCACTGATGTATGAATGAGTGACCCATTGTAAGTAGAGTATATAGCCATGTAAGTCACCTTGGTGAATGAGGTGCGGGCTGATAACACTATATAGTGTTCACTGGAAGTCACTTTGGAGAAAAGCATCTGCTAAATGAAATAATGTAAGTAACGTACACCACATACCCACATTAATATTGACCTCATAAACACACTCACTCTTGTTAAACACTTGTCCAAGTTCAGAGTTGAGATGATCCAAAGTCTATCCAGAAAGCTAGCCTAAGCAGTGCACAACCTGTATAGGATGCCTGTCCATTGCAAAGTTGTCACATAAGCACACAGTCACTCACTACATGCAATATAGAGTCAACATTTCCCTTGAAGCACATTAGCACTCTGCCTCTGTACTTAAAAGTTGCAGATTCAAATCCCATCTACTGCTGTAGCAACCCAGAGAAGGTCCTTAGCCTGAATTGCTGCAAAATTACTGTGCAGTAGGTGGTTTAACACTGTAAATCGCTTTGTGGAAAAGCATCAGCTAAATGAATAAATGCAAATGTCTTTGGACTGTGGGTGGAAATCAGAGCACCCAGAGGAAACCCATACAAACATAAGGAGAACATGCAAATTCCATACACACTGAGCTGGATCTACAGCCAAACCTCCCAGGCACTGTGAGAAAGTGGTGCTATCCACTATGCCTCCATGCCTCCCATAAACACAGCTCAATGACAACTTCTAGTGTCTGTAAAAACACTTTGTTCTTCAGTGTTCTCTCATCACGTACCAGAATTCCATGCAGGTTGGTGGTGTTGATGACCTCACACACAGTCTTTATGCGGTCAATCAGCTTGCTGAAATAGTTGACCATCTCCTCCCTCTTGATGATCTTGGCATAGCGTGGAAATGTGGGCGGCAGTAGTCTTTGATTGACCAGTGGTTCAAAGCCCATCATTATAGGATGATCTGAACCAGGGGAAAGAGTGGTTTAGCAGGACTTCTCAATATCTTGATGGAAAGGAATCATCAAAGTAGAGAAAGATTGGAGATTCAGCCATATAGAGCCACCCTTCACGGAGTATCACAGTACAAGTATGGGTCAAGTTTACAAGGGGTCTTCTAGCCCCTTGAATCACTCAGTTTCCAAATACATACTGAACCTCTATGTGACTCTTCATATATTTAAACTGCAAAAACAATCATGCCATACTCTTTGGGACCACTGGGTCCGTACCCCCTTTGGTGGTGTCGTTCTGGGACTGGATGCCATGGTGGAGCGTGGAATGGATGGCAGGGAGCAGGTCAGCTGCCTGGGACATGAGCTTCTGTGCTTCACTCACTGAGCTTATCTGAAAGATGTCACATGTCTGGTTATTACTCACATTTAACCTGTTTTATCCTTAATACAAAACTGTTGAAAGTCATACTGGCAGACATTGTCCATTCATCACTACATCCATCTCCAGCCAGACCTTCAGAGGTCAACAGGTAGAAAACAGGTTCAGTATTGTCATAACTGAGACTGGACTCTTTTCTCATTCCAGTTATCATCCATTTATAAGTCTAGAAGGTGTATTTTCACTAAGTACCATTCATCCTTGTCCAAGGGAAATGGTAACAACCAGGTATAAAGCTGTGATGCCTTGCTTAAGAAGCCAAGTTATCAGGATTGAGGAATGATTAACTAGATGGTTGATTGTCTGGTTTCTGTTGACCAAACAAATTCTTGGTGACATTGTCTAGCGGATGCATTCTCCACACTACTTCTTGTAATTCCATGTGTTTGCATGTCTGCGAATGTCTCACCTCTTTTTTTGTGAAGGCGATAAGTCCAGTAAGCAGCAGACGTGTAAACTTGATTCTGCTGAAGAGTGCCAGACACTGCTGATGCTGAGACAGAAACCACACATGGCTTAGTGATCTGTTCACGTGCACCTCTGGACTACAGCTCATATTGTGGACACTTTCACTCAATGTCGATTTCAGTCAACTTTGACCGGAGGTCACGGCAGGGTTGCGATCAATGTTACTTCTTCATTTTGGTACATTATAAGTTGTTAACCTAGCTGACCTTCATGCTGACCCAATAAACATTCAACAAAACATTCTCAGAAGTCAAATACATTCAGAAGAGGTTTGAAAAAAAAGCGCAAAAGCACAATAAAACTAACTTCTGTAATTGGACAGAAATGCTTAAATATGCTTCAGTCAGGTGGCAACAAGATAAACCTGGCTAACTCCAGGGACAAAGAAATAAGTCACAACTCTGAAAAGTCCCTTGTGTTGTACAAAATCAAATACACTTTTTTAGGAAGGTCATCCTAACTTAAAATGGACCGATTACAAATTTGCAAAATAAGAATTTGGGTCTAAAATAATTACTTTAGGGGCTTCTTTGGATAAGGGTAAAAATAGCCTTTTTAATTAGTGGCTGCAGCTGCTTACCTAACCTAACATGGCACAACGTCCCGAGAGTGTGCAGCATATAGCTACAAGTACTCTCCATTTTACATTTATTCATTTAGCAGAAACTTTTCTCCTAAGAGACGTACATCTCAGAGAAAAATACAATGAGTGCATTACATCAAGAGAAAGAGGTCTGGAACAGACATGTGATTCTAAAATACAGTTAATGCTGTACTACTTTCTTCCGGCACAGCAGTTGGAAAATCATGAATCTGTTTTCATACACCTGCTTCTAGCACAGACTGTCTGCGAAAGATCAGCTAAACGCACCGACTAAAAGAAAAATGGTTTCTTACTTCCAGCTCCACCTCTGGGTCTCTCTGCTCTCCCTGTCGAATGCGTGTGCTCTACAGGAAGAGAGGGACAGATTTGGGGTTATTTTCAGAAAGGACATAGACAGCATTAGAATATTCTTTGAGAAGAATGGAACACATTTAGACCCAACCTGTACTTTGAAAAGGGCACCAAATGATTGGGTGATACTTATATTTATGCATTTTTCTCCAATGGCGCATACATCTCAGAAAACGATACAGAAGTGCATTACACTAATGGAAGCTGAAATCTAAATGCAGACACATGATTCTTGAAGTACAGTCAATCTGTCTCATACCACAGTATAAACCAGGATACATTACATGAGCTGCTGCATCTAGAATTTTTTGGGGTGCCATCTGAAAAAGGAAAAATTTCTAGGAAGGGTCTGTACCTTGACTCTTCTCTGTAGATCATCCTCCACATCCTTCAGCATGCCTGTAGGCCAACACAGAGATGACATTACCACAAAAAGCATGACACCACCTCACCTATAGAAATGGCCATGCTCTCAGAATGTGATGATAATTTTTCCATTGGCAAAGTAAGCCAACACGAATACTGTGGAGTGACCACAACCAATTTGAAAAATGCCTGTATCACAAAAAAATAGCTAAATTATACTGATATAACAGTTAAGAATTACCAGTATTAAGAAGTAACACTGACAACATGGGAGATAAAAGTTACCTGTGACTCTTAAGTCTGTTACGTTGTTTGCCATTTTGAAGCCATACGTCATTGCCTGGAAATCCTCCTGCAATATGTCAATTTCCAAGGCTTTAAGAACTAAAACACAGCAGAGTTAACACTGCAAACCTCTGCTAAGTGTGTCAACAAAGGAACTATACTATGTAACAGGTACAAGGGCAGATTGGGGGGCTTTGACAGCATACCTCCTCAAAGACGGCAGCTTTGTTGACCTTCTCACGGGCAATATCACAGACCTTTAGGATGCCTAGAGCAAAGGCCTTCATGGCTGAGTCCTGGATCAGGTCTGGGTTGTGGACATACAGGCAGGTGAACACTGTCTGGGCCAGGGAGTGGCCCTCCAGCCAGGTGATCTACAGAGACCATTAAACAAGATAATAGCTCCCCAGACCCAATCAAGGCTCTGTATTTCTGACCTTCAACAGAAAAGATGTTATTCAAACCCAAAACTCAAAGCACAAACATCTCCAGGACTTTAAATGCACTGAAATTTCCAGCAACTGAAATTCTTGACAACTAATCATCACTTTAGATGAAACAGGGACAAGTACAGGAAAGGGACAGTGGAACAATATTGGGAATCACTGACCAGGCAGCAGAAACAGGTGTCTATAATCCCAATGAGCTCAGGTAAACTCAAGTCCCTCACTCGAATGGCTCCATCCTAACAAAAAAAAAAAAAAAAAAACAAAATCCAATTTGTAAAGAACTTCAGAAGGTCTCAGATGTCTATCTTAACTTACCAGCCTTTTCTTTACAAGTCTGTTGGAAGGCTGAACATGAAAATGAAAGAGTACCCATACCTTGACTGCCTGTTCAAAGTTGAGGACCTTCCTGTTGACCTGATTCCCGATCATACCGGCATCCATTTTGGGGTCCATCATCTCAATGGCAGACATGGCTTCAAACAGGCCAAAGCTAGACATGACCAATGAATATGGTTTTAGTGATAAGTTTACATTAACCACCTCACTAAGGCAAATATGTCTAGGTTACCGTGACCACACAAGTTGACACCTGCCTCAAGAAATCTCTAAAACCCATCCCCATGTAAGCCTTCCAGCCATCTGACAAGGCTTTCTTAGTAGACATATAAGAATGTGTAATTACAACTTAACATATATCATGACTGATTTTGAATGAGTGAGAGTCCAGATACTTACAGTTTGTCATGGAGCAACTCCCCAAGGTTGAGTTCTGAAACATAAAGTAACATGAGGAATTCCTGCTTACCTCAAAATCTAACCTCAAAAATTCCCCAAGTTCTAAATTAATGTGTTGATATCTACTGCTCTTAATCACACATAACAAAACATACAATAGCCGCAAAACATAAACACCACCTTCCAAGGCCTCATTCTGGAAATTTCTAAAAGCTCTTATGATAGCGTCAGTATTTCCATCTAAGCCCTGTACAGCAGCATAGCGTGCCAGTAAAAACAGCATTTGATATTTCCAAATTATCATGTTTATTTTAGTATAATATTTATTTTAGAGGAAACTAGATGACATGGAATCAGGTTATATGTCCCAAGGGTCCCACTGGGTGATTCTCCAGCTACAGTGCCACTAGGAAAGAGCAGCCTTTAAGTATACACACTTGCACAATGCACCCCAAAGACACTGCTCTTATAGAAGGACATGTATATAATTCTACACCACAAGAACACATGCTCTGTGTTTACATTGCTACTATCTCACAGAAATATTTTTTGTCTAAGGGAATTTATACATTATATTTTATTCGCGTAGCTGACGCTTTTCTCTAAAATGACGTAAAATGTTGCGCTACCTATTCATAGCTACTCATTTGTACAGCTGGGTAATTTTACTGGAGCAATTCAGAGTAAGCACCTTGCTCAAAGGAACTACAGCAGCAGGTGAGATTCAAACCTGCGACCATTGGATCTTAAGGCAACAGCTAGCTCTAAGCACTTCACTATAAAATATCTTTTACTGTAAATATTTAGTATGCAGTATTTTACTGTACAACTTTGGGGTACTGAGATCCAAAATCTAACAGAATTTTGGACAACCTAATAAATTTGTGCATTAATCATATATTAAATTTGAACGGTACTCTGTACTATTTGTTATTATCATGGCCATGCAAGATTTAAACTTTACTGAGTACACTAATAAAACTCTTAATTTTCTATACTTGCATCCATCCAAGTGATTCTACACCTTTACAGCAGCAAACAACTGAAACCAGTCAAACCTCGCCATGAGGAATGAATCTGTACCTTTGCAGGCTTCTTTGAATTCCTGTGTCACGTCCACCCAGTTTGCATTGTTCTTCATCTTTTCAGGAATACCAAGTCCCCAGCTAGCTTCATCCTCCTCCATCGATGACTTCATTACCATGGTGACAACTGACAACAGATTTAAGTGAGCGGTTAACAATGGGAGCAGTTTCAGTCACCCAAAAAGCATATACCTTAATGAGTATATAATTTAAAAAGAGTGCCATATTTTAGTGTAACATCGGCAAACAGGATTATTGAAATATGCAAATTCTAATACCAGAAGAATTTAGACAGGTACGACAGTAGTTAAAGCAGTTGGTTCGCAATCACCCTGCTGTAGCAACCCTGAGCAGTACACTCATCATGAATTGCTCCACTAAAAATGACCTAGCTGTAGAAATTTACATTTACTGAAACCAGTACAGAAACCATTTACTGAAACTACAACTCAGGGAAAACAAAAGTGTATCTCACCAACAGACAAGAAGACAGATGCACATATTATTCTTGAAGTACAATCACTTCGTCCAAAACCAGCTTTTTGCTGGCATACATTACATGAGTAAGTGTATATAGAATTGACAGGGAACGTATTTTTAGAGATTATGAACTGCAAGCTTATAGAGCAGACATAAGATACAGAAGCGGGACTGAAATTGATGTGTTTTCAGACTGTTCTTGAATTCTGAGAGGGATTCAGCAGTTCTGAGGGAAGATGGGAGCTCATGTCACCACACCACATCCAGAACCAAGAAGCTTTGGGCAATTGATATTGGACCTCTTATAGGTGGGAAGCAGTCAGAGATGGAGGAGAGTAGCAATCTGGCTAAGGCACAGGAAGTGATCAAGGTCTGCAGGTTATCAGGGAGCAGACCTGTTGATGGCCTTGCAGGCTGTAACAGGAGTCTAGAACTTGATACAGGCAACTACAGGAAGCCAACCGAGACAGGTGAGGAAGGGAGTTATAAGAGAATGCTTTGGCAGGTTGAACTCCTACAGTTCTGCACCAGCGTGGAGATGCTTGATGGCAAAGACTGAAGGACCAGACAAGCGAGAGCTACAGTAGCCCAGGCAACATATCACATGATAAAATATAAATGTGGAAATTATCGTAAACAATTTAGCATACAAACCTAATATACAAATTTGCTTTGTAGACCCTTTAAACTCTTTAAACATAAAGGATGAGGATCCTATTCAGGCCTTTTCTGGATCTCACCATGTATATGATTCTCATCCTATGCAGCGGTCTCTCCTGCAACAGATCTTTTTAGGCAGGAGTGCCCTAATGGCTTAGTGGCAAATTTCAAACATCTCCATATGGAGTAAACTTCTGGGCTGCATCTCAACCAGTAGCAACAACTGCTTATTATATGAGTGTGTATTAAAAACATTTGGAAATTAATTACATCACATATATTATTAAAGCCGGAAACCCAAACATGTCAGTTCAGCTTATGAACATTTATTTAGTTGATCGCTTTGTATTAGGTGACTTACAGTGTTTAAAAAAAAAAAAAAAAATGCATCGTCACTTCATTTGTACAGCAGTGTATTTTTACAGTCTCAGATCAGGGTAAGATCCTTGATCAAAGTACTACAGCAGGACTGGAATTCAAACCTTCAGATTACAAGACAACCGCAGCACTACGTTCTATTTATGAGAAGTTCTCTTTTTACATCTACGTTTACGTCTTTTTACACTTCCAATATTTTGAAAATATTTCAAGTTTTGATTTACTTCCTCTGTGTGTCTGTATTAAAAAAATAGATGTATACTGTAGGACCCTATTATAATTAATTCCAAAGCCAACTGCACACTAATGAATGCAAAAATGAATGTGTTTTACGAATGGAATGAACACAAAACCAAATGAAAACAAGCATGTGCACAGAGAATATAACACAACCGAGTTATACGGACGATTAATTTATGTTAGTGTCCAAATGGTGGTGATGACCTTGGGTCAATGTGTTTGTTTTTATTAATACATTTTCACATTTTGATTTATTTTTTGTAACTGAGAAGCATCCAGATTAAATAAAGTCTTTTAAAACCCTCAAGCATTTACATATTGATGCCTGACAGAGACAGAAGCATATCATCATCATGGTTTGCAGCATGGGAATGGATCATGATCATCAGCAGGAACTGAGGAACGGCGCGATTGACAGCCTGCCTGGTGGCCCTCAGTCCACGTGTCCACAGGACGGACACCTCGGACGCTGAGTTTCCACCCTCTAAGCTCACACATCACATGTTCATGCTGTTTATACAACACTGACTGACTGAGCTGCGGAACCACAGACGACTGAGCACAGCCCACCTCATCCTCAGACCTCACCAAAAAACAAGAGAGACCCAACAGAACAGGCCGGGACAAGCAGACCCGTGCTTAAGCGGTTCTATAAAATGCTGCATTCTTAAGGCTTTAAGTACACATTACTAAATAAAGTCGCAGTATTACTGACGTTACACCACAAATTCACCAAATACATACCCAGCTAGCTGTTCAGCTCTTGCTTCGACCCCTTCTTATAGCGCAAAGCACAACAAACCGGAGAAGGAAAATGAGGCGACAGAAATGTTGTCGATTTCGCGAGGCAGTCTGGGAAATGGCGTAAGAAGGCCAGCAATGAGACATCTTTGTCAAAGCCACGTAAAATCTAAATAGACTATTTTTCCCATAAACCCGGTAACACAACGTCATATTCACGCGTCCAAAGTGACCGCATCGAAACACCAAGTCCCATAAGCCGTCAGTGTACAAGTCTCGCGATGTAAGCGCTGACAGAATCCGTTACAATAACATCGGGGCGGTGGATTGCATTACAGTGGGCTGGGCGAATTGAAGCAAATTGAGGAAAACTCGGCTCGCTATGGGATTTTCTTTTCTCACTGGTTTGTAATCATTTTTAAAACTCCACTTCCCGGTATTTGTCTTGTCAGTGTTTTTTTTTTTTTTTTTCCCTTTTTCATAATTGTTAGATAAATTTCTGACGTGCCGCCGGCCCGGTGCTGCACCACCCGGCGGCAGTGACTTGTCTTGTTAACGTACTACTAGTACTAGCCGACGGCGTAGGGCCTGAAAAACAGGTTATGTCCCTGTATATTTGTGTGTGTGTGTGTGTGTCTCTCTCTCTCTCTCTCTCTCTCTGTGTGTGTGTGTGTGTGTGTGTGTGTGTGTGTGTGTGTGTCTGTCTGTCCGTCCGTCCCTGTGTGTGTGTGTGTGTGTGTGTGTGTGTGTGTGTGTGTGTGTGTCTGTGTGCGCGTGCGCGTCTTTGACCCCGTAACCGTGTCAGTTAGTGTCCCTGTGTGTCATCCTTGGATACTAACTGTGTAATAGCTAAGCAACTGCTAACATAGTTGTGGAAGTAGTAGTAGTAATTATAATAATAAATAATAGTTTAATACGTTTAATTTCCCAGATGATTAAGCTCGAGAGTCACCGTTGACAGCATGATGATCATCATCATCATGTGTACCGCGTATACTGCATGCTTTACTTGGCCTTGTCCTCTTCATTATGGCAGCGGACTTTATGGACTCGAATGTCGGTAATCATCAGGCTGTGTGGAAAAATGGCTATGCGAGTTCAGCTGAATTATTCAGAAGTGGTAGGCTCAGCCTTTTATGATTTGTCGTTTGTTGATGTCCGTTACACTGTAGGTTTGGTTCAGAGCTGAAAGGGTGGCGTACTAAATGTGTATGTGCCTTAGTTTTCCACAGTTTTGACAAAAATTGTGTTGAACTTGCAAATGTCTATTGCAGGTTTCTTTCCGGATGTTATGTAGTTTTACTGCCCTTTCAGTTCCAGTGTCTGCATATATGTATTTGATTTCTGATCATTTTAATGTTGTTTAATTATGATTACACATTGCTGCAGTGTGTTTATTTTTTTTATCCTTAAGTTTGTCATCCTTGAAGCTGTCTCATCATGTGCTCACCTACACATTACTAATTTGTCTGTGATCAATATCAAGTATACTAGACTGCAGTTTTTTTTTTAAATTTTTCTGTATTTTCAATAAAACCCCACCAATGAAGCCATACTGTATGGCATACAGACTCACAGATATGCATTTGCAGTTTTGAGTTTTTATTAATTTCACTTTGTTTAGTGTACTTGATTTTGTGTGTGAATGTATACTTTTCTAAATCACACTTTGATTCATTACTGAAATCTGTAGATTGAGCATAGGATAGGTTTTGTGCTTGGTTGCAAGAAACTAACATGTATAAAGTAAAATGTGCTCTTAAAAGCATGAATGTAAAGGTAGTCTGTCAGGCAGTAGAGTACAAAGCTTGTGTCATCACTCTTCCAAGCTGACATAAGTGGTCAAGTGTGACTGAAACAAGATGTGTCATTAAATTCTGAATAGACACCATTTATGTCTAGAGATGAAATTGAGAGGCACACAAAATCAAGCTTGCATGTTTCTAATTATACAATTGTTTTCTAGGACCTAAGATATGGTGAAAAAGTTGAAAAATGAATAAGCCCAAAATGACCACTGAGAAAGGGTAAGAATGACATTTGACATTAATCTGAATCATAATTAACCTTGTTTGCAGCAGCATTTCGTACAGGTGTGTGGGGTTACAGCCTGCTGATAAATAAAATGTTTGCATATCTGCGTGTGCCTGCTAACATGTCTGTCGGTCTGTTCTGATGCTGAGCATACACACAGCTGTCATGCATGAACACACTTCTTTTCAGATGACAGTGTTTGTGAGAACAAGGTTAAGAAAACACAGAAAATGATTTTTCATTTTTTGTTCTTCTGAATTGTTTACACACTTTTCATTGTGTCACTGGGCTTAACTAGGGTAGAGAGTAAAGGAAATTTTTGGAAAAAATTCAGTGTGCCTTGTAGTTTTCAGTAGTAACAATAGACAGTCACTGAGTCATACTGCATGAACTAATCAGTGATTTATCTTTGTCCCATTTTTATGAAGCTGTTAAAGGATCACTCAGTTCTGTGACTATGTCTCTCAACCTGTCTAGTGCCATAGAAACGTTAGAGTACACTGGTCATTCATGCCTGACTGGAGTTTAATGTGATTCTTTGTATTCCCTGCACCCAGGGCTTTGCTGAGGACTCTGAAGCTCTTACAGGAGGGAATCTTTAAGATTTGTTTGTCTCAGAATTTTTGCTCTGACTCACGCTTTCCCAGCTTGCTTACTTTGCAGAGCTGTTTGTATTTAATTTTTCCCCCGTTATTATTGGGAGGGGAGCGCGGTGGCGCAGTGGGTTGGACCGGGACCTGCTCCCCGGTGGGTTTGGGGTTCAAATCCCGCTTTGGGTGCCTTGCGATGGCCTGGCGTTCCGTTCTGGGTGTGTCCCCTCCCCCTCCAGCCGTACGCCATGTTGCCGGGTTAGGCTCCGGTTCCCTGCAATCCCGTATGGGACAAGCAGTTCAGAAAGTGTGTGTGTGCGCGTGCGCGTGCGCGCTTGGCTCATGTTTCCACATAGCTGTACATTTCAGTATGGTCAACAGGTATACTTTGAGAGGCAAAATAGATTCATACAGAATAAAATAGGAGCAAAACATTTATATGACACTACTACTGCTTGTACCATAATTAGTCAGAAAAGCAAGTTATAATGTAGATTCTTTGCTGGGGTATGTGTCCTTAACTTGGTGTTGCAGTAAAGATAACTAATACTGGTTTGGCTGTTCTAGTTGTAGCTGCCTCATGGCAGCTCTTTTCCCAGGGTCCTCGACTAGTTGGTCAAAATTTAGAGTTTCAATCCTGCTGAAACCCACAAAGCATTTTTAAATATATTTCTGGGAAGCTGTCCAAGCCCCATCCACAATCAAGTGGTAACATTTAAAGGCATAGAATGCCCTGTAAGGTGCAGTAAGACTTAAAATTGTACCATGTAAAGTTTGCGAAGATGTATTTAAAAACATGTTTTCTAAAGTGGGCAAAAATTAATAGGTCGGTCGCAGGAGGATATTGCAATAATAACCTTAAATGTTTTTGAGTGCATAAATGGTGTTAATGTGGTATGCGTACAGACTTTATCTGGCTTATTTAATTGAATGTGCACTAGGGCTGATTGTATGGTCTGCTTCAGAGAAAGCACAACTAAATATTGGTGTTGGAACAGTCTAACTAGTCTGTAAATGTGACCTCTGAAATATGAATCAAATAAGGCCATGAGCTTGCTCTTGAAGGGTATGGACTTGTTCTTAGCTGATGACTACCAGTTACTAGTATGCTTTTGTTTTCCGTCAATATTTATATTTGCATTTTCTGGTTTGTTGCCATAGCACTCTCACTGTCGTCTAAATAAATAAAATGAGGCCTGTTACTCTCTTAGAGCTGAGTGTGAAATAATGCATGAAGCTTCAATCCTCTCTGCCCTTATACACTCAGCCAAGAGGTGTACTATGAATGCGGTGGAGAAAACTTTACTGTTGACGAGGACAGGAGTCAGTGATTAATGTGAAATCTGGTACCATTTCTAGAAGGCACTTGCACTGTGACACACACTCCTAACATCTGGAGATATAATGCAGGTTTGACCATAAAGAAACCACGATGTCCAGGTAATTTTTTTTTTTTTTTGGGTGGGCCCTCCACAAGAATTATTAATTCAATTTTTTTGTCAGTTATTTAAACCCAGAAAACTTTAGGTAATGTTAAATATGCGTACAAACTAGATCTAGCTTGTATGATTTTCTGCATGAATTTTGCACTCTGGTATCTATGACTGTCGCTATTGCTCCTCTGTCCTTTGCAGCATTGATGAAGGAAAGCCTGGTCTAGGCATTTTTTTTAAGCTTACAGTGTGGTGGGCTATACACAGTGTTACTTAAAAACAGTTACTTTTCTTAAATAATACATTTCAGAAAGCAAAGTAGCTTGGAGAGATTTCTAAGAAAATTGATAAACAGGTTTTTACCTGTGTTTCATGACATGTGAAAAATGAATGGCAGTGTCATCAGTGAGAAGTACAGAATGTCAAGTTTGTGTTTGATAAATCAGATCACAAGTTCTTAGAAGATCACATTGCTTGGTCTGGATGGAGCATCACTCTCGCCTTGGGAGTGGCTTGGCTTTGTGCCGGGGTGTATTTTCACACCCCCCCTGTCTTTAACAAGAAGGAGATCTTGTCATATGTTTTGTGTTACAATGAGCTCTACATTCCCCAGACAAGAGCGCTGTTGGACATGGAAGGACTTATTTGCAGATGTGAAGAAGAACAATCAAAACTTTTTTGAAACCACATCTCTTTATTCGTGTCAGACATTTATTTTGGAATTTTAAGTAAAAATATAGCAAAAACAGCAGTAAATCTTGCAACTGAAGGAAAGAAAAGAATGTGGTAAAATAAATAATTTTTATTTATAATTTAGCCAAAAGTTAAAAATGCTAAAAGAAACATCTAACATATTTTTATTATAGCTATATCCAAGACTTTTTACAAAAACAGGAAATAAAGGTATGTCTATTTTAACACTTATTGATTGTAATAGAGGGGGGCGCGGTGGCGCAGTGGGTTGGACCGGGTCCTGCTCTCTGGTAGGTCTGGGGTTCGAGTCCCGCTTAGGGTGCCTTGTGGCGGACTGGCGTCCCGTCCTGGGTGTGTCCCCTCCCCCTCCGGCCTTACGCCCTGTGTTGCCGGGTAGGCTCCGGCTCCCCGCGACCCTGTCTGGGACAAGTGGTTCAGAAAATGTGTGTGTGTGTGATTGTAATAGATAATTCATCTCATACATACAGTCCAGTCTTTTTACGTCACTGTACGTTATCTCGCACCCACACAACTTCTAAAGTAGATTGACATGATTATTTTAGATGTTAAGTCCTCACAACTAATAGCATAGTGTTTAGAGCTGCTGCTGTAGGAACTGAAGTTTGTAAGTTTGAATCTCTCCTGTTGTTGTAGTACCCTTGAGCAACCCTTTGCTTACTCTAAATTGCTCCAGTAAAATTGCCCAGGTGTTTAAATGGGTAAATAGTTGTAAGTTCCTTAACATTGTCAGTAGCTTTGGAGAAAAGTGTCAGCTGAATGAATAAATGTGAATGGAAGGAATTTACAGTTACTTCACTCCCCTTTATGTTAATAAAGGGCTTCATGGTGGAATAACGAGTACAGATGTTGTCTCGAACCCCCTGGATCCTGTGAGTGGTTTGATCCCCACTCAGTCTGTGTGGAGTTTGCATGTTCTTACCATGTTTGCATGGGTTACATCTAGGTGCTTCAGCTTCTGGTCACAGTCCAAAGACATCTTTTCGTGTGAATTGATGACTCTAAATTGCGTGTGGCATGTGTGTGACAGTGTCACACGGGTATATAAATGAGTAACTCTTAAGTAGTTTTCACTTGTGTATTTAGCATTGCAAGTCACCTTTGGTGAAAAGGTGTGGGCTGATGTTACTACAGTGTTCATTGGAAGTTGTTTTGGAGAAAAGCATTTCCTAAATGAATAAATGTAAATGTAATAAGGCTGATGGTTGCTGATGACTCAAAACCCTTCCTTTAGAATTAAGTTCTTTCACCCCTATAGCTGACCTCAGACATAAATCAAAAGTCTGATGCCATTTTGAAGTACAAAGTGACACCAAAGAGAAGGGATTTTAACAGTCATACCGGGCCACATGTTCCCTTGCTGACACTGTTGGGTGTGGAGGAGGGGTGGGAGCCTTCTTATCAAGACTTTGGCATGGCCAAGGAGACATGACTGACAGGATGTTATTTACAGGCACTGCAGTTTCCATAGGGTCTATTCTGACAAAGACTCTGACAAGACATACTAAGAGCATATTTATTTTGAAGGCCAGGAGGGATTAAGTTGTCTGCTTTGTCTACTTGAAGAAATTTGGACAACCTTGGCAGTGCAAAAGAACCATGTGACTAGTGCAGATGGTGAATGGGTGCGTTTACATACTATGGCTTACTTGGTAGTCGTAGGGGCAGGATTAAGGTTCCAGACAGCAGGGCTTCAACTAAAGTAGGCTTTTATTAAATCAAAGGATAACCAAATTCGAACATGGTTTCTTTTAATCAAGTCACTTCCCAACAAACCACAAATACAAAACAAATATGGTGGCACAGTGGCAAAGCGAGCAGCGCTGCTGTCTCACAGCACCTGGGTGGTGTGAGAGAACATGGGTTTGATCCCTGCTCAGTCTGTATGGAGTTTGCATGTTCTCCCCTTGTCTGCGTGGGTTTCCTCCGGGTGTTCCGGTTTCCTCCCACAGTCCAAAGACGTGCTGTTTAGGTTCCCCCATAGTGTGTGAGTGATAGAGAGAGTTTCACTGATGTATGGATGAGTGACCCATTGTAAGTAGTGTATCTAGCAGTGTAAGTCACCTTGGTGAATAAGATGTGTGGGCTAGTAACACTACATAGTATCCATTGTAAGTCGCTTTGGAGAAAAGCATCTGCTAAGTGAATAAATGTAAATGTGGCCAGAGAAAAGTAGTCTTCCTGCATTTTTTTTCCCCCCCAAGCATCTCTCTAGTCTTAGACAACCTGCCTTATATACAGCCTTAATTGGTCAGTTAGAGCTACCTGGTCTTCATTAATAGAAAAGTGGCGCAGAGCATATTCCCACCCTTTTCAAATTTTTTTTAAGAAGCTCTTCAAAAATCCCATTTCTCTTAAAAAGTTGAGAGAATTAACCTATTTGGCCTCGTCACTGTATTTTGTATTTTGGCTGTTCTGGGAAGTAGACACCTGACACACCTGTCGGAATTCCTGCAGCAGCCTGAAGAGATATCCAAGAATTACTGATATTGCCTACTTCCACACAGTGTCAAGGCCACAGGGAAGTCAAATCACTGAGAATAAAGGCCTCAGTGGAACAAAGCCTGGGGCAAATCTGACTTCCTGGAAGAAGATGTTTCTTTAGCACAGCAACTCTGAAACTTTGGTCTACAGAGGATGTATGAGCTGCATTTTAAGAACTGAACTGTATTTTTCATATTGACCTCAGTCTTATCCCAAAGAGCCCAAAAAATGTTCAGAAGTACAGTTGTAGAATGTTGGTCTGTGCAGATTGTCTCTTCTAACCTTTGTGCTCCTATGATGTTCTGTCCAAGTCTGTTCCATTCCAGATGTCTGTCACAGGAACTGTCTGCTTCTGGCTGCTTTGTGCCTTGTTTATTTTTTGTGCACTTAATCAGGGTGTGTTTTCTGTGCCTACTACTCCAACAGAGTTCCCAGTAACTCCCGAGTCCTCATGCTCTTGGGCCAGCTGGAAAAGCTGAATGGGGAGGCAGTTCTCAGTGACGCGGAGGTTTCTCGGCATATTACTTCCAAGATACTCCACCTCATCCAAACACAAGGTACACATTACTTTTTGTAAATCCAACCTGCCTCTCTTTCTACTCAATGCAGACAGATTCTGCTGAATCACCTAAACCTCATTGAAAAATACAGTACATCCACCTCGAATCATACTGAAACACAGTGCCTCCTCACCTGTACTTCATCCAAACAATATATTGTCACCTCATTGTAACCTCATCCAGACACGACTATTTAGTAACGTGGATAAGTCTTATTTAAATGCAAGGTGTTTCTCCAGCTGAGCAGTGAGTGCCCTTGCACTGCCGAGTTAGCACGCCTGCGGTCAGGGGAATGCGAGACAGGCAGTATCTCAGGTTGCTAATTTGGCTGATGTGGTGCTGAGCCCTGGCCTGCTGTTTGGCTTGCACGGCTCAGCTGATTCTTGGCAGGAGTGTAAACCACCTGCAGCGCTCTCACAGCTGAGGGCCACCAGAACCAGTGTTCTGTGTCAGGTGGATGCCGGCATGTGTCTGCTCAGCGTGATGAGCCGTATCTTCTGTAAAGTAAAATCACAGAACTGGTACCTGTAGGCACACACTTGCTATATCTTCTGCCCAAGTAATCTGTACTCAGAAATTTATGATTTAAGGTTTTGTCACTAAGTATAATTTGAGTGTTGCATCATAAGCTTATTGTTCTATGTATTGTGCCATCAGTGGCCCCTCCTGTGTTTTACAGTGATACGTGTGCAGTGTAAAGTTCCACTTACAGAAAACTTGTTTGTCACTGTCATTGCTACTGTGTTATGTGTGGATTTCCTTACATATCTGCGTGTGTGTTTCGGTGTTCCATTGTTTCTGCTTGTGTATCTAGACCTATATGGTTTGTGTGTGGTATGTCAGAGAATAAAGTGGCTATTGACTTCAGAAGGGATTAAAAACTGATGTGATGACTGTATAATCAGGGTAGGTGTAGATTTGCTGCTGGGCCCTAGTCTAGGTTTTTGATATTTGGGGAAAGTTGGGGGGTAACAGATTGTAGAGTGATCAGAACTTCTACCTTTGGATTTTGGGGATGTGTGCCCTTGAGCAAGGTTTTTGCCCTAAAATTGCTCTGGTAAGTAATTGTAAGTTGCTTTGGAGAAAACATGAGTATAAATGTTAACATGTGAGCTTGTCTTGAGATGGCAAAACTTCAGCCCAGGGAGTATTTGGATACCAGCCCCCCCCATACTCCACGTACAAGCACTCAGTTTACTGACCCAGAGGGAATGACACCTGAAACCAACACTCCCAGTTCATGACCTTGCTGTGGTGTTTGGTCTGACTCTACTTCAATTATTTTCTCCTCTTATAGTCATAGGTATCAGATCAGAACTGACAGTTGGTGAAAACTGCTTTAACTGGATCTCTTATTAACCTTCAGTCTACTTGCCAAGTTGGTACAGACAGGCAGGGAGGAGAGGTTGAGAGAGAGATGAAGGAGAGGTGGGAGTGAGAGGTGGATAGGAGACTGAAGACAAAGTATTGGCTTATAATTAGATACACATTCCAGTTTAAGACACTGCAATATTGTTATTTTTCACAGGAGGGTCCAGTAGTCAGGGTACAGGGCACACTTGTAGTTTGGCATTGCTTTCCCAACTGTATTCTGACTAAAAGTAATTTTTGTGTAGATGGAGATGGGTTTGTGTTCATGAGTAATGCCGCAGCTCTTCTGAGGTGATGAGACTGGAATATATCCCCCCTTATGTTTACAAAACTTTGCATTTTCAGTCTTTTGCCCATCTGCTGAGTGTACTTTATCTGATGTACTGGTGTCAGTATTTTGATTTGTTGCTCTGGGTGGGCACAGGTGTAAAGAATACTAGATGTTTGACCCTGAAAATGCAGGTCATGCTAAAGGATGTGAAATATGACCATTCCTCTTGCAGTGCGACCCTTAGTGTACATGCCCCTGCCCTCTCTGAACCTCCCCAGAATGGGAGTTAAGCCTCCCTATCTGAAAACACAGGGACTGCAGGCTTTGACCCATTTCACAGTAATGAACTACAGTACCTCTTCCAGAAGTGCTGGATTGCCCACTGTACCATCGTACATTTGCTTGCATTGTGTGGCTATGTAAGAGTATACAAGCCTGATTTTTACCATATGTTAGAAAGGTTTGATTTTTTTGCTGGTTCTCTCAGTTCTGAACAATTATTCCTTGGATTTCTGGGGGACCTGACTATACTCTGTCTGGTGTGTGGTTGAGGCTGCATTTGGGCTTCTGGTGAACAGAACTTGTATCTGGACTTGTAGAGAAAGGAGAAAAATACAATTTATCTTGTAGATAAATAATTCTACAGTGTTTGTAGAAGAGGATTAGGCAGTGGTGTCAGAGAAGAGGGTTGGAACATGCCCTTGGAGTAGTTAACTATGTCTGTACTTTGAAGGAATTAGTTTTTGCAATTTTACAGGGAATGGTTGCATGGTAGAAAGTTTCAGCTGATCTTCAAGTTGAAAGTGGAGAGCTCCTTTAGGTGTGTAGTCTGTCAGCTGCAGTCTGCCAGTCACAGCTTTATGGTCTACCACGGTGTAGAGTGGGGATCCCCAGAGGGCAGCACAGTGCACTGTGTCTGCATGGTTAGCGGGCTCTCACTCACTGTTCACCAAGATGGACACCTCAAGGAGAAAAGCTGGCTTGCCTAGGACCATAAGATCCCAGGGCATTGTGACACTGCATTGAGGGTAAGGGAGTGGGCTGGGGGATCTTGAAGTTTGAAACTAAACCTTCCTCACAGACTATGTGGTGCTGTCAGATAGATCCTGTAATGGTGAATAGTTTTGTGTACTTATATTTTTAGTATTATTGTGTGTTAAAAGCCCTCTTTATGCGTGGTCTGCTATGTTCAGACAAAGCACTTGGTCCAGTGCTTGAACTCCTGATGGCACAGTAAGTGTGCTTTTATGGGGTAATAAATTATGGTTGCATGTTATACATCCATTTTACAATTTCCATTTTCTTAAATGTGTGATAAAGATATATGGCTAGTCGAAATGAAAGTACAGGATTATACTTATAGGATATGATCCAGAGGCCAAGTTAATTTGGCTCACCCATTTGTGTGTCTGTAGTTAAGGTGGTGGCGCATTAATATATATTAATTAATGTGCATATATCAAATATATTTGAGTTCTTGGTGTTGAACTGTGTGATTCTTTTTTTTTGTCTTTCACTGGTTTACAATTTTTAGATATTTTTTGCTTCAGAGATAAAATATGCCAGTTCTTATGGACTTCAGTGTGTTGAATATGACAATTAAAACATCTGATTGGCTACGTTTTCCAAGATATCTAAGTTTTTACCTTTTACACGTATGTGCATTTTGTAGATAGCAGAGTTTTAATCATAAATTGTGAACTTTTTTTCACAGGTTTGTGGTTACACTAGTTATGGCATTGATAATATTTCAAGTGTCCTCTTTATGTAACGGTTGAAAAATCAGCCAAATTGTTAATTTATTTAATTATAAATTTATTGAAAAAAGTTATTGTGAAATAAAAGGCAAGAAATGGTTATGCATATGTTAGTACTTATTTTAGTCCTTATTCAGTGTTTACTCTGTACTTCTTAGTTTATTTTTTGTATTTGTGAAATGGAGTGCCTTGTGTTACTGTCCAGAAAATAATCTCTAAGTATTGATGGGCTCCATTTGCTTTGATACCTTTTCTTAATTGCTGCAATGTCCTGGTGAAATTGCTCACCATGCTCATCACTCACTGCTCTGCAGTTGGGTGGAAAAAATCTGGGTGAATGCAAAAACTGTATCTTTAGTGACATGTTGCAGGTCAAAGTCAAGGCTTTTATATGGCTTGAGTTTTTGCACTAACTCCTTGTAGTTGTCTGCCTTGTTGCCACTAACTTGAAGGCTTCCCACACTGTCTTTTTCTTGCCATGCAGTGCATGGTCAAATGCATCATCTCAAAGAAGTCCTCGAATCTGAGGACAAATTAATACACCGTCCTTTATCTTAGCTTCACTTAGCCTTTGGAAATTTTCTTCTGAAATACTTGAAAGCTGGTTTTGTTTTGTCCATGGCCTGGACAAAGTTTTTCATTAGACCCAGGTTGATGTGTAAGGGTGGTAACAAAATCAACAAGATTCAAAAAGTGCTGGATGCTGAACACTTTTCTTTCCAGTATCCAATGACTGTCGGAGTGGCCAGTCTCTATTGATGTAGTGGGAATCCATTGCACGGCTATCACATTTATAGAAAAAATAGCAGTGCTTTTTGTATGCCATCTGCAGATCAAGCAAGAGAGCAACATGACCTTCAAGTCACCACAAAGCTATATTGGTTGTAATTTATGCACCTCAGAAGTTGCTTTTTGTTGTCATATGTTTGCTTTATATGCACTGCATGACCAAGTGGAATTGATTTCAAAACATTTCCATTATGCAACAAAGCAGCTCTAAGATGCATCTTTGATGAATTGATGAACTGTCACCACTTAATAATAATGGGGCAGCAAGATTGCACAGGACTGGGGATTAGAAGTTTTGAAAGGGCATCACCCTCCTGTAGAGCCTATAGAACACCAGATATGAGTTTTTAACTGTTAATAAGCTCTTTCATGCAGTGAGTGCATGTAAGGAATGAGAGATTATCTGTGCAGCCTTGCACCCACCCAACACTAGCCTCACATCATTCTAACACTTTCCGTGAGTGTAATGCTAACACCAAGTAGGAGTGGGGATCCAGTTGACTCTCAGGCCCCTCATAAGTTTCTATTGCCTTTTCCAGCATTTTATGTTTTGTTGCCTCCCTTCATTGCCCACTTGTTTCTTTCCATTCCTGTTTTAACTGTGTGTCATTCTTCCTGCATTTACTACTTGTTGCATTTCTCTTACTTAGTACTTGTTGTACTTGGTATGATAAGTAGTACTGTGAGGCAGTTCTTGCTGGAAAGAGTGCTATAAAATAAATCAAACAAAAATGGAGATTAGAAAATCAATCTTCCACCTATTCCATATATTCTAAATCTTTTTTTTTTTTTTTACTCTCTGTAACATTAGCATGTAATGGATAGGTGGGTCTTTTTATGGTTTTGCTTTCCAGAGAAAACCAGGAAAGAGATCACAGCGAAGGGTTCCAGTGGCATGGAGGTAATCCTGGCTTCCCTAGAGGTGAGTGTATGACTTGAAACATACAACCACAGCTAATTCCCATAAAGCTCCTGTAGATACGAGAGAAACTGGCCACCCTCACTAATACACAGCTGAGGTGTTTCTCTTGAAAGAAAACTCTAGTTGACCCTTGAACAATGCGGGGGTTATGGGCGCCGACCCCTTGCGTAGTCAAAAATCTGCGTATAACTTTTGATACCCCAAAAACTTAACTACTAATAGCCTACTGTTGACCGGAAACCTTACTAATAACATAAACAGTTGATTAGCACATAATTTGATTTAATACTCCATCTTTATGTTTGTTTGCATTTCTCTCGACTGTGAATGGTGCCATGTACGATCTGTAAGTGTTTGTGTGTGTAAGTTTTGATAAATTTTAACTTTATATAATAGATTTGTGTATATTTTATGGTAATAAATGATTTAATAGACGTATCTACATATATTTTATGCATTCATGACATACCTGACTTTTTCTTAATTTTTCCGATATTTCTAGGCTATGCGGTTCGTCTGCGAATTTTTTCAAATTGTCTCAAATCTCCAAAACACTTTCCCATATAGTTACTGAAAAAAATCTGCATATAAGTGGACCCACGCAGTTCAAACCCGTGTTGTTTGAGGGTCAACTCTACACTATTGAACGTATTCAAGTTAACGCGTACTGTTGCCAAGGTTTCAGTAACATCTTTGTCAAGTGTGTATTACCACATCCTACTTCCTCCTTAAGTCATGAATGGTTCCATGAATGACAAATTTTTGAAGATAAACATCTTTATTGCAAAATTTTTTCTTCACATTTGTATATTCTTTTCTGTAAAAAATGCGCAACCTGTGTTTTTCAACTGACTTAAAACGTTAAAGACGCTTAACAGAATAGGTTTGTGGGAAATACTTCATTCAGCTTGGTTCCACAATGCTTAAGTCTTGTGTTTGCTTGTGTTGATGATTCGTAAGATGCCTTGAAGAAATATGTCAACTAAAGAAGAAATAATAATAATAATAATAATAATAATAATAGCAGCTCTAGGCATCCTGTCACTATGGAGACCAAAGTGGAGATAATGAACAAAGATGTGAGTGGCATGAAGGAAAGTTACACATGAGCCAGTGAACAGTCAGAATTCAACAGGAGCTTGTAGAGATTACATATTTATATTTTTAGTAATTTTAAACAAGTTATAATTTTAATGCTGCTCAGTGTTATGTATTAGAGTTAATTTCTTCTGATTATTATAGCTATATTCAAGATTTTTACAGAACCTAGCCCACAAATATATTGAAGGGCTTTTGTATTATGCTTTTATTCCTCATGACTTAAGTGATAAAAGTAGCTGCAGTTACTAACAAAAGAAATTATAGACTCCTGGTACCACTTATGTTCATAAATCAAGAAACCGGGTTTACACAAGGTAATTTGTGTTAGTATCTGAATAATTTTTAATAAACCAGATATGAACTGAGATAAAGTAGAAACCATTACACATGTCTTGCTTCTCCATCAGTCTACAAAGCTGTCTTTTCACCTTCTATGCATATTCTACATACATGTTCATATGTGTTGGCCATAGCAGTTTATGTAAGTGGCAGTATTTGTGTCTGTAGCTGCAGGCGAAGCAATGACTCTAAACATTTTTGTTTTTATCAGAGCACACGGGATCTTCAGACCATACTGAACATATTGTGTATCCTGAATGAGCTGGTCTCTGTAGGTAAGGGCATGTTTTCAACATAACACTTCTTCTGAAAAAGGTAAATGGGCAAAACAAAAGGAAGCTGCCAAATTATTAAACACTGATATTTATCTTATTATTACAAATTGCCAGTTGGTCACTGGGTGACTTAGTATTTACTAATAAGAAATATTCTCTATGACTGTGTCAGACTTGGTATGGCCTTACTTTAGGGCTTGCTTTACAATGAGTCTCAAATTATTTATTTTAAAAAAAAAAAAAAAAAAAAACACAATCCAGACAGGTACAATAAAGAATAATGGAAACAGACTGTGGGTTCCTCTTGCAGTGCATTGCTTCCATAGCACTGATGCCCTTTATCTGTCCTTTTCCCCGAAAGATTTCTATCAGGATTTCTTTGTGAGAGCTAACGCAATGATGTGCTCAGAACCAACCCTTTGGCCGTGGTTTTACATGTGTGAAACTTCTGTTTCTTTTGGCTTGTCATGTTGCAAATTCTTCATGTACTAAAGTACTATAGTGTTTCTGGTGTTATCTAGGTCCCTTGTACAAATGCCTCTCATCTTGCTGTGAGGCAAGAGTTATGCTCTATACATTCATCATGAGGGTACAGAGGATAGCTGTGAAGGTTTCAGCAGAGGCCCTGTGAGAGAGCAATGAACCTCTGCAGTGCTGATTATCCTCATGGCTGGCAGGTGGCGGGCGCAGAGTGGGGGTGCTCGTGTCTAAGGGGGGGACAGCCATTCTGCTCCAGCTTCTGATAACCACCAGTAAAGAGTGGCCACCCAGTGAAGAGCTCATGCTGCAGCTACACACCATCCTGGCCAAAGTTGGACCCAAAGGTATCTTTTTACATTCATATTGCATTTATTAAACTGGTGCTTTTCTTCAAAGTGATTTACATATCTACAGCTGAGAATTTTTCTTTTTTACTGGAGTAATTTAAGGTGTGTGTGTGTGTGTGTGTGTGTGTGTGTGTGTGTGTGTGTGTGTGTGTGTGTGTGTGTGTGTGTAATTTAAGGTAAGTACCTTGTTCAAGGGTACTACAAAAGGAGGTGGAATTTGGAACGGGGTCCTTTGAGTGCGAGGTGACAACTCTAATCACTGCAGTACTCCATGCCTTGTCTACAAACCCAGCGTACCTCCTACATTAACACAAACTTTCAGCGAGAGACCACTGTGGCTCTTACGTGAGTCCATTGTCTGTTTGGTATGTGCTGAAAATAAAAAGTTACTGTCACTGTGCCTGAAATTATTTTTCCAGAAACAAAGTTCTTTTTATGGACATATAAAAATTCCTCGGGAAATAAAGGGGGCATTTTTATTGTGCTTTGCCTTCTATTCCTTTGACTGTGTCCGAGTCCTACGTTCTATTCTTAACAGTATGAACACAGAGAGCATATTTTTTCTGTATCATTGGTTTTTTTCTCTTTGCTTTTCTGTTTGGAACAACACCATCATCTAGTGGGTATGTTACAATAATACTGCAGAATTTTACCAAGGTGTCTTCAAAATGAGGGCTCAATGGGTAGTGCTTGTGCCTCACAGCTCCTAGACTGTTGGTACACACCTGGGTCTGAATTTGGGTCAGTCTGTATACAGTTTGCATGTTCTCACCTTGTTAAATTTGGTGTCATCTTGGGGCTCCGGTTTCTTTCCACAGTCCAAAAATCAGTGTTTAAGGTATATTTAGGGCCACCAGTTCACCCGATTTTATGTACGTGTGAGTGAATGAGTGTGTGGCTGCTCTCCAGTGGACTGGAGGTCCATCCTGTGTGCACCTTGCCTCATGCTTAGTTCTTGGATAGACTTGGTGCTTTCTGGATCAGCCTTTACTGATAATGCATAGATGGATGGTTGCAGAGTTGACCTTATTATGCCATTATGGGTTTTTTCATCTTGAGCACTCCTGTGGAACAGACACATGAAGGAATGTGAGTATAGACCACATATGGGGTGTGTTACTGAACATTCTCCCCCCTCTCAGACAGAAAGTTTGGCATCAAAGCCCGGATAAACGGCGCTCTGAACATCACTGTGAGCCTGCTGAAGCAAAACCTTCAGAACCACAAACTGCTGCTGCCATGTTTGCAAGTGCTGCGGGTCTACTCTGCCAACTGTAAGTATGCTGCAGCACCAGCCATCCGTACAGACAGAAACTGCTGATCTGTTGAAAGAAAGATGCCAAATGATTTTGGTTCTACCCTTTCAGCTGAAAGTAGTTAGAATATACAGTATTATAGTGACCAGATACTATAAATATAATGTCAGTGTCATTCAGTTTGATGTGAAAAATAGATCCAAGAGTATTGTCATCAAGTGTTTTTGTAGCCAGCCATAGCGAACCTAATCCCTAAAATGTGAGGTTACCCAATTTCTGTAGGAGTGGATTGTGTGTGTGTGTGTGTGTGTGTGTGTGTGTGTGTGTGTGTGTGTGTGTGTGTGTGTGTGTGTGTGTTCATGTAATGATTGACTGTGTGACTGTGTTTGACCTGCTTGGTAACTATGTCTTTTTATGTATTTAGCGGTGAATGCAGTGTCTCTCGGGAAGAATGGTGTGGTGGAGCTGCTCTTCAAAATAATTGGTCCCTATAGCAAGAAGAATACCAGCATTCTGAAGTATGTGTTTCAATCCACAGCACATGCATACCTGTGAGTTTGTCACACACATCTGTGAGGCCTGTCAGGGATTTATTCTAAAAAGATTGTGGTCTTAGACAAATGAGAGGTGTTTCCATGCAAAACTGGATATTTTGATCATATGTAGGATGAATAGTGTCATTTTTACAGTCCTTTGCCATGGTTTTCTAGTTGTTCCGTTCTTCAGGCATGCATGCCTCCTGCATGTGCCTCACAGCTGGCTGTTGTCCACCTGTGGTATGAGCTAATTTGTTTGTTTATGGTTGATATGGAGTCTTTGTTTTGACAGAGTCACACTGGACACGTTGGCAGCTCTGCTGAAATCAAGTGAGTGTGGTGAATTATATTTTACAGGTATAGCTGCCCTGTTGAGACATGCAGCTGTGCAACATCACTGTGTGTGTTTGATTTGGTTACTATATTTTCCCATGTGGGTAACTTTTGGTATGCTTGGCTTTAACGCTGTCAACACAATCCTTCTTGTCAGAGGCAAATGCACGACGGGCAGTGGATCGGACCTATGTGCCCACCCTTCTGGCTGTCTACCAAGACTGGCACCGCAATGACACCAGGCACAGGCACGTACACATCCGCAAGGCCATTCTTGGATGCATTCGCAACATAACAAATATCAAGCTGGGCCGCAAGGCTTTCCTTGAAGCTGATGGGATGAGGATTCTGTACAGCACATCCACTGTGAGTTCTGCCTCCCTTGGTCTTTTGACAGTGTTTCTGTCTCATTTATGTCTATGAGATCAGTATCAGTTTTCGGAACATCTGACTGAAAGACTGCAGCTCTCTCATTCTGCGTAGCCTGTTTTCATCTCCATTACTATATTCTACACAACCTATTATATTCAGCCACTCAGATGTAGTGAGAAATCTTGTTTAGTAACACACTATGAGGTGGGGGAGGGGAAGGCAGCCAGCAGCTGTTTGGTGTGCTTTGAGATCATCCTGTGCTCTGCTCTGCACATGTGTCTGCCACTGGTGACTGTGTTGTGGGCTTGCTATGGGACAGGAGTGCCTTTCTGTGCGGACACTGGACCCCCTCATCAACACCTCCAGCCTTATCATGCGCAAGTGCTTCCCCAAGAACCGGCTACCTGTGCCCACTATCAGGAGCGTCTTCCACTATCAGCTGCCTCACATCCCTGCAGAAGGGCCTGTGGCCCAACTCTACCGCCAGCCACCTGATGGTAGGATATAACTCATTACTTGGTACTCAGTTCTCAGTTAAGGAGTCCCTGACATTCCATGGCTAAATCTTTCTTTCCCTAAATGAGAAAAGTACATTCTTTATTCAGTGGCACATAATTTTTTCTTTATGGTTCAGTGGAGTAGGTATGGGCTATTTTAGGTTGAGAAGATTTTGTGGGGCGGGGGGTTTCTATTTATAACTCATTATGGTACCGCTTTGCTTCACACTAATTGGCATATTGTAGGCTTTATCTCTCCAGTCTTTCCCCTCTTTCTCTCTCTCTCACTCTGGGGCCTCATAGCCTGACATCTCTCACCAGGGTCTCTTTCCAGCATAATCCTGAAATTTAGACTCATAAGTAATTCACTCTTAGAGCAGAAAACCTGTATTTTCTGTTAGTCTACATTGTAATTTACTGTCAGTTTAGCTTCAGACATCTGAAGAATGGAAAGCTGGTTAACCTAAAGATTATTTACTATTAGCTTTTATTTTTGTGTAATCATGTAGTCATGAAATTGTGTAATAAGCCATTTTGCTTGAATTATTATTGTAATGTAGACTGCACAACTTCTGTGCATGGTTTGAGGAGAGTTATGGAAAGTCCCAGAGCAATTTTGCAGATTGACTTGTCCCTGTCTCCCTACTAGTGGATGATGTAGTCGATGAGAGCGATGATAACGATGACACAGAGGCTGACACTGAGAATGACACAGAGAATGAAGAGGATGAGAAGAACCATAAAACGCAGGTGCAGTGACTCAGCCCACAGCTATGTGACACTGCTCACACCCACAGTGTTGGATTCAGCCTATACCTGCAGAACTGACTTTAGTCACAAGCATATAACTATTAGTCTACTCGGATAATATTATGACTTTATGGTCTATAATATAGTAACCCACAGGTCACAGTAAATCTATTCACCTTGCTTTCATTTCTCTCAAACCATTAGTGCAGTGTCTCCTGCTATAAACCCACTACTGTGTCTGTGCAGTTAACACCATCCCTTTAATTTTAAAGTCTTATTTTTGGTATATTTTTCTTGAATGTAGCAGTTGGGAGAAGCAAAGTTTGTTGATGCTTCTCACATAATGGGATCACAGTCAAATACTGCATAATGAAACCACAAAAACCATTTATTGTAAATAAGGTAAAGGTTACTTGTGCTCAAATATGTTACAGCTATATGAGCATTTAGTATTCTTTTAAGGAGGTGGAAAATTTATATTTAATCTTGATTGAATGAGAGGTGGCGCGTGGTGGCGCATCAGGTTCAGCCAGTGCCCGCTGTGCGGCGGGTCTGGGGTTCGAGTACCTTGCAACAGACTGGAGTCCTGTCCTGGGTGTGCCCCTTCCTCCCGCGACCTTGTATTGCCGGGTAAGGCTCCGGCTTGCTGCGACCCCGCTCAGGACAAGCGGTTGTTGACAATGGATGGATGATTGCATGATAAAGACACTTATTGGAAATGCTTGTTAGTAGTTAGTAGAATATTCAAGAGGGATGGGCAGCCACTGATGCATGGACCCCCAGGGACAAGTGGTTGTAGGTGTGTGTGCGTGTGTGTGTGTGTGTACACTTTACTCAATGGTAGTCCAACTGGACATGGGATTTGAACCTGTGACTTTTGGGTCCAAAGGCAGCAGCTTTGACTGCTATGCTGCTAGCTGTCTCATAATGTTGAATGTTATTCATTATGCTATCATCTACCAGATTTTCATTAATGCACCATCTAAAAAGTCACTTTGTTTTTCTGGTCACTTTTATTTTCACACCTTCTATTCTTACATTGCTCTTCACCTTTTCAGCACCTCATGCAACTGTCTAAATGATGCAACATGAATCAATGCATGCACAAATCTTTACAGTTCATAAGCTAGTGTGATGAATTCAGCAGTTTAGTCCTCTGTTCAGTGTGTAGGCCTGCATTCTTTGTGACATACAGTGGTAATATATACAAATGTTCTCAC
The DNA here is from genome assembly GCF_900964775.1 of Scleropages formosus. Classification (NCBI taxonomy): domain Eukaryota; kingdom Metazoa; phylum Chordata; class Actinopteri; order Osteoglossiformes; family Osteoglossidae; genus Scleropages; species Scleropages formosus. The sequence continues at coordinate 12,339,424 of NC_041822.1, forward strand.
TTCTTTTTAGAATGATGACATTGAAACTGATATCAGCAAACTGCGACCCAAAGAGAACCTTACCAGGCCTTTGGAGGACCTGAAGATGTATGAGTGTTTTTTTCCAGAATTGTCTGAGAACTTTCAGGTAAAAGTGCTCACTGCTGCAATTCCACTTCTCAGCTAGCTCTGACCTCAGCTCTGTCCCTGCCTGTGGATTGTGCCTAGTTTGTGACCCAGTACAGAATTAGAGGTTTGTCTTGGCAGGCTGAATGAATTTCTTCTACTGTTCCCAGAGTGGGGTGTTGTTTTGCCTGCCTCTGGAGGGTCTTCACCGCTCAACTAGCTGTGATACACATGATATTCTTCATCAGTTGTGTTTGTATTTTCATAAAGCAATAAGTAATTGTCTTTTGTCCTTTCTGATAGTCCCAAACAGGGCAAAGCTGGAAAAAATATTGAAGTCTTTTTTATATGTACTGTAAATGCCTATGGGTAGAGAATCCCAAGGCTTTGGTGATACTTGTTAGTGGTACACTGTTCCATCCTGGGAGATCATAACTCTTTTCCAGCCAGTTTCTCTCAGGCAGCCTATGTTTATGCAGTTCTTTGCATGATATTTAATGTTGCCTTGCAGGGGTACAGCTTTGACAGCAGCAAGTCATGTCAGACCCCAGCAGTGCTACCAAAGTCCCTTGCGCCAATTGTAGTCCCCACAGCTCATGCACCTAGCCCTCTGAGTCTAGCCCAGGGTGAACTCACAGACCTTCCACTTGACTTGGACAGCATCTGCATCTCTAAGGATGGTCCTGGGGGTGCTGGTGGGGCTGGGGAGGGGCTTGCACAGGAGCTGGAGCGGGTGGCACTGGAGGAGGACACCCTTAATGGACAGAGCCAGTCCCCAGTGGTAGGTAGCCTCCAAGGAGAGCTGGAGCATGATGATGACTGCAGCTCCCACTCATCAGGAGAACTGGGTGTTCTGGAGGTCCCGGACACAGCTGCCTTGCTACCACTTCATGACCCTGAGCTTTACATCGACATGGTGAAAGGCACCAAATCTGTCCCTCAGTACACAGAAGTGGCCTACCCTGACTACTTTGGCCATGTTGCACCCACATTCCGGGAACACATCCTTGAGAGAGTCTATGGAGTTCAAAGGTAAGACCCATTAGGCCACAGTACAAATTATTCATGAAAGAAGTGGTTGGGTCACTTCATTAACTGACTGATTGAGACTGGTTGCACTGATCCTGTTTAATTTTCCAGGACTAAATTTATAAAAAGCATTCTAACATTATGATTGTTGTTCAGTACAAAGTCTGTGGACTTATGACCATTGTAAAGCAAATCAGAGCATGCATTTGTTCATTCTTTTGTCATACAAATGCACAGCTGCACACATTTGTTGAGATAACTGTCACTTATGTGCTATTTTTAAACTCATTTCCTTGTGCAGAGCAAAAATATTCCAAGACATTGAGAGGATGATCCACCCCAACGACATTCTAGACAAAGTTGTGTATGATCTGGATTTGAAAAGGTGTGCTCTAGTCTTCCCTCCTATTGACAGAAGTGAACAATGAGCCATTAAACACAATCCAGCTTAGCTCTTTAAGGATAAAATTGCTTCGGTATGTCGGAATGTGTTTCTTAACCTCATAAAATCATAGCTGTACACATTTCAGGTCACCAGTGATTGATGATGGAGAATCCCTGAAATTCAACTCTCAGTTTGAATCTGGAAACCTGAGGAAAGCAGTTCAAGTCAGGAAGTATGTTTTTTTTTTTTTTTTTTCCCCTTCTTTTTTTAAAGCTTTTTTTAACAAGGTACAGGTGTTGATGTTTTCCCACCTCCAGAAATAATACCTTGCATATGTTCTGTCAGTTAAAGTGTCTTGACTTACTGTTGCAATATGTAAAGACATTAGATGGGCCAGTAATGGTGTGGGGAAGACAGGAGTCTCTAGAAGGCTATAATGATTATGAAAAATGCTTTCAGAGTTTTCACATGAGTTGTCTTGATTTGAAAGCATATGGTGGGGTGCGGTGGCGCAGTGGGTTGGACCGGGTCCTACTGTCCAGTGGGTCTGGGGTTCAAGTCCCACTTGGGGTGCCTTGCGACGGACTGGCGTCCCGTCCTGGGTGTGTCCCCTCCCCCTCCGGCCTTACGCCCTGTGTTACCGGGTAGGCTCCGGTTCCCCGCGACCCCGTATGGGACAAGCGGTTCAGAAAGTGTGTGTGTGTGTGTGTGTGTGTGTGTGTGTGTGAAAGCATATGTATGCACTTGTAGCAGTATGAAACTATGAGGCCCAGAATTCCTCTAGAACCTGCTCTCTGAAATCAGAGTAAAGTTTCACGGGCCATTTTCCATGTCAGCCCACTGTGATTGTTGGATGTAAAATTGCATGGGGGCTGTCCTGAGAGGGCAGAAAACACAGATGTGAAAGTTCTGTCATAAATCTTCTTTTCCTGTGGTGTATTTAGGAACTGCTGAAAGAATACAATTTTTTTACACTTTGATTTATGTTGCTTACAGCCAATTTGTAAGAAGAACTGGCCCCATGTTCACACTTTACCTGTCGATTCAAGCCTGTTTCAGAGGTTTTGAATCAGCTAAGAATAAACAGATGCTTTTCTGTCTTTTCCAGGTTTGAATATGACCTTATCCTGAACTCAGACATCAACAGTAATCATTACCACCAGTGGTTCTACTTTGAGGTGAGCGGCATGCGTGTGGGCTCCTCCTATCGGTTCAACATCATCAACTGCGAGAAGGTCAACAGCCAGTTCAATTATGGTAAGCAGTGCGGGAAACAGGTAGAAAATTTTGGATGTGTTCTTCCAAGGCAAGGCACCCTGCCAGTGTCAAACAGCTGCAGGGACAGATCTGATTGGATGCTCTGTCAGCTAAAAACAAGCACCAACCATGGTTTTCACATACTACTTCTCTCCAGCTGTCCAGTCTAGCACACTGAAACAATCTTTGTTTTAGCTTTAGTGTCCAGTTCTGCTGCCTTGTTTGTGGTTCAAGAGCACCCACCAAGCAAAGAACTGGTTGCACAAAATCAATAAACTGAACCATGTGACAAGCGAATAGTTCTGAGTTCCTCAAGGTATTTGACAATTCAGTGTGATGTGCTTGTTTTTCCACAGGTATGTACATTTATCTATGATGGAGCAGCCAGTTCTCTATATAAGGCCTAAAAGAATCAGTGTAACCAATGCAAACAGTATGTTGAAACAAAGTGTAACTATTACATTTAATTCAAATAGTAAATAATAAAACCAGCTGGAAAGAAAGGAAATCACTAGTATTGTAATGAAGTGTGTGCACACGTGTGTAAAGAAATTGTGTAACGTAAATGTTTATATCTCAAAAAAAGAAATTTTTCTTAAGAAGGTGATTTGGAATAGTGGCTATTCGGATCAAGTTTTATGCAGCTACTTGTGTGATGAACATCGGTTCATATGGTGGAAAGAACAAACTGCACTTAAGAATCGCGCATCTGCATTTAACTCTCTGCTTTCTGCACACATTGTATTTTCTGTGAGATGTATGTCGTTTTGGAGAAAAGCCCCTGCCAAATGAATAAATGTAAATTTTATTCTGACAAACAAGAAATCTTAAATATAAGATTGTAGATATCTTACAAGAATCTTTTCTTTAGTTAAAGTAAATTGAATATATGTTTAAACTGCAGCTCTAGTTGACACAGTTTTGAGTTAATCAATCTGAGTTTTCATGTTCAGTGGAACAACCTGCAAGAGGGACTTATTTATAAACCAGGGCAGGTTCAGTTCAGAAGGAGAGAGTAGGAGGTGATTGTTGGCATTAAGTAAAAGAAAGAACATTAATTAATGAATATATTGGTTGCAGTTGATTTACGTTTGAAAATAGGGACACAGGATATATGTAGGAGACTTTTTTTTTTTTAAATAATTTCTAGATTGTTATCTCAGTAGGATTTTGTTTCTCTGTAAAATACCAGTCTAGGGTAAACTGTGAAATGCTAGTGTGGGACGAACTAGAAAGAAGAGTAAAGGAAAAGGAACTCACAAGTGTCCTCCATCTTTGGAGCTTGTTATAGAAGAGTTGGGAAGACATTGGCTGATTTCCTGCGGAAATTTGTTAACCAAATACCTCATGAAAAAAAAATAGTTCCCATCAACTTACACATTTAACTGACAATATATTATTTACTAACTATTTATTATTTACTAACTTGCTGCTCTGGGTTTTTAACACTTTGTAAATACTGCAAAACCTATTGAGGTCCCCAAGCCTACCTTTCTCATTCAGTATGGTGGCGATGTGCTCGTTCTTCCATTGTCCTGCACCTGTCTCTCCTATGGTATGTGCAGATGCTGATGTGCCGATTTCTCCACAGGTATGCAGGTGCTGATGTACTCGGTCCAAGAAGCCATCAGTGGGCACCCTCGCTGGGTTCGCACAGGGACAGAAATCTGCTATTACAAGTAAGTCTTTACTCAGTTTCCCTCCAGACAGCAGTCATAACTAGCACAGTACAGATGTTTCTCGTATCACTGGTATACCGTGAATCTTTCTCCTTAAGTTGTGTTTTGGCATTCTTTTTCAGACAAGTCATCCTTTGTCTCAAAAAATAAAGGTGTAATAACAAAATTTAGCTAATTTTATAAAGAAACTGATCAAGTAAGCAGGTTGCAAATGTGTGGCATTGTGTTTGATAAGCACACAGGTCTGTCACAATGGCTTCTGACATGTTTTGTATTGAAGAGGACGAACAGACTGGTTTACTGGCACAAGCAGGCTGATTTACTGGCCCCGGCACTATCAAGGCCTCTGTGTGATTAGGCTAAGCAGTGCGCTGTATACCTTGGTCTCTGCAAAGCTCTCTACACAGCACTATACTTTTGTCCTGTGTGGTCCTGCAGGAAACACAAGGTTTTGTGCTCTTGAGGTTTGTCTGCTTCATGCCCGGCATCCTGCCTGTAATCCGCTCTGACGCCGGCATGGAAAAAAAGGGCCTGAGGTTGAGCAGACTCTGGAACTAAAACGATTAGCTAGAGATGAATCGCCTGATTGAGCTAATGAAGAGTACCAAGTGAGGGAGTGGAGTAATTTTCCCTCGGACTGGCCGAGAGAGCATAATCGTTTGTAGTTGCTTGTCTGACAAAAGTAAGTCAAAATGTAATTCCATTTTGTTTGACCTGCATGTTGCCTGTTGTTGGAAGCCACATCACAAGACAGGCACAGCAGAAAAATATGGCAAATTGTGTTTCCTCAGGCAGAACCAGCACAGCTGGACTTAATCCTTGTGCCACAACACAGTGCAAAGCAGGGATCATCACAGGAACAGAACCCCCCACCCCTTCCTTCTGACATGTCAACCATTGCATGGCTCAGGGATTTTCGTTAGATTTCCACAGCAAGTTTCCCAGTGTAATTGTCCTTGCCGTGTCTCCCCCTGGCCACAGGGTGGTGGTGTGACATCACTGTACACAGCCTTTGACGATGAGGTTATTGTTATTTATTTTGTCGTTTAGGCGATGTCTGAGTTATGGTCTTTGACACATGTATAGAGCTGGGTATATTTTACTCAAATTTACGTATTTTATACAAGGCTACTATAAGTGTAGCAGGGAGTGAGGTTTAAAGTATCAATTTTAAGTAACATACATGTGCTTACCCTGTACACAACCTGCTGTTTTCTATAATTTTTTTGTTAAAGCTTATCATTTCCCTTTTGAGCTTTTTGCTCTTATTGTCTATAGGTTTCTAGAAAGTAATTTGGATTTTGTTTTAGTCAGACTTTTTTTTTTTCCCCCCCTTCTTTTCCTGCTCTATAGAAACCACTTTTCCAGGAGTTCCATAGCAGCTGGAGGACAGAAGGGAAAGTCTTACTACACAATGACCTTTACCGTGACTTTCCAGTACCGGGATGATGTCTGCTATTTTGCCTATCATTATCCATACACCTATTCTACCCTCAAGGTACAGTCACAGTTTCTTTGCAGTGTCATGCATTACCCCAATCTCAAAGCACTTCCTGCGACTTCAAACATAAGTTGCACTATGCAGACTGGTGGAATATGGAGCCTTTGATATAGTAACACCCTATTAATTCTTATATGTATCTGTCTTGTTATTTCATATTTGTATATCAAAAGGGAATGAAGAAGCACATACTTCCTGGAAAAAATACGCTTAGTCCAAAACATATTCTATATTGAAAATATACAGTAGCTATCCATGACAGTACTTCCAACTGTCCCCCATTTCCCTTAAAAAATACATTTGCAGTGCAAACTGCTTTGTGTGTAGTTGTCAGGAAAGAGGCAATATTTACTGTTTTAAACAGAAAGTCCTAGAATGACATTGAACCAAACCCACTTGTTACTTATGTAATCCCAATAACTCTGAAGTAATCACATTTATCTAAATGAAACTTTATTTTTACATGTAATCAAAAAAGTTAAATATGAAAACAAAAGTTATTCATATATTTAGCACTATCACAGAGTTTTACATAGCAAACATTGGCAAATACCAAGTCTTAAGTTGGAGGCACTGAGAGACATGAGCCTACAGTGGATTCATTTTAACTTGCCTCATTGAAATGGGTCTGCAGTGTACATCATATTTATTCATTTGGCAGACTATTATTTAAAAGGATATGCAACAAGTTATTCACTTATCAAACACATTTAAACAAATTATTGAAGACATTACTGAATAAATTTATGTAGATGTCAAGAGATTGAAAGATCAGTGGGTTTGACACCTTTCTTAAATGATGAGAGGGATCCAGCTGTTCTGAGGGGGAGAAGGGGTTTTTTCTACTACACTGGTGCCAAAATTGGGAACAGTCTGGCTTTGAATTTTTCTTTCTGTCTTTTGAAAAGCTAATGGCAAGAAGCAGAGGAATAAAATGATTTGCTTGGGTGTTACAACTGAGCAGGTCTTTTAGGTATCCAGTGGTGATCCATTAACTGTCTTGTATGCCATAACCAGTTTTGAACTTGATCCAGGCAGCTACAGGAAACCAGTGGAGAGAGATGTGGACAGGAGACATGCGTGAAATTTTTAACAGGTCACACAACTTGTCGTAGCATTCAGAATTAGTTGGAAAGCTTTAAGATGCCAGAGGCTAGAAGACCAGACAGGAGAGAATTGGAGTAGTCCAGGCAAAATATCACGATAGCTGTGTCATGGAGTTGGATAGTGTGATGTGAGATATGGAGAGATTCTACAAGTGTTGTACAGGATCTGTAAGGTCAAGCTTTTATGACTTTGCTGTCCTGGGAGAAACAAACTAGAGTCACTTATTACTCCCAAGCTCTTCACAAAAGTAATTTTTGAGTGATTTTAGTAGTTTTATCCAATGGGTTCAACCAGCACGAAAACGGAGGATCTCAGCTTTACAAAAGCAAAGTTATAGATGGCGATCGCTCATCTAGGTGGGGATGTCATAAAGATATGCCTCATAAGAATACACTATTGCAAGAAACATTGTGAGCCCTTTGGAATTATCTGGATTTCGGCATTAATTACTCATAAAATTTGGTCTTATCTTCAACTAAGATAAACCAATAACAAACAAACAAATTTACTTCTTGTCAGTATTGAATACATCATTTTATCATTGAGGTCCAGGCTGGAAAAAAATATGTGAACCCTTGTATGTTGTACTGGTAGAACCTTATTTACGGTTCAGCAACTATATGTATGTCAGTTGGGGGTAAAAAGAGCAACATCTGTGGGCCATCTACAGAGTAGATGACTCCTGTTAAAATCTTGAGAGTACGGACAGAAAAGGAAACCAAACCACCTGTTAAGCTCTATATGATGAGTAAGATTCAGGCTATTTGTACACACACTGCTCTAGTGAGGTAAGACGGATCAAGTGGCTGACCATACATGTTTTGAAGAGGTCAAGAAGAAGAAGAACTGAGAAAGGGGATGCAGCTCTACTGGACTTCTCATGCCAATGAAGTCCAAACTGATTTTATTCATTCAGTACATCTTTCTGGATAACTCAGAATACGTATACTTGAGTTGCAGAAAAACAATAAAAAGGGGAACAAGCACATCAAGATGGCAAGTAGTGGCTTTTTGTGAGAGCAAGACATCAGAGATTTTGGTACATGATTTAGAGAATTTTCTGGTGATTAACTTCATATATGTCTGAAATGTTTTTCACAAAAACATGAGCACATTTTTATCTAAAGAATCTTACTGACCTTGTTTGACCATACGAGAGTGTTTTGCAGAAGAGATTTGTTAAATGCTGGCAGTTTCCATCATAAAATGTGAAAGTTGTTTAATAACTACACAGTCTACTGCATTGTACTCTTTGTTAGTCAGTACACAGCCTACTGTCTTGTGCAGTCTGCCACAGTAGTGTCTGGTTCTCTTTGAACAGATGCACTTGCAAAAGCTGGAGGCACTAAGAACTCCTCAGATCTATCTACGTCAGGATGTCTTGTGTGAGACTCTTGGGGGCAACAGCTGCCCCCTCCTTACCATCACTGCCATGCCACAATCCAGCAGTAATGACCAGATCTGCCAGTTCAGTGAGTACAAGCAACTTTTTCTTGCAGCTTCCGGCTTCTATTTTTCTATTCTTATGCAAGCCAGTAGCATTGAATTTTATGGCTTTATTGATGGAAACTCTGAATGAGCTTATTAGTAGTAATAGTAAGTCTAATAAGTAAGACCAAGTAATTTTTAGCGATGTGCAAAGCTCTGTTATGTATCTGAGACTTGATTTAGCCAGATTTGCTGTACTGTCCAGAGAATCGACCATACGTGTTCCTGACGGCTCGAGTGCATCCTGGAGAGACCAATGCAAGCTGGGTGATGAAAGGCACATTAGAGTTCTTAATGAGCCCCAGTCCAATGGCACAGAGCCTCAGGGAATCCTACGTTTTCAAGATTGTGCCCATGCTCAACCCAGATGGAGTCATCAATGGGAAGTATGTGACCCTTTGTAATATCACTGTAACTTTCCAACACCACTGCCATAACTGCTGCTGACTTACTCTTTTCTGGCACCTCTGTTGTATTCGTTCTTTCTGGCACTGTCACAACCTTCCTAATTTTGACTCTAGTATTGACCCTTGCCGATCCTTCTACCTTTTAATACTGGAACTCCTAAACAGTGCTTAGGACCCGGATTAAAGGAAATCTTTGTCAGCATAATTCAGCATTTTTTTCCCAGTTTTTGCATGGCCCCGCAGCCTTCATTTTTTTGACAGGATTGAATAAATTTTATTTGTATTGAATTTGAAGTAGAATGCCTGTAGGACTGGGAACATCTTTGTGACCATAACTTTTTTTTCTTTTATCTGCTTTTTGAATCTCAAGGAAGTAAACATACAGGAGGAATTTGTATCGAGCTGTGTTGTGTTGACAGTCCTTCCTAAATTCCTCAGCAGTAGATGTTCTCTCTGGAGCTGTGTTTGGTTGGTTCTGCGGTGTTGCTCTTTTCAATGTGTGGAATGCGGAAGCACCATAAGGTTGGGGATATTGTCTCTACCTGTGCCAGATGGACACTTGATTTGATTCAGGACTGATTTGTGTTTAGGGTGTGATCAGCTGTTAAGTGCCATGGGTTGTTGAGGCCTGGTTCTTTTTTTTTCTTTAAACACCTAAGATTTCCTCATCTTGATTGGTGTTGAAGCCATTCTTAAGCTCCTTGTAACTTTGTCAAGCCAATTGCAGTTGTTTCTGCTGCTGGATTCATCATATATGTTGAGATAACTGTTCTTGGTCTCCTGGAGGTTAACAACCTTTTTCTTCTCATCCCAGTCACCGCTGTTCATTGAGTGGTGAAGATCTGAACCGACAGTGGCAGAGACCCAGCCCAGATCTGCATCCAACCATCTTCCATACCAAAGGCCTGTTGCAATATCTGTCTTCCATTCAGAGGGTACCGTTGGTAAGCAAGGGACTCTTCTTTGTACACATGTAACAAAATGGCCTCAGACCAAATCTTTCATAAGTGTTCCACATAAATACTTACCACTCTTGATGCTTAGATATCAAACGGAAGATTGCCTAACAGGTCTTCCTGTTCGACGATTGGTTGTGGCTCTTGAAAAATGGAGAAGCTACACTTAAAGAACCTCTGTAGTATTGTTGTCCAAACTCTGAATGTTCCCACCTCCATTTGCGAAGAAGTAGAAACATATGTGTTTATTCAAATGGATATAGCAGTAGCCAAGAGTTCTCTTAGGGAATGAATTCAGGGGAACTGCATTAGTGTATGGGTACAACCCTAGACTTAATTTCTCTTCTAAGCACAAGATATGGCCTTATTTTGTATTTATACATTTTAAGATTCATGAGGATGTTTGTCCATCTCAATGACATAAGCAATGTGTGGGATGGTTCATCCTTTCCCAGAGACTCACACATACATACAAATAAACTTACTGTCCCTTTGGGGTATGTAGTCAAGTATACAATCTGCAGCATAGTCAAAAAACTGCTATTTTTGTTGTGAGAGTTTTTTGATGCAGTTCTGTTAAAACAAATGTATTCGTCATGTAGGTATGCCATATTTAATGGCTTCCTGTTCTTATGTGTCCAGGTGTATTGTGACTATCATGGCCACTCTCGCAAGAAGAACGTGTTCATGTATGGTTGTAGCATTAAGGAAACCCTGTGGCAGACCAATGTGAATGCAGCTGCCTGCGACCTGCAAGAGGACCTGAGCTACAGGGTGAGATGTGCAGTATAAAAAAAACTATATATACAGACATACGCAGACTTTTTCTCCCTCTTACGCATTCATTTATATTTAACTAGTAGGCACCTGTATATTTATATGTATGTGCATATACACGTTACACACTCATTGTGCCTCTCCATTGCTGCTTACAGACAGACTGCAAGCTCATTGGTTTGGATAGCAATAACAACCCTCTAGCAGAATTAAATTAGAATTATTAGATTAAATCAGAGCAGATTACCATCAGTAGAGCAGTTAGAAGGAATTTAATCATAAACGGCATTTTGGCTCAAGAGAGAATTCCACACAGTCCAGTTTAAGGATACAGGATGTTACCAGAAGTTGATGGTTCTTGTATATTGTGCATAAAGCTTTTTTTAAAAATAAATTTATATTTTAAATACATAGACTAAATTAACTTTTTATTGATGTTAATTTTAAAAGACAAAATCTTATGAAGCCTTCCGTAGTTATGCAGATACGAAATATAGACCTGTTAAAGTTATGAAGAAGCATAGGCTAGACTTGGTGCACCCTGTATGGGATGCTAGTCCACACAAAGGTAGTCACACATACACTTATTGACATTCAGCACCACAGGCAGCTAGAAGTCAACAGTCCATCTGAAATGCTCAGCTATAAAAAGATCAATTTATTTATTACGTTTAAGACACGTTATAAGTTAAATTTAAATGATTGTGGACTCATCTTTTTTTATGGGTCACTGTCACTCAGGAACATCAGGCATGAGCTGCAAGTAATGGAAGACAATTGTAATTAAGGCAACCTCACACTTCTTTTGTGTTAGGATGTGTTTTACTGACATTTTTTGCTGGACATATAAATTACTGATTATATTTTCTTAGCAACTTAACTTTTTCTATTTAAAATTTGTATCTATCTTGAAAAATTTGTAACCCAACTGTTTGTACCATGAGGAATGTGAGTCTCACTTTACGTTTTCAAATAGGTGTATCTGTGAAAATTGGTAACCTGACTATTCCTAACATACAATGTACTGTTAGTTACTTTCCACATAATATACTTCATGGATGTGTAGTATTGCTTTTCAAAGCCTGATTGCTGCAGTATAGATAATAACTTTTAAATCGTACAGTCTTGCTTTTCTCAGTTTTACTGCTATTGTATTCTTTTAACCTCAGTGATATGTTATTGTTCTGGCCGTTCCTATAGGATGCACCTTCTTTGGTTTTTGCACTCTTCACAACATTTACACAATTCACACAGACTGAAATACGATATGTGCGATTGTGTATGTTTATGTGAACTGTACGCATTGTTTTCTTTGTCATACACATGTTGAAACAGTTGAACATCTTGAGGCTTCATCAGAGTGAAGTTCATGTGAGCTGGTGCAGTTGTTCATCCATCCTCTTCCTTAGACCTTGCCAAAGATCCTGAGCCAGCTGGCTCCAGCATTCAGCATGGCAAGCTGCAGCTTTGTGGTGGAGAAGTCTAAAGAGTCAACAGCACGTGTGGTGGTGTGGCGTGAGATTGGCGTGCAGAAAAGCTACACGATGGAGAGCACCCTGTGTGGTTGCGACCAGGGCAAATACAAGGTATGGCTATTGAGGTGGGGGAAAAATATACTTAAAGGACCTCTGCACTATAGCAATGTACCCAAAGAAGTTATAGAAATTATAGGGTCCAGTATTTAATGCTACTACCAGGCAGGAAATGTTACTGTTATTAGTCAGATAGCCAGTGCAGCAACTTGAACAAATGTAAAAGACAATGGAAATCAAACTGAGCTGAAGCAGTGGATTCCTCTTTGCTAACTCAAACCAGAGGATACAAAAGAACAAAAAGTTGAGGCAAACCACAATAACGGTCAAAATTAGCATTAAAGTCTGTACAAAAGTTCATGGCTCATCTTTTTATTTTGCATGACTGACTCCTTAAGAACATCTGTTCCTCGGCTCTCAAGTAAGGGCAGTAGACTATGCCAGATATACCTGAAAGTATTTTTCCTGTTTCATAATTGCCTGACTGGTCAGAGGCTAACTGGTCAGCTGTTTGCTGTTTTGTTTCCTGGGACTTTTATAGCAAATCTCATGGTGACTGGAGTCTTGAACGGTCGACCATTTTGTTGGCAACAAACCTGTACATTTCTGTAGATGGAACAGATTTCCATCTCTGTGAGCCCATCTATTGCCAGTGTAAATAATTGTTCTGGCAAAATAATGGTGCACATATTGTTTCCTTTGTTTCCCCCCACCAGGTCCCAGGAAAGTGAATTGAAAGGGAATTGAAGGGATCATTTACACAGATGTGTGGTGAACCTTCATACTCTGTAACAATCAGTTTGCGCTTCCTTTATTTCCCCCTTAATTTGTTTGTTGCATAAGACACCTTGGCCTTGACCTATTTGAGTCTCAACATACTGTAGATTCTCATTTTGCCTTGACCCATGCCGCTCCATAGGGTCTCCAAATTGGGACTCGGGAGCTGGAGGAGATGGGAGCCCAGTTTTGCATTGCCCTTCTGAGACTCAAAAGGCTGTCCTCCCCCCTGGAATTTCGAAATTCCTCCCACTTCCTGGATGTGGAAAATGACCTCATTGAGAGCCGCTGCAAGGTCACCAGGTAGGCCAATTAACCGCTCAAAGTCTTACATTCTCCTAAAGAGACCCTTTCAAATTCTGCTTTTTCACTCTCTTCTCTACTTATAATTCGCAACAGTGGTGACCAAGCAGCGTTCAATATAATTTACATTTACATTTATGCATTTGGCAGATGTTTCTCCCCAAAGTGACAAACAACTCATGGTAAACAATAGTGTATCACACAACAAAGTGTTTAGGTACATACACATTGTTATGTAAGTACAGTTTGTTTGTTTGATACTGCTGTTTTCATAGTGCACATACTTCGGTAGCTATCTATACAAGTGACATACTAGTATGAAAATTGGCACAGCGGAAAAATAACAGTTGGTGAAGGACTAAGTTATGAAGGTGTCAGGAGCTTGGGTGGGAAATGGGCTGAAAGAAATGAGTTGAGACCCTTCTTGACTGCTGGAAGGGATTCAACAGTTCTAAGGGAGAGGGGGAGTTCATTACACCCCATCAGCGCCAAGGCTGAGAATCGACAGGTTTTAGATTTTGGTTCCTTTGTGATAAGTTTGAGTAGGTGGCTAGAGGTGGAGGAGCGCAGTGTTCTTGTGGGGAACAGATCAGGGTCTGTAGGCATCGGGGTGATAGTGTACTATGCATTGATTAGAGAAGCCATGAGAGGTAATGACTGAGCCAAGGGAGCCATTCAATTAATTGATCTGTTGTTGATTATAGAAATACTGTTGAGAACATGAAGGATGCTGACAAAAATCCACCCTTCAGCCTGTCATTCAGAGGGGAACGGCAACATGTTACAGTTAGTGCTGTGGATGGGAACAGAGGTCAGTCTGCAGAGATCAGTCTCTGCACTGAAGCCAGATATTTGGTGTGTTAGCTGAATGACAGGATAGAGGTCATGTCAGCTGCAATCAATGACATCGGCTACATGCATCCATGTCTCATAATCATTTCCCAGAAACACACTCTCCAGTCAGATGCTTGTCAGTGAATTATTCTTATAGAACCATATTATGTGTGGAAGAAACACATTTTTAAATTCCTTTGAATTGCAACTTCCCAGGACCCAGGTGGTGTGAGGGAAGCTTGAAACAAAGACTTATACATTGCGTACACACCAGTTTTGGGGTGTTAGCCCCTAGAGGCCTGAAATGGACTTAGTGTAGTGGGGTGGGGGGAACCTGAGACCCTTTCTTCAACTCCTTTCATGGTCCCTGATACCAGTGTCATCATTTTAGTGTAATGCAACACCTTCTCATTAAGCAGCTGCCTGTTCCTGATTCTCTTGCTTCAGTCAATATGGCAGACACAGTGATGGTGAAGGGTGGCTGTAATGAAACTGCTGGTGCTGATGGCTCTGGACCCAGCTCCCCGTAAGACAACAGACCCTCTACCAGGCTGCCCCAGTCGCTGCAGAAACATATTTGGTTTGGTCTACATATGGTTTGAAAATAAACTGAAGGATGTTAAAGCATAAACATTAACATGCAAAGCTATATAAATGAGATATATAAAAAGAAATATGCAAAAATAGGCCAGGAATGGTGGCTTTACTAAAGGGTGTTTGACATGAGCTCAGGAATAAAGCAGCAGAGAGTGCTTTACTGTAGTTTATTTGTACTTTGTCCTCTGGTGCATCATAACCTTGTTTTTTTGCAATACCATGGGTCTTAAAATAGCTTAGAAATGGTTGCTGCTATCATTGTCCTCAATTTCTTCACATCCATTATTTCTACCAAATGTGCAGGTTCAGTGTGTTGGAAAAGCAGCCAAGTCACTTTAAATTCAGCATCATGTCTGTTTACCCAGTGCTTGGTCTACGATTAAATGAATGTCATTGAAAGAAGCACAAGTTTTTATGTAATTTTTATTCAGTTGAACACTTTGGCAGAAGGTGTGCTTTACTCTCTCTTCTTAGTTTTGCACTTCTGACTGCAGATTTAACTCAACTGGGCTCTAGGCCTGAGCATTTGCAGTTGTTTTACTTCATGTCAAAAGTTAACATGTCAAAACTATTACATTACCATAAAAGTAGATGTAACTGTGACTGCATCAGGGTGAAGTAGTTTGTATTTGTTCCTCTGCATCAGAAACCACATAAATGGTCAGTTTATTATATCCTCTTAAACAGGCATGTTGTCAGAGCATCGAATGTCTGTGCCAGTCTGGCTAGTAGGTTGCAGAGTCAATGATCAGTGCCTTAAAGTCAGCAAAGTACTTGATGCAGTGGCTGTTACCAGGCATGAGATGAACTGTGGATACAGGCTAGCGTGTAAAGCTTTCCATTTCCTTGCTTTTGGTGGTGCTGTAGACAGTGCAAACTGGGTTACTCCGTGAAGGTGAATTAAGCAGGGTGTCTTGCCAGAATGTCTTCTTTTCTGTGTTACAGCACAGACTCTGAACTTGCTTGTTCATGTTGACTTTGATTACAGTGCTGGTAGTGTGTCTGCAATATAAAGGGTTCCTGTTCAGCTCATACGTTGAGGTCACTGCTGCCTAGGACATTGATGGTCCCAATCAGTGGGGCAGTGTCCCAGGTGCTATTAAAAGAGGGCAGGATATCAGAGAGGCAAAGAGAAGGAGTTTGACTTAGAGAAAGGAAGTGTGGGTGTGCCCCAGACAGCCTCCAGCCTTGCTGGGATTCATCAGATGGAGAGAAACCCTATACCAGCTTTCAGTCAGCTTCTAGATCAGAACCAGGTCCAATGGTCCCAGGGGCTGCTTGGGTTTCCTAGCCTGTCTGTCACCCTGTCAGGGGGCAAACCCTGTGAGCCTGAGACATGCACGCAACACACACACACACACACACACACACACACACACACACACACACACACACGCACACGCACACACACCAGCTTCATATGATGCAAACACAGCCAAAACAACATAAAAACAGATGCTCATACATAGCTGAGCACACTTAAAATACCAGAAACGGTCCTCTTCACCTTCTTCCACAGCGTAATTTTATTTTTTTACAACTACCCAAAATGATTGTTGTCAAACTGTTTTTATTATTCTCATTTTAAAGAAAGATAGTTTTGCTAAAGGAAGGCACTTAGACATAACAATCCATATTGTTTCTATTGTGACTAGAATCAGAAAATGCACACCAGATTTTAGTGACTACTGTTAAAATGCGCTGAAGTCCACCTCCATGACTGTGGGCTCCGTTCTGAAACCATGAGTTGGAATCACAAGCAGTAATATGGTTTATCCTGGCTACCTCTGAGCTCTTTTGGATGTTCAGTAGTTCATACCATCCCAATGATGTATACAGGGCATATGTACAGCAGGTGGTTTGCCTTTGGGCTTCAAATACCCAGATTCAGTTCCCATTTCCTTCTGGAGTAGCCTTGACCAAGGTATTTACCCTAAATTGCTCCAATAAATTTAGTCAGCAGTATACATAAGTAAGAAATTTTAAGTTGCTTTGGAGAAAGGCATCAGCTCAGTGGATAAATGTAAAAATAGTGTATTTGTAGTGCACGTCATCCATGACATGTTCACCACACTATCCGGTAACAGTTCTCTGATTATTGGTCTTTAACAATCCCTCTTATCATGTCAGTGAACTTCTCCATAGTGAGAGTGAAGGGAGAATCCACCAAACAATTCTGGACTGAGAAACATGGAAGTCACCTTGGCATTTCTGTTGCCTTTTATTATCTATTAAATTTATATTTTTAAAAGTATTAGCTTTCCATTTCTGATGTCATGATATAACTCATGTGTGGTCTGTGGGTCTACCCATAAGTTAACAACTATGTCACTTTTCCTCTTGACCAATGCCCTTCTTCAAACTCCAGGTGTGACAAGACAGTATATTTACTTTACAATATGGAAAAAAATATAATATAGCAGTTAGAAGTAATTTACTTCAGTTCAATAAACAACCTGTAAATTACAGCAGTTGATTATAATTATTTGTGTTTTTATTTTTTTTAATGTGAATATCTGGAATATCTGATGTACTGTTATACATGTATGTTATACGTATTATACTGAGAGCTGGTGTAATGTTGAGTAATGGGCACAAGAGCATACATATGGTACTGTGAGCAGGGATATGGGATTGGGGGGATACTGTACTCACAGCAGTGATGCAACACTAAGCAGTTACCATACTGTAATGTGAGCAGGTGTAATGTACTCAGCAGACATCCATTAGTCAAAACAGTTATACTGAGGAGATTTCTATGACATTTTTTATGGTAAGCATTAACCACCTAAAAGCTTTTTACATTTAATGTTTAAAAAAACAAACAACTATTTGGACAATTTGACTTAGAAATGAGCACAGGACAAGTTGTAGCCCTAACGGGTTAAGTATTGCCGTCAGATATTTAAAGAACTTATTTAGTGAAATATTAAGAACCACTAAGAACTTCTTGAACAAATATCTTCCCCCATCTCTAGAGGCAGTAATGAAATTGAGGATGTGTTACACCCACACGCCCTTAAACTCCCCCTCCCCCACCCATAGAGCTGCATGCTTACAACATCTGAAGTTCTGTACTAATGGCACATAATCACTTTAGCTCTTTCCAAGAAGTATTTTAACACATTACCCAAGAAAGAAGTCCTCCTGACTATTCTGGTCAAGGGGCAGAACTGGAATTATCTTATGTTCAGCGACAAATCAGGTTTGTCTCTGGTGAGAGGGTTGCGGTCTCTGGGGCAAGTGTGTGTGCAGAGGCGGGCACAACACCGGTTGCCCTCACGCACATCTTGCCAGTGTTTTGTTTCTGAACCCACTGTGCTGTTAAACTGTTACCAAGATTAACTGGAGTAATGGTTGTAGTGTTGTTCTTCTGTTCATAAAATGGGTCCAGTGGCTTTAGCCACGTCTTTAGAACAATTAATGATTTATT
Source organism: Scleropages formosus (assembly GCF_900964775.1). Taxonomy (NCBI): domain Eukaryota; kingdom Metazoa; phylum Chordata; class Actinopteri; order Osteoglossiformes; family Osteoglossidae; genus Scleropages; species Scleropages formosus. The sequence goes on from NC_041822.1 coordinate 12,357,591, forward strand.
CTTGACCTTGTCTATGACACTAAGCTTTTACATTATGAATGATAAAAACAAGTGTACTTCTGCAAAATCGTGATACTCTGTGCACCCAGCTGGAGACACACATGCTTACTTTGCCATTTCGAATATATTGCATTTAGCCTTGATTCCTCACTTTACATAATCTCCAACTTGGAGGTACTCTTAGTTTCTGCAGTGTTATGATTAAGTAGTTTTGTGTCCCATGTTGTATGATGTTTCCACAGTTGCCATGGTGATACTTGGTGTGCAAACTGTCTAGTTGTATCTCAAACCGCCTTTCTCCACTACCACCACCTGACAGTTCCACAACCTACGTTCTGGATGAGGATGAGCCATCTTTCATGGAGGAGGTGGACTACAGCGCTGAGAGCAATGATGAGCCAGAGCCAGACCCAGACCCTCAGGAGACCCCAGCGGATGAGGACGGACTGTCAGATTCCGAACTCGCACTCCGCCGCTCCTGAACCCTCGCTGCTTCAGTGGAGTGCTACAGGGAAGCTGGCCTCTTGGGCCTCATCACTTGTGGTACACACCAGGGGCTCTTCTTCACCCCTTCAGCTCGCTCCTAGGGCGTCTGCAATTGTGAGCACAGGCCAACCTCCTTTCTGTCTTTTCTTGTGGCATTTATGTACTGCTTATTACTGAAGCAATCTGCCTCTTCTCTTCTAATGCAGTGCAGATGAAACAATAATCTGTTTAAACTGAATATATAAGCAAAATATCCACCTTAAATTCTGAAGAAACTTAATCAAAATCCCATACAAAAAATAACTGACGTAACTCGGGGGGAATACAGTTTGCTTCCACCTGTGGAAAAAATTTCTGAACGAATATCTAACACACTGTATATCTGATTACATCACTTTATGTATTGTTACATCTGGTCTCACATGGTGGAGAATGACCTCCAGTATATCTATTTCTTTACTTTAAACACTTGTTTAAAAAAAAAAAAAAACAACTTTTTTTTTATATATATATTAATGCCAACTGGAAAACTGATTGGCAGTGATTAAAGAGGCAGAGAGGTTTGTGTTTATTACATAGCTGTTCCATTTTAGTTGTTTATTAAATTTTGGCTCTTTGTACAGTGAGTGCATGACTATTTATTATCTTTATTTTAATGTATTTTTCTGCCACTTTTGTTGGAAATATATGTTTAGCTCCTGATGGTTCTGTGCTTGTTTGTGAACTATGGTGCAGAGATGTGCAGCTTTGTGCTGTGTATTTAAAGCCTGTATGTATTTATGGAAAAAGGTCAAAATATCAACTTGATTGTAACAGTACCAGATTGAAGCTTCAATGGAATCAAGGGAAATAAATGATCCCAAAGGTCTGAAAAGCTGAATGGATTAGGAGTTTTTCATCAAAACTCAGTTTTTTGTTTTATTTCTGCTTTATTACTGAGTAATGCATTTTAATAATCTTTAGGAAAACGATGTGTATGTTATTTCCTGTGCTATCTAACTGCTTTATTGAAGTTTTATTCAAAGTGACTTAGTTTTGCCTGTTTATACAGTTTGCTAATTTGTGTCCCACTGAAAAGGACTAGAGCAGAGGTCCTAGTGAGAGCTGATCTGACATCTTTTCAGGATACCACTGTTATTATGTGCAGGCAGGAGGACATTCAAGGAGAATATTCAGACATACTCCCCCTGAGGTAAGTGGCCTTCCTTTGCAGCCTGAGGCTGTGGCCTTCACAGTCTGATGTAATTATGGATTGATGTTCTCATGAAATGCCAACTCTCTCAGTAGCCATCTGCTAGTGTGGAGAGGACGACAGATAAGATGTGTTGGTTCTGGGAACCTCTCAAGATTCACAGTCAAACCAAGTTCTGAATGCACTCACTGTAGTCCAAAGTGTCTCATTATGTAAAGAGGATGAAAAAAATGTACCGCTAGTTAAATATTCCCTAGGTTCCTTATCCCGTACCTTAGCTAAAAAATTTGGAGAAGGGAGTGAGAATGCAAGGAGGGCAAGTTTATAAGACTGTGAACAGGAATAAAAGTGATAAGCAGGGAAAGTGTGTCACTGAAGGAGGAAACTGAGGGGAGGATACATGAAAGAAGGATTAAGAACAAGAGGTCTTAGTGAGCTTGAAGTAGGGTTCAATATCGTGTAATCCAACGGTAATCTTTGTTTGTGTATTCTTATGTCTTGCAGAAGAAGCAAGTTTCAAAATGTGTCTTGGTGGATAACTGAGAAGGAGTGTTCCATTCTATGAGGTTTCCACTGACTCAGAAAAACGAATGCAAATTGTTGCGAAAAACAGAAAGCCAAGATTTCCTTTCTTCTCTCTACAGAGATGTTTTTCATTATAACACGGCATCATTGAAGTTTTCGGCCCTTGCTTTGATTACATTTTTGTAAATTCTGTATTTCCTCCTGTCTCAGTCAGACCTGAAAAAATCTGTAATGTTTCTTTCATTCAAAGCAAGTCACAGCTTTTAAAGCCATGGGATTTATTTCTAACTGCCTCAAATCAGATTAAGTACCTTGCTCAAGAGTACTAAAGCAGACTCTCCTGGGATTGAACTAATATTTTTCAAAGCAATTTCACACAGATTTACTATGTCACACATTGCTCTCACATACTATATTGCTGCTAAGTGCCATTGAGTCAGTGCCAGCTCTTGGCAACCACACAAGTAGAGTGTTTCCAGAAGCCTCTGGTCTCCACTTCTGTCCTAAGGGTTGAAAGGAGTGCGTCCATTGTCACCGTGATTGAGTCCATTCATCAGGTTACTGGTTGTCCTCTTTCTTCCTTTGATTTTTTTTTTCCCAAATGTTCTTTTTTAAAGAGAATCTAATCTTTGCATGATGTGTCCAAAGTTCCATCTTATTTTTCCAGATTTCCTTCTTTTCTGTTGGCTGCATGGCTCTCCAGATTGGTAGGTATGGATTACCTGTAAGCACGTTAACCGATTCTTCATTGCTAGTAAAATTTCTGCAGCAATCAAATCCTTTCCAGTGGTCTGTTTTCCTTGAAATTACTTTGTTTTTTTTAAAAATTTAATTCCTGTTCCCATTCTTGACCATAACAAATGCTTTGTAATGTGTCTAATGTTCACAGCTCTGCTGTACAGATCTTCAGCATATTCTTTCGATCTCTGCTATATCTTTTTGTCATTATCCATCCATTTGCATCTGTGACTATTGCAAATGCTGCTTGAAAACTTTCAGCAGGTGTTATATAACTGCTCTTTGTTTCTTCAAGTAGCTTGTATCTCTTCAGTTGTTTCACAAGATCCTAATTATTCTGTGTTTTGCCTTCTTGTTTAGGTGATTTTTGCCATGGCATGTTTAACTTTTTTTTTTGTTTTCTTCCTCACTTTCACCAAGTTCTATTCACTTGCACACTTGACTTTTTTTGATTTCTGACCAGACTTTTTCTTGTGTTTGCATTCTGTACAGTATAGTTTTGAAAGTAAGCACTGTTGTTCTTTTGTATTATGATGGGTTACAAGTAGCACTGCAGAGTTTCCTGGGATTCAGTAACTGTTTAAGCAGACCTGCTGATGATTCAGGTCAAAGTGAAAGGAGGTGGCCAGTTTGCAGAACCAATGCATGTCATCAACCCTCTTCAACAGAGCCATGAAGTACGTGTGACCAGTTATAGGGCAGAGGTAGCCTCACAGGCAGGTTGGAGGCCAGTGGTAGGAGGTTTCCATACAAAAAGGTGCGGGATCAGAACGGGGTCATTTTCTGGTCCATCCTGAGCAATTCCCAGGTTAGATGTTGCCAGATCACCCAAGTGTAACTGCCAGAACAATGGAGGAACTGTGTATCCTGTGTGGGATGAAGGCATTTGCAGCGCTCCACCACCCCTTCATCAGGTAGAGTTCCAGTGGTGGCTGCACCCTGGAGAAGCATCGCTAGGCCTGCCATCACTGATTTGTCCTGTGCAGCTGATGTCTGAGTTTGGGATGCATCCACTGGGCTAGCCAGGCTTGATAGTCCTTTGATAGGGGAAAGGTCTGGATGCTGGGTAGAACTAGATTCAGGAAGACACACTCCATTGTGGTGGGTGGGGACCTGACAGTGTCATCACTAAGCCCTCAGGACCCAGTGCACCCATGCCTTCCTGTTCATGGATCATACTGGGCTCCCTCATCAGTGTCTATTGAAAGGACTTTGCTGACTAAATTTGCACCAAATGAAAGAATAACCAAAACCTGCAAAAAAATCAACTGGGGAGCAGTGTAGTGTAGTGAACAGGGCTACTGCTGCTTTCAGATCTGAAGCTTGCAAGTTTGAATCCCGTTATTGATGCAGTACACTGGAGCAGGGTGCCCTAAATTGTTAGTTATTTCGTCACAAGTTCTCAGACTAGCTGCCTAAAATGTCCATCGTGATTTGTCCCTCAGCTGCCTACTGCTGGTCCTCATTATCTTGGGTTGACACGCAGGGAGGCAGTGGAGAGGTCTCCACCAGGCTCGTGGCCCATCTGCACCTCTTACCAGCGCTCTCAGAATACAGACACGTGTAGCTGGACACCTATTTACAACATCCGCACAAATATGAGGGTTTTTATTTACGCTGCTGAAATCTGACAGAAGGTTTTCACTGATGTTACTTCTTTATGTACATTTTTAAATACATCTTTTTGTTTTCCTCAAGTTCCCCAAGTTATTCTATGACTAAATCTGTCAAGAGTTTTTTTTTTTTTTTTTCTTTTTCCCCAATTAACTCTGTACACGGGCAGAGACAATTGTGCCAACAGGGGGCGCCAAATGAGTTTCTCTCTTGGATCACTTTTGATCTGTTGACACAGTGTTCTACTTTACAAAGGTAACACATTATTGAACAACCTTTTGTAAGGTTAATCCTCATTCAAATATTTAACTGCCACTAGTGTTCCTGAGCCCCAAAATTGTCAACCCATGCTGCTTTAATGTACTGTGCTGCTTGGAAGCATGTGAACACTATAGGGATGACCCTTATTCTTGTATAAAATATTAGAATAAACTTATAAAATCTGAATCTTAAATGTATAAAATGAATACACAACTATGATTTATACACCTAATTCTTACCTGCTTGGTTTAACCAGTGCAACTTGGGGTTCACTGTTTTTTTCATTCACAGTCTTAGAACAGCATTGTGCAGTTCTTAAAAAAAAAAAAAAATCAGTACAAAAAGTTCTAGCTATTACATTTATTCATTTAGCTGATGCTTTTCTCCAAAGCAGCTTACAGTGGTAAGATCATAATTATTACATGCTTATAAGCATTTATATAGCTGGGTAATTTTACTGGAGCACTTTAGAGTAAGTACTTTAAGTACCTTGCTCAAGGGTACTACAGCCAGAGGTGGGGATTGAACCTGCAACCTTTGAGTCCAAAGGAAGTAGCTCTAACCACTCTGCCACCAGATATTATGTAACCTGTAGTTCTAATAATGAACTGACTGAGATGAATTGTTCGATTTAAGAGCAAATGTATTATCTTCATGTTTATATTACTATTGAACCATTCTGTTTGTTTATTATTTGACACTTCTAGGCCTCTGAATCTTTTGTGGGTTTGATGAAACAGTACAGTGCAAGACAGTCTCCAGACAGATCCTTGGATATTGTGGTTTGTGTTCTTGGAAGATTTTTAGAAAGGTTGTTTCCTTCATCTCTGAACAAATATTAAAATGAATGTTTTGTATATTTTGAACACGTAGTAGCAAAGAAAATTCTCTTTAAATCCACAAGCCAGAGTCAGAATAAACCACTGTTATGCGAGAAATCTAAATAAAAGCATTAAGATCAATTAAGGAGAAAGGCTACCAATGCACAGAGACTGTCCAGTATAAAAAAAGGTTTAATTTTGGAGAAAGATTCACAATGCAACTACTACTGATTCCCACTAGGGGTCACTGTGTCTAAGAGCTTCCCTCTGACTCTCATCTGTATTCCACATATTCCTCATGCCAGTGTATGAGAGTGATGTGTGCCCTGGTGGTGCATCCTCAGCATGATGACTCCCTGAGACCGGGAATGGGAGAACTGTTTTTGGAACGACCTCCTTAACCAAATGCTTGTGCAACAAGAATTTAGCTTTTGTTACCGTAAGCATGAACGAGCCCGGGTGGAGTAATAGCCAGCTGACATCGTTCTCTCTGGGAACTGCCAAGAGTCACTATGAAAGAAATGTACTGCCTAAATTGATGGGTAAGAGCAGTACACCTACTGCCACATAAATCAGTTTTTACAGCACAAACAATAAAAACAGTATCTATCTATATTTATTGTTTGTGCTGTAAAAACTTTGTTTACAGTACAATGTTTATTTTACAGCACAAATGTTTATTTTAAAGCTCTCAAAAAGCATATTTTATTGCTGAACTACCACCCTATTTCAATGAAGCACAATTTATGCTGCAATTTAAATTTATTCAGCATCATCAGAATGTATGTCAGGCTGTTACAGAAGTTGTGTTGCAGGAGCTCCTTTGCTACTTCATGTGCCAAGGTCTTTGCCGCACCGCAATGCTTTGTGTAGGAGAGACGTGTTAATTGTGGGAAATAATGAGACAACTAGTGTGCTCTCTGTGAACTAACCAGTTAACTTGCTGGGGAGCTCAGACCGGGGCTTTTTAAGGGAGGCCTGCTAATAGCAGTGTTTCGGAGTCCTTGGGCGCTGTGTGGCCTGGGCCCACCATCTGCGGGCGAAAGCCCCTGAGGCGAGCCTGTCACAAAGTGAAGTGCTGCAGTGGAATCCGGATTTGTGATGCGAATGTCAAATACAGACCTTTCCTCTCTGTCCCGTCCCTCATTTCCTGATGGGTCCTTCACTCTCAGGCCCGAGGAGCAGGAACAAAGGAACCCCCAATTACCGGTGGCGAGCACGTTGCCCACTCTCTTCCTCCTCTGGGGGCACAGACCAAGAGAACAGCCTTTATATCTGCACTTAGCAGAGACTGCAGAGGGTCTCGTCCCACCACGGTGGTCTCCGTGTATTCATCTCCTGTCCAATTACCCAACCTCCTCATGGGGGGCGTTAGAGCACCATCCAGGCTGTTTCCCAGGACTCTTGAGGGTAACCCTCCCAGTGGACGGCTCACTGCTTTTCCCAGGAAGGGTTCAGTAAACATGTGACACACACACACACCATGGTGCAATATTCAGTAGGTGAGAAGGAAGCGGAGGGTGTGTGTGTGTTTTTGAAGCATTGAAACAGGATATGTGTCACCACTAAAAGAGGATGCGGTGACACCTTACGCTGAGATTGAAGGGTACCAAGAGTGAATCCTTCAGAGCCACTGCCACAGGTCCAAGGGGGGGGTGGAAAACTTGATGTTAAATCATGGAAGTCGCAATGACAAAGTCACGCTTGAAACACGTCTGCTTGCCAAGGCAAAGGAGGCAAAAGGGCTGCTCCCTGTCTTGTCACAGCCTTCTTTCCTCATCCACCTCCAGCCTCCGCTCTTATCTTCTGTGGCAGGCAGAAGAAACATCTGGGAGCCATATTTAACAGGTGATTTCAAGCATCTGGTATTTATTATTGTTATTATTATTTTTTTTTTTTTTTTATTCCGCCTGTTCTCTGTGGTTGCTGAGGAATTCTGTTAGGGCACACAGCCCACAGTCACGCTTGTGCTTCAGGCTCCCAGGAGTCCAGGCCCGGGGCTCCAGGCTGATAGCAGTTTAATTACAGAACGTAGAACCTAAGGGCCTCAGACACGTTTCCTGGGTCTCGGGCCTGTTTTCTTCGTCATACTGTAATATAAAATATATGCATACCCTGGAGGGTCTTCTCTGAAAGAGGCCTGGAATTAGGCCCTTAAAATTTAACATAATCAATGGCTTCATAAGAATTGCATAAATCCTCTGTTGTTCTTTTCGTCCGCTTTCAGCGTTACTCTCGATTTGTCATTATGAAATATTATTAACTGGATCTGACAAGTTACTTTATAAGAGCTCTTTGTTCAGAGAACAACACCACTGACAGTTTTCTCAGCTATGTTTCAAAAGTTTTTTTTGTTAATAATAATTCAGTTTCATACTATATCCCATAACCTGTATGCTTATAGGTCAAAAATGGAAGATAAAAATGCACAGGTGGATTGACGTAGTAAGTAGTGCTGCCCCCTCACAGTACATGGGCTGTTTGGTGTAGCTGGAATGAGGCTCAGTCTATGTGGGGTTTGCACATTTGCCCCGTGTCTGCTTGGGTTTCCTCCAGGTGCTCTGGTTTCCTCTCACAGTCCAAAGACAGCTGGTTCAGGTGAATTGATGACACTAACTTTCCAGTAGTGTTTGACAGGATGAGTGTGTGTGTGAGTGTGTGTAGCTGCATTGCGATGGACTGGGGTCTCCTGCAGGGTGCACCCCCCCCAGTGATTCCAGGATAGGCTCTGGACCACTGTGACCCAGATTAGGAGAAACAGTAAATGAAAATGGATGGATGGAAATGTACAGGGTGCAAAATATGTGAAAAGGCCTCTCTCATCAACACACTAAAGACGGTAATTATTATAGAAAAATATTACATAGGCAAAACAAATTTTTCCTTCTGCAATATCAATTTTTAATAATAAAATTTTTTAATAATAAAAATTTAATGAACTGCAATCGTTGCAATTCTTGAGGTCAGACACTGTCACCAAGATCGTTTTACGGAGCGCGTGCAGTGAAAAGCAGCGAGCGAAAGAACGCTTCTGGAGACGACTATTGCATCTGGAGGAGATGGTTCTTCAGAGCGCCGATTCTGGATGTGAGACAGAGGTTCTGCCTGCACTTCTGCTAGCACAAGGGAAGCACATTTTACAGGACTTTGTTGATCATTAAGGAAACTAAACGCTCTGATTGGGGGGCAAGTGGATGTTTGTGTGAATAGGGAGCATTTTGTGCCTGAATAGTAATCTTTGCTTATAAGTGTGTGTCTCCTGCTTGGGCACCGTAAATGCAATAAAAGCAGATCTCTAGGAATCACTCGCCATTATTTGGAAAATGGGGGATTGACTTGAAGCACGTTGCCATGGTAATGGCAGACTGTTTTCCAAAGGATATTTTGCCGGGACAGAAAGGAGAAACAAGAAATGATTTCTGTTAGCCTCCAGATATCTGTCCTTCTGTGTTTTCGCTGATGACTTTGCTAATGTACATCTGATCTTCCCTTAATCCGCATGTTTATCTGTTTCCTTTCGTAAATCGTACGGGATCCGTTCATCTAATCCATGTCCAGCCGAGCCTTCCTGCCTGCATGCGAGAGCGATCCTTCGCACCACGGTCATTTAAATACCTCGCTGAAGGACTGGATTCAGGTCTTTTTATCGCCAGTTGTCATGGCTCGGCTGACGTCACACGTGAGGCCGGTGGAGAGAGTGGGCGGGTCTCCGAGCGCCGCTTCTGCGTAAAGAGCTGCAGTAGAGGCTCTTGTTGGGGAGCAGCGGACTCTGAAAGCTTGCACTCCTTTTCACCCTCAGAAATGCAGCTCTTCCAGCCCGTCCATAAGTACTGGCCAAGAACTGAGGTTAGGGACAATAGAGGGAAGGAGCTGCTCCTCCTTGCGCTGCTTGTGGGAGTGGAAAGCAGTCACAGAGCCAGCAGGTTTGGGGTAGCTGGGGAAGAGAGTCAGTCCTCCTTCCGATTCTCTCATCGTACGATATCCATTTCACATAATGACAAACCCAGCCAACATTTATTCATTTTGCTGACACTTCCCCCCCCCCCCCAAAGCAGCTTGCAATTATTTAGCCATTTAAACAGCTGGGTAGGTTTACTGGAGCAGTTTAGTGTTGGAGGGCACAGTGGCGCAGCAGGTTTGACTGGGTCCTGCTCTCTGGTGGGTCTAGGGTTCAAGGCCCACTTGCGGTCCCTTGTGGTGGGTGGACTGCATCCTGTTCTGGGTGCGTCCCCTCCCCCTCCAGCCTTATGCCATATGCTGCCAGGTTAGGCTCCAGCTCACTGAGACCCTGCCTAGGGCAAGCAGCTTCAGTCCATGTGTGTGAGTGCCTTGCTCAAAGGGACTACAGCTGGAGGTGGGATTTGAACCTGTAACCTTCAGGTACAGAAGCAGTAGCTTTGAACACTCCACTACCAACTGCCTTGCTGAACCACGTACCCATTGTAGCTCTTGAATCATTAGCAGACTCCACAGTCTATAATTGGCACCTGGGAAAGTGCTCTTGTTCTCAAGACTGAAGAAATAAACTGGATTCTCCAAAGAGGAAACTTATGGTCTAAAAATAAAGTGTGTATGTTTTGAGGATTTAATCCGTTTTTAAGCATAGATGTAGTGATTGTCATTTGAACAGTCCTGCCACGGGGGTTTACACGGACACACCGACCTACTACGCGTCACTTAGGCCCTTTTAGAGTAATGGGTCATTTCAAGGAAAACGTCTTCGGTGAGACCCTTGTCTTCGGTGCGGAAAAGGTTAAATGAAAAATCCACAAGTGGAAGCAGCGGTGTGTCTCAGGCCAGTGGGGTTTCTCAAATGTCCTCTGGTATTCTGTGGAAAGTACTCGGGCCCCTCCGGCTAGGTTCTCTTTTCCAGACCTACAGGACAACTTTGGGAGAAAATATTCCCTCGTCTAACTTCCAACTCAGGGTGATTTCGGTAATAATTTCATGTGTGTGTGTGTGCTCTAAAATGACTTTGCAAAGAAGTAGCAAGGCCATTTGTAGCTCTGTGCAGGTACAATTCAGTATCAACAGGCAGACTAACCCTGACCTGCCGTTGAACTGTAAAGCAGCCCCTCCGCATTCCTGAACTGTAGACTCGTGCCCATCGTGTTGGGGATATTTTTATTCCCATTTAACGGAAACGTAATTCCATCCTGATTTTGATGTAGTTCATCTTACATTTCAACAGAACTTTTGCGTTTCCTTTCCATGCCTACTTCTACGCAACGAATTTGTGCCAGAAGAGTGGACTCAGCCACCGTTTCCACACACCGTCATTGACTGGATGACACCACCGAATGCTTTGGCCTTAATTGCGCTTGTAGATATTTTTAAAAGTCTGTTTGATAGTCCAGGAGTGCACTGCAAGCTCTTTTCTTTTCTTTTAATCACACAGAGTGCTTGTGATGTGTTTTTGTCCCTAAATTACAGGTTTCGTGTTTAAGGGAAGTGATTTAAATCACAGCTCCGCTCTTCTCTTATCCCCAACTCCATGTTCTCATCATCTGACTCACACTTGAATGAATGCATCTTCCCTCTGTCTCTCTCTTTCTCACACACACACACACACACACACATTTTGCACTTTCAACTACTTCCCAGTAACGCTGACGAAACACGGCGCACGGATACACACAGAAACTCACGCAGACGTGAGTTACGCTAAACTGAAAGGACTGCAGTTTCAGGGGTTGGTTCCGCTTGAGATCTTAACCAACGAATGTGTAACATGGTAGAAACTGATAGAAATTTTCAATCTTCGGACAGCGAGTTACTCATTTACCAGTGCAGAAATATATCTCTCAGCACTGCCTGTAATTTACTTGTTACGATGAAAGACTGCAATGATTCCCCACTCCCAGGCAATGACAGTGGCTCCATGTCCACCTTTTCATCTTTAAACAAAGAATGTTGATCTCATCTTTTACCGTCACTCTTTTTAAGCCGCGGAAGAAGGGTATCGAGCTACACGGAGCGGAATGTACACTTTTGGAAAACGGGACAGGTGTTCGACTGGGAAGAGGTTGCCGACTGATGCGTACATACTGAAGCTTGTATAGAAGTGGAAATGGATAGCAGCAGAATGCAGAAACACATTTACATTTACACACACACACATTTTCGGAACCGCTTGTCCCATACGGGGTCGCGGGGAACCGGAGCCTACCCGGCAACACAGGGCGTAAGGCCGGAGGGGGAGGGGACACACCCAGGACGGGACGCCAGTCCGTCGCAAGGCACCCCAAGCGGGACTCGAACCCCAGACCCACTGGAGAGCAGGACCCGGTCCAACCCACTGCGCCCCCTTCATTTACATTTACAATTTCATCTATTCGTTTCGCAGATGCTTTTCTCCAAAGCGACGCGTCTCTGACAACGATTCGAAAAGTTCAGTACGTTGGCAGAAGGAGCGATTTGGACGCCGATGTTCACGGTGCGAGTCGCTGTACAACATACACAGCGGTCAAAATAATCAGCAGAACCATAAAATGTGCACAAAGACACACGTGCGGTAGCACAGGTCCGGCAAGCGAGACATTTCTTCTGAAGAGAGACGTGAAGGGCACAGCCGGACGCCAAAAGCGGTTAGTAACTGTCCCGCAGAGCTCACACAAATGAGGGGTGGAGGAAGAGAAGAGGAGCCGATGGTCCCCTCTCTTTGCCTTACAACAGCGAGCTGAAGATGTTTGACAGCAGCATCAATTTATTGGGCCCCAGTTAAAACCTGGTGGCTGCTGTTGCGCGCTTGGACACCGAATAAAAGAGACTGAAAAACTTATTCTACGAGCTACATCGTAGCTTGTCATGTTTGTGCTACCGCGTCTCTGCCTAATATCCACGTAATATCCTTCTGTTGATGGAATGCACGCGTTGTGTTTTTCTCTAGGTACGTTGCTTTGGAGAAAAGCGTCTGCTAAACGAATAAATATAAATGCGGGGACAGTTGGTGGCGTAGCGGCTAGAGCGCTGCCTTTGGATCCGAAGGATGCAGAGTCCCTGAGCGAGGTACTTACCCTGAATTGCTCCAGTAAAATTATCCAGCTGCATAAGTAGGTAAATAATTATAATCTTAACATTTTTAGTTGCTTTCGAGAACAGAATTAGGCAAAATAAGTGTATACTACTGACAAACACATGCACCCAAAGTCACACACACGATGAAAAATAAACACACCCTTCCATGGCTCCTTCTTAACAGGATGTTAAGCTTTCCAGATTGTCCCCCCGAACTACTCAGCTGTGTTTCTGGGGCAGGGGACGTGTTTTGCTCGACTGTGTTTATTTTTCATAGCCAGATGATGTCTTGTTCTTGGGTGAGGTGCAGACAGAGAGGGGTGCGCTGTGTGGTTCCGCAGGCTACAGCATATTGCTGCCTGGGGTATAAGGCACTCCTAATGGCGAGGTCAGACAGGTCAGCCGTGATGAACCCTTTAGTGGTCATTTGAGGAAACCTGGCAAGGAAACGACTGGGTACAGCTGGACCATTTATCACTAAGGGTCTGCTGAAAATCAGCTACCCCCCACACCCCGACGACCCCTTCTGCCTCTCATCTCTTTGCCAGAGCTCAGCATTCCTGTTTGAAAGCCCTTCGTTGAGAGATTGCAGTTCAAGTGGGGTTCTGAGAGACAAAAAAAGAAACGTGGTTAAGTATGATGGACCGTCATCAAAAATGACTGATGTAAGCCAAAAATAAAGCATGGGGACCAAAACAATAAAACTGAATTCGGTTTTCGTTCCGGTCAATTCAGACAAGCCAGATAAGTAACGTTAATAGGGGTGCCGTTTGGCCGGTACCTGCAGTGTGGTGGGTCTGGGGTTCGAGCCCCGCTTGGGGTGTCATGCGACCAACTGGCATCCCATCCTGGGTGTGTGTCCCTTTGGCCTTACGCCTTGTGTTGCCGGGTTAGGCAACGATTCGCCGCGACCCTCCTCGGGGCCAGCAGTTGGTTGGCGTGCTGATCAATTCAGCATTATATGTATTAATGTTTGTGTACCTGTCCCACACCTTTCAGAATTATGGGGAAAAAAATATATTTATGCTGCATGTTACTTATAGCCTGCCGTGAAACAGTGCCGCCTCATCATTTTGTCACATGACTAATTCTATATGGTTTTACAATGTAGAGGCTGGATTTAATTCCAGCCAGGTACAAGTTATTCGAACTCGTTCCAGTTTTCGGAAGCCTTCCTGTTGTCATCGTAAGGCAGGTGTTGGATAGAACCCCAAGAAGTGGAAATGATGGTGGCGATCACATCCTACAGCCCCTGCACCGGGCGGGACCGGACAGCCTTTTATGTTTCCCTCTGCGGGACCCAAATTTTCAGCTGGACCCTGGTCTGTCATACATACACCCGCTAATTGCATAAGGGTTTAACCAGCGCAGGAATAACAGGCTATTTTTCTCAGCTCAACATGCCCAACTTCCCATAACGAACCTTAGGGGCTTTCACAGGCTCACCAGAGTGCAGAAAGGTCTGCCTTGGATTTGTGAATTATTAAGCTGTCTAACCCCTTAAGAAAAAGCAGTATCGATTGGTCATCAATAGGATTAATAATTTAGATGCATAATGCTTCAGGAGAAAGCGGACCGGCACGCTGCAAGCCTTGCGGGGAACCGCCGTAAGAACTGGCCCGCTCCGTCTGCTGCGGGATCGGCGCGGTCGGGGCATTTCTAGGTACGTCGCGATTCGCAGACGGCGCGGTCGCCAGGGATAGTGAACAGAAACAGTTCGGCTTCATGTCAACGAGACCATTTCGACCTTGAAAGGTGAGACTGGAGACAAAACAGCCGTATCAGCATAATACCTTCGAAGCGCAGCGCTCCCGTTCGAGGCGACACAAAAAACTAGATCTTATTTTAGTCGCACGTTTCGGCTCCGTTCGCCTTGATGGCGCGCGGCAGCCTGCGCCGCCGTGCTTTAAGAGTGACATAATGCAAGCGATTGCTTTATACAAGAGGCAAATTAACAGGATCCAAATGGAGCAAACGCTTAAAAACACAGGTGCTTCTATTTATACTTTAACAGGCTATTAATGACGTCTTCAGTTCCTGATCTAAAGTGTCTTTCTCATTAAGGACAGCTGCTCACTCTAACAAAATACATATGTAACTTGTACTACATGCCAACATTATTAAGAAAATTTTCTTTTTACTGAACGTATGTTGTGCAGCTTGGATAAATGTAACGTATTTCAAAACACGGGTTTTAGTTGTTGGAACGAGACTTTGCCCACTAATATCGCGAATAATTTTTGGGTGCGTCTCGGGACAGGCGGTACAGCTAATTTTGGTACGGCTGCTGACTCCTTTCACCCGTGGGCGGAGCTGTGTTTTGTGCTCTGGGCTCAGATTGCAGGGTTTCGGAGGATGCCGCGCTGGTCCTTCTTCCGGACAATCTCTCCTTGGATGGATGGGGAGTGTGTTTCGCAGCAGATCTGGCTCCTGGAGGCGAAGGTACAATGCACGCACAGAATTATTTTAACCACACATAATAATACTTTCGCGCTGAACCTTCCCATAATGCGCTGCTAATTGCCCACGAGCCCAAACCACCACCGAGGTCGAATCCTAGGAGGGATGGTGAAGGCCTGGAATGTGACACCCGGAGGCAGAGCAGGTGCCAAACAACACGAGGGTCCTAATGAATACACTGCGGCTCCAGTGGTTTACTGTAAGTCCCTCTGCCCAATAAATTCCATCATCCGTCACTACTTGGGGATGCTGCTGACCACAGAGCGGTGGGGCAGGATAGGTCAAACCTCCCAGAGAACGGCTTCATAACCAGTCAGGAAGCCCATTTTGGAACGCGGCGCTGAGCACGTCACGTGACTTGGGATCATATTTTGTTGTACTGCGACGACCTTTTATGGTTTCTTTGGATTTGCTTTAAAAAATGCATGAGCGCAAAGAAACTGAAAGAGGATCCATCAGTTCTCCAGCGCCGGTGCAGTAGGCTTAAAAATTCATGACATCATGATTTTTTTTTTTTTTGTTGCAAAGTCAAGCCTGTGAGGAATTTTTGGCAGCGAGAATCAGCACTGACCTCATACATCTCCAATTTTAACGTGGAAACTTTTAAACATTATGAACTTGCAGGAAATATTTCTTTAAGCCACATAAACACCTGATGGATGTATGAAATATCAATTTAAATAATCAATACAAAGGAATATTTATGGAACTGAACTGATTTTTTTTCCTTTAGAAATTCACAAGCTGTTCTCATAGAATTTGTGGAACTAGCAGCCTAAGGTTTGTATGATATTTTTTACACATCCTCACCGCAACGGCATACAAGATGAACTGTCACTGACCGCCAGCACCATCCCTTCCCGACGCACGCACGTGTTCTCCGCTCCTCACCTACCGTACGTCTCTTCGCATCTTTCTGTGCATTAGTATTCCTTCCTGCTGAAAACAAATTTACTGCATTATCGATTCCCAGGAACTGTTTTAAAAAAGCATTTGCCAATCATGCAATTAGTTACTGCTTAATGTACAATGTCAAAACAGACCCTTTGATCCATTAATTGATCGATTGATTTGCCATTTTTTTTTCCTGGTGTGCAGCTCAGCCCGAATGAAACTCCATGTGTATGTGGGGGAGGGGGGGCGAGAGCGAGCTTTTCTCTCATTTAGGAGATTTGTGCCCCCCACCCCCCCCCCACTTTTGCTGCAGAACAGAGGGAGAATGCGAAGAGCTCCGCATCACCAGTGTTCGGTGGTATTGCCTTTCTCAGGAAGGCTGAAATATGAGACATTGACAGTAAATATGCCTGCACTTAATGCTGTCATCCTACTTACGTTATTGCATTTGCGTGAAAGACGGCGCTAACAATATTGTATGGTGTGGACAGACTTGTAACTGTATTGGACAGAGAGCGTCTGTGTACCGTATTACACCGGCCTGCGTGTAACAATCTAAGTGACTCCCGGCATCGTTGAACCGCAATTGTTCACTTCAGTCTTGTTTATTTTTCTGTCTCACACCGTCGGTCTAGAGAGTTTAACGCAAGAAATGGCACCGACTGGCAAAATTGTGATGTGATGAAAATGGGAAGTGCGAAAGTGGACAAAGTGAAAAGGGCATGAAAGGGAGTTGAAACATGGATGTGGAAACACAAGAAAACAAGAATATTCCTGAATACTTCGCAGGATTTTAGTGAAAGAGTGAATAGGACATTACGTTTTTGCTCACATAAGTTATGAGTCATGTTATGGGTTAACTGAGTTCTAAATACACTAACATATTTCACACCAATGAGACTAATATCAGTTTCTGATTATCATTCGCAAAACATGTTATTTATTCAATGATTTATTAGTTCATTCACTTTAAGTAATAAAATATGAAGGACTCACCCAAAAACACAGGCAAATTTAACTCGTACAATTCAATTCTCACAATGCAAAAAGTAGAGCTAGCATGGTAAATTTACCGTACTGCTACCCACCTCTGAGTTTTACTGAGTAATTATTGGAGGAAACTGTCATGTTATGTTGTTTGATAGCAAATTTAAGTATTGAACTAATTGTATCAATTTCAATTTAATTAGTGATTTTTAACATATTTACATTTACATTTATTTATTTAGCAGATGCTTTTCTCCAAAGCAACTTCCAATGGATACTATGTAGTGTTACCAGCCCACACACCTTATTCACCGCGGTGACTTACACTGCTAGATGCACTACTTACACTGGGTCACTCATCCATGCATCGGTGTAAATTTTTGAGAAAAAGTGTTGCTGTGGAAACTAGTGATAATTATGTCATCAATTTACATGAATTCCCCCGATGTAGGTGCAATATTACTACACAGAATACTATGTTTGGGAAGAACAGAAGTGAATAAATGTAAGTGAAGGGTTTTTGAGGAACACAATCCTTTTGTAACACGGAGGAAAACTGTTATATTGTGCAAAAGTGAATAGTCTGAACATTTAAAGAGAAGTACAGAATATAATTTTAAGTAGTTAAATACTGTATCTCGAGCTGTTACTAGTGTAAACTGTGTGTGCATTTCTTTTTGTAAACCAAAGTGAAAAGGAGGCCTGTGAGTAAAGAACTGATGCTTCCTCTCTATTGCTTGTCTGTTCTCCGCAACTGCTTGATTCTTTGTTGTAATATTGCGTTCGTATTCATTTTGTGCTTAACAGAATCTGACGTTGAGTTTATTGTGGAATTGTGTTAAAAGAAAAGTATCCGTTCTAGTTCTTTTCTGTACTTCAGCCTTTAGATGGCCGAGGGAAGCCGGTGTGTAAAGATGTCGTTTCTCTTCTGCTGCTCCCACTGAACGGTCCCAGCTCAATGAGTGTTGTTGCTCTGCTCTTTCCGGGCAGTTCAGTGTGTGACTGGAAACCCTCTACAGAAACCGGCGCCACGATTTGGATCACGAAGATCCGGGCAGCAGAATTCAGGAGAGGTGCTCGCCGCAGAGAAGGGCTCCGACACAATCATTCTGGACACTTTGGGAACAAACTGCATCCATTTGTTGCAGTTGGGACATGTGGACATTCACATTCCAGCGGTGAGAACGGTACTGAATGAGGAACGGATTTCGTTTCGAATTATCGACGAATTTCGGTTGAGGTCATCGCTCTGCTCTTTCTTGGGGTTCCAGGTGTGAACGGAAATCTGCCGCGCTGAGGAAAACGAGACGTTATAGATATGGTTCATAATGACAAGCTCATGAATTCTGTCCGGATGGAGGGATTTTAACTACAGCCGCTTCTGCTCCGATTTTCGGAGCACCAACTGGCTCATGCGCCATTGGTAAACAAGGGAACGATGTCAGTAGAACGCGAAACCCTTGTCAGCTTACATGCGGCGTTTACACTCATGTCACTGAGTAAATGAGCTGGACACGGCGGCTCGTGGAGAAACACACGTGATGTGCTTTTTTTCCCAGATGCTTTGTTTCGGAAGTGCTGACCGCAAGCATCTCCTCAATTTTCCTGTTATTTTCACAAAATCTTTTCTGTTACCGAAAGAATGAGTAAGCAGGGTGACCAGAATGTGCCGAAGAAGTGTGATGGTGATAAAACTTCAGATGCAAACGTGAAAGGAAGGCTTCGACACTTCAGGATAAGTTTCATGTTAAGTATTTTGAAGGAAGGGAAAGAAGACGTGATATGGCTCGCACGACTGGCCTAAGAGTCAATGTTCCGTTGAAGCCGTCTTCACTTTTTTCAAGGTAAAGTCTTAAATTTGCTGTAGTTTTTCTTTGAATTTCCTAACGAATTTAAGATGTTTTAAACTGTGCTGACTTTTTTAGCGTTGTTATTAAAATCTGTAATGCCTTGGTTATGAAATTGTTAGGTTTTAGTGGTCCGCCCCAACCCGATTTTGCCCACTAGACCCCGTTATTTTGATGGCATGATTTTCCATAACACAAAGTTTAACATTACACATCTGTCACATTATACCAGAAATTACTGCATTTGTCATTTGTTCAAAACAATTACTGTTGTTTGTATTGGTGCTGCTGGAAAATTAAATGTGGCTTCCACAGCTAAACGAGTTATTTTCGGACGCAAGTCCTTTCGAACCACTTCCAAAACCAACACCAAGGGTGACACGTCCTTAGCCCTTATATTACAGGATAGGTATCAAACATCCCTGTAGAGAAGAGCAGGAAGAAAGAGAGACGGGAGAAGGCGGAACCAGGAATATTTGACTCAACACGCCGTCTCGCAGCTCGTGCAGGCTTTACGTTCCACGGAGCATGACGGCGTTTCAACACTCTAACAAGCACCTTGACAGCTCAGCCATGGGCCAGGAACGCCCTGGAACCGACAGCCCGGGAATTCCTTCCTTCCCTCTCTTTTTCCCATAACCCTGACTCTGTTGCTTTTGTTTCTACATACAGCAGCCCAGTCTACTCAATCTTACAGACGAGCACTATTATTTTCAAAATCATACTCCAAAGTGTTTCGAAACCCCCCCCAAATTTCAGTCTGCTTCGGTACATTAGTTGGGCATGGATAATCGACGGTGTAGTTGCCCTGCCCTTCAGTACATTATTTCACTTTCTCCATGGGTTCCCCCTGTATCCTGTTACATGCACTTACAGCCAAAACATCCTGAGCGCACAGAACAGCTCAGGGCTTCCAAATAAGAGCCTTTCGCAGCATGTCCCAGCTGCTTCAGCGCTAAGAAAATGTGGCGGATATTATGATCCGCAGATTAATCCCAGTAATCCCAGCCTTGACACGGCAATGACTGCAAAGGTTCCTTTTCTGTATTTATCCATAAAGTGCATTCAAATGCATTAGATGCACAGAGTACTTTGTTATATATGTATTCACTTGTGTCTTTTGTGTATATACTCAGTCTTAAATTAGGCAAATGGGGCATAGAGTTTCCATTAAAGGTATTTGAAAATCTGTCAGTTAATGACAGCAACCATAATTCAGCGACGGCGGATATGTTGCAAAACATGCCGAGACTGGGGGAAGACTTTTTTTCCGTCTGTCAAAGTAGCGTTCGTGGCAGCAATGAAAACAATGTTTAAACTGTCATGTAGGTTCCTCAATAAATCTTCTTTTCAAGCTAAGTTGACTTGCAAAAAAACAGATATGTCTTGTAGTTGTGGAAAGCAGGACGACAAAGATACCAGAGTACAGATTCCACAGATATAAAAGAAAAAATAATTGGTCGTTTATGTCAAATCGATGAGTCTGAATTTTTTTTTTTTTTCCCCAGTAGGTCTGGATCCTGGATCTGCCATTATGTCCCATCCTAAAGCTTGCCTTGATATACTCTCTACATGCAGATTTACCAGAATAAAATCCGTCTGAACATGCATATGTGTATGAGCTGTACAAAATTAACCGTAGTAAACCTGCAGTTCATCGCAGAAAGCACCGGCAAAAAACTGACCTTTAATTTTAATTCAATTAAAGGAACCTGCTGTGCTGTATATGCCAGTGCAGTATGTTTTATGAGCACAAATGCATGCATAGTCATACAGTTCGCTGCAATGTAAAGCGAGATCACTTTTGTACATCTTTTTTACCTTTCCATGCATCCAGGTTTTGGGGTTCAGAGAGCCAAAAGGTTTGCTCCAGATGGTACCAGCATCATACAGCATAAACTGCTACAGCTGGGTTCTGGTGCCAACACGTTGGCATATGCACATGAACACACCCTCACATTCACTCGCACATATGACTTTTCAACAGGCAGGTGCAGCTGCTGGTGGTTTGGCTATGATTAATTGTTAATGTATAAATGTCAGAAGTGTATACCAATCGCTGATATTCTGGGAACGTCTCTCTCTCTCCAGCTATCGATCCGCCTTCTTCCTCGTTCCCCGGGAATTTAATTGTAGACATCAGGAGGACCCACACTGGAGCCCTGCTTCTTTTTTTGTGCCCTGCGAGACAAAAGAATCTCAATAAAATCGGTCTAATTTCCATATCAGTCTTCACACTGTTTTACACCTCTCTGCATGGCAGTTTTCAGTACACCGAAAGTATCCTGCTGTAAAGAATGGAAGCTCCCCTCTTGTCTGGAAAACAATTAACATCACAGCTGAAAGATCGGAAAGGTTTTATGCCTTTTAAAAACAGTTCTGAGCATGCATAGCTTTTAATATATTATATTCGGATATAATTTCTCGACAAAGGTAAATCTTGTTTTACACAACCTTAGTATTTCAGTGACTTAGCTGCTCCTTGTCTCCCCACTCCACGATGGCCATCTGTATGAAAAAAGTATGCTATCTTATAACGTTCCAAATGTAAAAATGTTGACTATTATGACCCCTAAGACTAATGAAAGGATATTTGATACTCAAATATCTTGATGATGTGTCACTGGAGATTGAAATTAAATTTAATAATGCAATAATAATACAAAATAGCATATACATTTTGTTTAATCTTATATGCAAAATGGATATTTCTAATAACATTTCAAAAGGAATCTTGAAAAGAAAATATTTTTGGGGGGGAGGTGCTATATGCATATTAAAAACAATGTTTTCAGTCAAGTCAAACTTTTTAAAGTCTGATAGTGTTCTAAACCAAAGAAATCAAACGGAATAACATGAATCCTCAAAGTCTGTTCTCACTTTCATTTGAAAACAGGCTTATTTATAGTCATTTCTTGCCAGCAAGTAAACAGTTAAAGCACTAATGGAGTTTTATTGCCGTTATCGTTTATTCTTTTTCCTGTTATTTTATCTCTAAACCTATGCAAATCAGTATAGTTTTAAATAAACAGAAGGACGTGTGTGTTGTCACATTTAAAAGAAAATTAAAGGTATTAATTATACAGCATAAACAAACACATATCAAAATATTATAAATGACAAAATAACGTAAGACAGATCATTTATAGCCAAAAAATTCAGTTCGAATTTTTCAGACCCCTTGTTGTAAATTTTTAAAAGGTTGGTCAAATTCAACTTGAGTGCAAATGCCTACCTGGTTATTGCAAGAGGTGACTGACTTGTGAATGCACTATTCCACTTTCTTATTTTCTCCTCAGTACTGTACATCTTCTTCTTATATATGCTGCCCCCCATAAAAATCTTCAGTATCCGGACACTTAAATAGAGTACAAATCAGTCTCCATTGAGCGCACAATTTCATTACAAAGAAATTCTAAAAAATAATTTGCAATAGCGCCCAGAAGTATTGATGCAATTGCAAACAGAAAGATTAAATATAAAAATTTTTTTGTGTTTGCAATTACATCAGTGCTATCCATCTATCTATATAGATATATAGATATAGATATATGTATATATATATATACATATAGATAGATAGATAGATAGACAGATCGATCTATGGAAGAATATAGAAGATTGAACTGAAGACAAGATTTTGGCAACAAAAAATTTTGACTGCAACAAGATATATATAGATATATGTATATATACATACGGAGGGGGGTGTGGTGGCGCAGCGGGTTTGGCCAGGTCCTGCTCCCGGGTGGGTCTGGGGTTCGAGTCCTGCTTAGGGTGCCTTGTGATGGACTGGTGTCTTGTCCTGGGTGTGTCCCCTCCCCTTCCAGCTTTACGCACTGTGTTGTTGGATTAGGCTCCGGCTTGCCGCGACCCCGCTTGGGACAAGTGGCTTCAGACAATGTGTGTGTGTGTGTGTGTGATATATATATAGAAGATTGAACTGAAGAGAAGATTTCGGCAACAGAAAATTTTGACTCTGACAATTTGGACAATTTCTGACTTCGACCAGCAGGTGTCTCCTGTCCCTTTCTGCCCCCAACAGACAGACCTCACCTGCCTGTCTACAGCACTCAGGTTAAAAATAAGAGCCCCACATTTCAAAGCCAGTTCCACCTGAAAGAAATACCGAGAAGCTTGAAGGCCAGAAAGTTTCGTGTCATTTTACAGCGCTAAAGGATTCCGAGAGACTTGCACACTTGTGCATCGCCAAAGGTTGCGTCTGTCTTCCGGTCAAAAATCTGTTCTCTTACTCTGCCAAGTTCTGTCCCCCCCCACACTGTCATTCTAAAATGATCCGAATTCTCATGCGGAAAAGGTCAGTGTCGCACGATGGTGATTTTAAGTCTGCTTTTCACGGTAATGAAGCTGCATGCAAAAAGTGGCGAACTTCATCTTCTGTGGCAAAACCGAGTTTTAGTCGTGCTCTTCGGAATATTTCACCTGAAATAAAAAATAAAATATGAAACCGACCGCATTCTGCAGACTGCCGATAATAAGATTGCCGTGAACATTAATGGCGGAGCTGGAAAAAAAAATAACCAACTGCTGTAATGTCTATGTGTCACAAGTCAATTAGGGCATCATAATATGGTCCATTCATGGTCCTTAAGGAAGGTGACTAAGAAGATTTAATTCTGTTCCATTTCCTTTCTTTCCACTGAAACTCCAAACCAGAAGGCCTGATGTCGCCATTGCCGCACGGTGACATACGCAACGCGCGATCCGAAAGCAGCGCAGGTGTCGGCATTGTCCGTCAACCGGAACGCCGATCTAAACGCACGACTCCGAAGCATTCTCCGTCCCTCCGCTCGGAGCGCAGCCCAGCTGCGACGGGGACAAAGCGCGCAAGCCGAACACAGGGCGGCGTGGCCGCGGACATTGTGCGCGTTCCTGGAGCGCACGCTGGAATGTGGCCCCGTGAGCCCCACGCTGCATTCTTGCGCCTGCGGAACCGCGCTGCCACGGGTCGGGGGTGGAACCGGGCCACCGGGCAAGAGTCCCTGCTTAAAACAAAGCCCTCCTTAATGCGCGGAGGAGGACGGGCCCGCTTAGATGTCGTTCGAATCGGCTCATTGCTGCGCCGTAGTAGTGCGTTTCCAATATGCGCGTGCCCATGTGAAGCTTTTGCGCTGAGACTGATTGGGATCTTTTCTCGGGGGGATTTTGGGGGAGTTGTGTCATGGGTTCATTCAGGATGTTTCCGTGACATAACAGTATACGAATGAGGGCAGGGTAATCCCGTGGATCCGTCTATGAATGTGCTTTTCCACTCATGTAAAACGGCCCTCTGCAGCTACGCAAGGAAATCGGGGAGGGAACTGCTGGTAGCGTAGCGCATGGAGCTACTGCCTGCAGACCCAGAGGTTGCAGGTTTTATTCCCACCTTTGGTTGTAGTACCCTTGAGCAAGGTCATCTGAACCACTTGTCCCATACAGGGTCATGGGGAGCCAGAGCCTAACCCAGGAACACAGGGCGTAAGGCTGGAGGGGGAGGGAACACAGCCAGGATGGGACGCCAGTCCGTCGCAAGGCACCCCAAGCAGGGCTCGAACCCCAGACCAACCAGAGAGCAGGACCTGGTTCAACCCACTACGCCACCGTGCCCCCCTTGAGCAAGGTACTTATCCTAAATTGCTCCAGTAAAATTACCCAGCTGTGTAAATGGGTAAATAATTGCAAGTTGCTTTGGAAAAAAAAAAAGCATCAGCTACGTGAATAAATGTGGTACACAGGACCAGCGTGTTTACTTCTGTCCCCATGTGTGTCCCCGGCGTGTTTGAGAATGAGCGTGTGCGTCCACATCTGTATGAAGTGGAGAAGAAGATACGTTTGGTGTGTGTCCCGGTGTACGGCAGAGACAGCGTCTCATGCGCTCGGCTTGCATGCCCTGAGGTTGGGATTTGTTTTCCTTCCAAGATCCTGCTCCCTCATTTTCTCTTCACTTTGAGCCTCTCACTCACTCTGGGAGTTATTCATTCATTCATTCATTCATCAGGACCTTTGTCCCACTCTGGGAGTCCTTCATTCATCTATCAAAGTCTTTGTATCTTTACTGATCCATCTGGAGGCTTTTTCTTTGTTCATCATGTTTCTGCAGCGGGGGGCGCGGTGGTGCAGTGGGTTGGACCACAGTCCTGCTCTTTAGTGGGTCTAGGGTTCAAGTCCTGCTTGGGGTGCCTTGCGATGGACTGGCGTCCCATCCTGGGTGTGTTCCCTCCCCCTCCAGCCTTGTGCTCTGAGTTGCCGGGTTAGGCTCCGGCTCCCCGCGACCCCGTATGGGACAAGCGGTTCAGAAACTGTGTGTGTGTTTCTGCAGTGGAATGTGATTCCTGTCTGTGTGCGATGCAGTCTGTTTTCCGCAAGTCATGGGCTCTGACATGCTTCTACAATCTGTGGATGCTGACATGACAAGTGAAGCTCTCGCAGGTCGTATAGGAACCCTCTGGATATTTCTGTATCAGGAGCAATAATAAGTAAAGCTTGAGTTGCTCTTCTTTTTTAATCAGTCAGTAAATCATCCAGCATCTTTTCAGCCATCAGTGACACAGGTGATGAGTTTGGCTGAAATTAGCAGGAGTGCACAAGCAGACATATATATGAACAGAAAACATTCATACAGTATGCGCGCACACACACACACACATAAAGAGCCCAAACTACAAATTCTTTGGCCTGAAAGCACTGGGCAAATGTTACCATGGAAATCAATTAAGCTTTTGCCAAGCAGTTTCAGTGAAATTAAAGTTGATCCAAAGTGGCTTCACTGGTATGACAAATAAAACATCCGCATCGCCAAGGCACTTGTACACATGCACGTTACATAAAACAAATGAAACACACTAGTACATCACTAATGGGGCATGTGGTGGTGCAGCGGGTTTTACTGGTGCCTCGCTGTTTGGTGAGCACGGGGTTCAAGTCCTGGTCGGGG
Source organism: Scleropages formosus (assembly GCF_900964775.1). Lineage (NCBI taxonomy): Eukaryota > Metazoa > Chordata > Actinopteri > Osteoglossiformes > Osteoglossidae > Scleropages > Scleropages formosus. Next base: position 12,383,367 of record NC_041822.1, read on the forward strand.
TGCGTGGTGGTTCTGTGTCTCTCCCTGCGTGTGCCTCCCCCCAACAGACCGAAGAAGGCGCTGGCAACCCGTTTCTGTTCCTCCCTTGCCATGAAAATCACGTGAGTGGTTGCTGTGTATCAGGTTTGACTCAATGGCATCAACAACAACATCACTAATCCACTATAGGCAACAGTTGGACCTGCTAAAGAATCTTTTCTCCTCTATGTTTTTATTAGAGAGCTGCATCCGTACTCATCTACTCATAGGAAGTTTAAAAAGGGGCATTTAGTGTGAATTTACATGTAGAAATGCACATTACACCCAGGTGTGGCGGTAGCACAGTAGGCCCCTTTAAGCTCGTAACACCTCCTAGATGACAGTGCAAATCCGACATGTCCTGTCTGTCCAGCCGGGTCTGTCCGGGCCACCTGGTGCCAACAGCAGGTTACTGCTCGCTCACAGGCTCATGCATCCTCTTTACCTTTGTTCTCATCTACAACGGCAAGACCAACTTTATGGGTGCAGACCGATCGTTCAACAACGACGCTGGAAAATTCATTAAAATTTGCCAGTTTAGTGTGTCCTACTGCGAACTGCTGACCACAACATCATTTTAAACACCTGGACACATGTTTCATTTTCAATTTTCAAAATAAATCCGATCGACGATACGAAAACCGTTACTATAACAGATAACGGTAACGATGATTTCTTCGTTCAGCTTGCAGCCTCGTGCAGCGCTCTTCGAAAGGGAAACGCGACCTTGCTACATCAGCAGCTATGACAGCGCCGAGGTCGCGGGAAAAAAAGGGAGCCGACCAGTTGCACAAGGCAGGACTCAAGCGGGACAACCGAGGAGAACCCAGCTCAGTTCCGGAAGGAATGTCGCCGGGTGAGATTTCCAGCGCGGGAAACAAAGGTCCGCTTCAGCACCGGGACTGGGATGCTGCACAGAAAGAGGTGTCTTTACGCGAGACTGAAAAGCTGAATTACTGTCACGCTGCTTGGACGACTGAATCTGATTAAGGTTTTCAAAGCAACGAACGTTTGGCTTTTATGAGGATCTTGTCTCAGAAGAAGGTGTCATTTATATTACGCGAATCTACAGCCATAAATACTGATAAGCTTGCTACAGGATATGGCTTAGTATTTAATGGGACACTGTAAGCCAAGAACACAGAGAACAGCATTTAATCCTTTTCTTCTAGTTCCTGCAACTTATTGAACTTGTAACTATACTGCAAAACACACTCCTATTTTACAGTGTACTTCACACAGCACGTGCATTTTATTAATTCGACAATCCTTATCTAATCGGACGACTGCATTACGCGTCTCCTTTCTTACTTGCAGCCTTGTTGGAATGTGTCGATCGCATAAATCACAGGAGTTAAGTAAATATGCATTATGTGCTATGTTTTGGTGGCGTAAATCGACCAGATCGACTGCCTCAGCCCCTGCTCTTCCTCGGCCCAGCTGCTGTCACTCCTCCGGCTGCTGCTTCGCTCGCTTCCTGGGGCGAAACGCAACCCTGTCCGTAATTAAATGGAAAGCGAACCGTTGTGGCTTCTCCGCGATTTACAGCCTGGCGAAGGCTGAATACTGCCTTGTGCGGACAGAAAGCCCTTCCTGTATTTATTGTACGGGTATTGATGGGCTGCTCCTTCGATTGGCCTTTTCTTTACGGCAGCACCGCGACAGAATGTAAATGTTCGCAAATGGCAGGGCCCCCGTGGCCACGCGGAGCCGAACGGGGTCGTCTCATCAGTTCGTACGGAGCTGCAGCGGCGTGTCTGCGTCTCAGCCCTAAACTGAAGGGAACACAGCTTGCGTTCGCCATGCGTCATGTCGCGTGCGCCGCCTGTCCCCGTGCTTGACGTGCCGCGCTGCCGCGCTTTAAAAAGAAAGAAAAACAGGGTTAACGGGGGTGGCGGGCCGTTCTGCAGAAACACCTACTTCTCCCCACAGTCCCTTCTGTACAGAACTGATGACGGACTGACATGTGATTGGGAGGGGCATGGAAATTTCGTTTAATTTTGTTCTTTACCTGTTTTCATCAAAGTGTCCCGAAACCTGGAGAACACCTGTCCGGGGAAGTGCCGCTGCGCCGTGGAATGGGGACGTTCGCTAAGGACTCTAGGCGATCGTGCCGCATCCGCTTGGGCTTTCAATCCACGCAAGCACATGGATTTAGGCCACCGAGCAGCCTTATGAAATCCGCAGTCATTTCTTGCCTACCTCCACATACCACGCGTGCATTCGTCCATTCAGAACAACGCAGAGCTTCAGATCCTTGGCTGCGCAGAATGCCTCTTTTCAAAATCTCCGCGTTACGAATACAGCGTCTGCAGGTTATGGAATGGTTACGCACGCGGTCTTGAAGGTATGCAGTCCGAGTCCAAACACGAGCCCTACTCTTCTACTCTTCGTACTCGACCGGCAGTACTCCAGCAGAACCCCTAGCTGGATATGTAGTAAGTCGATTTGCACGACGGCCCTGGCAAAGTAAGAGAACGTAAAGAACTGCCAAGAATATGAATATGTAGGTAGCTGTACACGGGAGAATACCAGTCATCATTTTTAGCACTCAACACTGCTCTGCTCCTTCTCTCCTATTTGTTGCAAAGCCCTCACCCTCCTTTCCTCCCCGTGCTCTCTAAGATACCCCAAACCACCATATCCCTCTGTTGGACTCCATTGCTCTTGGGCTCCTATGACCGCTTTAAGACCCCATGGCTTCCTGTCACTGGCTGTGGTGGAGAACAAGTTATCCTGATAAGGGTAAACACAGATGGCTTGAAGAATGGTCTTGGTTGAATGGATCATTTCAGCACTTCCTTCCTACACAAACCACCCATATAAGTATGGGACCTGCTGGCAGCCTGACGCACACTGCAGAACTGTGCTTGACACGCACACACACACACACACACACACACACACACACACACACACACACACACACACACACAATGTGGACATTTAAACATTGAAATCTGATGTGAAAAATCACATCACAGTAGTCAAAGGTGCAAGAAAAAAGGCCATAAACACCAATCACTATAAAAGAGATTAAAATGCAATTGTTCTTTTGTACTGTATGACTGGAATGCCCATGATCACTCTTTATATTGTCTGAATATGTTAGAACAGACAGGAAATTTTGGGACTGAATGTTGAGTAACCTATAGCCAAGCTCTACAGACCTGTCAGTCATTGCAGCTCAAATTCTCTTAAAGGAGTTGTGAAGGAAGTTACCGCTAAAGCAAAGAGGAGACAACCAGAAATGCTTATTACAGTAGGCCACTTTTTATTCTGATTTTTCAGCTTTGTGGAGAGCCTCTAGAACTCTTACATTCCTTAAGTATAATGAAGAGACCACCTAGATTACTTATTCATTAACCTGATGATTTCCTACAAAAGAAATGAATACATGGAGGCACTGATTACAATTATTTACCCATGTATGTAACTAGGTAATTTTTACTGGAGCATTTCAGGGTCATTCAACTCCAAGGCATCTAACCACTACACCTCCTGCTTTCCCCTATATATAGTATAAATCACCCTTTTCCCAATAGTTAACATATATACGTAATTAAGTTATTTTGTACTTTTGCATTTTATAATAAAATATTTTGTATTTTGCATGCATATTAAAGAACTTGTTGTAGTGTACCATGGTCAAGGCATATGCATAAGCTGCATTTGCATTTATTTATTTAACAGACACCTTCTGCAAAGCAACTTCCAATGAACTCTATGTAGCATTATGAGCCCACATACCTTATTCACCGCGGTGACTTACACTACTAGATACACTACTTACACTGGGTCACTCATCCATACATCAGTGGAACACACTCTCTGTCACTCACACACTATGGGGGAACCTGAACAGCATGTCTTTGGACTGTGGGAGGAAACCAGAGTACCCGGAGGAAACCCACACAGACACAGGGAGAACATGGAAACACCTCATAGACTGAGCGGGGATCAAACCCAAGTTCTCTCGCACCACCCAGGCGCTGTGCCAACGTGTCACCCGAACTGTAACTTCTCAGAATAGCATGCACCCTCTTGTGTAATAATGGCTTTTTAAATATGTTGGACAGCAAGAGAAATACAGAACCTGATCGACCCCTACACCCCAGGAAGAATATTATAGTCTTCCACATCAGGGCTCCTGCTTATCCCTCTCACAAGGTATTCAAAATCTAAAGCCCATGGCTTCCCTTCCCTTGCCTTGATGTGGTGGATTGAACTCCCCCTGTGGCTCAGAACTGCCGAATCCCTTCTATCACTCAAAAATGGTCTCATAACTCATCTGTTTCAGATCCATTTCTACCCCAAGCTCCTGACACTCTCATTGGATTGTCCTTCACCGCCTCTTACTTTATCCCCTATTTTCTTCATTTGTACGCCACTCCTACAGGTAGCTAATGGAACATGTGTGCTATGAAAACGGTGGTATCAGACAAACAAGATGTGCCTCAATATTTGTGTGCCGGAAACAAAGCGTATTTTTGCTTACTGGGTTGTATGTCATTTTGGAGAACAGCTTCTGCCAAATGCAAAAATGTAATGCAAAGGTAAAAGTGCCTTAGTTATTGGTTATTCACACACTTTTGTCCAGTGCTGCTTTGCCGTACCAGGTTACCACCGTTTTATCATTTGACAAACACTTCATTTCCAGAAAAGCACCTTATGGTGTTTTGCTGAGAGTCACAATAGTGCTTCTTGTTCTCATTTTACTTACGCGTGTGGATTGGATACACCTCTTTGTACAGCATATAAGACATATACTGTACTTTCATTCACTGGGAAAACCAAGGCGAACTTCATACCAAACAAGGCAGCAAAGTTGACATCTAAGTTGTAGTCAACCCAATGTGTACTTGCTGTGGAAATGAGCATTCCCTGTGTATTGTAAGACATAACACTTTTATTAAATACACTGTATTACAAGAGACTTTTCCATTTCATTAGAGAAGCTGACACATGATACACAAATAATCATCATCATTATATACTGCCACTGTGGCGTATGAATCAGCCTGCCACACACCAAACAGTGACAAAAAAGCCGGCACAAAGACATCGCACAGCTAAGAGTACAGCGCTTGGAACCCTCTATGGATGGAATAGTAATGCCTTTCAAATTCGGATTTTTTTCCGTAGTTATTAAAAAAGAATCAGAGAACACAATATACATGTACATTCAAAAAGAAGAGATTGTTCATTATGCTGAGTCACAGTTTTTTTTTTCTTTCACTTCAACATAAACAAATATATTTAAAAAAAACCATCTGCCCCTTTGAGGGTGTGGCCATCAGTCTTCCCTGACCCCCCCCCGCCCCGCAGGGCCCATACCTCGCTCAGACAGCGTGGGCGCTGGAAATACAGTCGGTCACGCCCAAATCATGGCAACACAATCATGGCTACGATCCAGCTAAACACCTCGTGGTGCCCCGGGCCTAGGCTACGGGGGCAGCAACATCAGTATTGGGGGTTTCCCTCTACTTCATCTTAAAAGAAAAAAAATCATTCATTTTTTTAACCACAGGCAACCCTGACCTCCTTTAACACACTGATAGTTCCACATTTTGAATTGCAAATCATAACCTTTTTTGTGTTTTTTTTTTTTTTTTTTTTTTCCTCCATTCATTTTGCAAATGCAGTTGATGACCTCACTCAGGCACTTGCTTGCTTGTGGTCCAGATCTGTGGTCTGTCAGCGGTACGACCGCACTCAGTCTGATCAAGAAGTGTTGTAAGCCAGCGGTTTTTCGCTTACTGACAATACCTTGACTGCTGATGAAAGTTATAACTGCAGGTTTAAATACTGTACATCAGAAGCTGAACCTAGAGGCGGTGCGTGTTGTTCAAATGCTGTAGGATCCTCAGTACCACAAGGCCGGCGATAATACTGTGGCAGAGCCCCAACCCTAACCCTTGGCCTGGCGAAGAAAAAGTGCTAAATACTCATTAAAAATGGGATACATTTCTTTTGTCAGATGTTCGGTCTCATTAGCAATCAATATCCCACAGTAACAACATCAATTCCATTCATGATCATTAATCATGATCGCATTAAACAAAAATTAAAAATGCATTAACCCAAAACGAAGTCTGGTGTCCGCTTGGTAAAGATTCAGCTCATCTCTGGACATGTAGGCACCGATACTTAAGACCATAATGGGTAACATTATCGTAATCGTGGATGGATGCGGCTCCCTCTATGAAAATATGAGTTGGAAAGATGAGATGCACAGAGACGGGACTGTATTCAGTGTAGCGGCGTTGAACCAGTGGGGTCACCACTAGAAGTGGAAGACTCACTGAGGGCGGAAAACGACTAGAACTGTACCAAGCAGCAACAGAAGCATGAGCCACGATGAGTTCTGCAGAGACGCCCTTTTCGGCGTTGTGGATTCCCTGTTCTCTGGCAGAACTCGGGGAAGTTGAGTTCCGCTTGCTTCCTGGCGACTCAGCGAGGCAGCCTTGCTCCCGCCCCGTCCTCCGCGGAGAAGGGGAACTATCTCGGGTACCACGTCGCGGGGCTCCGCTGCGCTCAACGAGGCCGGCGAATACTTTCACGCGTCTCGCTCTAGGTTGGATGAATGGCAATAGAAAAAAAAAAAAAAAAAAAAAAACTGCCCACATGTCCAAGATTTCCTTTTCTTACATGGGAACGATTTAAAATGGTGAAGCAGACCCCTTGCATGGCCCCCTCAGATCCTGAGGGAACTGGTTTGTTTTTCTCCGGACGCAAACCGCTTGAGATTATCGCAGTCTCCACATTATTACACAATCTCGAGAAACAACGCGAGTCTGTCATCTTTCTGTTCCGAGGTCATCCGCGTTGGACAGGTACTACTCCGTTCCCAGCATTCCTCGGAACGAAGGCTTCCCTCCCGACATGCTGTAGCGCACGGGAGGGTTTCTTTTAATTCCTCTAACGTACAGGTCAATGCTGAAAAAACAAAACAAAAAGGCTTTGATTGTCGTCTCTTGTCATCTCCGTGACAGCCGCTCGCCGTCTCCGAGGAGGCTCGATTCCCTCCGCCGGCTCGCAGGAGCTTCTGAGGGAGAGGGCCGTGTTTCGTCTTTGCTGCGACTGAGTCAACGAGGCAGCGCCGGTAACGTCTCTCACCCCGCCGGGAGCCGCGATGTGCCGCGACGGTCGCTTCCTGCTCTCACAGCACAGGTACTTTCAGGTGTCTTTTGAACAATCGCATCGAAACGCATTGTTTGAAGCTGCCGGAGCAGTCGACTGTGGTGGCGACTCTCGCTGTGACTGGACTTGGCGAGAACCGAGAAACACACAGCGGGTTCAAACCGCATCTAAGATTCTGGAATGTCGCTTATTGTGGATTTACGTGAAGCCCTGGATTAAGTCGAGAGTAAAGCAACTGAAAAAGTTAGTAAGATAAATGTTCGCTTGTATGTTTTTGTTCAAGAAAGACCAATATTAATCGAGAAAACAAATTTAAAAGTGCTTCAAGTCAAATAAATTAAGTATAAAAATATACTTTTAAAAAAGAACTGCTGAAAAAAACAGTTTACTAGGACTACACTGCCACACAGGCAAAAAGTTGTAAAGGAAGAAAATTAAAGGATGATATAAAACTATGTTACAATGGCAATAACATCCAGAAAATAAATTCTACCGTTTGGTTTTTTTTCCACACAACTCATTCCGTCAGTTTTCATTTCAGTCTCTCAATGGCCCAATAAAATTTCAGCAAGAGATGTTTGCGTGTCGTGTGTGTGTTATGTGGTTATTTGTGTGTGTGTGTGTGTGTGTGTGTGTGTGTTGCCACAGCTGTTTGGTGTATGCTGCAGGCCACTGAGATTTCCCGACTATGGAAAACCAAAAGCATTGATGGCTGAAGTGTAAAAAAAAAAGGGAGGGGGAGGGGGGGGGGTTCCAAACAGTATAAATCAAACACTAATAAATCCCATCTCCCAGTCTCCGGAGAGATCCAGTCCCGTTTCTTTTCCCATAAAACAATAAATCTTAAACGTCCATGTTGCAGAGTTTCTATCACCCCATCAAATCTGCGCTCGGCTAATGGTCTGCATTAGCCTCCTTAATGAAATATACATTACACCATTACAGAGAGCTTGCTCTGTTCTTAAACGGCTACATTACTCAAGTAGTGGACAAAAAAACATGCGGAATTTAATTTTAAGCCCACAAAATACTGCAAGGGTCATTAAGCAACTAAAAGTCGCACTGTGATAAGGACGCGATTTGGGTAATTTCTCGGGACATTTACATCCCTACCGTATGGAGGTCCCTCAGTCTTGTAGCGAACCCTGAAATAAATATGTGCATTAGAGGCCCGTAATTCACACCGTGATTGTCAGCGAATGTGAGGCCTCCCCACCCTCGTACATGTATAATGACAGTGCTTCAAAACATAATGACTCGACGATTTTCTCCTGCTTCGGTCATTTACATTTGATTTCGCACGAGATTGCTTCAGGGCAAGAGCACCCAAGGCTGGAAAAGAAAGAACAGAACCAACCAACTAATACCGAAGCTCCGGGTGGCTTTCGGCGAAGCCCCGCCCTCGCAATCCTGGACGCGAAGCTAAGCGATGCTCCTCTCCTCCTGCGAGGCATCGCGGCATTCGCTCGCTTCCGTCTTTGTTACATCGCACGAAAACATGAGAGCTTCACCAAGTCCTCTGTAACCGGAGGTGAAAAAAACAGGGCTGAGCTTTGAACGACACTCTGTGACAGAGGGTATTTACAGCAGATTGCGAAAGTCTGTTTCCCTTTGTTCATCCTGGCAAGGACAGAAGAGGGTCATCTTCATTTAAAAGGAGGGATAGGAACGTCTTCAAAGGAAGGAAGCGAGTAGAAACGAAGAAAAGAAAGCACAGTCAGACATACAGGTAAGGCGTTTAGTCTATGGCAATCCATAATGTACAAAAGCAAGAGGGATACCGAACACAGAGAGGTGGAGAGAGGGAATACTGAATACAGGGACAGACCGATAGAGAGCGAGGATCCCGAACGCGGAGGGACGGAGACAGGAAGTAGGGGTGAGCGGGGGTCAGAAATGTGCTGGGGTGGGCTGTGTGTGGCTCCAACCTTCTCGTCGTCTTCCTCGACAGTACCGTCAGAGTCGAGAGCGGGATCGCGGTGACGCACACATGCACTCTCACGCATGCAACACGCAAACACACACACGGCCCTTATTCTTGTACGCACACACAGCTTCTAGCATACGCCGCTCTCATACACGCAGGGAGGGGCGAGCGCGCACGCCTGTACACGCACGTGGCGCGCGCGCCGGGGGTGGCGACTGCAAGGTCAACCCAAGATGTCCAAGTAGACGGGAGATGCCTTTGCCAGGTTCTGCAGCATAGTGTGGATCTCCTTGATATTGAGCCTCACGTGGGGCTCCCTCTGCCAGCAGCCCAGCATCAGGTCATAGACCTCCTTGGGGCAGGTGCGTGGTCGCTGAAGGACTCGACCCTGGGTGATGCACTCAATCACCTGTAGGAGGCAGGATATCGGACGGAGGTCAACTCGGTCGCCCTTTCGGTCTGATACACGTGCATGAGACGCGAGTTCCGCTTCACACCGGTAAAACTTGGTTCACGTTCCTCTTGAACCATGCTTAAGTGAGGATAGCGGGCATTATTACAACGCAACGATGATGATAACACAAACCTTTGATATAGCTTATGTGTGGAGTTATTTAAAGGAAGAGTTTCATACTTTGAGGTTGTTGGAGGTTTGAGGTGGCACTGACCTCATTGTTGGAGAGCTGGTACCAGGGCTGTTTCCCATAGGTGAAGATCTCCCAGAGGACCACACCCAGACTCCATACATCACTCTCAGTGGTGAACTTTCTGTACATGATACTCTCCGGGGGCATCCAGCGAATGGGCAGCATGGTATGTCCTCCCACCTGGAAAGATGAGCATGAACAAGGCTAGAGTCGTGCGGTCACGTGCAGCCTGCCGCCAAACACATGCTTTACACCCGCTTTGTATCCAGAGTGCAAAAACGCAAGTGAAAATGCTAAATATCATTGTTTGTTTTGGCATTATAATACCAATAATACCAACAAAATAAGCGTAATTGAGAACAATATTTTAAGACATTGGTGCGGGGACCAGTGGACGTGCATGATTCCATTAATGACAATAAGCAAATGCATTTTACAGTTGCGGTTAGAGATGGACCTCCCTTCCGTGGAAGTGAGGTTCCCCCAAGAGAAAGTCTGGTGTCTCAGATGTTTAGTATGCAATTGGAAGGATCCAGCTTATTCCAAATGGACTGACTCTTTCTTAATCCACAAAAAGTGCCTCTCACCATTTCCCGGAATGGAATGCAAATATTCGGATAAATATTTATTTGGCGTAAGCGCAGCCCACCGCATTTTGGAATATTACTCATGTTTTTCGTTATCCAAATCATTATTCTTTAGCCACTCAGCAGAAAGAGAGACGGGTTGCGAGTCAAAGCCGCAGAGTGAGTTAACTGATTATTTTCTCTTTTAAAAGAATCTAATTTGTTTTAAATATTGATGTTTCAATTTCAAGCAAAGGGCTACATCTTCTCAAAACTCATAAGGGAGGTAGGGAACTCGTGATTAATTGTTATAATGTTTTGGTCTCATAAAATATTAAAAGCCAGGCTTTTAGGCCTGTTTGTAAGGACCCTGATTGTTAGAATTACTTGTTTTAATTGAGAAAAAATACTGAAAGCCTCCATATCTCGCGGGAGAGACACCGTCCATAAATATCCATAAATATTAAACCAGCAATTCCATTTTTACCACAGGCCACTTTGAAGACAAGTGAGGGTGTTTTGTGGTGAGTTTTGAGGTGTCACGCAGAGCGCAGCCCGAAGAAACCGCAGCTTGAGCCAAAGTCTACTTTAACCAGGGAGCTGGTCTTCGGGGAGCCTGGGTCCGCAGGTACCGCGGCCTCTTTCGACTTTAAACAAACTAGAGCGCCATCCGACGCGGTCGGAGGGAAGGAAGGCGCACGACGAGGGAGGTCACTGTAGCGTGTCCATCTCCTGCCTCTCTCTACCACAACAAAGTCTTTTCCATATTGTACTCCGCTGCCCTCAGTTTCTATGGGAACAGCAGCTCTATGGAGGGATTACAGAATTTGCATTCAAATGGCAGCGAAAACAGAATACTCTGCTTTCTAAAGAAAACAGACTTTTTATTTATGCATTATTATTATTTCCCGTTTAAAAGGATGAGGAATAAGCGATAATTGTGCTGCCGCTTTAAGTCTCATCTTAACAAAGGCCGCACGACGTGCGTCGTTTAAAAAATCCTCTAACGTTCGCTGCTCTGGATCCTTGGCGGTGCCTATCAGCGGGGTCCTAATAAAAATCATTTGTTGAAAAATGTTTTCTAGTGTGATTAAAAAGATTTATGTTTGACACTGGGCGGCACGGTGTAACGGGTGCCACGGCGGCAGCGTCCCACGGTTCGGGAAATTGGATGACCTAGTTGAACGCTCTGACATGACGTGACATCACTCTCAGACATTCGATGAAAAGTTGGCGTCCTCAGCCAAGCCCCAGCGCGAGCCACGAGACCAGACGTTGCTGGAAGCTTCCTTAGGCACAGATCCTTATGGGTGACCGCTGAGGGGATGGGTAATGCAAGCAGCACTTCTGTCTTTGGTAAACACCTCTCTGTCTCTTTGACACATCTCCTCATTTCCATCACTAACTCATCTTGTGTTTCATTCCCTTCAGAGTCATTTGATTCTCAGATTTTCAGTTCATTTTGCTTTCTTGGTCCGACAAACCGACATTTAAAATAACTGTAAACGGCTTACGGGGGGGCGGTGGTGCAGCGGGTTTGGCCAATGCCTGCTATCCGGTGGGTCTGGGGTTCGAGTCCCCGCTTGGGGTGCCTTTTGACAGACAGGCGTCTCCCTCCAGCCTTGCACCCTACGTTTCTGGGTTAGGCTCCGGTTTGCTGTGACCCCACTCGGGACAAGCGGTTTCAGACAGCGTGTGTGTAAGTAAATGGATTTTTAAGAGACAGTGTACCATCTCTTTCACCTAAGTGGTTTGCTAAATCCAGTACAACATCAGTGTCTCTTGCCTCGTTGTTCCGTCTTTCTCTGCCTCTTCCCCTCCATATTTCTCTTTCTCTCCCTCCCTCATTCACTCTCTCAGATTGAAAATCTGGCACTAAGAAGGTCAGCCCATGCTTCCTCTCTCTTCTCTTCTCTTCTCTTCTCTTCTCTTCTCTTCTCTTCTCTTCTCACCTTCCGTTCTCTCCGAGTGAGTGCGTGACGTGGAGCGCCCGTCGCAGCCGCCTTGCTCACTCCCGGAGTGAGCGGTGGAGCCGCATACTAATCACTCCACTTTAATGACTTTTTTTCTGGGAATTGTCTGATATATTCCCAGCTCCGCACAGCCCATGTCCGCTGCCATGGAAACAAGGCCTGTGAGCACAAAGTCCCCCTTTCCTCCCCCTGCCAACTCACTCTTACAGTGGTGAGCACAGAGAAGGGAGGGTTCAACACGCTTGTCACACACTCACAAAATTCTGCCATATCAGAGAGCCCATATCCTGATCCTGTTATATACGGAAGGAAGGTCGAATTCTGATAGCCACGCCATATTTTATGCTTAAGCAAGGTGCTTGGCGGTCCTTGCCTGTCCTCGGATATAGGACCGATTGACAGGTCAGCAACGTGCCGGTCTCTGTCACTGGGTCACAACAGTGATCTGCATACTGTTAGCCGGTAGTGTGCGATATTTGGAACCCCTTTGGATGGAAAATGCTGTGCAGCTCAGGCTGTCGGATGCCGGGGGATGCTGGGGGGGCTTCCTTAAGACTGACCAGAGAGAAGAGCTGCCAAAAACAGTACTGTCTATCATCTCCGTGTTCTGGTTCATAGTGGGGTGAGAGGCACGATGCATTTCAGTGCAACGTACTATAATAATATATAAAAAGATTACGCAATTTAAAAAGATTAAAAATAGGACCACTGAGATTTGAGCTGGAGGAGCACAGTGAAATTCTGGGAAAAGTGTTAAGCTCAAGAAGCAGAATTGGACGTGCATAGAATTTAGTCTATTTACAATTGTCAGGAGCTCTGGGAAACAATACTCCAGGTGACCATAAGAGATGCCCCACTAGACAAGTCTCAGTACATTCCAATTACCTGTACCTCACCAAACACTCTTTAAAAGAACAACTTTCCACCGAAATAGTTGCGGAATCTCTTTTGACACAACACGCCTTTCCTCGCCATCTTGCTAGTCCCTTGTTCTGTGATCGTCACCTTTTGAATTACGTCCTCCCGCCCTTCGAATATCGACCACGGCTCTTTGGATCTCGACCTTCTCCTTTCGGACCACGAACCTTTTCACGACGAACTTCCTCGCTTCGGGCCACAGCTCTTTGGGTCACGTCCCCAAACTTCGACCTGCAACTCGGACCTCGACTAGCCCTTCGGATCAAGATCTTTCTCCCTCGGACCTTTAAGCCACTCCCACAACGACATCTCCTACCTCCCGTGCGTCATTCCCAGTGTCGGACTCCTGAAACCCCTGTCCTGTGTGTTTCCCTCTCTGCGTTCTCCCACATGGCCACAGCTCCCTGATGTGCTCCAACTCTGCCTCACCAAACACTCTCTGCACTCGTGTCCTGATAACAAATAACCCACAGAAAACCGTGACAACAAGACACCATGTCCTCTTAACACAGAGAGGGGGTAGTAGTCAGGCTGTGGCAACCCTTCAATCAGATCATCATTCTTCGAGACTGAAAAATAAACATGAATATCCGGGGAAATGCCTTTCGGTTTTCGCTTTTGTTTCCTTCCACCGGTTATGGAAGCAATGCACACAACAAAATATTTCCTGATGGCTGGTGTGTTATCGAGGATGCTCATTTAAAACAAACTGTATTTACAGTTCCGTAACAACAAGGTTCAGCCACAATTCTACACTGTTGAACTGCATGTTTTTCACCCCTTTTTTATAGGATGGAGGAAAGATCTGAAAGAGCTTCACTTGTACCAAAAGTTTCCCAGGACCAATTCCAGCAGGACAACTGCCTTTGGTCCCATGAGTACTACAAAAACCTAAATATCCTTTAGTAATATATTCAGTGGAAACATGGTCATACGTATGTAAAACTGTCCTAGATAAAAGTGTCCATAAATGAATCATGCCTGCTGCTGTGTAAGTGCCTTGGGGTTAAATCTGACCTTTTGTATTACTAAGCTAATTGATAATAAATAAGGGATATGCTGGGCACTGGGTATTCACAGGGTTAATCCTGGTTTGGGTGAAGGGGCGCAACGTAGCTGGTGGTTGTGATGCCAAGCTGTGGCTTTGCTGGTGCCCAGGTGGCCTGGTCAGAGATGTAATATTAGTAACTGAGCCACCTTCCTCGTCTTAGTCCCTTGCCACAATGTCTCCTTTCTGCCTTCCGTCCCCCTGGCCCTCGCAAAGCTCCCATTCCACCCCACGAGGGGCGCGGGGCCCACATGCCCATGCAGAGAGGGAGAAAGGCTATGACACATACACTTACCCGGTAGTAGTCAGTGCTGTACACGTCCCGGGACATGCCGAAGTCTCCGATCTTCACCAGCAGGTTCTCGCCCACCAGGCAGTTGCGTGTGGCGAGGTCGCGGTGAACAAAGTGCTGCGAGGCAAGGTATACCATGCCTGCCGCAATCTGCTGGGCGATGTGGAGCATCTGGGACAGTGTGAGTTCCACTGGCCGGTTGTTCTGGCCGTCCGCCATCAACACTGCATCCGGGCCATGAGCCCTGCGGGGATCATTCAAACGTTCAAAGTGCTGGATGGCTGCATGCAGGGAACATGGACCTTCTCCAACAATCATACACAAACACACACTCATCCTTTTCAAGCAGAGGCATCACGACACCCACTATACACATACACACGACATACGCACTTCTCACATAAAGACATCGTAACAAAACAGACAGGAAGCCTTTACGCTATAAACCAGTAGCAAACACTGACCGGTAAAAACCGCAGCTCACATATGGTCACCTATGATCACCTTTGACAATCTCATAGGCAGGCAAGAGAAAAAAGCCACATAGATGGGATCCTCATAGAGCCTCTTTTATCCAAGTGTATTTACTGGTGATTCATATTTTATTCCATATATTTCCATTCATGTTTTTTTGTTAATTAGAATCTGTTCCTTTGGTACAGCGCTGACGCACATGTTTTCGTCTGAACCCTGATTCCTAGAATACCTTTATGAGGACATCCAAGTGGCTGATAATGAAAGTACATTCTAGACATATGGCTTGAGTCTTCCATGACGGGTTTGTCCCTCAGCGTTTGTGAAGGAAAGCAGAAAAACAACTTTGATTTCTTGCTGCAACTACATTGTCGTTCGGATTTCTACAAAGCTCAGCAGATAGCATTAATTGCCAGCAAACAGGACCACGGTTATTGTGCAACAGAACTTATCAACAAGGAAGTACATCTGATAGCCTGTAAGGCTCATAATCTGCAAACAGGAGGCTATGATAGTATGAACGAACACCAGACACAGACTTTCTTTCACTTTTCAAATCAAGAGATCGACATCGGGTGAATTTACACACACACACACACACACACACACACACAGTACACATATAATTGCACAGATCTGTTGATGCTGATAGTCACCTAAGGAACTTATTGAGGTCTCCGTGCTTCATGTACTCGAACACCATTATGAGGGGTTCTCCCTCCACACATACGCCATAGAAGGTGACAATGTGTTCGTGCTGCAGGTTGGTTAAGAGCTCTGCCTCACGGTGGAAGTCCTTGCGGGCGTTCTCACTGGCCTCCTTCAGTGTCTGCATCATAACACACACAGCACATGCTTTTAGTCAACACACATTATAAAGTTGAAAATGTGCACCAAGGCAGAAGGTCCAGTCCAGATTGCTGGGGCAGAATAACACTGAAATCAGAAATGCTATTATTATTATTATTATTATTATTATTATTATCTGACTCAATTTCAGCTGTTTATACAGAAAGAAATTTTAAAGGATGATTTTAAATACCTTGTTATACTATCAATTTCCACAGTTTGGTGGCAAAATCCCAATATGACATTATTATTAATGTTTTGTAATAAACAAAACAAATTTCATCCACAGGAAAACACACTCATTAACATTAAACTATTGTAAAATACTGGATGTATGAAAAATGAATGTTTATTATACACTGTGCTATTTTTAATAAAGATCAGCTCATTCCAAAATCTCTGTCATTTCCGTTGTAATATCTCCTCTTAAACCCGTAAGAATTTATGGGAAAATGTTAAGCAAGGTCTTCCGACAATGCAAAAACCCAAGAGAACATGTCCTTTTCCAGGATAAATAATCCTCTAATAAATACATTTTTGTGTGAGTGAGAAACATTGTCTCCCTGCGGTGTGGCTTCTAAGACTTTTTTACAGTGCAGTCCAAACAACCTCTGAGCAAGGTCACACTCCTCTGTTTCCGGTGCAGTTGCAGAGAAAACGAGATCTGTTCGAAGAGTTCTGCTTCCAGGGGGTCAATCCCCCACCCAGGGACAGTGTTTTAAAGCTCACCACACACCCTCTGCTGCACACCAGCGTAGGTAAGTAAGTTTGCAGGGTGTATTATACAACGAATTAGGTTGCTAAATGTTGGATTCATAAATAAGTCATATTATAACTGTAAATGGTGACACCTTTTACACGATAACCGAAACAACAGGATATATAACACAGGAACGTGCTGTATTTTTTGTAGTATTGCTTTTTAAAATATCCCGATAGATTAAACCCCTTGGATCAATTTTCAGTGCATTTCATATAATGTCATTCCAAGCACTGACTGGCTCCTCTTTCAGAGGTTGCCAAGGTTGCCACACCGAGAGCTGCAGTAGCCCTGCGTGCAACCCAACCCTCTATGAAATATTGAGATATGTCGAGATGGGGAAATTTGAGGCATTCACCATGCGCAAATAAATAAATGGCTAAATGCGATACCAAGGGCAAGTGCAGGTTTGGTGAAGGAGCACAGCGCAAGGCCATTAGCGTGTGGGACGGAAGAATCCAAGTGGTGGGCAGCGAAGTCTCACGAGCAGCTCTGGCTACAGGGCAGGTTAGATGCACGCTTTTCGATCGCCTCACTTCACGTGGAGCGTACGTTACCATTTGCGGGACCAGTCTGATTGTGCATGTATTTTTAATGAAACTTTAATCTTTACTGATATTCCATTTCATGTCCCTGCTATGCTTCCCCCTATGGGCTCTGAAGGTCACCTGCAGTGAGGTCATGCAGCTGTCTGTCTATTGCCAGCGGTCCACTGGCCTTAAGCCTCTCCACTTGCCTTCCTACCCAGACTCATTCAATGTGCAATACAAATAGGAGAGCATGCCGAAATTCACCGGAAAGCAGGTGCTGATATCACAAGCATAGTGCTGAGCTCAGTACCTTCACAGCCACTAGGATCTTGTCCTGGTCCGGAGACAGGTTGTAACACTCGGCTAGGAAGACCTTCCCAAAGGCCCCCTCCCCAAGCTCCCGCTTCAAGACAATGTTGTGGCGCTTGATGTGCTGAACAACTGTGGAATGGAAACGGGAGAAGATCTCAGTGCTCCTTGATCCAGCAGCGGCACACGCAGCCACCGCTGGACACACAAAGCCCCGAACATGTAGCAACGCTGAACAGTTTAAAGGGTTCTACATCAACAGTTAATTATAGCGCTTCTGGTTACAGGTAACACACTCATTGCTGGGAAGGCTCTCAACTCATCGTGAGATAGATCTATGTGGTCATTCTATGCCACAAAGTGCAGAAAGAAATTAAGTTACTTTGTGGAACAGAGATGCACGCTCTGCTTATTCCGCGGCACCAAATTGTGGGAGTTCACAGAGGCGTAGAAGCAACGTGTGATTCGACCACAGACCCGGGAAAGCTGTGTGGGCTGCACGAGTTTGCACGCGGAAAAAAAAAAGAGACCTGAAAAGGTGAAGACCGTAGCTGTTGTAACAGGAGAAGCATGGATCGCAGATCAGATCAGAGAGGAACTGACCTGCAGATCATCGATCAGAAAAGGACAAACCACATAGTGCTCTTACAGGGAGGCTATGGATTATCAAGCAGGAAGGAGAAATTCACGGATACCACAGGACTCCTCGCCTTTGAAAATCAAATAATTTCCACGTCTATGAACTTTTGAAATGGCCAGCAATTCACATCGTAACGCTGCCTAAATAGAACAGATTTATGTGAGTACTTTGGTCCACATGCTTCTCAGGGCAGAGAAACAGAATCTCAAATATTTGTTGACAAAGACACACAAATCTCACTACTCTCAAGCCCCTTTCTCTCGGAGTTTCAATCCAACAGGACACTCAGCTGCTTCAAAGAGTGCATTAAAAAGGACAAAACGTTGACGAAATGGGCGTATGGAAACCGTTGTATACGTTGTAATAGTGCAAGTCTGCAAGTTTTTCCGTTGAATCGAAAAATGGATTAACTTGATTTTGTCTCAGAATCCATCGGGCCATAAGGAGAAGAGAAGGCAGCATAATGTTACAGAGACTGCAGTGTCAAATATGGAGACAGCGAGGTCCTCCGGGTGAGTTTATAGATACCAACCATTCGACTTCAGGACTAGCAATAAGCCACAGGCAGTCTAGATGCCCACCGTTTGCATGATTTCACACGGTGACTCGAATGCTTCCGACAGTATGAGAGCGCTGACAGTTAAGGGCTTACCTACAGACCTTGCGGACGGTAAAGTACATGGATAAAACAATCCTTGTGACAGCACACTTAGTGGTGAAGGCTGGCAAAAGCCACAACTCTGACAACTCTGATGTAACCATGGCGACGGTTTACAGAAGGAGACTGCAGCTCTGAATTGCGATGGCCTTCTCTGTCTCTGCGGTCAATCTCCATCCTGGGTAAGTGGCTCATCTAAGGACATGCTGCTGACAGCAAGATCAATCTGAGGTCACAGGTCAAGTAAAGTGCAGGCACCTCTGACATCGTAGCACATGGCATGCGGCCATTTGGCCCCCTGGCAATGGTAGAGAAGGGGGATGGGTGTCACTGCTTCCACGGTCACTGCTGCCCTTTGACACAGCAACAGCTTGTGAAACATAGGACGTGGCGGGTCGGCGGGCTACCCGGCCCGATACTAACACCCTGACAGAAAAAGATTACATTTAGATTTGATGCGATTAAGAAATGCATTTGAAGAGAGAGCTACCTCTCAGCCTATTGCATTACACGCAGTCTACGCCGGCATTGATCTGCGCTGACTGACCGGGCGACATAACCCAATATTACAGAGATGGGGAAGCGAAGCGCTTGATGCTCCCCCCCCCCTACCCTACCTTCTCACAAAACCAGCTGAGATAAAGGGGACTTACAGGCTGAGGTCACAGGTCCTGGGGTAAAAACATGCTCTCCAGCGCAGCTCGGTGAGAAACTATGAGCCCAGGGGTCAAACTCATCCCAGTGGCACAATTTATGCGGTCAATAAACAGACCTCTACTAGCACAGCAGTCACATCAGCAGCTACACTGCAGCATCAAGCCGTTTCCTGTTACCTTTACGCACAATTCTCTATTGTGCGACCAGGATTGAGGAGACATTACCATCTATTCCCTTCGTTGCATTTGACTTCCACTCCACTTATACGCAGTCAATAGATGTTCCACAAAGGAGGACAGGTATGAGTGAGCATAGCCGTATGATGACAGCTGTAAGGTGTCACATGATGTTCTCATCACCACATACTTCACATGGCCCTGTTCCCAAGACCTCGTTCTTCAGTAGACATGTTCTGAAATCATCCTTCATCCTGACTGATATTTTTCAGGGTGATGGCCAGCCAGTAATCCCGTTTAGGCTTAAGTCTGTTCTTTCAGCGCTTCCCTACACGTTAACAGTTTGGAATTTAGCTATTTTAAATCCAAGGCGAGTGAGTAAAAGTCTTTTCCCAACAGTGCAGTAGAACAAACTGGAGAGAAAGAGAAAAGCATGTGGAGACATTTTCCATTCACCTTGCACCAAGGGATCAGAGTACATTTATTTTTTTTCCACGTAATTGCATTTGGATAATATTTTTGTAAAACATGGAAAATATGATTGCATTACTCTTTCCTCAGAACATGTGAACATTTTCAATGTAAAACAGATGAAACTGTTCAATATAATCACAAGAATATTCCCTGACTGACCCAGCAACTGACTTCAGCTGATGCATCAGCCTGGTTTTAATAAGTGCTGACCACTTAAAGAGCAACATCTTCTTTCTAGCTAATGGAAATAATTGATTTGTTTTTTAAAATATTTCCCCCTGTCAGAGAGGTCTTCAACTCCCACCTCCGACAGAGTTTCAACCAGGTCCCGAGGGAGGTGGGGGACATTGAGTCCGAATGGACTATGTTCCGCTCCTCCATTGTCGGTGCGGCGGTTCGGAGCTGCGGCCATAAGGTCTCCGGTGCCTGTCGCGGCGGCAATCCCCGAACACGGTGGTGGACACCGGAAGTAAGGGATGCCGTCAAGCTGAAGAAGGAGTTCTATCGGGCCTGGCTGGCTCATGGGACTCCTGAAGCAGCTGACAGGTACCGACGGGCCAAACGGAGCGCGGCTCTGGCAGTCGCCGCGGCAAAAACTCGGGCTTGGGAGGAGTTCGGTGAGGCCATGGAGGAAGACTTTCGGTCGGCCTCAAAGAGATTCTGGCAAACCGTCCGGCGACTCAGAGGGGGGAAGCGGTGTTCCACGAACACTGTTTACAGTGGAAGTGGTGCGCTGCTGACCTCAGCTGAGGATGTTCTCGGGCGGTGGAAGGAGTACTTTGAGGATCTCCTCAATCCCTCCGACACGCCTTCCGTAGAGGAAGCTGAGGCTGGGGACTCGGAGGGGGACTCGTCCATTACCCTGGCTGAAGTTGCTGAGGTAGTCAAAAAACTCCTCGGTGGCAAGGCTCCGGGGGTGGATGAGATCCGCCCCGAGTTTCTCAAGTCTCTGGATGTTGTGGGGCTGTCTTGGCTGACACGCCTCTGCAGCATCGCGTGGAGTTCGGGAACGGTGCCTCTGGACTGGCAGACCGGGGTGGTGGTCCCTCTTTTTAAGAAGGGGGACCGGAGATTGTGTTCCAACTACAGGGGGATCACACTCCTTAGCCTCCCTGGGAAAGTCTATGCCAGGGTACTGGAAAGGAGAATCCGACCGATAGTCGAACCTCGGATTCAGGAGGAGCAATGCGGTTTTCGCCCTGGCCGTGGAACACTGGACCAGCTCTATACCCTCACTAGGGTGTTGGAGGGTTCGTGGGAGTTTGCCCAACCAGTCCATATGTGTTTTGTGGACCTGGAGAAGGCATTCGACCGTGTCCCTCGTGGCATCCTGTGGGGGGTGCTTCGGGATTATGGGGTTCGGGGCTCGTTGCTACGGGCTGTTCGTTCCCTGTATGACCGGAGCAGGAGCTTGGTTCGCATTGCCGGCAGTAAGTCAGACCTGTTCCCGGTGCATGTTGGACTCCGCCAGGGCTGCCCTTTGTCACCGATTCTGTTCATTATTTTTATGGACAGAATTTCTAGGCGCAGTCAGGGAACGGAGGGTGTCTGTTTTGGTGGCCGCGAGATCTCGTCTCTGCTTTTTGCGGACGATGTGGTCCTGTTGGCTTCATCAAGTCAAGACTTGCAGCGTGCACTGGGGAGGTTTGCAGCCGTGTGCGAAGCGGCGGGGATGAGAATCAGCACCTCCAAATCCGAGGCCATGGTTCTCAGTCGGAAAAAGGTGGATTGCTCCCTCCGGGTTAGGGGGGAGTTGCTCCCTCAAGTGGAGGAGTTTAAGTATCTCGGGGTCTTGTTCACGAGTGAGGGAAAAATGGAGCGGCAGGTCGACAGACGGATCGGTGCGGCATCTGCAGTAATGCGGTCATTGTACCGGTCTGTTGTGGTGAAGAGGGAGCTGAGTCGTAAGGCGAAGCTCTCAATTTACCGGTCAATCTACGTTCCTACCCTCACCTATGGTCATGAACTCTGGATCATGACCAAAAGAATGAGATCGCGGATACAAGCGGCAGAAATGAGTTTCCTCCGCAGAGTGGCTGGGCGCACCCTTAGGGATAGGGTGAGGAGCTCAGTCACCCGGGAGGAGCTCGGAGTAGAGCCGCTGCTCCTCCGCATCGAGAGGAGCCAGTTGAGGTGGCTCGGGCATCTGTTCCGGATGCCTCCTGGACGCCTCCCTGGGGAGGTGCTCCGGGCTTGTCCCACTGGGAGGAGGCCTCGGGGCAGACCCAGGACACGTTGGAGAGACTATGTCTCCCGGCTGGCCTGGGAACGCCTTGGGGTTCCCCCAGAGGAACTGGAGGAGGTGTGCGGGGAGAGGGAGGTCTGGAGTACTCTGCTCGGACTGCTGCCCCCGCGACCCGGCCCCGGATAAAAGCGGAGGAAGATGGATGGATGGATGGATTAAAATATTACAGTGTCACAAGGGCTTTTAACAGTCCCATCACCTTAGACCTGACATGCGATGGATGTCTTTATGTTCTCATCATCAACAGTGGCACAAACACACAGAAACACGGGCACTGGCATATGTGCGCACACAACCACTCCGTTCTCTCCTAACTCATTACCAAACCCATCACCTCTGGGATGCTATTATTGACAGGTGGTAAAAGAGGTTCGAGTAAGAACCGCTTCAGTAAATTATTTACCTGCTTGGTCACCTAACAGACACATGGTTTTGAACAAATAATCTTCCATGCAGCAGAAGTCATGTTAGAAATGCACTGAATTAGTAGATCCTAAAAGTCAATGAGAATAACCGCATCTTGGCCACTGTGTTGAGTTGCTGAGAAACACATTTTCAGGTGAGAGAGAATGCACTCTGAGATGTAACGCACTCCTTGTGTTGTTCTCGGAAGTACGTCACTTCGGAAAAAAAGTGTCCGCAAAATGACTAAACGTAAATGTACATTTATGAGGAACCACTAAAGAAAGGAACACAAAGCGAATGCTTTCCCTCCCAAAAATCGTTTATCGGCGAATTGTCATTAGAGAGATTGTTGGACGTATAAGAAATATTGGAAGTGGTGCATCTGAATCTCGGAGAATCTCTAAAGCAGCGCTGAATCCTCTGCAGCTCCACATTCTCTGTAATCTTCTGCCAGTTTTCCACTCTTCACCAGTTCTCCTTCCCTTCAAACCACAGTCTAATGGGCTAATTCCCTCTCCTATGGCGTCGGCCTCAAAAACTCTTCTTTTTCAAGGCACACAGAGTGGGACTGCCCTTGTCTGGCCCCGCCTCATGCGAGCCATCTTGGCCTATTTTCTTGCTCTCTGGTGACAGGGACTCTCCTGTCTGTAGTACAGCTGTGTGCTGGTCAGCCCTTGTCCGAGACAGTCGAGAGCATCTCTGCGTCACGTTCCACCCAAACCCATTACCATGACATTTGTTCAGTTCAGCCCAAAATGAACACAGACTGTCATGTGCTCCGAATATTTCTTCTTTAAACATTATAACGAGACCTAGAAAATCTCACTGCATTTGGGGCAATCCACATTTCTAAAAATATGGTTGATCGTAACCCATTCTGTGTCACTGTAGGACAGAATATACGTTCTGCTACTTCAGCAACCAGCTTTACGAAGTAGACACTAAATGATGGGTCATGCTCTTAACCAATCCCAGTTCTACAGTTCTAACAAACTGATCTCAACAGCTAGCAGACTTTTGTTTCTAACTTTTTTTTTTATTCTATTTCAATCAGACATGGAATTTTAACCTACCCACAATACATTACAACAATCTGTTGCCTAATGACGGGGGGGGTGCGGCGCTGCAGCAGTGGAGCGGGCTTGGCCGGGTCCTGCTCTCTGGCGGGTCTGGAGTTCGAGTCCCGCTTGGGGTGCCTTGCGACGGACTGGGGTCCCGTCCTGGGTGTGTCCCCTCCCCCTCCAGCCTTGTGAAAATACACCCTGTATTGCTGGGTTAGGCTCCGGTTTGCCGCAACCCCACTTGGGACAAGCAGTTTCAGACAGTGTGTGTGTTTCCTAATGCTTAGTTGAAAGATGCCCATGGCGTTCTCACATTTGCTACTATGATTATTTTTTTAAAAAAAAAAACGTAAGGAAAAGCAGCAAAGCTGAAAGACAGCACAAATGCGCCTAGAGGAGATCCAGAGGGACAGTTGCTTTGGTCACATTCATAGCAAGGAGCGGTGCACATGAGGCCCCAGTATTCAGCAAAGAACAAATGATTATACACAAATTTCCAAAAGGCGTTTCTTATAATGTATGTGTAAGGTGACATCTTTGTCCATGCCATAAAACCAAAACAGATTCTTCCTTCGTTCACCTCCGTCTTCTGAAGAGCAACACAAGGGTTGCATGCATCTCAAAAGGGTTGGATGAGGTGTTTCTTGGGGCCCCCAAGACTGAGAGCAAGCAGTGGATAGTGGACTTAATGGGGTTTTGGCATAATGTACGCTTCACTCCAGAGTAGCTGATGGTTGTATTCCGGTCTCTAATGCTTGCAGTAAGTGATGGCTACGGTCCACTCTCCAATATTCCCAGTGTCTAATGGTCATGCTCAGGTCTCTGTAGTGGTCATTTTTCTCATTCCGCAGTGCATGCAATAACTGTTAAATATGAGCTGAAGGATTATTTACGTTACAGGAGCTCTTGTGTAGATATTATTGCATTAAACTTCTACATATACAAGTGTTTAGAAGAAGTTTGAAGACAACTAAAGTGTCTTGTCTAAGTATTCAGGACTCAGCAGTCACATCTAAAGCTGCAGCAGTGTCTATTTTTTGTTCTGCTCCACTCCTTCTGAGAGCATGTTCCACAGCACGTCAGCAGATCCCAATTCTCATTTACGAGGTTCTCATCAGTCATTAATTTGTCCATACTGCAGGTTAAACAGCTTACAGGCATTAGGGTCTGCTGTCATACAGAGCAAGTTCTTCATAACTGTCCCAGCCAGTGTCCCTTTACTACGACATATTGATTTTTATAACAAGATCAGAGCTCACGTCTGTCCAAATAACCAGCGGTCTTTGTCAGTAAAAACGAAGCATTTAAAACGCAACATTGAAAATTACATTTTCAATGTCACGAAGGGGACAATATGCATGTATTCAAAGAACATGAAGCACTAAAATCACTCCGAGCTGAAAATGGACTGACTCTGGGGGAGCTGTTTTTCGGGCCTGGCAACAGTGCAAGAGCGCAAAATTTGCAAAACAGTCAATAATGATTAAGTAAGAAACGCTGATAAAATGCTCTTTTACACGAGGAAGTTTGCTATAAAAAATGACAGTATTCCCATTATCTCTTTAGGTTCTTACTGGAATTTGATGGTATTTGACATTTCTGTAAGGGTGACCTTCTGAGAAAGTACAGTGACAGATTCTCACTTCCTCCCACAGAAAGATTAGCATATCCAGGATCTGTGCTGCCGGAGACTCCGCTTTCAGACAGCGCTGTGTGGATGTTGGCGCGGAGCAGCCAATTAAGGAGGAAGCGATTCCTCTAGGGCGAAGCCACCGCGGTGCGCGCACACAAATGTGTACGTGCACACGAACGCAAGCACGCTCACAAGAATGTGCACCATCGCTTACGTGAACACAGGGACACACACTTGTATGCAGACACACACACACACTGACTTATTCACACGACCACACATGCTCTGGCATTCCACGTTCTAGGAAAGCCGCATCTTTGTGCCACGACTGCGCCTCCCTCTGCCGCGCAGAGGTTTAGTCTGCTGGAATTTCTACATACAGCTCATCAAGACAACAAGCCAGGCGCAGCCGCCATCCAATGTCATCACCATGGCAGTGGCAAGAAAGTCGCCATGGCAACGACCACGTGGGAACGGAGACGGCAGTTAAAATGGCGCCTGCAGAACCTCAGAGTAAGGACATCACAGTTTCAGATAAAGCTCCGCCGTGAACCATCTACTGCAGGTTCACGCAGCTCTTACACAACAGAGCAGGTAAAAACGGCGCAAATTCACGAGCTGAATAAATCCCGGAGAAAGCTGCCCAGCTGTTTCAGCACAACAATGGAGAAGTGCACTGCGCAGTGTTATAGTGTAGAAGACACACCCTCCTCGCTCATATCGACAGACACACCCCCATAACCTCCTCTACATCACCAAGTCACACCCTCCTCGCATCGACGAAATCCTTTCCCTTTTCCGAAACGCCGACCTCCGTTACATAACGTTCAAGTCGTTCTTCCATGACTCACAGGAGTCCGTTACTTTCAAATTATTTATAACAAGGAACTTTCCAACTTTGTCATTATTACTCTCCCAGTACTCGCAGGTATGCGATACACCTCCGTTGAAGAAAGGTGTAAGTCACGCGTTGTGGACTTACAAGTGTCAGACTTGAGCAGGCTGCTGGTGCTGCGGAAGTACTGTGGGTTCTCGATGACGGGGATCTTGGTCATTCCGATAATGACCGCATCGGGGCCCATCTCTGAAGAAGAGGGCGTGTTGCTGCCGTTGGACACGTGATGAAGAGGGCTCGCGGAGTCGTCGTCATTGCTGATAACTGAAGAGGGCCCTGAAATAGAAATCACAGTCCTATGAGTGCGGGACCAACAGAGAGACACGGAAAGGTGCTATAAGGGAGTCGCGAAGGAAGCAGGAGTAGGGCAGCGAGAGAGAAGGAGCGATGGACTTCCAGGACAGTCTCAGCGAGACCTAAAAGAGAGACCGCAGACAGACATACAGAACCCAACAGAGAGGAATAATTAGTAGCCGATCGGAGAAACACGCAAGAGAGGAGAAAACAGAGACAGGCAGCATGAGAGCAGAGCACAATGACGGACGTTTACCGAAACGCAGCACTGAAGGAGCGAGAAAAACAATTACAGAAGGAGAGTCCAGGGAGCGAGAGACAGTCAGAGAAGGGGAGCACAGCGGCAGACAGACAGCGTCGGGCCGAGGACTGAAAGAGAGACAGTTCACAAGCCGTCGGTTCCTCGCGGCGGGAAGTTGGTCTAAGTCACAAAGACGTTAAAACAAAACGGAACTTGGATCTCTCCAAAAGCACAGAATGGTAAAGGTTAGTACTGATGACAGCAGGCATGGCCAGCACTGCACACTGAGTGTGTTGTCCTCGAAGAGAGCGGCGGTAAATTGAGCCCGAGAACAGAGTGGCCGGAAGGAGCTTGGCCACAATAGAGCAGTTGTCTCTCGCGCCTCTCGAGTCACCGAGGCCTGGGCCCTCCTGCTAGTGAGCAAGGTCGCGATGGCGCGCCTCCAGATCGCATCATCACAGCATCGCTCCGAGAGCTGTTTAAACTCGTACCGCAACACTGACGACAGCTAACCATGCGGCAAAGAGATCTCTCCAAAGCCAAAGCGGGCTCGGGGTCTCTGTGATGCGGGTGCTTTTTTCCCTACTCCAAGAGCCCGGGATCTCCTCTCGCAAAAATCGGCCGAGAACTGAAGCTGTTGCGGACTTCGGCACGTTCCGTATCGGCTCCGGAAGGACCGAGTCAAACTGCTAGGACTGCCGCGCAATTCTCCCCCTGTCTGTGGAGCGGAGGAGGAATTTAAATGTGGCACGTGGCAGAAAAGCACATTCATGCCGCTCTGTCCTTTTCACATTTTGGTTTGATCGTGGGTAAACATACTATACCAACAACAAGCTGGTGCTGAGAACGGGTTTAATTGTTGCATGCGGTTTCAAACGTTTACATATGTCTTACAAGTAAGCTTCCTGTCATAGGTCCCGTGCCTCAAGAACCCACAAACTCCTTTGAATGGCAATCTCAGCTCTGAGCCACGTGACCTGCGTATTTCAGATTGCATGCCATGGCTGCTTCGTACCTCAGACTTATCACGATGTCTTCAATGCAGCAATCTTAAACTTCTGTGCACTAGATATTTATCTAAATGTACACACGGTGAGTGTGTTTTGTTGTCATTTTAAGTGCAATCTTAAATGATTGCAGTTCTAAAAAAATTTCAAAGGGAGCTATGTATTATTGCTTTACTTTTCCAGTTTGTGCTCTCGATAACTTGACGTTATCAGTTTGTGGGATTCTCTTCAGCTGCTCTAGGTGCATGTATCCACATTTCATCCCCTAAAGACAGGTTATTTTTAAGAGCAAAACAGGTTGTTACAAATGCTAAATACCATGATTACTTGTTGCTATGTAATATAGAAATAAAATTATTTGATTTTACGACATCCTCTAAAGGGAGGTGTGGTGGCGCAGTGGGTTTGACCAGGTCCTGCTCTCTGGCAGGCCTGGGGTTCGAATCCTGCTTGGGGTGCCCTGTGATGGACTGGCGTCCTGTCCTGGGTGTGTCCCCTCTCCTCCAGCCTTATGCCCTGTGTTGCCGGGTTAGGCTCCAGCTTGCTGCAACCCCTCTTGGGACAAGCGGTTTCTGTGTGTGTGTGTGTGTGTGTGTGTGTGTGTATACATTAACATTTCTCTAATAAATTTGTACATATATGTGGTCTATGTACACTAAGATATAATAATCTGATGAACAGTACATGACAGAACAATGTGAGCATGTATTGACTACAGTAAGGTATACAGTACACAGGGGTCAAGGGTTAACCCTAATAGTACACCTAAAAGTTTTTCTGAATCTCTCTCATGTTTCTCAGTCTTACAACCCATTTATTTTAGAATCACTTCTCCGTTGATCTCCAGTGTTCTCTATAAATTTAATTACATTATCTGTTTAAAAAAATAAATCAATTCTACATACAGCTATTCGCGTAACGTATGCTCGGAAAAATTATCTTATTGGACCAACAGGCTGTACTTCATGAACTGCATGTCTGCATTTTTACCTCTCTATCTGTTAGTGAAATGCACTTTTGTTTACTCTTGAGTTGTATGTCGCTTTGGAGAAAAGCATTTGCCAAACGAATACATGTAAATATAAATGTAAAGTCAGTCTTGCAGCGTAAGCCCAGCCCAGCATTAGCTCAGAGCGCAAGATAACCCAATAAGAAAAGAAAATTAAATAGATGGTGACAGACGGCCCGTTATCACTCAGACGGGATAATTCCTCTTTTTTAAAACGTTACCGCCATTACTCCTGCTTGAGTACAGGCCATTTTGTTCCTGCATCGATACACAATTATGGATTTTCTCCAGCCATACAAAACCCAGGACAGACTAATCTGATTTGTTAATAAAAGTGTCAACTAAAGCATGCATCAGGATTCCATCAAAACAAATCCCTGGATCGTTTGATGCACCTTCACCTCTGAGTGTGTTACATCAGACGGCAAGAAATAGCCTTGTAGTAGCATGTGCGATAAATTAGTGGCTGCCTTCTGGGCTGAGGAAGACTCCCACAGCAAAGATACCTTCCCCATTTGGATTGAGACTCCTACAGTTCCAAAACTTGTCTTTCATTAGAAAGAATCATAACTGCGACAGCACAGTTGACCATTTCTATATCTAGTACATACACAACGACATACGTTTTCGATTACTTGGCAAAATAAATTCTGGAACTACTCGACAAATCAAGCAATCCTAAAGGCGTTCACTGCATCTTGATAAATGGGAGGTTCATGTTCGTCAAATACTGGATATCTATTAGCTGAAACTCTGAGCAGACATCAGGGAATCTTTCTCTAATATCTGTTTAAATCACAAAGACGTGCTACGCAGGTGCCAAGAGAGAACTTCTGGGAAGAAGAGAAACCCACCTGAGCTTTTTCTTTGGACAAGGTATGGCACCTGATCCTTTAAGCATGTAATAAAGCGTTTTTGATTGAACTTTCATTGGAATCTGATTATTATGTGTTTTTAACTGAACCCATTAATGATTAGTTTTGTTACCTGTTTGGAAAAAACTTTGCTCAGAGTCTAATGTCAACGTACTGCAACTACAAATGGTTAAATTCTGTACATTTTGCAAGATACGGGTGCATGGGTGTTCCAACATTCCAACATTTGTTAGAAACACACATACACCCATGCCTGCATGCCCTATAACCTTCTGCACTGCAACTCCACAATTCTGCCACTTATTTACCAAGTCCAACGCAGTCACCTCAGTCCTCATCTTACATCTGGATGCAACCTTTGTTGCTTGATCCAGCTATATATCTCACCATCACTATTCAAAGGGGTCTCCCCAGTGCACCAATCCATCCAAACAATGCCTGAGCAGAAGAAATGGGGAAAAGGCCAGGGTAAATCTGGACTGGAGAACAGGTCACTAACAACGTTCATGGTCAATGGACATTGTCATAAACTGTGTTAAGAAAAGGGGTGAATACAGTCTGTCTTTTTCAAGTGTAAGGAAGACTTTTTGTTGGATTTTTCATATGGTTTGACCTTATTTGGGGCTATTTTGGGGTTACATTTACAACCTCATTATCTGGGGTTACTTATTGTAGCTGAAATGAAAAATAGTGAGGACTCTGTGTCACATCATATTGATTTTAGCCCTCCTTATAATCATCAAGGAGAGGATAATGACTGATGTTTTACAATTTCTATGTCTATATGAGGTATTGAAGCAAGAGGGTCTTACACAGGACTGGATATAGATGTGGTGTTGTGCTCAAGTGACAAACAGGTTTGCTTTTGGTGATTCAACACTTTTTTCTTTTCTACTTTCAGGACAGCAAAATATAAACTAAAACAGAAACACACACACACTGACTGAAACCACTTGTCCTGAGCGGGTTCGAGGCGAACCAGAGCCTAACCCAGCAACACAGGGCGCCAGGCCAGAGGGGGAGGGGACACACCCAGCACGGGATGCCACCCTGCAGCAAGCCACCCCAAGCAGGACTCGAACCCCAGTCCCACACACTGGGACTAAAACAAAAAGAGAGGACAAGAAATTGTGTGTTCTGATTTCTGCATGTGACTCTTAAAATCCAAGCTGAGCTCTGATCAGCGTCTGCAGCCAATGCCTTGTGAAGTGTCTTGTATTTTATACGCCTACTCCACTGTAATTATTAAAGAAAGCCAAAAAGCAGTATTAACAGTTAACAATTAACAGTGACAAAAGGGGCAAACAGTAAAAATGCCACACAGAAATAAATTCTGTGCAGCTCTATGTGCTCCACGAGATTTTATTTCATATGACTGGGTTTCTAACAGCAGAAAAAACACAAATCCTTAAATTAAGAGAAAAAGCCACAGCCTGATGCGAGATTGATGGGATCTTGGAATTTTGCATGCCAGAGAAAGGCTTGGTTGTTGAAGAAATCAAGGTCTAACCAAACTAATTATTGACTGTAAAGCCACAATGAGGCTTACAAAACATTTCTCAATCATTTTGAAATTACCACCTGGCTGTGTGAACTATACTATGATTCAGAGGCCAAAAATGGTGCTGCAATACATTTTTGTTTCCTTTGGATTAGTTCAGTACTAATTCAGTTTTCCCAGAGAGCAGACTGATGATCTGCAGTCGATCATCACACAAACACTCTCCTTGCAAACAGCTCCACCCAACTCCTGAGAGGGTAACTCAAGCCTTCTGGTATTTTAAACACTGTGGAGATCTTCAGAAGTGAAAGGAGAAGAGGATGTGATCTATTGATTTCTTAAAGAGTAACAAATGAGAGCTGAGTGTTGGAAAGAGGACCTTGTGATGGGAGCATGAAGGAAACTGAATCCACATCCTGATAGGATTTCAATTACACAGCGATATACACTAGCCTAGGACCACTGAAACTGCACAGCAGCAGAAGATAGTATTCCTATCATAATAACCGCCACACAAAAATAGATTTTTTTCTATTTATATAAAACCAGATTTACCTTCAGACACACAGAAGCTTCTTTCCTACTTTTTCTACGAAGCAGAATGCAAATGTTGAAACGAGAGTATTTCTTTTCACCCTTTGCAGTTTACCATTTTATACTTTAATGTGGCATTGTTAAAGGGGGGGGGGTACCAATGCCATGAGGAAAATGATGGCACAGCATGTAAAGGCAGTGCCTCCCAGCTTCTGGACCGCTCAGTGAGCGTGTGTTTGAGTCCAGCTCAGGATGTGTGGAGTTTGCATGTTATTCCCTATGTTTACATCCCGCAGACATGCACAGAAGAAAGCACTTTTGTTTGTTTTGTTTTGGTTGCTATTAGTTGGACTCAGCTCAATGGCACTTCCACACTCCATTGCTGCCGGTAATGAAAGAATCTATCAGGTAACATTGCGCAATCTCTAAGCAAGACTGTCCCAAACTATCCAAAACACCAGATAGAAAAATCTACGTTGACAGTTTACATAATGCTGCAGAAATAACACAAATGCTTCAAAACAGTCCTTAACCCATGTTACACACAAAAAAGACAAGTAACGGAAGCTGTTACTTATACATACACATGATAAACACACATAAATGCCATATGCCAAAAAAATGTCTTATACAACACTGTATGCCATATATTACTTATGCAGTCGAGTCTCACCTCAATGATAACATATGAAGACACACACACACACACACACACACACACACACACACACACACTGTCTGAAACTGCTTGTCCCATGCAGGGTCACGGGGATCCGGAGCCTAACCCAGCAACACAGGGCGCAAGGCTAGATGGGGAGGGGACACACCCAGGATGGGACGCCAGTATGTCGCAAGGCACCCCAATCGGGACTCGCACTGGAGAGCAGGACTCGGTCAAACACACTGAGCCACCACGCCCCACCAACATATGAAGAAAAAAGGGCTAAATGACAAGACTGCCTAAACAACACTAGCAGAAATACAAATAATGGTGATCTGAATCCAAATGCCACATTAGCCTGCTGCAGAAACCTTGCCTCATAGTCCACATGCCCCAGAAACCCCTAGTAAGAATAGATGTCAAAAACAGAGATGTGTGATGGACAGTCGTACACTGATGGTAATCTTGAGGTTGTGATCCTGACGCTCTGAAGGTCTTTTTTGATCATCTATCAGATCTACGACTGTCATGGTACACAGTGCTGTTAGAAACGTGGGGCACTCCTCACGCCACAACGAAAACTCCCCACCCACGGGTCCTCTTTACGCTTTCAGCCAAACTCCTTGATTTTCCATGCTTCCTCTAATCCTGAAGGCTGTGTTTGTGCTCCCATTACTGTGAGCAAAGCCCACACCTTTCCCAGGTAAGGACAGGGGTTTCCAGTCTGCTCTTGCTTTTCTTTAGGATTATCAAGAATTGTCACCTGTTAAAACACTTGTGAAAATTCCCTAAATTTGTGGATTGACTGATTTTTCACATTTTCTGTTACCTGTCATATACATTCAAAATCAAACAACAAATGTACAAAGTATTAGGTGAAACAAAATATCAATGTGTCCTTTAACTTAAATGCTGGCATTGCTGTGTCTTACACGTGGTGTTCGGAAGGATACTGGTTGGTGGTAAACAAACTGTTGAGTGCTAACCTATGACTTTGATGAAATTTAGCATGTAGAACATAAGTTAGAAAAGCATACAAGTAGAAGGACCATTCATTTAAAATGACAAATAGTTATAGTGTGCATTCTTCTTATATACGTATAGTAATATTAAGTCTATAAAATGGGTCTATGTTAAGGATTTAAACATGCTTACATTTGTGTTACATTTTGACTATAACCTCAGTAGAATTGTTACATCATGTATAGGATTATGACAAATGCCAAACCATCATATTCACAGGATTACAGCAAGTGAGACATCATCTTCTGTCTTCTGTGTCTCACAGACTTAAGGGATCAGATGCTGGAAGTCAGAGCAGCAGCACATCATGTTTTTGGCATTTGGCCCAAAACACAGAGGACCGGGTGCTCAGAGTAGTGAAGGGAGTTATAAAGTAGAGAGCGAGGTAAGGAGACCCTACAAGAAGGGAAGGAGCTAGAACATGGGGAAAAAATAAATAAAGTCAAAAGAAAAACAAATATAAAATTCCCTACCGTCTTTTGAACGGCTCCACAAGGCAATGTTTTTTTTGGTTAGTTTTTTCGTAAAAAGAGGAACGCCGACATCCGTGACAGATTTTAGCAGTCAAAGTGGCAAGAGAATGTTTACTTTTCTACAAATTTTAAATTAAACCTTGCCTTCATAGTTGATGCTTGGGAAGTCCACCTACCCTGGAAGTATAAATCTGTCTCATGGAGTTAACCGGGCATTTATTTTGTGTAGTCACAAGGTTTATTTGAAGCTGCAAGCACTGTAATTAGATGGACCGATATATCCAGGCCATGTTCTCCTACTTTAAAAAGCATTGGTGATTTAATTTGCAAAGCGGGCCTGAACCTGGTCAAAGCTGCACTTGGACTCTTTATGAAGGGTGCTGACAGTGATCAGAGGGAAAGCATGTCCCACGTAAGACAGTAAGGACCTCATCTCATTAGCAGTGGCTTCAAGCTGGAAATTCACCCCATCATGTGGTTTTCTGCAGAATTTTGGGCTTAGAATTTTGAAATCCAGCCCATGGTTTGCTTACAAAGAAAACAAACAGCGGAGGAATAGACAGAGGTCTGACCCAACCAATATGACAGATATGTGCTCTTTGGTCATTCAGATGAAACCTGTACTGTAGCAAAGTGGTTCAGTTCCATTCTCAGGAACTAGTGAGACTTAAGGATAAGCCCTTGGAGCCTATGAATTAAATTAAATTTCTGAGGCCTCAGACAAGCACTGAGCACCGCTTTTCTCCACAGAAGACAGCTTGATCCGTCAACATTTAGGCTACTCCATCCCTCAAAACCTAGACTAACTGTGAAACCTGTGTGAAGACGTGGCTGGGTATATGCAGAACCTGCTGACTTTGCTATTTATAGAGGATATACAACAACATTCATTATATTAATACAAAATACGGATAATCAGGTAGCTTGTGTAGACGTCCTATTTCGGCACAAAATCTCTAAGAAAGGTCGGACGGTTAATATTAGATTAGCATGTAAACCATATATAAAATAGTATTGCTATATATTGGCACCAAAGTGGATTTCAGTGTTTGTACACCACAGCCCATGCCAATAAGTAAATATATCTTTATTATTATTTATTTATTTCAGTTATATCTTTCTACAAGATTGCGAACAATGGTGTGCGTTCTGTTTATAGATTTTGTAGATGTTCTCGAAAAGGCTAACTAAAAGTAAAACACACAAGGCCACACAGCAAAACTATATTTCTTTCCTTTATTGCTTTAATATTAATAGATGATGCTTACAAACTTTTTGCTTATTTAAACCTACATTTAAATGTACCACATAGTCAGAGCTAAGCAGCAGGTAAACACAATATTTCACGTTCACTGAAAGGATACCTTAATGCGACATTAGTTTGCTTAACACTGGAAATAAAAATAAAGAAAATAAAAAGTAGCCTCTTATACCAGTTAAAGCAGATCTATACATTTAACTTTCCAAAATACTATTTTCTAAAAATACCTTCTCTAATGAAGTAAATATGTACGACTTTGCTTATCTAAAATAGAGTTTCATTCCGTAAGGTACAAAATCAATCCTTTCAGTGCTAATGTTATGATGCAATAAACATTCATATTTGCATTTCATTCCCAAGTATCCCTACGTCTGAAGGTGGTAACTTTCTCAATGCTATCATTAAAACTCAAGTTGACATGTAAAGGTAGTGCCTTATTTTTTTTAAAAAAAAAATCCAGGCTATTTTGAAAAGATTGTTAAATGATGCAAACTATATCTTTGTTTCCAATGATGGATATGTAAGGATTTATCACCCAGGAAAGCTATATACTAAATTCCACTGACAAACTCCAAAGCAACTCCAGAATGTTACAAACAGAACATGTCTAAGACAATGAAATATAAATTGTATTTTATATGTGTGCATACCAGTGCATTTAAAAAAAAAATTAAAAAAAAAAAACAGTCAGCTTTTCGTAAACCTTTCAGGTATTTCAGTCAGTGCACATATAATCAGCTGGGCAAAACAATATAGAAAAAATAACACCAGTGATATGAAAACTTACAGATAACATTAAATGAATGGACAAACTTGACAACAGCAATGAAACGTTGAAATTAAAAAAATGCGAGGGTTCGATTCAAGCAAGATCTATACGTGTGTTTATATGGAGAAACAAATGTAGGCAGAAGAATCCTTGCACATGTGAGATGAATGTGCACTCGCATAGAAACATGGCGCTTTCTTGCAGGTGAATCTCACTGCCCACACAAGACGATTCCTCAGCACACCACAGGAGGTCTGGGTTAATTGGATGCGGTGTCTCTTGGCATCACTAAATAATTCATCCCCAGACCAGACTCTTACATGTGGATGCACGGTACAGGCCACTGAACAAGCGGAAAGGATTTGGCAACTACCTTTCTCTTCAACACTGAAAAAACAGCTCTTTTTTATATTTCACATTTATACCTCGGTAAAATGGAGAGAAAATCTGCTAAGGTTGGTCTAAGTCCCAAGTGAGAACCTTTTCTAAATTGCAAGGATTAAAAAACACAAAGGCAGGATGTGAAATCTAGAGGAGGGTTTCACTGCAAAACTTTTAAGACATAATAAGGGCTATATGTGCTATGAGGGCAGCAGGGTGTCCGAGGAATGACACAGTAATCCAATCCACTCCCAGGATGGGGCCAGTGGCGTCTTGCCGATTCCTCTCTGAGACCCCCCACTAAGACAATGTCTGGTCTAATCCATTGACTTGAATTCTTCTTCTGCTGCAGTGTGCAAGAGTCCTGCGCTCAAAGGGTTTGCATCCACCACCTGATTATTTTTATGATTGTCTTCACTCAAGCGAAGAATTTATATTCAATTGATTTTGTACAGCTTGGTTCAATAAACCCAAGTTTGTAAAGAGAAGGTGATGTCCACACACCTGTATTGTCAAACATGACGGAATACTTTCATTGATAACGGCAGCTGCCCCACGTTGTGTGTCGCTTGGCCACCAGTGTGCATGATGGAAGGGATGACATGAGCTTCCACCATGTCCTTGAGCAGCGTACATGAACAACAGAAAGCAAGTTCCAAAGGGTGAAAGCAAAAAAATTAAGGGGTCATGACTGGTGTTTAAAACATCCCTTCCCCTCACTCCTCTCTTTCTCTCTCACACTCTCTCTCTTTTATAGCGATGGTTGGTTGGCGCGTTGCTTGTCTCCTATCTGCTCAACACCTCCACCGGGATATTATGAAATAAAACAAACCCTGGGGGGAAGGAGACACACAGACAACACAACAGAACAGGGGTGAACAAAGTAAATATGCACAAACATGTCAAATAAAGAAAATGCAAAGAAACGGCGGGGAGGGGGGTTAACGCATGGATGCTGTAAGTGTCTAGTTCATTCTTAGCGTCGAGTGCTTTGATTTCATTCAAAGGGTGCTGGTGCTGTTCTGAATCAGGCAACGCTTTGCAGGGTTAGAGACACACACAGAGACAGCGGTGTGCTGTAGCATACTGTGCACACTAAGGCCCTTTAGTACGATTCATTACAATCCCACCTCCTACAAGGTAAGCCATGTGCTCAGGAAGCTGGAAAACAGAGACCGAAACAACAGGCAAACTATTTTTTTAAATCATTCCAAGCAGTGAGAATTAGTCATAGCCATGCAGGCTGAAACAAAGCGGAGCAAGATATGGCGAGCCAAAGCCCTTCTCGTCGTGAGCCCTGAATGCTCTCACTCTTTCCAGACGGTTTCGTGGGAAGAGGTGTGCATCGTGACGGGGAAAACCTTAGTGAAGGAGGGGATCAACGGCGTGGGCGCACCCAGCACAACACGGGGCACCCAAGCATGTCATCTCAGATTTACTGCAAAGTATGCTGGGAAAGCCTTCAGAGTGTAAAGCACCGTGTCAGCCTGAGACTGCACTGCGAGCCTCAGACTGGTGACTGACCCGGTGCGACGCAGAGCGAGTGATCAGACGCTGCAGTTCAGGAGGGCAAACAACTCCCCAGCAGTACCTGAGCTCAGTCATCTCGAAGGGCACCGATATGCCGTGTACTGTTAATTTATGAACATCGGTTGCATTATTACGATCTGACAGGAAGCCGGGGCAGATCGAGGGAAAACTGGTCTGATGTCTGTAGTGTTCATGTAATGTGTCCTGTACACCCCTCACTGTGGCTGCTTTTTTTTCAGCTGGGAAATAATTCTGTTGTTAGCACAGATGCTTTTATAGAGCTCTGAAATACATTTCTATTTTGCATGACAAGCAACTAAATACGGAGTTGAGCTTGTTTTTTCAATTTTTTTTTTTTTTTTCATTTTATCAGCAGTTAGTAATGTTAGAGGTGCTATACCAAGTCATTAGTTGCATCCTGTGGGTCTAGTGTACTTTATAATTAAATCATTGTCCACAGGGGTACCTGCTAAATAAAATAAGCTATAAACGAACAAATTACCATTTTGACTAGATAAACAGCTAAATTTATGCAGATTAGCCACTACAGATTTGGGTTTTCCAGGACATGCCACAAAAGCTGAAGAGAACACACACCTACTCATCCTGAAGCACTTCCTCAACTTGTACCGACTTGAATTGATTCTGAAGAAAGTCGAAATTCAAATCTTATACCTGTCCAAGTACTATCTGCTCACTTAGTCCTTCCAAGATCAAAGTAAGTGAACATACTTCAAATAAGAGAATAATAGTACTGTTTTTATGAAACTCACAACAAACATGCTAAACACACTTCAGATTATTATGTGCTCATGGATACTGCTTTCCAATCTCCCGGACATTCTCTTTCATTAGGGTTTTGAACACCCAGACGTGAACTAAACAGAGCATTGTAGTTAAGAACGTCAGATATCCTACTATTACAGAATACCCTGGAGTAGAGGTTGACTATGATGAGACTGAGCATTCTCGAAGATCTCCTACATCAACTGTTTGTGCACTGCATGCACGAAAATAAACGTAAGTTAATTTTGTTATTCAGAACATACATCAAATTCAACAGAGGTGTTCTTTGATCTTCACTCTCCACGCATCAAAATCAAATTCAATTGGGGTGATTTTTGCTTATTATACTCCATTCAACAAAATCAGCTGGAGTGACATTTGGATCTTTGTCACAGTCAAACAGGGTAAACTTCTAACACTAAAAATCACAAAACTCCAAGTTGTCCCTTGAGTGTTTCAGGAGCAACGTTTGTTGAGCAACAGAAGATCTTAAACGGAGGGATAAGGATGAGCTCCTGTAATTCATGAGAATTAGATGTTTCACTGAATCATCAAATCAGACTAAACTACATTCCACCATAATGTGGCTCAGCACTTCTGCAGCACAATGTATACTCATTGTCAGATGACTATTATGGGCTGCTAACACTATGAAAAGGAGACATGAGGGACTGAGCAGTGCTTTTGTTGTTCCATGGTTCCACATGGAATCCAGCAAGCAAAACGCAAAGAACAACTTGCGAAGATGAGCAAATGATTTAACAGCTAGCCTAATCTGTTGTTGTTTTCATTTTTACAATGATCTTTGTGATTAAAACAAGTTTCCACTTGATGAAAAACACAACTAAACCACATTGCTTATGTTAAAGCATGCCCAGGCCCAGTTTTTTGTGCAGAAATTAAATCGGGAAGCAAAATTGACAGTCAGAAATGTGGCTCATTAAAATACGCCATGCTCTCAACATCTTGTCTAAACACAATGGTCTATCAGTTTTATGGGTGTGTTAACAGCACATCATCTGAGTGAAGACCAAGCCAACAACAACAAAAGCCTTGATTTAATTAAAAATGGAATGTGGCCACCTTTATTTCCATTTATATCCAGGCGAAACTTGCCATCTTCTCACGCCTGTCTTAGATCAGATCTGATATGGTTCATCTCATTTCACCTCGGTCCACTTAAGCCAACAGACTATCAATAAAATGTACATGTAAGCATAAAACATTGTGTACATAGGTACATACAGTACATGGTTTTATTGTCGTGCTCTTAATGTTTCTCCTGTGTGTATAAATTGTGAATAAATCCTGACAAGAATACGTAAGTACAGTAGCATTACCTGTGTATTTTTCTGTTAGAATTCCTGCTTTCTAATAGTTATGGTTCATATTCTGAGCTACAGTGTAGTACAGAACACTAAAACCATGGCAACAGCATGGAGTAGGGAGGGGGCACCCTTCTTCCCCTTCCCACACAGTGCATCGCTGATGGAGAAGCTGGCACCCCACTGTTTCACACACTTTTTACCACTGAATTCTGAGCAGCGATGCTCTACACAGTGAACACGGAACAGATCACCACTGTTCACACTGAAGGGTCAAAACTGCCAAACTGTTCACTAAATGCTCAAAACTGTCATACACAGGTCACTCAGCACTGCAATGCAATGCTATGATGTGAGAGCTGTCAACACACAAATTAAACATTGATACAAAAAATACGCTAATTCCAGCACTTTGAAATTCAGTATTCCAAGAAAAGGACCTTCTACCAGGTTCCACTAAGTACTTCCCCAAATTGTATCTGCATTACTTAAGAGAGAAATACAAAAAGGCACTGCCATACTGACTCCGCATAAAACTAAAATGTCTCTTTCACACACACACACACTCACTCACAAAAACATGCTGGCTGAAACTGCTTGTCTGCAGCGGGGTCACGGCAAGCCAGTGTCACGGAGTCAAAACTCACAGGTCACAGGAAAAGTTGTGCATTTATCAATAAAACACACACACACACACACACACACACACACACACACAGAGACACTCACACACAGAGACACTGGCTGAAATCACTTGTCCCGAGTATGGTCACGGCGAACTGGACCCTAACCCGGCAACACAGGACTCAAGCCTGGAGTGGGAGGGGACACACGCAGGACGGGACACAAGTTCGAGAGAAGGCATGCCAAGCAGGGCTCAAACCCCAGAGCCACCAATAAAAAAAGCATTTTACTTAAATTTACTTTTGCGTTTGTTCATTTAGTAGACTTTTTCTCCAAAACAACACACAACTCAAGAGCAAATAAAAGTGCACTTTGCAACAGGCAAAAAGCATTAGATGCAGACACACAATTGCCAAAGCAAAATTGGTTTGTCCAGCACCACAGCTGTGGTGGCACACATCACATTAGTACCTGTTTGTAAAATTAAGGGATAGGAATGCAAATGCAGATTTATAGAGCTATTAGCAGGAAAGGAGAGAAGTGGGCTCAAAAAAGAATTCAAAATTCATAAATTCTCGAAAATCTGAGAGAAACCTTTTTTGATTGAAAGGGATTCAGCAATACTGAGGGTCGGGGAGGAGCGTTCATTACACCACACTGGAGCCAAAACTGAGAACCCTCGGGCTTTCCGTTTTGCACATTTCAGGAGTGAAACCACTAAGCAACCAGAGTTGGAAGAAAGTAGCGCTCTTGCTAGGGTATAGACAGTGATTGGTTTTGTACGCATCCAGGTGGAAATCCTTTAACCATCTTAAAAGCTGTAACCAGTCTTATTTAGACAGACAGCTACAGGAAGCCAATGGAAAGAGAAAGGGTGAGAAGATACACCGGAACACATCTGAAGGTCAAAGTCTGCTTATGTGGGAGCATTCTGGATCAACTGGAGAGGCTTGATGCCACAGGCCAGAAGGCCAGACAAAAAGGAGTTGCAGTAGTCCAGGCAGGATATCACCATGGCCTGGAGGACCAGGAGCTGCATAGAGTTGTGACATATATAGATGTCATACAAGAGTTAGCTTCAGGATCAAGTTATGGCTTCAATGTGTTGGGAGAAGCAGAGCCTTGAGTAGATTGTTAATGCCAGGCTCTTGATCAATGAAGCCAGACTGATAGAGATTTCATAGGGAATTCCCAACAGGTGAATCCACATGCTTGGTGATGGAGGATCTTGGGAAAGACAGAGTTGTAGATGGTGATCAGTCATCCAAAAAGAAATATCTAAGAGACAGGGTGCAGCACGAGAGAATACATCTGCGGCAGTTGGAGGGAAAAGAGAAGAAGGGCTAAGTATTATCAGTGCAGCTGGTAAAGGAGAATCAGTGTGAAACAATGACAAAGCCAAGGGAAGAAGTGAAGATGGACAAGGGTATGGGGTGAAGCGCCAAACCTTGTGAAATACCACTTCAGAGATACTGAGGGGAAGATAGGGGGCCATACTAAACTACGTGGACAGATCTCCCACATAGGTAAGACTGAAACCTTTTCAATTAAATGCTGCAGGGAGGTCAAGAAGAATCAGCCCCAAAAGGGGGGAACCGGCTCTAACTGACTGGAGAGCTTCTGGCACAAGGAGGGCAGTCTCAGTGGAATGGCTGATCTTAAACCTGGATATCCATCAAGGAAATCTTTCTGGACAAGAAATGATGATAACTGGCTTCCAGCTGTACGTTCACAAGTTTTGGAAAGAAAAGGGAAAAGAGAGATTGGCCTGTAATTTAACTTATAGCTTAAAAACTGAGTGGAGATCTATTAACCAACTCTCTGTTAACCAAAATCCTGTTTAAGACCCTTCTGTACATATCTCTGTAAAGGCAGCGTTATCGCTGACAGCAGAGTGCTTCAGATCATTCTCATTAACAGGAAGACATTGATCTACCCTCATCTGAGATGCTGAAGAGGAGCTGTTGACATGTCACCCGTTTTCAGCGTGCTGGAACAAAGATCCACAATTAGCCCAGTTTGGGGTTTTTTTGTTGGGAAATGTTTAAAAGTCATTATACAAAAATGTGATCAACGGAATGAACACGAATACAAGCATACAATGAGGGAAGTGGAACCTGCTCGTAATATGTATGGGAAATCCTCAAAAAAATATATGATGTAACAACTTAGCATATTTA
Source organism: Scleropages formosus (assembly GCF_900964775.1). Taxonomy (NCBI): domain Eukaryota; kingdom Metazoa; phylum Chordata; class Actinopteri; order Osteoglossiformes; family Osteoglossidae; genus Scleropages; species Scleropages formosus. Next base: position 12,426,139 of record NC_041822.1, read on the forward strand.
CATACAATCCTGCAATAATTTTACATTATATTACTATTTCATACAATATGATGATAATGTAGGCATTAGAGCAAAATAACAAACTGTGACCTTTGATTCAATTACTGGTGCCAAAGCCCTTACATACCTTAGCTTTTGCATTTATTCTAAAAGAATATTTTAAGTTAAATAGTATGTGATGTGGAGGAGATTCATTTTATTCTTGGGATAAAGTAAGAATACTAGTTCGGGGACAAGCTGAGGTATGCGTTGATTAAAGGGGGTATTTAGTCCAATTCTTTACAATTGCGAAAATCTGGTAAAAAGGTGAAACATCAGAGTGACCCAAAAAGCACAATGATGTTATGCACACACACACACATTTTCAGAACCGCTTGTCCCATACGGGGTCACGGGGAACCGGAGCCTACCCGGCAACACAGGGCGTAAGGCCGGAGGGGGAAGGGGACACACCCAGGACGGGACGCCAGTCCGTCGCAAGGCACCCTAAGCGGGACTCGAACCCCAGACCCACCGGACAGCAGGACCGTGGTCCAACCCACTGCGCCACCGCACCCCCATTATGATGTTATGCAAAATGCATAAATGCATAAAAATAATACCACAAATTTAGAGTAAGGAGGAGCCTTATCTGGTCTGCTGCTCTTGTTTTTTCGGGTTTTTTTGCCAACAGCAGCCCCCTTGAAGGAACAGCAAGCCAGTGTGCTGAGCGCAAGGAGTGCGTCTGTAACCCAGTATGTTCTACCAGGCCCTGCACTTCCCGGAAGGTTCCTAGGAGTCTAAAGCCACTGAGTGAAACAAATGCCATTCGCTTAATCAGACAGTGAAAACGCCATCGAGGTAAATCCACTCGTAATTCAGCGAACCTCCGACGTGAAACACCTCAGAGACTTGCTGACCGTGGAAAACTATGACAAAGCAGGCCTATTTTGGCCTGTGCGGACCAAGCCGATATACGAGCGCAGGAACGCGACCGTCAGGAATCCGCATCTTTTCAGATACAACCGACGATACAAACTCAAATCCTTCTTAGCACAAAGCAGCAACGAATTCGCTTCGGGCCAGCAATATCCCAGACGTTAGCTACAAATGATCTGAGAATGACCGCTGCTTTCTGTTTTTACAGGGCAAGGCTGTTCTTGGTATTTCTCCAGACTGCGATGAAATGCAAGCAATAAGCTAACAGATAAGCAAAATAATGAGCAGCGCTGCTATCAACCGCTGAAAATTTCCCACAAAGCTAATTAGAGAAGCGACCCCCCCCCCTCCTTCCCGCCCTCCGCTGGTATCCTGACCTCTGAACAGCTGAGCGGGTCGCTACTTTCCCGCACGTCTCCATAGCCGCAACCTTTCAAAGAGGAAGTAACCCGTCCCACATAAAGAGTCGGAACAGTAGCGGGGCTCTGCGAAAGAGATCTGGAACGCAGCGTCCTGCGAGAGAGACGCGGATCGGCGAGAAAACGCTGTCGGAGAGATCTGGAACGCAGCGAGGCCCGAGAGAAGATCCGAAACGCAGAACCCCGAGAAAGATCGGCAACGCCGAGAGAGCTCCGAGAGGGGTCTGCGAGCGTGAGCAAGCTCTGCGAGGGAGCTGTGCGCAAGGAAGCTATTGTTTTTGACCTTGAGGGTGATTTATTGATCGCCCGTTCCCCCTTCATACTGACGAAAGCTGAGACCTGCGCTCCTGAATCATTGATAAGCATATAGTTTCGGTCTTCCCCTTACGCACGCAGTGACACACTAGTGTATTTCCAGAAAAATGGCTGACAGGCAGACAAATTCACACAGACACAACTATGCACACAAAAGGTATTCGGTCTCCCTATTACACACGCTCTCAGATGTACATACGCAAACAGATGCTGCGTATACACACAAACATTCCACTGCATTTCCAGAAACATACAACGCGCATTCATCTCCACACAGAGACACGCAGGAGAGCCATCAAATAGCAGAGAGAGACGCAATAAAAGAAAAATTACAGACCTGCCGGATCCGTCACCAAGGGGCACGCAGAGAGCTACCTCTGCCTCCATTCCGGCATGTGACGACGTAAATGTATCTCCGCTACGGTGCGTTTCGTTTACCGTCTGCAACAATAACCCCTGGTCATCATGTCTTATTTATGCTGCTGGCTCAATGCTGCATGGTCAGTATGAATAATGCAACCTTCGACAGCGTTTACAAGAGGATGCCTGGGTGCGGGCCTGACGAGGCCTTGTTTTTCTCACTCTCAGTCACTCCCTGCTGACCGTCGCACATGTTCCTCAGCACACCATCAGGGCTGAATGAGCACAGCCTCTTGCTCCGAACCGGACCTTTGGTTCTTACCGTAGCTGCTGCTCACGATAACAATTGTAAGCTGCTTTGGAGGAAAGCGCCAGCTAAATTAATGAATGTAAATGTGGCAATTTCTGCGATAAACACTGGAGCCATACTGATTATTACAAGAAACTTTCGAATAATGAATTATGGATAAGCGGAATACAGAAAGTCTGAGAGTTTTCTAAGCAAGTCTACCTTTACGTGTCAGCACATCTTTGTGTGTCATTGCTGAGGCATTCAGTACCTCCAGGTGATCACCAAAGGTCCTGCTCCAGTTCACCAGACAAAACACAACACACCTGTGCTCCATCACGCAGGTCTGTATAAGAGAGAAGCGAACCCACAAAGGGAGTGTAATCTCAATGAGTATAGACTTTGACTAGTTTCTACTAGTTTCTAGATTAAGACCCTTGATTTTTCAACCGCATCTCTTTGGATCATGACCGAATATTAGGATCTAGACCCCAGCTCTTCAGACCACAACCCCCTGTGACGACCCTTACCTTGTCTGTGTCTAACTCTCCAAAGAGCCATCTTGTGTCTTCACTTTCCCGAATTCTCACCAAAAGCAACAGTGGTGTGGTGTGTGTGTATCTGTGTGCATGCACACGAGCGCACCTGCTTCATCTTTAGTTAACTCTGCTCTTGCATTCCCAACATGATCCAAGAGAAAACATGAGTGTATTTAGGACTCATAAGGTACACAGAATATAAGCTACTTGGTGGATGAAAAATCCCTAAAACATCATTATAACAGACTAAAAGATGGAGTAAGTTTCCTTAATTCAAAAGCCACGGTCAACCACTTCCAGCATCAACCATAAACTGAGAACGCCTAACGCCAAAATGATTGTGGGAAGAGAGGTGAGCCAAAGCCATTGTCTCCTTGCTCATTAGACAGGAAGCGGGAGTTGGGTTAATGTGGTGGCTCAAGGTGAAAATTCCCCGGGCTGTGCTGAAATCCTATCCCCCCCGCCCCCCCAGCCGCAACGGAGGGACTCGGTGGCCCTAACTGCATTGAGGGAAGCCGATAAGTGGTTTGTGAGGAGCCTGCCGCCCCCGCGGAATCTCATCCCCTACTTCCTCTTTCGCACCAGCGCGCCCAGGGAAGATCAGTCAATCAATCATCCCAAAATTAGTGACCGCACTTCCAGAGAGCTCACCTCTCAGCCCCTTCCTCCGTGTTTAAGCAAGCAGAATTCTTTCCGTGCATTAATCTTCTTCATCATCTGTGCCCCAAGGGAGGTCGCATACTATGAGATGCATACTATAAATTCATAAAACTGCAAAAAATTGCTCATCCAAGGCTCCTGAAACACATGCAGAACATGTTTTTCATTTTCAGATCATTCGACACGTTCCCGCTTTACTTATTAACTGGGTCTCCACTCTACTTGCCAGGTTTTTGTGGAAGCATGAAGACCCTTAAAGTCATACGCAGCACACAAGAAACTTCCGGGAGAAAAAAACATAACCGACCAAGGGAGACTGGTAACACAACTGCCAGCCCACTGTGACAGAAACACAGCACAGTCAGCTCATTCTGACTGTGGTCTAAAACCTTCTACTGAAACTTTGGAAGTTTTCAAAATTATTTATTTAAGAAACAGTAGCCATAATCTGTTTGTATTGATCTAAAGCAATTAAAATGGATAAACACAACTTCCCATTAAAGGAGCACACCACGAAGGCACTTAGAACAGCAGTGTCTGACATCTTATGCACTTCGTGTTCTCATCATAAACTAGGATTAAATGCAAAACACGTTTTGTCAGCAAAATTAAAAAGATATAAATACAACAAAGAACAAAGACAACATTATTTCATTGCACACAGAATTGAAAGGCAATTTTAGAAAACAACGGATGAATCTGATTGATGGAACATCCAAATGACCTCTGCTCTCTGCTTCTTAAAAGTCTTTCAGACGAACACTTCAGATTTCACCCAAGAATTGACCCAAATGTTCTGCTAATCGTATTTAACCCTCACCCAGGGGAGTGATCCAAACACTCCTCACCACAAACCTATAAATCTTTAGATTCTGGAGATTAACACAGAGCAGTTTTGTATCCAACATGATTAATGAGGGTGAAAACCATAATAGAAGGAAAGAAATGATACTTTTAAGGTGTCATCTGTAGTTTTATTAACAAGTTCCATGTTACTCATTCCGCATAAAATACTGTGTCGAGGCGAGTAGTACTGTACTATACAGTACACCAGCATACTGTACTGCCTTCCACCAACCCATGTCACACAACCAACCGACCAATTTCAATAACCACTTTGTCCCGAGTGGGGTCGCGGTGAGCCGGAGCCTATCCCGAAGACACTGGACATAAGGTTGAAGGAGTGCACCCAGGACGGGATGCCAGTCCATCACAGGGCCACAACTAGGTACCCAGGCACACAGCCGGGCGAAGGTATTGGAGCAATTGCAGGGCAAGCACCTTGCTCAAGGACACTAGAGCTGGAGCCAAAGGCAGTTGCTCCAACTACGCCACCAACCGCCCCCTTGTCACACAACCCGATCACCTAATTAGCACCACATTTTGGAGTGGGCATTACACTGTTCAAAACTCCATCACAATAAACATCCTCAACTTCCGCTGACCTACACCCCTAAATACGACGTTTCGGTCCACGTCTTCCGTGCCAAATTCCATTTCCCTGACCCTCCGTTCATTTTCACACTACAGTTTACAAACTTACATTCATTTTTGTGTGACCAGCTTTCTCACCGGCTGCTCACTCAGCACAAATCGATAACTTTTAGAGGTTCGGTGGCTTTCGCGTGATTTTGCTTCCCTTCAGCGCCGGGTCCCAGTAATTCACTTCATCAGATCCTACAAAGCCTAAGCCGATCCCTGCGTGTCTCCTCACAGTCATGAATATAACAGCTTAATAAAGGAAAAAACTAACTGATACACACAGGTGTGGTGGCTGCTGTGTGCTACTATGAGAAGCTAAGCATTATGTGCAGTGCTCTTGTAAGTGCTTATAAGAAGCCCCAGAACAGATTAATAGCCTGTTAGTACATACAGGGTTAAAGAGAAGTTTGCAAAGAGAAGAGGAAGACTTTTTAAGGACACATGAAATCAGACTGTGGTGTTTGTGAAGTCAGCTATGTTTCAGAAAGGCACTGAAAACACACACCGCGCATGCAAAGGATTAACCTACATTCGCTTAAATGGCACAAGACGCAGACTCCTTCGGCGCAGTAGTCCTCGACAAGAGAATGTACCTCACTTTTGGAAATGCGGTCGAGCTGCGTCTCACACGAAACGACTCACGATATAGTTCAGTTTGGCTTCCTTCCTCGCTCACTTTTTCATCTTAACGTACTCTATACTCACCTTTTTGCACTGCTGTTCTGACAAATCTCTAAACGTTATCCCGATCTCTTGAAGAACCGCACAGCATTCAAGACAAAGGAGCTTACCTTTGATTCCAAACTTTGAATTTCTCCCAAATTTGAGGAGGACCAGCATCAGGATGAACCCGGTGAAGGCCACGGCCGCAATTCCAACGACCACGTACACCTGTGAGGAGAGAGGCGGCTTTTTGCTTAACAGCGCAGCAATGAACCTTTAGTGTCAAATCATAACAGCAGCGTTTGCGCTGGGATCCTCCATCTCAGTGTTACTCTGCCCCAACCTCACAGCTTGAACAGTGGTGTGTGAACCACAGTGATTTCTCCTGATTTTCACGAGGGGCTAATTTAGGCCTTACGGTAATAAACGAACACGTAGGTATGATTTCCGTCTTTTTGTGAAAAGGATCATCAGTTTGCAGTTAGAAAAAAAACATTCACTGAACTAATGGAAATGTTATTGCACCATTACTACTGTCAAATCACTTAGCTGCTGTTGTATAACTCTGAAATACATTAACACACAAATACCAGTGTGAATGTAATCCTCCAGCATTGTGGAGAAATTCCTTGATTCTCTAGTGTCAACTGTTGCAATTCAACTTTATTTCCACAACACTTTAGGCATGAAGACATACCCACTTTATATAAATATGATGGGAGTGTCCAGAGCAGTGCATTCTGGGAAGCTCAACAGAACCACCCCCCACAACCACCCATCACAAACTTTAACGAATCCCCAATACTGTACTTGTTTCAGGGCATCGTTTGTCAGCTATGACTATTAACTTTACAGGACACTGAAAGCATCACTTACAGCAACGCTGTCTTCATTTTCTGGATCAACAGGCGTATCTTCTGTTTTCAAAAGGAGAAAAACACTGGTTGGAATTCAGTGCCTTGATTTAGTTTTAGGAGACAGGTCATGCCATTTAATGTGGTGCATCTGCAGCAAATGCAGGCTTTATCAGAATACATCAATGGTACGAATATCACATTTTACTGTCACCATTACTCTTAAGGTTTATGTATCTGAAACTGGCTACATGTATTAGTTTAAATTTCAGCTGAACAATAGCATTAATGAAGTGTGCTTCATTAAATAGAAAGCTGCAAGTAAAGCGTCTGTCAAACCAGGAGTTCACAAACTTTACTTACTTAGCATGATACATGCTATGACACTGTTCAGTTGCTTAACTGGCTCTTTATCCAAAGCAACCAACACAGTGTAACGTGTAACTCATTGATCGATACAGATTTAACTAAAGCTAATCAGATGAAGGGTACAACAGCAGTTTCACCTCCTGGGACGTAAATCTACGATATTTTGATTGAAAGCCTATTTTCTATGCTATCCTAAGACCAATCATAATTAGTTCATTCCTACTTTAGTGTTACATTTTTTCATAATCATTATGAAAGCTATACTCCTCCCTCTCACTGACTTACTGTTACGTTGTATTTATCCCTCGCTAATAGCCGCTATCGTGCATTTTCTGGTTAAGAACACCTGTATTCACTAATTGCTCGACCGTAAGTGTCCTTTGCAGTGAAAGGAAGGATCTTAGCCAGACATCCACAACCCAAGCAGGGCAATGTGGAAGGGCACACTAACTGCATGACTTGGTCTTTAGCTTCCCCTGAGTCAAGGAAGTGAAACTGCAGAGGCACGTACCCGTGGTCGGATCTGCGGGACATTACACCAGCAGCCAGCATGGAAAAAGGTAAATCCACAGAAAACAAAAAAAGAGACAGGTTGGTTAATCGTTGTCACAAGGAGAAGCCACGGAAGACGTTTAACTCATGGGATAATCCATATAGGGGCTGTTTACAGACTGCCCACATATAGCAGTAATGTTCTCAGGTGGTGTAATGTCCTCAGGGCACCCTGAGGCAGAACCTTCGCGGTAAAACCAAGTAAAACTAGTTGCTGGATAACTCGCCTTCCTGCAATAACAAATTCTCCCAACTAATTCAGGCCAGACCAATTAAAAAGCTTATGTTTGTAAACCAGGGCAAGAAATCCCCTTCCTTTAAAGAGCCAAGCCAAGCAACCCAGGTGGAGGAAGCTCACGTCAAAAAAGGGCAAGCATGAGTCACGGAAACACAGCAAAATGGCATTTATGGTGGATAATGTGTTATTCATTATTTACTAATGAATATAAAGCACAAAACACTTCAGACCATTCAAAACATATTCAGCTTGTTTAAAACAATACGTGAAGTATGTTTTAATGAGAGTAGACACGTGCCACGGAACCACACGTACACACGATGGCCAAACGCAATGCAGTCTTCTCTTTCGTGCCACCAAACTCTGATGGTAAATTAATTGATAACTCACCATAGTAGACGGGTTCAGTCACCAGTCCTAGAGATTAAGAAACACATTTGACAACGTAAATACTGTCTTCTTTTCGAAAATATATGCATTCGCTCTTAAATGAAAAAATAAAAACAAAAAGTGGTTCGAACAAAGTTAATTCGGAGACCAGTGGACGTCACGAACAGCCAAACCAAATCCGGTCACTTAAGCGAGAAATCGGCACGCTCACCATCCCACGGCCTACGCATGAAATGTGCGTCGATGGACATCTTGTCTTCGCCAAACTTGTTTTGGGCCACCAGGGTGTACTGGCCGTTGTTGAGATGTGTCGGGTTGTCCAGCTGCAGGCATCCGTGGAACTCGCCATCGGCATACTCGTGGATCATGGTTTGGATATATTCGTCTTCTGCCAGCTCCACCCCGTTAAACAGCCAGCGCAGCTCCGGCTGCGGGTTCCCGGCCACGCTGAAGGGGATGCACCAGTGGTGGTCCGATACTGCGTCCATAAGCTTGGTTATATTCGGAGCAACTGAGAAACGGGAAGGGAAGTGGAGAAATGGAACGTGTTTTCTAAGAACATCAAGAAACAAAATCTATTTGATATTGCAGTTTTGCAAAATCAGACACAAATCACCACAGAAATACAGTACATGAGACACAGCAAAAATGCTTTAATTACGGAGAAACAAAGCCTTGAATGGCATAACTCAAACTGGACTAGACCAGGTTCGCAAAGATTAAGGGGCTGCTCAAATACCACCGTTTCTCCTTTATCGTGCCTGTGGGGGTATTTAAAGGAGCTCCTTGTGTCCTGCTTGGTGTAGTTTTTACTGTGGTACACTTCCGAGGAACAAAACATCAACGTGCACATCTAGTGACAGTTTACCACCACTATTCCTCCTCATCTCCGGCCACAAGTGCAACATTAACATAAACACGAACTCACAGAAAATGTTCAGCAGTACAGAGGACTCATTTTCCCCAACAATGTTCTCGACGCTGCAGGTTATCTTATGGCCATTGTCGAGAGGAGAGACGTTGTACAGATGTAATTGCGAGCGCTGCTCAAAGTCGTTCACCTACCGGGTCACACAAACAAACGTTACTTTCGGATGCTTAAATACAAAACCTACACGTGAAACCAACCTGCGCTGATGTCACTCTTCTCTATACCCTTAGAATAATTCTTCTAAATAATATGAGAGACTCATAAAAGAGCTGGGGTCACCAGGGGTGCTGCCCAAGCAAAGCAACCACACGTGTAATTTCCGTTGGGTGTACGGAACAAGTAGAGCTCTCTAATACGGGATGGGGATAGCTCCGAACATTCAAAATTCAACATACTTCGGCAGCAAAATAAACGGAAAGCACTTTACTTTTTGTTTCGGAGAACCGGCAACGGTTATGTTGCATTCATGATGTGACGACCTGCGTTACTGTGTTTGAGCGGGAAATGTGTTTATTGAAATTGGTTGGATTTGGGTGACGTAGGAGGAATATAAGGGGTGATTGCGTCGGCCCAGGGGAAAAAGAGAAGAGAGCTTGAGGGCGCTAAGCAGGCTGGCTTGAGGCGCAGGTCCTGGAGGAAACGAGGTCCTCGGACCGAGAGCGTTATTTCAATTAAACGTCCGAGATGAACGCTGCCTGCGTGTCCTTCTTCGCCCCATCCAAACCCACAGCGCTGCGTGCCACAATAATAAGAGCGCCGCGGTGCATCACACGTTACACAACGGTGCTGCGGATGGATGGCTCATCTCTCATCAGTGTGGTTGGTAATCTCGATTATAAACCAGTGTCGCCGGTGGAAAGTAGTCAGAGAATATTGTAATTGCCCTTCTTGTTCCACGAAATGGCTTTGCTGCCAGTTTTACCTTTTTAATGGAAACTATGCTGCTGAAATTCCAAACAAGCTCGGGAGGGGGCGCTCCGGAGGCATTGCACTCCAGCACCACGTCTTCACCCTTGATTACTGTTACTTTTGAAGGGCTCAGGGTTGCCATGGGAGCCACTGTGAGAAAGAACAACAGAAAGAAGAGGGGGATGAAGCCAGGTGAACACACACACACACACACAACCATTTCAAATATAACTTGAGCTGAAGCATAATGAGCTGGAGTTTAAACACCGCAACGCCGCTCTTCGAGCAGCGATGCAAATCTGTGCAAACATGCTGCACCGCACATATTAATATAACTAAACACTAAATAATTAGTGAAAATGTAATGTAAGCAAATCTAGAGATTTTTCCATTCACACACAATCTAGTGCTTTAAAGATGAGGGGAGAGTGACTGCCAGTTATCATAAGGTGCTGGATTCATTTAAGTTACATTATTCACTTGGCAGACATATGTATTTATTTGTATACCTTAAAGCTGTACATACATTCAAAAACTGAGGTCACGGTCACTTGATTCCGGTCACAAGTTTGTATTTATAGGCAGTACATTGTTTTCTGCAGCATAGCCCCATCACTTACAATCCAGTTAAAACCATTAACAGGAATAAAACCAAAAAAATAGGATGGCAATTCTGGACATGGTACATTTTTCAGATATTCATAAAGTTGATGGACTCTATCCCCATATGAATCAACTGCTGGCTCAGTTATCAACTGTATCTTCCATCACTCGCCAAAGATTGCCGGAGTGCATCAGAAACCTCTTCAAATCACTTCTTCGCTGTACCACAAGGCGTTTAAATATGGCTCATTATAGCGTGGAGATCTCCCATATTAACTCTTACCTCAAGGAGAACTTTGATGTCATCTCTCAAAGATGTCAAATGAATAATATAAGCATTTAAAAGTTGAGGACTTTGCATATAACCTTTTACAGAATTAAGATTTTCAGTATAATGTTCTATTATAACAGCTCACCTCATAACACAAAAGGTTTCAGCAACAGTCCTTACAGTATGAAGAGCATCAGTACGAACACGGACCTACATGCTACCACCTACCAGCCAGAAGAGAACCTAAAAATCCAAAAAGAGCTTCTGTGACATTAGCTATAGCACAAAGAGCTTCGCTAATCCTGCCAATTACAGCTACCTAATTTATACCACAGAGAGCATCAATAACACCATCCCTTGGAACCTCCGGCGTGAAAAGCTTCAGTAACACTCCCAGCAACATTACGTGCTTCCTCCTTCATCGCTTAAACCATAAACAGCTCTGCTACGAGCGCATCTGCACAATCCTTGAGAAAGGTTGACCGGAGGGCCGGAGGCAATCACCGCTGTGGCAGTGCTGAGATCAGCCATGTAATAGTCCAAAAACACAGGGCCCACCTTGGCTCTAGTAGCACAATCAAAGGCGTGCGCTTGCGACTGAGCTTTTCCATAGGAATCCCCGATTTCATAAACGCATTCCCACTAGCATTCATTTTCCAGGAGAAAATCTCGTCCACGCCGTGTTCTCACAAACACCCGCTGGCAGGGCTTCCCTCTGCATTATAGATAAGTGCTAATGTCTGTTAGCATGTGCACCGAGCAGAAGGGGAGTCTCCACAGTCCTGCTGATGGGAGGCCGGCTGCACAGTGCTGCCAGGGGGAAAGCCATTAAACAACGACATATCAACTGACCACATCAACAACACGGTGAAATGATGCATCCAGCAATCTATTTTTATTAGTCAGATGCTGATTTCCAATGCGGGAGATAAAGGTCTATCGATCTACCACCTGAAGTTCTCTCTACGTGGTGGTTAAAAAAGACATGGACGCATGAAATCTGTGCCAGTTTACTGGGCTGGAGCTGACGACCAACGGTTGGCTCTAAGTCTCTGTTTGCGTGCGTGCATTTGGTCATAATTTCCACCCGAGACCAAAACAATAAGCAATCAAAGAGCCTGTGAAAACTTACACCTATCTGGAAATAAATATTTTATTCATATTTACTCATGGGTCTATGGCCAGTTTGCATGTTCTCTCCATGTTCACATGGGTTTTCTGCAAGTACACTGTGTTGCTTCCACAGTCCAGTGACATGCAGTTTGGGTGAACTCATACATACACACTGGCTAAAATCGCTTGTCCCAAGTAGGGTCGCGGTGAAAGGGAGCCTAGCCCGGTAACACAGGGTGTAAAGCTGGAGGGAGAGGGGACACACTCAGGACGGGACACCAGTCTGTCTCAAGGCACCCCAAGCAGGACTCGAACCCCTCGAACCCCAGACCCGCCAGAGGGCAGGACCCAGCCAAGCCAGCCGCACCTCCGGGTTGAACTGTTGAATGTAAATAGTCCTGCGTATGTATGTGTGCGTGTCCAACAGTGGACTGACATCCCACCCATCCTGTACACCGCCTTGTGCCCTGAGCTTCCTTGGATTGGCTCCAAATTGCCGCAAACCCTCTTCGGACAAGCCTGCTCCCGTTCACAACAACGAACGGATAAATGAACGGCCCCTGTGTTTTTTAAACATAACCTCGCTTAATAAACTGCTTGATACTAATGACAGGCTCGCTACTAGCGCAGACAGACTATCACCATTTAGGAATTGCTAAACCTCAATTGTTTCATTGTATATTCATATTTCCTCAAATGCAGGAGTCAGCGTAGTATCTGTTTTGTTTGAGAGCAGGGATACGCAGCTCCGGTGCTCATAGTTAAGCTCTCGTTCCACCGAACCTTACTTAATTACTCTATTGAAATAATTATTTGGATAATAAGTCACCACACCAGGTGTTTCCGGTGTAAGTCACACCCTCATTAAAATGTGTTTCTCTAAAACCTACAGAAGTCCAGCCCTCAAGGAGTGGAGATCCGCCCTCCTCCCCGGGTTATAGCGACACTCTGGCCGAGAGAGGCCATCGTCCCCTTGCAGATTGTGGGGTCAGCAGAAGGAATGAGCAGAAGGGTCTGGATGGGGGGTGACTTACTGCAGTTGGGTGGGGAGAACTGCAAGAGGGGCTTCTCTCCCCCACTGTCTTCCAGGCATCGCAGCTCCTGGCTGTCGGCCTCGTCCCCCAGCCACAGACGGATCCACATGTTTTCACAAGAGCACCGCAGGCGGTTCCCTGTCAGGATGCTGGGGCACAGTGCAGATGCCCGCCGTGAGCGAACACTCTCTGGCACACACACTACGCACAAGCTCACGCGTACCTTCACAAAGAGAAGGTACGCCTTGTAAAAACTCTTAGTGCACAGTTGAAATTTCCCCAAACTCTGATTTATGAAATTTCAACATAGCAGCTGTACTGTTTGGAAACACAATATGAAAAGTGGGAAAATATATAAAGTGTTTTTTTTTCTTCATAAATTGAAGTTTTTTTTTAACGAAACAGCCGGTGTTTCAAAGCATCATGAAGTCAAGCCGCCACTTGCTGTGTATAAGAGTAGGATAAAATCCCCAAAATGCACTTAAATGGATAAACAAATATTCACCTCAAACACCTTTCATTCTATTTGTTTTATAAATTCTAAGGGCTGCTTTCTTGATTGATGTAAAATCTACATTTCACGTTGCGAAGACGTGCTGCAGGAGCATCTCCTTAAAAAGTCTATGTCTACACAGAGGGTACAGAAACAAAGGCTTCTGATAAAATTACTTACAGATATGATATGTTCAAATGGCGAAAAATCTTCCATGACAGCGTGGACAGCTTGTTGTCTTTTAGATTCCTGGAAGTCAAAACAATCAGACATTACACTACCGTTGCATCAGTCCAAAGTCACACTATGTTATACGTACAACATCAATTATTTCTTGATCCATTAATTGAAAACCTATAGTCCTACTGTACTTTAGATACTAGCTCAAAGGTAAATTACTTCTACCATAAACAATATGCTATGTCAAGCTACCGATATGGTTTAAGAAAATACATTGAAATTAATATAGTAATTACAGAGAGCCATGGGAAGTATTAAAATGATGACGTTTGAACTGACTGCTGAAAAACTTACAGATATTGCAGTTTGGCGTTGTTGTGAAAGGCCAGGCGAGACACATGGGTCAAACTAGTATTTGTCACAGTTCTGCAAGGGAGAAATAACACATACTATGTTACTTTCAGCCTTTACAATGGTGTGCCATTGATTCCATCATAAAGCAAAAAATTGGCTTTCACTTACAAATTCCGAAGGTTCCTATAGAACTTCAAGTCCATATCGTTGATGGATTGGAAGTTACTTTGATTTGCAATATATCTGTCAAAAATTTAAGCAAAATTAGCCGAATGTTAAAGCTCATAAGATGCAGGCAGTCACTTTAACACATCATCTTAATGTTCTTTACATGTATTTGCATATATGTAAAATTAGTTCCTCTGCGAAGGATTAAAATGCTCCCTATCTATTCAGGTCTTGACATTGACACACTGTTGGACATTATAATCACACACACACACACATTGGCTGAAACCACTTATGTTATTTTAATCTTCATGCTCATGAAGTGTTGATATATGGATGCTTAAACGCCTTATCATAATCATCTTTCCATATATGCCCATACAATTAAAATTGGTTTATGGAGGGGGGGATTAAAAATGAACCCAACTTCTTAGTTTAGGTCGTGTCATCGCCGTTGGGCATTACGATGGCCTTTTTACTGCAACCACTTGACTGTCTTTATTAAAATTGAGGCTAAGCCACAGCACACTGCGATCCAGACGTGTGTTTAACCCTTGCTGCGGCGGCAGGAATTCACAAGCTGTCACTCACTGCCTGTCAACGACACTCGGCTGTGTTTGTACGTCGCCCGGCGTGTGACCGTGTCACTGCAGAGAAAGATGAGTCAGTGGGGGTCCGTGCACAGGGTCAGGGGGGTGTCAAGTGTCGAGTCCCCGTGCGATGTACAGCAGATTTCGGTCTCCACTGTCCTCCACCCTGCTGGCCCCTGTCCGCCATGCAGTATCTGAGTTACGTCTCGGTGTCAGGAGAGCGCGATTATTGAAAATTGGAGGTGACTGTCACACACGAAACACAGGCGAACCCGCAGCCGACGAAACCGCTCGCTCGCTGCCCGCGATCTGTGGCGGATGGACACGCGACGGAAGGAGACATTCGATCACATGATCGGTTTTATTATGTAATCGCAGTCTGAGCCGCGGCGTTGGACGTGACGCCACATCAGACACAAACGGTGTCGCCGTCTGCGCGCGACACCTCTGAAGGCTCTCGGAAGGCGCGCGCGTGTGAGTGTGCGTGCGTGTGCGTGCGTGTGCGTGTGCGTCCTCCGGCTGAGCGGCATCACCTCCCCGTTTCCGCGGTGCGCGCAGATCTACACGGTCAACACTGTGATCATCATCGATTCCGCAGTCCGGTTTCACAGCACCGGCTCTATCCAACTTGCTCTGCTTTTGTCGTGCATTTTTATTACCGATAAAAACGGTTTCAGGGTAAAACAAAAATCACAGGTGGTGCTGCTGAGCGGGTGTGTCGTGTGATGTGTGTGTCGCGCTGCTGCGTGTTCGGGCTCCCGCTTACTTGACGTCGCCTTTTCGAGAGACTGTCGGTGCCCTGCGCCAAAAGCCCAAAAGCCAGCGATCGATCCTCAGCGATCCTCACCTTGAGCGCCCCACACACTAGGCTCCCGTTCGAACCCGCATCACAGCACACGGAGCCATGCCTCCTACATGTGATCCTATGGATCCACATGGGCCATGGGTGCGAAGGTCTCAACCTCAAAAATAAATAATTGCGATTTGTATTTTTTTTTTTTTTGTAACGTTGCGTTTATTTATTTATTTATTTATTCCGCGCAGGCTGGTCGAACAGTCGAGAGCCGTCACCTCGCAGCATCAATCTCCCCCCCTGATGTGTGAAATACCAACATTTAAAGATCAATACAGACCATGTACCTCAAAACATAACCGAAGGGTCATTTACAATCCGCACTGTATTCCTTCTGACTCTATATTTCTGTTGAATCCAAGCCAAGGTATATTTAAAATAAGACAACGTCACGTTTATTATCAAGACTTGTGTTAATTGCTAAATGTTACACGTAAATCGTAATCCGTTGTTATGGATACAAACAGGAACGACTGCTACACTTTGATCTGTATGATTGCGCCTATTTATAGTGAGCCCGAGAAATGACTCAAAAGCGACCATCCGTAAATATTGCTCTTAATTAGTTTTTGAGCTGCGATTTCAGTACAAGAAATTCAAATTGTAGCTGCTTTATTCGTCGCGTAGAGCGAGGCGCGGGTGTGCGCTGTCGAAAGCGTTTCATTCAAAGCCCATGTAATGTATCGCACTCACATTTCTGTGATGTTCTCCATGTCACTCGCGGGCTGCATAACGGGAAAAGCGACGATTCCTCCTCGCTCTTGGCCCACGCACGAAATCCTCGCGCTGCTGCACGAGCAGAACGCGGGGCACGCGCCGCCGAGCCTCCAAAGCGCGAGGAAAAGGCAGCAGAGCCCCCACGGAGCCATGCCATGCCGCCTCCAGACGGAGATCATCGCAGATCCCTCGGTGCCCAATCCAGGACTGCCTAAGTGATCCTAATTCCCTCGGAAATCCCGTGGACCGTGTGTCGGGAATGCAGCAGCCGCAAATGCACGTGAGGAGCCCTTCTTCGGCGCGAGAAGGGAGCTGCTGGAATCGTGTTGCCCGCTGTCTCCACAGAAAACCAGTCACACAGCATCACACTTAGACTGTAAAGTGTGTGACAGGCGCTCCTTCTCCCCCCTCCTCCCTCCCCCTCTCTCTCTCTCTCTCTCTCTCTCTTTTTTTTCTCTCTCTCTCTCTCTCTCTCTCTCTCTCTCTCTCTACCCCCCCCCTCCCCCCCAAGAGGAGCGGAGTCCGGCTGCTAATTCTCACTGCCGTATGAAACGCTGCTGTACCTCTTGCTGTGTTGCAGCGCTGGTCTGTGTATGTGTGTAAAACAAGGCAGATGCTCAAGTGCGTGTATGTGTGAGTGAGAGAGAGAGAGAGAGAGAGAGAGAGAGAGAGAGGTGATGCAGTGACTCAAGCGCGTGCGTAGCGATGCACGGGTACCAGTCACCGCTGATCCCGCACCGGCGTCGCGAGAGCGGAGCGTTAAGTCATTGTTTTAATTGCGATAACGCTGATATCGTTGAAGGTGTCCGCGGGGAGAGTTTCTCTCGTTTCCCGACAGCCCTCGGTGATGCAAATTCAGAGCAAGGTGCGTGGCTGTCACGCGACAAACAGGATCGATCTGTCATCCACGAACGAGGGCGCGCGCGCACACACTGGCGCTGAGATATGGCGAGGTTAATTCGCGGATGGGTGACGCGCGATAAGCATGTACGTAGTCGTTCAGAGCACAACGGAAAGTGGAAGCAAGATTTTTATTTATTTTTTATTAATTTTTCTTTCAGTGAGTGAGGAGGGGTGGGGGGGGGCAGTGGTTAATAATTTGAAGCGGACTCAGTCCGCCACCCTGTTGTCCACGTTACGAGCAGCACACTGTGTGTGAAAAGCACATCCTTGTCAATGTGTATTACCGCACCCATTACAGATGCGGTTAGCAGTCACCAAATCCCACCAGAGAACCCAGCACACTCGTGTGGTGTCGTGCGCGGACACGCTCGCCCCCGACCCGCTCTCTGTGTCTCTCTCTCCCGCTCGCGCGCGCGCGCTTCAGCGCTGCTGTGTGACGTACGTACTGACGCACGCGGCGAGGAGCTGAATCCACGAAAAACAAATATTATCCGGGGGGAAGATGCCCAAAGTGTCGCTTTTAAATTTAAATAAAAGAGAACAGCTGAAGCACCGGCTGTGAGATTTATTACATGTTTAGTGAATAAATTTAAACAATGGGAGAAAAAAGCCCAAACAAGTTAGTGTTGTGACACAATTTTTCTCACACCTGTCTCTCTCTCTCTGTCCTCGTCGTGTCTGTGGGACGGACACGCGGACGGTGCGTTAACTCATATCCTGAGAGACAGCAGGATATACCATTTATCATTTACTTGCACAACTGTATTGACAGTGTAACTGATAATTGTGTTTTCGCTCCAGATCTCGTCATTTCGCTTCCAATTCTCGTCCGTGCGCCACATGATTCCTGTCTGTTCCCCGTGGCGTTTTCTCGAACGCGGGTTTATCCGTGGGCTCTTGCTGAGTAACTGGCAAACCGCACGGCCTCACTGGGAAAATAAAGTGCCCCTGTCGATTACAGCGGTGCCGCTTGCCAAAGGGTGAGGGGGATGCATTTTCTGGGAACTGGTCGTTTCATTAGTGCCCCCAGACAGCGTTACCGCAGCGTCTGAAGGAGCGGAGGGCGACGCGATGAACGAACTCTGCCACCTAGTGGCGCCTCACGCACCTGCAACTCCTGTGCGCTCGAAGGGCGCCTCGGTCTGTTCATCGGGCACCTGTGTTATCCAAGGCGACTTAGTGCGTTGGGTACACAGCGGGTTTTTATTATGTAAATTCATGACACGTACTTGAGCAAAGTATTACAGCAGGAGTGGGATTCGAACCAGCAACCTACACCGAGGTCTGCCAGCTTGCAAGATGTCTCTTGTAACTGTAATCACTGTGCAACCTACTTGTACCCACGTTAACTTCATATTTATCGCATTTACATTTGCGTTTATTCATTTAGCAGATGCTTTTCTCCAAAGCGATGTACATCTCAAAGAATACAGTTTGTGTGTTACATTAGGAGAAAGGCAGGCATAGCTGCAGACGTGTGATTCTTAAGTTAAAGTTATTTTGACCACCATGGCCTGGACAAGTAGTTGGGCACGGTCAGTTGTGAGGTAAGGACGGCTCCAAACAGATCTCCTCACTTATTATGAACACCGTTTTCAGTAAACTTTAATACTGCTTTGCCCCGTCTTACAATTAGAACTCTCCTGGTCCAGGTCATTGTGATATCCTGCCTGGACTACTGCAACTCTCTCCTGTCTGGCTTTCCGACCTCTGCCATCAGTCATCTAGCTGCTGTAGGAGTTGTAGGAGTGTTTGACTTGCCGAAGCGTTCCCATGTATCACCCCTTCTTGTCTGTCTGCACTGGCTTCCTATAGCTGCCCGGATCAAATTCAAGACTCTGGTTACGGCCTACAAAACCATCAACAGATCTGCTCCCCGACATCTACAAGACCTGATCAATCGCTATACCCTAACCAGACTGCTACGCTCCTCCACCTTAGCCCACTTGATGGTCCCATGCACAAAAGGTCCCAAATCAAAAGCACAAATGTTTTTGGTTCTGGCTCCAATATGGTGAAATGACCCCCCCCCCAGAACTGCTGAATCTCCTTCTACATTTAAGAAGGTCTCAGAACTCACCTCTTCTGAACTCACTTTTCCCATGATCTCTTAAGTGCATGATAAACGTGTAGGTGTTTATGTTTCGGGGGCATGGTGGCGCAGTGGGTTGGACCGGGTCTTGCTCTCTAGTGGGTCTGGGGTTCAAGTCCCGCTTAGGGTGCCTTGTAACAGACTGGCATCCCATCCTGGGTGTGTCCTCTCCCCCTCCTGTGTTGCCAGGTTAGGCTCTGGCTCCCCGTGACCCTGTATGGGACAAGCGGTTCAGATGATGTGTGTTTATGTTTAATTGCTTTTGATAACAGTTTGTTTAATAATGGAAAAGCCTTTATGCAGCTACTCTCATAATGTACACTGATTTATATGGTGGAATATGACAAATTGACTGTACACAAGAATCACGTGTCTCCATCCAAATCTCTTCTTCTGTTGATATAGTGCACTTTTTGTATTGTTCTCGGAGATGTACGTCGCTTTGGAGAAAAACACCTGCTAAATCAATAAATGTAAATGTAAGAACTTTAAAAAGCAGGTCAGTGATGTGTTGTCATCATGTGTCTAATTTACACACACACTGCAATAATGAGCTTTGTAAATGAGAAGTGCCCGTGCTGTCAAAAGCATTTACTCATTGACTTGCGTAGAGATGTGTGGTTGTTAGTTGTTTGTCATGAATGTGACTCATGGGTTGTGTTAGTTCAACAGGTCCTCCTCTTTGAGCGCATGAAGAATAGCTTCATACCATACAGTTCCATTTAATAAATGTACATCAGCTGGAGCAGTGTCATCACAGTTCAGTTAGTAATGTGCTCGTGGCTGGATTATCCAGGAACAGCAAGGATGAAACAATAGGAGCTGCATGTCGCCCGACCCCCGTAAGTCCTTTGTAATTACCACTTGCTTTATTGAAATATTGAATGTAACATGTTAACAGAATTTATGAAGTCAGCAAAACTGGTTTCAGTTTATTGTCCATGGAGTTTGTTTTCTTCTTTAAGTCTAGAGTCCTGTTTTGTATCCAATCACAGACTCCAGATCTGGACCCCTAATATGACTAATATGACTTGCAGGGTAACTTGCTGCAGGAGACATGAATGGCGAGATCAGGCAATTTGAAGTGTGGCTTGGGGGTATATTGTAACGGGGGAGCAAAGGATTGAAAGGGAATGTGGAAAAATGCATGACTATAAGATCCAAAAGAAAAGTGAACAAGTTTCAGATGATAAAATTACAAAGCCAAAATGAAAACAATTTTCAAGGAAAGGTCCAAAGATGATACACATGAATCCGAAATACATTTGGTTCCATGTGAGATTCTGACCCGCCACAGGAGGGGGAATGACTTTATAGCATGCCCTTGGTGAACTGTCGAAATATGGCAAATTTTACAGCCACTGGCAGAAAAAAGGAACAAAAAACAACAGTATGTCAGGCATTTTTAAAATAAGCACAGAGAAAGGGAGCCAATCCAGTGTTTGTGTAACAATACATATGTTTATAAATACAGTGCATTTCTAGTGGAGATAGTTTGGATATCAATAAATTCTTGACAAGCTACACTAAAAATCCAGATTTTTGTAATATTTGCTAGTTTATATTTCATTGTAGCTTGCTGCAGCTGGAGAACTTGCTTGTTTCCTGACCTGGCATTATAACTGGCCAGCTGTGTATGTGAGGCAAGTTGTTGAGTCATTTCACAAGTAACTGCACAGGAAAACCCTTTATATATTAAAACTTAAAAAAAAACCTTTCAAATGGGAGAAAGATCAGTTTGCACAGGGTCACTTTTTTTTTCCAAAAACTTATCTTTCAAAATTGACGTGGGCTGTTCCTTGTCTGGGAGGGGGTGCGGTGGCGCAGTGGGTTGGACCACGGCCCTGCTTTCCGGTGGGTCTGGGGTTCGAGTCCTTCTTGGGGTACCTTGCGACGGACTGGCATCCCGTCCTGGGTGTGTCCCCTTCCCCCTCCAGCCTTGCGCCCTGTGTTGCCGGGTAGGCTCCGGTTCCCCGTGACCCCATATGGGACAAGCGGTTCAGAAAGTGTGTGTGTGTTCCTTGTCTGGGGGGTGCAGCGGTGCAGCAGGTTTGGCCGGGGCCTGCTGTGTGGCGGGTCTGGGGTTCGAGCCCTGGTGAGGGGTGCCTTGCAGCAGACCACTGTCCTGGCCAAGGTGTGTCACCTCCCCCATCCAGCCTTGTGACCTGTGCTTCTGGGTTGGGCTCCAGTTTGCTGCGACCCCACTTGGGACAAGTGGTTGTAGACATTGTGTGTGTGTGTGTTTTGCTTGTCTTGCTCTGGGTTCACACCCATTTATACTGGTTTTTGTCTTTACTGCTTTGCATTTTATTAAGACTTGAATGGGTTGTTCATTGGATGAATCACTTTAATTGTCTGTTCTTTTAAATGTAATTTGTGTTGAGAGATACACTTTATAGTGAGGATATAAAATGGTCACAGGTGCATTTTTGCTAATAAAATGTTGCATTTTGTTCATTATTTGTCTAGCTAAACAAAGGATAACAAAATCTGACAAAAGAAGGAAGGAATTCATTGGGTATTACTTAGCTAACTAAAATGTTTTTTTAATTCATTTATTTGTAGGAGTTACGTATATATTATTAACTGTTATAGGAAATTGTGGGCTAAATTAAAGAGTAATTTAAAAAGCTTTTAATTTAAGACCTCACTTGCTATACAATAAAGCCCAAAGCTCAGCCTAAAATGGAAACACTACATGAAGAAGGATGTAGTAGATAGGTAAGTACATCGATAATTAGCAAACGCAGTATGAGTTTGTAAAGGACCTCTCATAGTATCTCTCAGATCCTCATTTTTAAGGTGAATACTTCTCCTGTTAAGTTGAATCACCAATACTGTGAAGCTGTGTGACAGGTGCTGGGTCATCTGCACCACGTTACAGTCAAAGCTGCAGGTGCTGAGTCAGTCACTGCAGTAGGGATAGTAGGAGGAGCTGAAGCATGGCATGGTAGGGATATGTGAAGGGGCTGAGAAGAGGTATGGGAGGGGTGGCACAGTAAGTAGTGCTGCTGTCTTACAGCCCCTGGGTGGTGTGAGAAGATGTGGGTTCGACCCCTAACTTGGCCTGTGTGGAGTTTACATTTTCTGCCTGTGTCCTCCCACAGTCTAAAGATCTGCTGTTCAGGTTCACCCATAGTGTGTGAGTGACAGAGAGAGTGTGTTCCACTGATGTATGGATGAGTGACCCAGTGTAAGCAGTGTATCTAGCAGTGTAAGTCACCGCGGTGAATAAGGGGTGTGGGCTCATAACACTACATAGTATCCATTGGAAGCTGCTTTAGAGAAAAGTATCTGCTTAAATAGATGGAAATGGGCTGAGGAGGAAGATGAGAGGGAGGAGGAGTATCTGTTATTACTGTATCATCATATTTCCTGTCTGGACTGAGTTTGGTGATTATATATTGAATTCAAGTAAGAATTGAGTTTCTTTAAAAAATTAGGTGCAATTTTTCCTGAACATGATTTCAACAGAACATTTTTACAGATCAGACAATTTCCAGCGTGTTTTGCAATTAAAGTAACAAGGCTGCTGTTATTACTGTTATTATTACTATTATTATTAGTAGTAGTGTAGTAGTACTAATAATAAAAAAATTATACAATTTTTTCCGAGACATTTTACCAAAAATAATATTCTAAAATTAAATTTAGGACAGCATTCTGGCATGTACTAAACCCGTTCTGAACTGTAAAAGATGAAATCGCTTCAATTTCCCCATGAAAAGGCGGAGTAATCTTGGGGTAATCATCAGTGTCCCCATAGAGAGGTGTAATGGTAGTCTGAGTGTTATCATCAGTGTCCCCATGCAGATTTTGAGGGACAGTAAACAAAGCTCAATTACAAAGGCAGATTTGGGCAAGTCAGATTAAGTTCACTGAATTTTTTGTCCAGCGTAAAAGCAAGCTGTCAGCCAGTAAATTAAATTAGGGTATTTCCAGGGCATGGGGGATGCGGTGGCGCAGTGGGTTGGACCACAGTCCTGCTCTCCAGTAGGTCTGGGGTTCAAGTCCTGCTTGGGGTGCCTTGCGGCGGACTGGCGTCCCGTCCTGGGTGTGTACCCTCCCTCTCTGGCCTTCCGCCCTGTGTTACCGGGTAGGCTCCGGTTCCCCGTGACCCCGTAAGGGACAAGCGGTTCTGAAAATGTGTGTGTGTGTGTGTGTGTGTGTGTGTGTGTGTGTGTGTGTGTGTGTGTATTTCCAGGGCAACAGAGGTGGAAAGAGGCTTAAAGCTGGTGGTGGAACTGCAGGTGTATCGGTCACAAAAAGTCCAGAATGATTTAATGCGACAAAATGAGTGTCAAAAATCATGCCAGCATATGCCAAACAAGGAAAATTTTCACTGTCTGAAAGAGCTTAATTGCAAATATTTTGCATTCTGAAGTTTACACAGCTGATGGTAGGTTTGCCGTTTGAAAACAGCTTCAGTCCAAAGCTAATCTGCAAGAATGCATGACCTGAAGTAGCGTGGACACAACCTTGGAATAATGAAGAGTACTGAGCAGTGGAAAGGTCATATGGCTTGATAGTCTCTCTTTGACTATCTGGACAAGTTAATGCCTTTCAACTTTACATCAGCTGTTATCAACTGTAAAACATGGTGAAGGATCTGTGATGTTATGGACAGATATCTCATGGAAGTCCTTTTATCTGATGATCGCCGTGCCTGATCATGTAACGCTCCATGAATATGAAGGCATTTTAGGCAACCAGATGCGTTTAATGGTTTCTGCATAATGTTCTCACATTCCAAGATTATAGTATCTCCAGACACATTGGTAAACATACAAAAATGGTCTCATGAACACCAAGATGAGCTAAAATGCCTTCCCTGGCCTTCCTAAATAGCAAATTTAATAACTGTTATTGGAAGTTCTGGATCACAAAGTTGGAGGATAGATTTGCACATCTGTCCAAACTCAAAGAACTTGAGGGTTCTTTCTTCATGTAGAATTCCACCTCCTGCTCCTGGTCATTTTGCAACTTTTTTTTTTTTTTTTATCAAAATGCAAATTGTTCACATTCATTCATCTGACGGTTTTTCTCCAAAGCAGTTTACAGTGTTAATTAACTGAGAACTACTTATCCATTTGTACAGCTGGGTAATTTTACCAGAGCAATTTAGGGTAAGAATCTCACTCAAGGGTACTACACCCCAGAGGTTAGATTTAAACCTGTGACCATTAGGTCCAAAGGCAGCAGCGCTAACAACTACACCATCAGCTGTCTTCCACTTTGTTTGAATATCATTCTATCTGTGTGGGACTGCCTTAATTCGACTCAGTAACACAGTGTTTACAGTTCCTGTGTGTAACCAGTAGCTAGATGACATGATTGATTGGTGATTAATTGGAACTCAATTAGATGTTTGTGCACGCACTGCAGCGTATTTTCTATTGTTCCTTTCTCTTTGTCCTGGTCAGCGTTGTGGTTTTCAGTAGTATTGAATTAACAACCATTTCAATGTAGTCAGGCGAATAAACTTGTATTAAAGTGAAATGTTTGACAGTGTACAGTTACGTATGAGACGTACTGAACGGTTCCTACCCGGAAATCAACCAGCGAATGTCGACATTATTCGTCTTTTGTGGAATGTTTCCCTACACAAACCAGCACCTTGTGATGGCATTTTCATAAACTAACTGGACTACATCTGATCTGTCAGTGTATTAATGTTTCAGCTGGTAATTCTGGAAGCAAATATGTTTACAAGAATGGCTAATCGTGTTTTTTGTGCCAAACCAGCGAAAACAGTGCTTACACACACACACACACACACAACCTCAATTTGCGCTACCTTCTTTAACACTCTTTCACTAGCGCTCTGTCAGTTTACTCCTGAGGAATTAATCGTAATTTACCATGTTTAAAAAAACTAAATGACTGCAGTCTTAATATAGCGCTGTCGTCGTAGCAGTTCTGACGAACACATCTACAGTCAGTCAGTGGCACTTTACGGGGTTTTACTCTAAGCGGTGGCATGATGACACAAAAAAAGAACTAAACAGCACCACGTAAGCGAGAAAGAGGACGAAGAGACTGGATGTGTAAGAAAGAGACAGTACGTGTGTCGTGTGACCATTTTGGAAAGTTCTCGTTCTTTTCCGCTCTCTAGACTACTAGAGACAAACTGGACTGTCAGGGAAGGAATTTTCCCTTCTGTGTTTTCTTGTAGCGTGAACATCTTACCATTGTTGTTTTATTTCATTTATGGAATACATTTAAAAAAAAAAACTGTTTAACAGAAGACTATAGTAATTCATCTTGATATGCCGATTAGTGAGAGCGATTATCGTCAATGTGCGAGATGAGGCAGCAGGGGGCGCTGCAGCAGTTCGTTTTCGCGGTGCCCCTGGAGCGGCCCTGGGGAGCGGGGGCACAGGAGGGGGAGGTGACTCCTTTATTTTAATCAAATAGAAGTTCAGGAAGAAAAAGTTATACGTCTTTTAAAGCAAACTGAGCGCAAGGGTTATTTTTTGGTTCCGCTGAGTCACCGGTGCTTGTGCGTTCTACATGGTGGATAGTTGACAAGGCGAGTAGTTACCAAGTGACATCTCCATCTGATCTGACCATTTTTTACTAGGTTTTTCGAAGGAGGAAAATAGAGTGGAATGACACTATCTCGAAGTCCACCTGTTTTTGAAGTGTTTGTGATGTATGTCATTTCTTTCAATTTCCAGTGTATAATTTGTTTTTCGCTTTAGGGCCAGCGGGTGGTGTAGCAGTTAGAACTGCTGCCTCGCATTGAAAAGACGCAGATTCCAATCCCACCTCCTGCTGTAGTAGGGTTAGGCAAGGTACCTGGAGGTAAATCATTGTGAATGTCTTCGCATCGTGAGCAATTTTAGAGAAAAGCACCAGGTAAAAAAAGTACATGTAAATACCCGCAGCGACCCATTTGTCAACCGAGCTGTTTTAGAACAGATGATCCCTGAATGAGGAGCTGGATGAACAGTTGTATGATGAGAGCAGCGGTCCAGGAAATAAAGCAACATGTAATATTCAGAGCAGTTCTCTGTTAGGTGTATTAGTAGTGCTACGAAGGGTGCGGAAACTGGCTTTGGTTCTCCTCAGATGTCCTTTCCGTTTTTTGTCTTTGCCTGGCTGTCTAAGGCTACATCGCCATGGTGATTTTAGCTTGCGAGCTGAACTTCCGGCAAGCCTCGGTGCGCTTCGTCCTCAAGCTGGCACCCATCTGCCTCCTGGCTGAGATGTTAGTATGAGGATCGGGTTCATGTTGCCTTGTGACTGGTGAGGAGGAAAGATGTGCAGCAGCAGTTTTGGATGAGATAGTTAGATTTTGATGAAATAACTATGAAAATCAAGTCATTTCAGAGTATTTTGTCTACCTTTATTCATTTATCTGATACTTCTCTCCAAAGCAACTTATGATGTTAATCTGACTCCAATTATTTAACCAGCTGCTTTATTTTACTAGAATAATTTAGGGAAAGTAGCTTGCTGAAAAGTACTACAGCTAGAGGGGAGATTTAAACTTGTGACCTGTAGGCCCAAAGGCAAGAGCTCTAACCATCATGCTACTAGCTGCCCCAGCTGCCTACTCTGTAATACTTTCAATAGTCAGTAATCATTATTTACCAACCTCACCATTAATCTATATAATGTTGCCGTCAATAAAACTGTTACCATACCATAGCAAGTAATGTTCAAAGGCATAACTGTCATGGTTGATGAAAGGATGAGTGTATTCCTGTGTTGCCTGGCTGATGTGACACTGTCAGAAGAAGCACTGAGCAGCTGCTTTCTCTTTAGGGGTGATCACATTTCATCTCACGCACTGATGGTCCTCTTCAGGGTAGGTCTCCAGTCAAGAAGCTTTATTGCCTTGTACACATTCAGTGCACTGGAAATCCCACACAGCTTCTCAGAGCCAGAACAGTAAACATCACAAGGAAGAGCAGAAAGTGCACAGGCTGTAGATGCATGACCATTAACTATACACAGTACAGCATATACTTAATCAAACTACACAAATTAAGAATGAATTGTGGGAGAAGGATTGCACATAACCAGGAACAGTTATTGCACATACCATTTTGAGATTTCAGACTGCACACAGCAGGGAACAGTAATTGCACAGAGTGTTTTTAAGAGGCAATAAATGTGGGTGTAGAGATATTCAGGTTTTTTTTGTTGTTGTTGTGCTGGCCTGCATGTCTTTGGCGATGAGACCCACTATCCTGAAGAAAAAAGCTCTTTATAAGCCTGCTCCTTTGGGTCATGATGCTCTCAGCCCCGCAACATCGATAGTTGCATTAGGAGTCTTGCCAGGTGAACAGACTGTGAGCAGGGTGATGTGAGTCTTTGAGAACAGTGTGCGCCTTACTCCTGCATTGCGCTGTGTCGAGGTGCTCTGTTAACGGCAGTTCTGTTCCAGTAATGCATTTGGCTTCTCTAACTGCTCTCTCGAGGGTGCATTTGTCCTTTTGGGTGGCACTACCAAACCGCTCCGTAATGCCTCCAATCAGGATACTCTCAGTGGCACCGCAGTAGAAACCGGCCACTGCTTTTTTTGTGGATGCCATTGTTCTGTAGGCACTGGAAACGGTACATATCAACGTTGCAGTTTGGGTCAGTTCTGCAAGGTTGCTCAGCAGTGGAGGGTCATAGTGTCTGTGGACCATACTTTGGACAGTCTAGTAATGAAGCGTCAATGAGTACAGCTTAAAAAAACAACCTGTAATACATCTATTTATTATGGTGATTAGCAGAACCCAAGATAAATATTTAACAGAATGATTCTGCCCTGCAATTTTTTTCTGCTTGGGAAATTTAAACATGCCAGATCTCTTTATTTATTATATTTATTCATTAGAATGATTTTTAAGGGTTCAAAATATATAATCAGTTTATGATTCTAGAGAATGAAGTTTCTTAAGGTTGAACTCCATCTGACTGGCCAAAAGGTGCTCTGGAACATGGGCTGAAGTTTGACATTCTACTCCCGACCCATGGTTGTCTTTGAAACTTTGGATGACTGAGAAGGAAAGCGGAAGAAAAACAAAAACCATACTGTTGGCCCTTTGTGTGGAACCAGAAGGACAGGAAAGGCAAAAACATCTCCTACTCTAACATCCCTGAGGTATTCCTGGCCTACACAGATGCTGACTCACAGTTTGTTCAATGACACATTTGGAGACCATTTCTTGGCATTGAAGGTAGGCTTTGTGGGAGGCCAAGAGATGTTCTGCTGCCTTAGCCTGAGCTCTGGGCCTTTCTGAGGGTGAAGATGTTCTTTTTGGTCGATGCTGTTTGCTGTGCACTTTTCCAGCATGGTCATCTTGATGCTCTACTACTTGGGCTTCGTACCATGCTGTGTCCAGAAAGTCCCTCCATCACCGTGGAGTTCGACAGTCTCAATGCAACAGTGGAAACTGCACTGGGCATGGCATAAAAGTGTTACCAAAATAATACAATTGTGATGAACCATTCGCTGACATAATTAGTTTAACATTTTCAGAATAGTTACGTAGGTATTTTATTACTAAATCTGTTTTTAGGTCAGTGTCCTCATGCATGTCACATCTAAAAATCTACACCTGCAATGGTTGTAAGCAGGTGGAAAACCAAACAGGGATAATTTGTATTGCTCTACTCTTTACCCTGAATAAATTCACTGATAAATATGCTTTTGAAAACTATGTTGAACGTAAATTATTCTTTCTAGTTTAAATCCCGACTCCAAATCTGAAGTGTCCAAGCGTGCAACAAGGGGAGATTAATGCTGTTATGATGGCAGCTTTGACAACCATTGCAGGTTCCTTCATGGGAGGGTTACATTTTGCCTGAAGAAACCTCACAGTCCGTGACTCGATGATTTCATCTCAGTCTAAGGAAAGTAAGGTTGTAATATCAGTGTGATTTTTTTTTTTTTTTTTTTTTCCCCCTTCTTTTTCAGCCAGCAAAATAAAGGATAACTTTTTTTATGGAAATGGTTCTGCCAGATGACTCCCCTCCCCCCACCGCCAAGTGCATTTTCCACACAGATCCCAGCGTCCCCCCTGCTAACCGACTCAGCGATGCCTGCACCCGCCTCACTTGCCATCGCCAAAATATTCTGGCCCAAAACAGAGACACAGAGGAAACCAGCCAAGAAGGACTTCAAACTGGAGAAAGGGTAGGATGCTAAGCACATACAACATGCCACATTTGCATCAGGCCTAACGTGCCTGCTGTGGTGTTGGGAAATTCTCCACAGAGCATTGGAGATCATGTATAACAGACAGATGGAAGCACATTAGCATCAAATCTGAATAATGGCAAAAGCTAAAATATTTACCAATGTAAATGAAGTTTTAGTCACGATATTATGTATGCAACTGTACGTATGATTCTGCGGAAGTAATATATTTAACCATTGTCTTTGTCCAAGGCGACTTACAGAACGTACATCGTAATACACAAGGAGCTGGATTATTATGTGAGGAAGACTGCTTGTTGCACTGACTGCTGAAATGATGCCATGGTCTTTCCTTCTGTTCTTGGATTTGACTGAGAAATAATTACAGACAAGTTCATGCAACGCTTTGTGTTTTTCGTGCAGTTTAACGAAAAGATCCAGGAGGACTGTTTTCAGCAGTGTGTTTTGTATGTGTGTGTGTTGGATCACTGGGCTCTGGTGGTCTCCTTTCCTGCTAGACATCACCTCTGCCATTGATGAGCCCCGGAGGTGAATATGGCTGTAAACCACTTTGCATTTCTGACCCTCAGATCCTTCCTTTCTGATCTCTCC
Source organism: Scleropages formosus (assembly GCF_900964775.1). Taxonomy (NCBI): domain Eukaryota; kingdom Metazoa; phylum Chordata; class Actinopteri; order Osteoglossiformes; family Osteoglossidae; genus Scleropages; species Scleropages formosus. Next base: position 12,456,151 of record NC_041822.1, read on the forward strand.
TTGCCTGGGTACAAGTTTGCTGTAAGGAGCAGGGGAAAAGGCGGAGATTTTGGTACTTATATCCGTAAACATACATGGCTTACAAATTGAATACATGTTACCGAAAGTGACTTTTTCTTAATGAAACAGTTAGCAATCAGTACTTTTCAATACATGCAGCACCTTCATTATATATTACAATTAAACATTTTAGGTGGATTTTTATTTTACATATCGCTTCACAAAGACTGGCATGGGCTGGATTGCCTTTCTTAGGTTTCCAAGGTATACTTTGAAACCGTAGTAACTTATGAGCCATATGGCTTTTTTAAGGATCACTTAGGGTGATTGCTGGAGACTTGTCGAAGTAACACCCACTTGAATGTTAACATTTACAGTAGGTGAACGGCACTCAAAGTAATTACAATTCCAAAAGTGTGTTTGGAGAACTACTTGCCGCCCTGTCATAATTCAGGCGTCTAATTTCCATTTTTTTGGGAAAATGAAATTCTGACGGATGTTTTAGTGGCATTTTCTGTAAATGTCAGACTAAAGATTATTAGAACTTTCACATGCTGTTGTCGTTCCGAAATGAAGGACAGCTCTGCAGCTGCTTTTTAAATTGCAGCGGTACAGGCGTGTTATCCAGCAGGTGGCACTGGTCTGGCCTGTTATTATTTTAACGTTTCTCTAAGGTTGTCTGTTCTGCAGTTCCGACTGTTGTCATGTTGTTCTCACAGGGCTGCACCGCCACGTCGTTTTTAAAGTCGCAATGGTCCCCGAGAGCTGAGGCGACATTTCAGGTCTGCGATCAGAGCTCGTCTCTCTGGGAGACTGTCTGCTTCGGGGAAGCGTGCACAGCAGGTACACAGCACGTGGGATGTTTGCGTGCGAGTGTGTGTGTGACAGATAAGTACAAGGCACAGTGTGTGAGAGTGTGCATGTATGTAGCAGGAATGTAGAGAATAAAGTTTATAGTACAGCGTGTGTATATGTGGCTGATCTGCACAGAATGAAGTGTGTGTGGCTGTATAGCAGGTGTGTACAGAGTGCGAAACTGCGAGTTTGTAGGTTGCGTGCATGGTACTTTCATACTTTATTAATACACTTACTTTCCCGTAACTCATGGAGTACACAATTATTTTATGCAACTTTTTTTCTTTAATTAAGTATCTGCAGTGTTTTAATGACCATGGCTCTTTTTCTGGAATCTTGAACATACCGTAACCAGAGCATCATTTGTTCCTAGAATCAGTGTTCAGCATCACCTCAGTGACGATCAGCACACAGCTAATGAGCTGCTCCTCAGATGTCTGCGCCACGTACGGACAGCTGACATTTCACCTTCCAGCATTTCAGTATATTTCTGATTCAGTCTTAACAAAATGCTGCAAAGGAGTAATAATTGAACATGCTGATTTTGTACTCAATACTTCCTAAGACTCGGATATCGGATGTGTAGTGGTTAAGTGTCACTCATATTACACTAGGTCATCAATCATTGTTATTTGTACCTGTGTGAAAGTACAGATGATGTTTTTGCGGTAAGAATGTTTAAGATGATGTGTAAGATGTATTAAGAAATTTAAGCAGTTATATTTGGATTCACCAGTTTTTATAATTTCAGCACTATAAACTGAGTTACTCAATTTGAACAAATAAATGACATAACAAAGTAATTCCAAAGTCCCTGTGCTGTTGTTTTCATCTTACACCACCTTACTGAAAACATAGTTACTTGTCAAATGCAAGTTGAGGTTAATTTTTTAAAATTCCACCACATATTAACAAATATTTTGCTGTAAAGCCATCCCATATAACTGTGTATTACTAACATCCCTGAGCCTTTTTTTCAATTGCTTAAACCATTTACTCGTGATAGAACAATTGTGTTTCACCTAAGCTTTTAACAAATACTCTCTCCTGCTGCGTTTTTAGGGAATGTTCTGTTACTGAGAATGTTATAAGAAATAATTACTGTGTGTTTGGAAGGGGGTGCGGTGGCGCAGTGGGTTGGACCGCAGTCCTGCTCTCCGGTGGGTCTGGGGTTTGAGTCCCGCTTGGGGTGCCTTGTGACGGACTGGCGTCCCGTCCTGGGTATGTCCCCTCCCCCTCCGGCCTTACGCCCTGTGTTGCCGGGTAGGCTCCGGTTCCCCGTGACCCCGTATGGGACAAGCGGTTCTGGAAATGTGTGTGTGTGTGTGTGTACTGTGTGTTTGCACCTGTGTTGTTGTTATTACTCTGCTGCAATTTTTGGCAAAAACTTTCCCAATTTAACACATTCACGGGTAATATTCACATAGATGGGTTCTCTTCAAAATTAATTAGAAACACAACGGTGTATGTCAGGACATTTACTAATGATGCCAAATGATATTTACATTTATTAGGTAACCGAAGGAAACTTCCTTTTCAATCTATGTTTGTCTTTGTGTGTGCAAATTTTCTATATGCATATGCATGGGGTTTTGAGTTGCAGAATGTGGACAGGGAAATTAAAATAAAGTTCTAATAAGATTTTTTTGAAGAGGATAAGGTAATTATAACACTGTTGTTTAAAGATACTTAAAAATCAGCCGATAACCTGCTAAAATTAAAGGAAGTGAACCAAAACAGATTGTGGCGGAAGACAACAGACCACAGCATACTCTATTATGGTTAACAGGTTGAGGAAGTTTTTAGACCTACTCTAAAATGCATCAACCAAAACACATCTACATGAAACATAAAAGTATTGTGTTTTCTAAACCTTCTAAATGTAAGAAAATTCAGTTTTCTATAAAGGTAAACAAATCTTGCACAGAATTACTAAGCTGATTATTATGCCTAGCCTTTACACTATCATAGGGTTATTATTCAAATCAGAATAGAACTGGTAGAGGGATCAGAAGTACAGTAATTTTGGTTCTGTTGCAGACACATTAATTGATTAACAATCCCAAACCACGATCTATTATTCTTTTCTTTCAAAATTTTATGGAGGCTCTTAATAGCTTTCTGGCCCATAAACCTTAATAAACAGTAAAGTAATTGACTACACTTCAGTTCTCTATCGTAAACACAACTTGGGAACATGTAAGATAAATTGAAAATCAGAAAGATATTAAGTTAATTAAGCGGAATGAAATTCTCAGTTAACAAACTGAGTCCATAATTTCCTCATCTCAGTAGAATAATACTGTAACAATCCACATTACTGAGGAGTGTTGTGTTCAAGCGGGAAAAGACGTTTATTGTAAATTGTTGAGAATTGTGGAGAAAACGTGAAATAGTTGTTCAGGGGCTCACGGGGATTATGAGTGAGTGTCAGCTGGGCAGCGTGGAAGGAGAAGGAAAGCTTGAGAAAGGCTAAGCAGGCTGCGAAGGCTGGCTTGAGAGGCAGGTCCTTGAAGAAAAGGGCTCCTCGGACCGAGAGCATTATTTCCTTGTGTTTGCGCTTATACCTCCCACTGTGTCGGCGTTCCAATAAACGTTCATCATGAATACTGCCTGTGCCTCCTTCTTCACCCCATCCGAACCCAGAGCACAGCGCCACAGTACCACTGGCAAAACACCCTTATTATTCCCCGTTTTTAAAGCTGATGTATGCCTAATGCTGTAACGTTGCAGTAACCATTTGAAATAATAATGGTGAATAAGCAATGGCAAGATGAGCGACGCTGAAATGACCCTGTATTCCACATGACACGAAAGCTGTTTCATGCCAGATTTTTTTTTTTTTTTTTTGGCCTGTACATTTATTTAAATGAGTTTTTGAATTAATGTCATGGCCTGGTCACCTGTCGTCTTTTTTAAACTCTCTCCGGAAATTATGGATTAATTCTTGCTGAAGAGCAGGAGAATTAAGACGTGGGCCTTCTCCAGCAGAGGTTGCTCAGCGAGAGCCGTGTCATGTGTTTATTCTGTTCTCTCACCAGGCGCCCTCAGAGCGTTCCTGTTCAGCCAGTTCAGGATCAGTTCTGTTTCTGTTCTGTAGGAAACGCCACATCGTTCCCTGATGAAGAGAAGATGACCACTAAAAGAACCTCTCACACGCTGTAAGGGCCTAGTTTGTACCGCAGCCCCGTTCGACTCATCTCTTTACGTTTATCCAATCCCTATTAATTAACATGTGGCTTTCTTGAAAAAAAATCAAACAAATAAAAGACAGGAAGTTTATGGTATGTCAAGTGCACATTCTGCTTGACTTTTTGTTTGGGAGAACTTCTCCCAAAAACTACAGACTTGTGCCGTTATAATTAGAATTTGTGGTCTCAGGTGAGAGATCCTTTTCTTTCATGTTCACCCATGATAAAGGTCTGAGTGGTTGCAATGTATGGCTTTGTCTTGAGCAAATGAACTAACTGTTCAGTTAATTTTCGGGAGCTGATTTTCTGCACTTTAATGCTTACATATATTACATTTTGTTATATTGGTTGCTAAGAGCAACAGTGGAGTGGCGGGTTTGGCCAGGTCCTGCTTTCTGGTGGATCTGGGGTTTGAGTCCTGCTTGGGGTGCCTTGCGATGGACTGGCGTCCCATCCTGGGTGTGTCCCCTCCCTCTCCAGCCCTGCGCCCTGTGTTGTCGGTGTAGGCTCCGGGTCACCGCAACCACACTCAGGACAAGTGGTTTCAGTCAATGTGTGTGGTTGCTCAGATAAGCGTATCAGACTTCAGGTGTATTTCTTGACCATGGCGACAGTTTTTCAGGGTATGCTTTAGACAGGTATTGAATGAACTGATGAACCTGCCTGTGAAATAAGATGTGCTTAAATATAAAGTTGATGTATTTTTTAATCTACTCTACTATACTTGTAGCATTTTTGTCATAGCAATATTGCATGAATCACCAGTACAGAAATGTTCTTGTGTGATTGGAACTTGTTGATAAAACTTTTGAATTTTTAATTCTGTGAATTGGATAAAATATCTTTTTCTGTTTGTGCTGTCTTTCAAGAATAATGTTCAGCATACAAATTCAACATTAAAATTAAAATGCAAAATGAACTTGCCAGACCTGATTAATGTGCTTTAAACCTACAAACAATTTGATGATCCAACACTACTATTGTTTATTTTTAAGCACAGGACGGTACGTGAGAATTCAAGTCAAGTAGCTAAAAACAAAAGAGTGTCTCTTTAGCTGGTTTTCATTTATGCTCTGGAAAGGTACTTTTATTCCAACTTCGTTCCATTGCATTTTCTTCACAGATCTTCTCTTACCACAGTCAATTTCCCAAGAGGAGTGGGCAGCCACTACAACTTGAAACCCCCCTCTTCCTTGTAGTTTGAAGAGTTTTTTGTTTCTTCTCCTGCCTGCCCAGATGGCTCTGTCTATTAGTTATCTATCTGTCATTGTGCTCTGTGTGTGTACATGTCTAAGTGTATTACCATTGAACTATATAGCAATCTGTACAGCTCTCCGTGTCACCCTGGTAAGAAAAGCCCTCTATGGAAAATAAATTGAATTGAGCTGAATCAATCATAAATGTCCTTTATTCTATCTCTGGCCACCAAGGGGCATTGTTGTTTGGTGTAACGTTACACGTTTGCTCTGCCAACTTAATATGTAGGTTCAACAGGTAGTTGCATTCTTACTACCTGTCCTTGGAGATCCGAGTCTCCAGCTCAAAAGAGCCCAACCAAGACCGCCACATATCCTGGATCCTGAGACCTGCTGGTCCACAAACAGTTACCCCATTGCCCTAGTGGCCCTCGTTCTGGATGAGCCTTTTGTGCCTGTAGACAAAGAATTGCTGCAGGGGGTCTAGTCCATCCTTACAGAATTCAGGATTTTCGCTGAAGATCTGCAGAAGATCCAAGCTGGCTGAGCTCCACACCCAGCCCCAAAGAGACCCTTCAATGTTTCTCTACTTTTTTTTTATTTCATAGAAAAAAAAGCAGAAATAGCTGTTAGTCTAAGAACATGAATCCTGTAACATTTTTCCAAGAGGCTGAGAGTGGTAACTAAAAGTGCTGATCAAAAATACCAATTTTTGCAAATATATTAATGGGATTGCTAAACCTGTAAGTATTAGACGATTAACCCACAAAACAAACTGGACTGGACTTCTCGCAGGGTTTGATCTTACAGGGATGAGAAGAGGTTTGATTGCGGTGTATGCCCTGGCTACATTTAAATACAATCCTCCACTATCCTGCAACAGGTTAGAGAAGTAATTATATTAATGGAGAGTTTAACTTAATCTTTTTCTTAATCGTGTCTTGAACTGTTTATTGTTTTATTTTCTTCTACTTTTTTGAATAATTCTGCTGTCTTCCTAGCCATGGTTGACTTGGAAAAGATGGAAATGTGATGATGTTGTGATGATGTCCTGTTTGAACATAGGTGGATATGGTGAAAGAAATAAACTAACTGTACTTCAGAATCACACGTCTGCAGCATTGTCTCTTTCTCCTAATGTGATGCACAAATTGTATTTTCCATGAGACATACGTCACTTTGGAGAAAAGTGTCTGCTAAATGAATGAATGTAAATGTAAATGATGTGTATTCTAATTAAATAACAGTTAAGAAGCATCCAAGACCAGAATTTAAAAACATTTAGTCTGATATTCAGTGACATTGTAAAATCAGATTGAACCACAATACAAAATGAACATTTACTGTTTCTCTGGCGTTTATCAAGATCGTTGAAGAGATACTCGCTTAAATTTGATTTTTTTTTAAGCTTACACTCCCTTTTGTGTACATTGAAACAAAAAATGATGTGTATTCTATCACATTTATGGCCTTTCTTATCACATGAGCTATCTGAAAACTGTTGAAAATCTACTACAAAATCAAGTTATTGGTGAAAATCTGGCTGTGGCACTGTCTAATCTCCTGTAAAAGATATTCTGATATTCTGATGAGAATCTAATTAAAACCGAAGAATAATCATATAATTGTACTTCCTCTGAAGTGGTTGTCTGAGACTTCAATGGTAAATTAAAGTGAAGGCTGAATTTCTAGATTTAATTAAATAACAAAGATGAGCCCATCAGGAATCTATTGTATTTTAATAATTCAGCCTATTCTGTGAATTTATATTCGGATGAAAATGTACCGGGGAGCGAATTTCCCGTGAGAAGCTCACGCTCAGAGATACAGGTTGATCACAATGAACAGGCAGAGTGAAGGCAAAGCAGGCAGTGTACAGGTGGAAAGACATATGGACAAGTGTTGGGGAAGCCCTGCTATTCTTGAAAAGGTAAATGATCTTAATTACTGCAGTAGACAAACCCAGTTGTATAAAGGGGTAAAATTACAAACTGGCTTTGGTAGCGGTGTGACCAAAGCAGAAGAATAATAACTACTGAGGTCCATGCAGTTGCTGGTCCGAAGTTAATTGTCCAACCTGGTAGTAACTCATGACAAATTTTCTGATATTTTACTGTCCCTTAGAGTACATGGAAACTAACGAGTACTACAATTTGGATACTGGTTTGTTTTATAGTTTAGACATTTTTAAATATGTACAACACCATTCCATATACTGACTTGTCCTATAATACACAGTGAATGAAATAAAATAGAGAATGAGTTATAGGGATTATATGTGTTAAACTGAAACACTGAGGTATAGGGACAATAGACGTTCTAGTTACAAGGAACTTGACACATTATTAAAATGTTGAACTCTTAAGCACAGTAAAAAATTATTTAAACAGACAATAAAATAAAATGCATAAAATTTCCATGAACCACTTTGGATGAAGGTGTTTATTAAGTAAAAAGTCGTACCGTATATTGAATAAACACTAAGTGGTGGTTTTCACCAGAACCCTTTTTTCCTAAATATTTTATTAAAGGTTCCAGACAGCAGAGGGGCGGGGTGGCACAGTGGGTTGAACTGGGTCCTGCTCTCCAGTGGGTCTGGGGTTTGAGTCCTGCTCGGGGTGCCTTGCGGTGGACTGGCATCCTGTCCTGGTTGTGTCCCCTCCCCCTCCAGCCTTACGCCCTCTGTTACTGGGTTAGGCTCTGGCTCCCTGCGACCCCCGTATGGGACAAGCGGTTCAGACGGTGTGTGTGTGTGTGTGTGTGTGTGTTCCAGATAGCACATCTGACTCCTGATGTCATGCACAGCAACTAGAAACAACCCACTATTTGTAAACTTGCTGCAAACACAACATGCACACTCTGTTCAAGGTGACAGAAAAGACACAGTATGTCAGTATGGTGCTTGCGACATGGGCCAGATCTATCGGCCTTTTCCTACACGTATGGTGGAGACGTGGCGGACTCGCATGTCTAATGCCTTCTGAATGCCATGGAGAATGAACTCTGGTTGAGGAGGAGCAGCAGAACAGGTTGTTCCATCAATGAAAGCTGTTGTGTAGTATGTGCACTTACAAGCCAAGGGTGCATTACTTTCACTTTCTCCAGAAGCCATAAATCAAGCATGTATATTCTGGCCCCGAAGACGTGCCTCTGTGAATTTGCTGTGTGGGTACACACATTTAGCGTAATTGGTCATCTCCTGCTGGGAGTCTAATGTTTGCGCCCATGGCTGGCCGCACGTTGTGCAAAACGCTGGGGGACCAATTTGAAGAGCGGCATTTCAATCCTCTCTGCGCCGCAGTTGTTTTTTTGTTCCTAATGAACATGGTTGTACTAAAAGGCCATTACTGGCTCTCGGAAGCTAACATCAATGTAATTATTAGCTCTTATCATTATTATTATTTTTTTTTTTTGTTGTTATTTTTGCTGTGCACTGAAATATGCTTTTTTTGGGCTGATGTCCTTTCTTAATAATGCAATATGAAGTGGGTAGAGTGTCAGAAAAAACACAGCTCTTTGTTGTGTCAATTAGTCAATTCAGCCACAGACCAAATAAATAAATAAATAGATTTTATATGTGTGTGTGCGTGTGTGTATAAACTGGCATCCTTTACGTTCCATGATTCTAGGAATCTAGTCATCGAAAGATGTCCATTCTGATAAGATTTTTTCCCCCACTTTGCTGATGTATTTATGTAAGACAAAGATTTCAGCTCCTGGAGACCTACTGAAGATGTCTTCTGGAACACATGACATATCCTGTCACCCTGCAGACTCTTTTAATGTTTTGAAAGAGAAAGGGGAACAGGAGCCTTTGGGGACAAGTGGGAAAGAAAGATGGGTGCAGAATGGGAATGGTTACCTTAGACCACAATGCATCACAAGCACAGTTGCCATGGCCTCCTCGAGTGTTTACAGATTCTTGCCGAATTGGTCTACAAGAAAAGTACATAAATTCCCCTCTTTAGGTCTAAAGAAATATCACAAGCAGAGCTCAGGATGCTTCAATGGCAGCATATAATTATCGAAAAAAGACAAGAGCACTCAGTGTTGTTTTCATCCTTTAAGACTTATAATTTGGGTGACCAGTGCTTTTCTAACTAAATTTAGTGTCATAAAAAACGGTATGCACATAAACTCTTTTCACGAACTTAAAAATATAAAAAAACCCCATTCCCTTATTTTTAATTCTGCTTAAAACCTGATCTGTTCCATAGTTACAAAGTACACACTTGCACATGTCCGCGTCAGACATAAACTTTCCTTTATTGCTTTATAATGTTTTGTTTCTGTCGAGCTGAGTTCAAATCACAGTCAAAAACTGCACTTTTTTCCTATAGGTTAAAACCAAGTTTTGATGTAAAAAGGGCAAAAGAAGAATACTCTGATCCCGATAGTAACTATGCATGCAATAGCTGAACTCTTGGAGATCCCACCAGCTTCAAATAGTCAAAATCACCTTTTCGATTGTGTTTCTGGCTTCACCAGTGGACATTTACAGAGGAAGAGAATTTACTGGGCCTAAAACAGCAAGTGCACATCAATAATGGGAGAAAATTTTATCCTAGAGAGAATGATCAGACTACCGAAATGATGTAAACTTTGTCAATCTGAGCCTTGACAACAGCAAGCGATACGGTGTGTAGTACAACCTGGGAGCAGAGTATTTTTCTGTAGGAGTCCTAGTGCAACTAATAAATTCGTGTCTGGATCTGTGTTCGGTGGGTTCGTGTGAATGCCGCAACGCACACTAAGGCTTCCAGCTGCTTTGCTCCTCAGTGGACAATGAAAGGAAGACCTGACTGATAGGCCGACGCTTCATCGGCGGACGCTCAGCTGTGCAGCCAGTCATATCTCATGAGTACCTTGTTCGACGTGTTCAGTCGGTCTGATTCTGAAATGGGCTCACCGGGGGAGGAATTTTATTAGCACAGATGTTTTCAGATGGAGTGCATACAGTTCCCTTTTCAAATCCCACCTTTAAGGCACCCGTAGTCTTTGTATTCAAATTTTCACTCAGATGCTGTAAGGCGGTTCCGTACCGCAGTACACAGTCTTATACACTCATCCCCTACACAACATCGTCCTGTAGAATAAAAAAATTCCTGTAACAGCTTAAAAAAATATCCAGTACCATTTCATTAATATAAAAGCTTGTTATTCAGATCCACAGCATTTTTGCTGGTCACATTGCTGTTTTATTTCCACAGTAGGTATTTTTATTCTGTATGATGACATTGTTCCTTCTGTCAGGCATTTGGGGACAGAGATACACACTTGGTGTTTCAGACCCATAAGATTGTTTTTCTTCAGTGGTGTAAGTTTAGCTGTTGTCTAGCTAAATCTAGAGTATTATCCTCTACATTGGGGGTGGGGCGCGGTGAGTTGGACCACAGTCCTGCTCTCCGGTGGGTTTGGGGTTCAAGTCCCCCTTGGGGTGCCTTGTGACGGACTGGCGTCCCGTCCTGGGTGTGTCCCCTTCCCCTCTGGTCTTATGCCCTGTGTTACTGGGTAGGCTCCGGTTCCCCGTGACCCCGTATGGGACAAGCGGTTCTGAAAATGTGTGTGTGTGTGTATCCTCTACATTACTCTGGAAACACTGGTTGCCTTCAAGTGATTTTTGTTATGGGGATGTGGTGGCACGGTGGCTTTGGCCAGTGCCTGCTGTGTGGCGGGTATTGGGTTTGAGCCCTGCTTGGGGTGCCTTGTGATAGACTGGCGTCCCGTCCTGGGTGCGTCCCCTTCCCCTCCAGCCTTGCGCCCTGTGTTGCCGGGTTAGGCTCCGGCTCGCCGCGACCCTCCTCGGAACAAGCGGTTGTGGACGTTGGTTGATTGGGTTGATTCCATCTATCCATCTTCCTCCGCTTTTATCCGGGGCCGGGTCGCGGGGGCAGCAGTCCGAGCAGAGTATTCCAGACTTCCCTCTCCCCGCACACCTCCTCCAGTTCCTCTGGGGGAACCCCAAGGCGTTCCCAGGCCAGCCGGGAGACATAGTCTCTCCAACGTGTCCTGGGTCTGCCCCGAGGCCTCCTCCCAGTGGGACAAGCCCGGAACACCTCCCCAGGGAGGCGTCCAGGAGGCATCCGGAACAGATGCCCGAGCCACCTCAACTGGCTCCTCTCGATGCGGAGGAGCAGCGGCTCTACTCCGAGCTCCTCCCAGGTGACCGAGCTCCTCACCCTATCCCTAAGGGTGCGCCCAGCCACTCTGCGGAGGAAACTCATTTCTGCCGCTTGTATCCACGATCTCATTCTTTCGGTCATGATCCAGAGTTCATGACCATAGGTGAGGGTAGGAACGTAGATCGATCGGTAAATTGAGAGCTTTGCCTTACGACTCAGCTCCCTCTTCACCACAACAGACCGGTACAATGACCGCATTACTGCGGACGCCGCACCGATCCGTCTGTCGACCTGCCGCTCCATTTTTCCCTCGCTCGTGAACAAGACCCCGAGATACTTAAACTCCTCCACTTGAGGGAGCAACTCCCCCCTAACCCAGAGGGGGCAATCCACCTTTTTCCGACTGACTGGGTTGATTTTTGTTACAAAACCAACTATTTACTTGCTCTGTATTAGACTGACAGCCTCAACTAATCACAACCATCAATTAAGGCAAATATCAATTGCAATTAAATTAGCAGATTCAGCAGTACTATTATTATTATGATGATGAATTCATTTAGCTCACCCTTTTATCCAAATCAGCTTATAATTTTAAGATACCTACAACAGTTTACTCTTCTACACGGCTGGGTAACTTTAGTGGAGCAATTCAGAGTAACTACCTTATTCAAAGTTACTCCAGCAGTAGATGAGATTTAAACCAGAAGCCTTTGGATCCAAAGAAAGTAGTCTTAACCACTACACTATCAGTTTCCCAGTTGTTTTAAGGTCCTTTCTTACTGGAGCAGCTTAGTGTAGCAACCACTGTGCTACCTGCTTCCCTTTCATAAGAGCATTTTAAAATAAACTATAAACAAGTAACTATGAACTCAAACACAAAAATTTAAATCGTATCAACATCTTTTATGACATGAATACAGTATCCTTTGTTGCGAGTAGCTACTATTTTTGGGACCCCTGACAGCATGGTGTCTATTTGCTTTGCACAATAAAAGACATAGGCAGTGATCCTGTGAACTTTGTTTCTTCATATCATAAACATCATGAGTCTCATTATCAAAATGCACCCTGTGTTGTTCCCTATGATTCCTTGATAGACTCTTGACCTCTGCCATCCTGAATTTGATAAATTTGATAAGCAGTTATTAATAATGAATGAATACATGAATAAAGATATAACATTAAAAGACAACCTAGAAATATTCTTAGAAATATAAAATATTTTGGTATTATCATTACTACGTATAAAAATATCTTTTGCTCTAGTATCTTAATGAATTCTATGTGACACACTTTTTTTTTTCTAGGAACTCAGTTTTTCAGCCCCATAAGAAATTATAGTAATTTGATCCCCTCACAACATGAACTTCACTAAAGGGGTGATTTCATGGAACAAATTAACCCCATTATATGACTGTATTTAAAACTTCTATTGAAGAGTTACCACATCTTTGGAGGCTGTGATTTCAGTATCTATGTTTTATTAAAATATAGATGCTCGAAACTATTCTAACCTCTCTGTTATATTTACAAAGCCACTTAAACTGACATACAATGGGTGCAATTAAGTTATCTTTGATGCAGGTCTGTATCAAGGCAAATCATACGAGAACAATACACTGCTGACTGGCACAAGTCGCAACAAGCTGTGAAAAAGGAAAACTACAGCAAGGATTGTTCTCTCAAAAAATAAACAAAGTAGGGCTTTAATGACACCTGATGTGTACAAACAGGTTTCTGGGAAAAATTAAAATTCAAATGAAATCATGTTATTATTAATTTTATCACCTAACTGTGGGAAAATTACAACACAATCTATACAATAGATTTAGCAGTGGTACCATTTTTTCTAGAACCTACCAAAACCCCTGCTCAACAGGTGATTCAGATAAAGACATAGAAAGGGATGTTTCAACAGAATAAACATGTAAACTTCACTCAGCTTATGTATTCTTTTTTCTTGGTCAGTGGTTAACATACTGTAGTTATAAAACCCTGACAAAGTCTGTTAGAATTTTATTAAGGAAGTTGGTGCCACTGATAGTTGAAATCCCAAGAACCTCATTCTTCTCCACACACCAGCGGAGTTCTGCTTTTTAGAGACTAAACATCTTATTGTATCTGCAAATGTGATGGGTCACTAAATCCGCAGTCCAATTCTGAACCACCTCCCATGTTGAATTTCTCGTCGTCTCTCGAGTATTGGTCCTTCCTCCACTGAGACAGAAGAGGATGTACAACCTCTCACGCTGATGAAGATACACAACAAGACAGGGAGAGGTAAGTCATAAAGGAGGATAGAAGAACAGTTAGAGAAGTAAAGGATAACTTCAGTACTTATCCATGAAGGTAAAGAGAGGTAAAGTACCAGCACTGGCTTTGCGGTCCTGTCAAATGATGTCCACTCACTGAAAAAAGGTCATCTTGAAGGATTTTGAGAATTCTGGGCTCTTTGAGAATTCCAGTAATTTTCTGCTAACTGTGAGACAGAAATTAATATTTCCTTGATTCCCAAAGTACCCCATTCCAAAGAGTGCTCCTTATACTGTATGTTTTATTACTGAATTCCAGCCTCAGACCCATCCATCCACTGGGCCAGAAAATATGAAAGATACATCTTTATATTTAAAAAATGTCAATCCACTCCATCCATGCAGGGTAATGTATTTGTGCATGCCACTTAAACCCCTGCGATAGTGGAGTGCTCTCAGTGGGTTCCGGGCAGAGCTTTCAGCGCTCCGTCTCTCTCGGAGCAGCCCTGATGAGCTCAACTCAGACGAAAGCACGGGGTGAACACAACCCCGAGGACCAAAAGCGCACGGGTGCAGGGAACAAGCTGTGCCGTCTCTGCCTCAAACCTGTCAAAAGGGATTGGCAGAAGAGCGAACCCTATATCGAACTCCATGCTTTGGTAATACATGCATTTTTACCTTGGTTCAGGTGCCCAATTTACACAAGTGTTACACTCCACTCCAAGTTTCCAAAGAAATAAGCTACCTAGAATTTAAAATTTAACCCTAATGTAAAAACTTCAACACAGTCATGGGGGCTTCCTACCAGGTACTGTGTTCTATCATTTTATTAATTGAAGCGTTAATAAATGTCTTGAAATAAAGTAACTCTTTCCACGAGGTCAAAGAATTTGGTTTTATCCAACTGCATTTCCATAACTCAGTTCACGTAAATAGAACCTAATCAGTTCCCGAGTTCTTTTTTATCCATGGATTGTCAAGGCATCACCACACTGATCACAGATAGTTAAGGCTGTATCTCACTGCGCAGAGTGTATCATTTGAAGGAAGCGGCCTACAAGTGTGACATCTGCTACGGTATTACTTGTTGACTCACTTTACAGCTGCCTTCTATTCCTTTTCATCTACTCTGTATGTGTCTTCGGAAAAAAACGAAAGCATTGTTCATAAAGGGAACGAGACATAAATAAATTCATTTTTATCAATAACCACCTGTCCAGCACAGGATCAGTGTGGTCCTGATCTTATTCCAAAGCATGAGGGGCTGTCAAAGATGGGGCTGTCTCGCAACTCCTCTGACCAATACAAAAATGAGAATTTTCTGTCTGGAAAAAAGAAATGTTTTGAGGTTAAAGGAATTTTTACTGAAGCTCAGTATATGAATGATGCAATTCCAGAGAAAATTACACAGAAGCACATTTTTAGACCAGGGTCAGCAACACATTTGCCAATTATACAAAATCACAAAAAAAAAACATAGGCAGTTGGATTTTTTATAATCGGGTATTGATACCAAACAATGATTTTCAATTGTTTTATGCTATTTCTTACTGTTATATAACAAAATAATATAAATTATCTGCAAAAAATAGACAGGAAACACATTGGCATTGCCATCTTGTCCTGAAAACACAGAAGGGTAAGTGTACTAACACAATGTGACTTTGCAAATTCATATTTTCTTTAGTAGCTGTTAAAATACTTTAATCCTTGACATTTAATTCTGAGCATGAATTTAGAGGAGCTTCGATGTGGGCCAAATTCAGATATTTTATTTTGACTTTCTGGTCAAACGGAATTATCAAGATTTACACATTTTTGGATCACTGAAAATCCTATATTTGTGTTAGACCCAAGAGTTAGAATAATCACACACACACACACACACACACACACACACACACACACACACACACACACACACACACACACACACAGAGTCCAAAACCACTTGTCCCAAGTGGGGTTGCGGCAAACCGGGCCCTAACCCGGCAACACAGGGCGCAAGGCTGGAGGGGGAAGGGACACACAATGTAGAAGTATAAGCTATTAAATTTATTCTTTTAGCAGATGCTGTTGTCCAAAGCAATGTACAATGTTTATGTTCATTTAGCATTAGGTTAGCTAGCATTTAGCTAACACCTTTATCTAGTGTGATGCACAGTGCCGAATGCAGTCATTCACCCATCTATTCAGCAGAGCAGAACACTCGCTCACTCACTCACATACAGATGCTCAGGGTCTTTTTTTTTTAGAGTTAACTATTCACCTGAAGTATATCTGTGGGGGGAAACCAGAGCACCTGGAGGAAACCCACACAAACACCGGGAGAACATACAAACTCCACAGAGGCATTGTGCCACTCACATTACAATTTTTCTCGATCGATTTGACACATTACTCCAAACTCCGGTCACTGCTCTCAAAACAATTAACACTGCCATCTGAACACTTCATTCATTGTCCTAAATAGATTGTAAATTCTTGTCTATCTCATACTACTTTCAATGACATGCATACTTTTCCCAAAACACTGTGCACAAAATTCTGCAATGTTTACACAACAGTTCATACAGCTAACCAGAACTGTAATATATCAGGAAAAAAGCAATTGCATGTCTTTCATTGGTTTAGCACAAATCACAAACATTTATGTACCATTTTGCTAAGCACAACAAGGAAAACTCTGTCATTTGTTCAATGCTCAGTTACATATGGTATGTTCTCAATGAGCCCCAAATTGATATCACCTAATTTAGTAATACACACAACACAGGAAATGCTAATTTCCTAATTGATTACACAGTTATCACAATTCCTACAATTATAAAAGGAGAAAAGAAAAAAGACAAAGAATAAGAATGGGAAAAGGAAGACATGTAAAAGTGAGAGGTGGTAGAGGGGGTAGAGGGAGATAAGGGGAGAGGTGAAGATGTAGATGTAGATGTAGATGTAGATGTAGATGTAGGGAGAGGAGTAGATGGAGAAGAGATGGGTAGAGTGGAGGGCAATGGTGTAGTGGAAAGAGCAGGAGAAGAAAATGTAACAAGACATAAGCAGCGAGGAAGGGGACAGCAGAGTGGAGAAGGAGGGAGGAGAGGCAGAAGGAATGGCTACAGATGGGTTTCAAATGAAATGATGGCCACCCTAATTGACCATGTCATAAATCATGGTCTCTCCTTCAGAGAAGCTGGGCAGAGAGTTCAGCCCAACATAACCAGATCCACATTAACTTCAATTATCTGCACATTTCAGAGTGGAAAAACTGGAAAGTAACCATACCATTGTACTGCGATGGTTAGACTCTAGTACTTTAGTTCTTTACTATAAATGTTTGTACTCATCCAAACATTTGTCAGAATGGAAGTTTGACAACATTTAAGTGGACGAACAAGACTCTTTTCAATTGAACAAGCGCATGCCATTGTTGACATGGTGGTCCAGAACAACACCATCTGCCTCAAAGCAAAGAATAATACAGGACAACCAAGTATTCCAGAATATTCAGCAATGCAGCCTTGCCACAACTGATCGTGTTGTGAGGAGAAATGCCATCTGGATGAAGCAGGTATACAAAGTGCCCTTTGAAAAGAACTTTATCAGAGTGAAGGAGTTGCGATTCCAGTTTGCTCAAGTATGTGTAAGTCACACAAATACTGCACTTTTACTGTAAATACAAAGATATTGTCTATATACTATTCCACTGTAAGTGGAAAAATTCAGGCGTCTCTGGGCATAGTGCTGTGTCAAAGGGGAACTGACTGTTCTGTAACAACTACAGTATAAACTTTGCAATCAATACCATTACTTTGAAAAACACTAACTTATTGTACCTTGTGTTCTTACTCTAGAGGATTTTGGAGTTGGATAGGAGTACTACTCATTTTGAGTACCTGTGTATTGATAAAGCTGGCTTTAATCTTAACAAAAAAGGAGAAGAGGGAGGAATGTGACTGTGGCACGATGACCAATGTCCTTAGACAGCAGGGGAGGCAACATCACCATGTCTGCCGCAATTTCAACTACTGGTGTTGTGGCACACAGTGTTGTCTTGGGGCCATACAACACCGAAAGGATACAAATTTTTTTGAACTCCCTCAATGAAATCTTCTTCCTGCAGGTTGACCAGAAGCAAATGGCTTGAGACTTTGTAGTTTTGGGACAATGTGCCATTCCACCATTTGGCGCGGGTGCAGGAGTGGTTTGAGCATCACCCACGTTTCACAATGGTGTTCCTTCCACCATATTCTCTCTCCCTGAATTCAGTTGAGGAGTTCTTCTCCTGTTGGAGATGGAAAGTGTATGATTACAACCTTTACAGTCATCTTCAAGCAATGGAAGAGGCCTGTGGAGATGTTGAGGCAGTAGCTTCTGTTATACGGAACTCCTCAATAGAGAACTTCACGATAAACGTGTATTTGCATTCATGTATTTCTGTGTGTACATCAGACTACATTATACAGTCAATAGACCACACAATTGTACATTTGATAATATTTAATTTTAGTAAATGCATTAGTAGAAGAAAAGGCAGTACTACTTTATGCAGTGGAATTGAACTGTTTGGTCAAGGTAAGAGTGTTTAGTTGGCTGTGTTAATTGCTTTGAGAGCAATTACATTCATTTGGAGTAATGTGTCAGATCAATCAAGAAACTGTAATTTACTTATTTTATCAAGTGTAGCAACATTCCTGCTTAATTCGCCGCGCTTCTAGCCGTAGTTGAAATCCTGGTCATATTGTATGTAATCACATTAGGTACATTGTTAATAAAACTGAGGAAGCAGCATTGCCTCTCCAGATCTCCAAGGTTGTACATTCAAAGGTTCAGCTCTGTCTATGTAGTTTTCATGCCGTTTCAGGTTTTTTTTTGTGGATTCCCCCCACATTCCAAAGACTTGCTTTCCAGGGGAAGTCTTCGACATATGTTTGAAGCAGAAATTATTGGCAGAGCAATATGAATTCTGATACTTCACTACTAAAATGATTAGTTCCATTAGTGCACTGTTTCCCAAGAAACTGTTACACCTGGACCCTCTATTGATGCAAACTCTTCCACCCACCCTACCTTAGCATCTCTCTTTGACAACCTGTCCGCACCCTACCCCAGCGCTGTTAATTACATAATGCTGCCCCCAGGACCCTCTAAAGGAGCGGTGTTCAACCTTTGTTTTTGACGAAGGGGAGCAATCATTGTCAGCTGGTCCAAGGTCTGCATACTAAAAGTCTGAAAACTGAATCTTAAATGACTAAACTGATTAATTATTTAATTGCATCTTATTTGGGTACGGTGCATGTTCAAGTATGTATGTCTATAATTCTATTACAATGTAATTCAATAGTTTATATCACTCAAGTATAGTGTATATATCATTGGTTCTCAATGGGGGGGGGGCGCAAATTGTTTCCAAGAAAGCACAGAGACAGGTCATCATTTGGGTACTCAGTGTATTTTATTGCTTTTCAATTAGAATGTGCATAAAAATGAAAAACCTGTAAAAATCTCTTCATTATTTAAAAAATATTTAAGAATAATTATAATTAAAAGTTTTAAAGCGTTCCTACTCCCTCTGCATTTTCTTTCTGAGTTGGAGAGGCGGAGCTTAAGCCCGCCTTTTATGTATAGCTGGCAGTGTAGACACGAGTCAGAACCTCAGAGATACCAGTCAAACTAATCCATGGTGATAAGTTGGTATGGATAAGTTCATCACACGTGCTAAAAGGAGTTGTGGCGGTGCTCCGTCGTCAGCACCTCCAGCTAAAAAGTCTATAGCTCTTGCTCTCTGCCTTCATTTTGGTTGACTGTGATGACAGAATATCTTCAGTTGTCTGACGCTTCCGTTAAATTGCTGCTTCCATTCGCCTCAGCTTATTTGTGCGAGGCCGGGTTTTCAAAATTGACTGCGTTGAAAACAAAATACCGAAATCGCCTGCAGGTGGAGAATGACCTCAGGCTTGCGCTGTCCGACATTGAACCGCGCATTGCGCTTCTTTGGAAAAGAAGCAAGAGCACGTTTCCCACTAATTTATAATGGCACGGCTAGCGAAACGCACCCTACGTCCCAGTTTGCATATCACATTAAGGGTGTGTTCCACTATTGTCCTTCATATAGTTTTAAAAGAAAAAAAAAAACATAAAAGTTAAAGTACAAAAAATTTTTTTAAAAAATGATCTATCTAATCATGGGCGGGGGGGCTTTAGTTCCAAAAGGTTGAGAACCACTGGTATATATTAATGATTTTATAAATGTTCTGCAGGCGATGTTATGTAAAAAGGCAGGCCACATCCAGCCCTCAGGCTGCACTGTCACAGCTGGTCTAAAATCCAGGCCCAAGGGGGAATATATAGTGATATTTCGTGCTGAATTTATAATATTTAAAGTTTACCTGCAGCCTGTGTGTAGTTAATAAATAAAATCTATTGGCCACATTTTGTAAATACCAAAACCAATGCAGCTCCTTTGCTGCAGACAGCATACTCTCGCTGTTACCATGGCATCAGTCCTATTAAAATAATCTTAAATTAAAGAAAAATAATTAGGAGCGTGCTGTGCGCCATAAACCTGACGAAATGTAGTGAGGAGGGACAGCTGCCTCCTTTGACGCATAGTCTGGTTACATTTTGGTGTTTCTTAGTGCTCGGTGGTACCTCATCCTCCCATCGGCCTGTAGGGTTCTGTTGAGGAAGACTCCAGAAGCCCAGGTCACTGCAAATTCATCTCTTCACCAGGATCAAAATTTGCAGGCCTATGAATTAACTGTGTTTTACTGTGTTTCTGTGCATCATTCACGGTCAAACAAGCAAACCTTAGGAGAGAAATAGGGTGTAAACACACAGTTTGCGGGAAACTTTGTTTCCGCATCCAGCACAGAGGTACGTGGTCCTATCGACATGCACAGAGTCGTCTCTCCCTTGGAAATTCTCGTGTGTTAAGAAACATCCTCTTATTTACCGTGCACTGCTCGCCTTTGTGTGAACCCCTGGCAGACGTTGCCTGAGGAACAAAAAAACCTTCCATCATTGTGGTGGCGTCAGCAGTCAACGACATGCAAGTCATTTTGAGTGATGCTGATTAGACCCCCCAGTCCCCCTGACCTTCGGTGGCCCTAATTTCTCCTTTTTTGCACCTTCTCCCTCCATCATTGTTGTCTGATTACATGGTTTTCCTTTTAGCCCATGGCCTTTTCACTCATACCCTCCTTCATGAATAAAAGACGTTACAGAAACCCATAAACACACTTAAATGCTGTGCTTTGCATTCAGGGCAGACAGCTTACTTGTGGTCTTGGTGTTATTTGTTTTTAGGGAAGGACAAACAAGGAGGGTGATCTATCTGCCGGGTAAGTGGCGGGGTAGCACCGCACATATATTGGCAACATCCTCTTTGGGAAAACATTCGTTATAATCCTGTTGGACTGGTTGTGGGTGCATACAAAGGCATACGTGTGTTTTGTGACCAGCTGTAGACATCCGAGAGCATCGAGAGGTTGTCCCAATTGAGAAGCTGTGGGTTGGGAAGGTCTGCGGTCAGTCCATAAAAAAGTAACAAAAAAGGGGCACAATTTAGAGGTACTGACCTCACTCTCCAGGCTAAACCTTTTATTCTTACTTTTCTGTTCTTATTAATAACCATTTAGTCTTCTTTCTTTTTCATTTTTAATCCGAAATGTTATTAGACTGGAGCTATTAAACTATTCAAAATTCAGGGGACCAAAGCTGTTGTCAGGACGGAAATGGGGTTTTACAATTTGATCAAATTACACTCCATTGGTCATAAAAGAATGATGGATTCAATTCTGCTGACAGCCAGTGCCTGCGAACACGTTGCAGAAGTGGAGGCCAGACTGTTCTTTTCTATTGGAGCTGGCACTGAAATACATTTCTTTTGCAGAATATGTTCAAATTGATGTAATTATTTCATATAGAGTAAATGAACCCTGCTATAGAAACGGGTCAAAAGAGATGGCAGCAATTTTTAAAATCCCATTGTGAACTTGTCATCCTTTATTTCTCTCTTTGGAGGTAATAGCCTTTTAACTACTCCTGGGTTTGTCTCTGAATGGGGGCACCAAATTAATTTACTCTGTAATTCTCACAGTTTTTTTCGCCAAAGCTTACCATGTCCATGCAGAAGTTCTTAAAGATGCTGTTGTCGCATTGTTCCACCGTTGTTTACGAATAAAAAATCTCCACCGATGGCTTTTGAAGGTGAAGGGCCTGAGAACATCAGTCTGTAGATCTGTGCTGGCGGAACACATTCTCATATCTAGAAGATGCTCAGCGTTGCCTTGCAAACAGACGTTAGCTCAAGAGATGAGCCTCTACAGATTGTTCAGCAGGTAGGCGGATTACAAACGTTCCATCTACTATGAAATATTCTTTAGTCAATTTAAATATAAAATGTGTATTTGTTAGATAGTCATTGTCTTAGTTGCCATGTTCATCCTACGCGATTAGTTTGTAACTAATAACAAACCATGTATTTAATCAAGCAATTCTGGTTCAGCACTAGGCCAGTTCCTTCAGTGTCATGGAGGATGTCATCCCTGGGGAGTATCTAGTATTCACTGCACATTTCACCAGATCTCCACTTTTGGTTATACAAATGAAGCTGAGCGTATATTCACAGGAAAAAACCTTGTTTAGCACACGAAATACTGCAAAATACCTTGAAGCAATGGAGCAACAAGTGAAGCAAGGGGAATTTTTTTGTTCCACTGCGATTTACCCAACAGAAGGTCCTGGAGAGATGTTTTCTTGGGATTTGTGTTGTTTCTGGCTAGGAGATTTAAGTGCATACATAGTCATGACATCAGTTTTTAATATTAAGTTGACCTGGACAATGTACATACCCAGTCTTGCACAGTCATAAGGCGTTGCTTTTAGAACCAAAGGTCGCACATGTGATTACCGCCTTCGGCTCTAGTACCATTGAACAAGGTACTTACCCTAAATTTCTCCAGTACAAAAAAAATACCTCACTGTATAAATGGGTAAATAATTGTAGGTAGTTTACAATTGGAAAACCACCAGATAAACGAGTAAACGTAAATGTTTCGCAGTCGACTGGAAACAGGTTGTGCATTCACTCAGAGGGCTATTTTGTATAACATTTCAATGTTTTGACATATATCAAAGTCTTTTTTTTCCATTTTTACACATTAAACATATGTAGGACTTGAAAATTTGGTTTATTAAGCTGAGATTGGATCACGTAATGCATGTGTCTGTGTTTATCCCCATGGGCACATCTATTTTTTAGGGCCTGATGCAAACATCCAAATGAGGACTTATTATGAACTTTCAAAAGAATAATTAAATCCTACAAATTGGTGGAATTCAACATTAAATTGGCCTACATGACTGGATGTATTGTTCAGAGGATAAACATGGGTTGAATTAGCACTACAGGCAGAACTACACTGAAAGGACAACATCTCCGTCCAAAAAATTAAAAAAAAAAAATCAGACATGCATTTTACAAATAAACTGAAAGCACCCTGATGACCAACATAAGCCCCTTACCCTCATTGTGCCAAATGAGATAATTAACTGAATGTTTCATAGTACCAATTTCGAAGTTACTTCTCCTTAATGGCTGCTGCCATCCCCATGTAGAGGGGCCATTTGGAGAAGTACACAAAATTAGACAAAGACGAGCTTTAGTGAAAGCTCTTTTCTCTCTGCATTACAGCACACAAATTGGGGTCACAGACATTAGTTTAGATTGTCTGAATATTTTTTTCCTAAAAATACAGACGATGAAATACTCTACATTGAAACATTAGAGAAATTAATGCGCTACTGTCCCAACTTGTCCTTTCGCTCATTTGCAATTTTCTCCCTCAGAGTTAAGTACCCCTGTACAGTGTCTGAAACAGAGTTCATAATAATAATAATAATAATAATTACACACACAAACAACGTCTACAACCGCTTGTCCCAAGCGGGGTCGCGGCGAGCCGGAGCCTAACCCGGCAACACAGGGTGCAGGGCTGAGGGGACACACCCAGGACGTGATGCCAGTCCGCTGCAAAGCACCCCAAACAGGATTCAAACCTCAGACCCAGCATTATAAGAACGATGAGGATGATGAAGAATTGAAGGTATTGCAGTTTATTTTCTTGTAAACTGATTAAACTTCCCGAATGCTAAAAATGTGAATTTACACGAATTTTCAACAATTCAGCGACTTTAGTTTAATGACGGTAGAAACCATTGCTTTTAGGGCCTATCATTTTGAGAATAAAAGGAGCACTTAAACATGGGACTTTGCGGCTAAACATAGATACTGTGCTGTACTTACATTTTCACTTTATTTTAAAGATGAGTTAAGACCCCATTAGAGCTATATTAATTACTTAGGAAAAGCATTTTAAGTTGTTAATCATAAAGTGATTAAGTAATCTGTCCCATTTTAAACCAACAATTTTTCAGTTTTTTTTTTTTTCTTTTCCGGTAGGACACTACAGCCATCTCTGTCATTGTTGCCTGGATAATATTTTACTGTGTAGCAAATTAAGTTAAAAAATTAAACTAGTAATCAACATTATAAAAAAGGAATACTTGGTTATAATATTTAATGTAAAAACATGCACTTCACTGAATCCAGTATAGTGCATATGGATGCATAGTGCAATGGATATAATGCTAAAAAGCATAAAGTTGTGCGTTGCAATGAATGCAGTAAAATTATAATGCAATATATTTTGCTCTCCCGCTTCCTCCAGGAGAGCCGTTTAGTAACCCCTGGTCCTGCTATATTGCCTCTTTCCATGTCCATCTGCGGATATAATTTCACAAGATTATGTGCTCTCACTACCTGCCATTAGCTGCTCTTATACATGGGGCAAGTAATTACCAAATAACAGAGTAATGAAATGCAACGCAGGTTACTAATTAAGATGTTGAACCTGATTAGCAAATAATGAATTCAGACAGTGAATTCTATTGCACGGGCACAACGCTGAATGTCAATGAAGCTGAACGAGGCAGCCGGCCCTAGAAACACATCACAATAAGGAAAAAGGTAAACGGGTTATGGAATAGGGGAATTCTGAAACAAAGTGTAGAGGGCATTCATTTGCCATCCAGAAGGCTGCCCGGGGACTGCTGGCGCTCCCTGACAATGTGCAATTTATGAGCCACTGAGTAATTCTACCCCCCATCTTTTACCACTCAACCTGCTAATTAGAAAAGTATAATCTCTCATGGCAAAATCATGTAATTTATTAATTACATCTCAGTATGCATATGTTTAAATTGCTTGTTGAATTACCAGCACCGGTGTAATGCTCTTGGACACATACTGTAATGTTTACATCACAATTATTTTTATGCAGGGTGTTTTCTAATGCTCCCTTGAAATTTGTTAGCAGAGAAAAAAAACTCTAAAAACTTTTAAACTGATGAATCCACTTTAAATATTTCACTCATCTATGAACTCTCAATTTAAAAGGACAGCAGGTGTTGTAGTGGATTAGGACATACACTTGAGAGTAAAGGCTGCATATTCAGATCTCATCAGGAGACTAATGTTGAGCCCTTGACCGGGATACTTCTGCTTTCATTCAATAAACAAGCAAGCAGTTAAAAAAAAGTTCAAACTATATGAAGCAAGTTGCTTTGGACAGATGTATTCGCAAAGCAAGAATATATAAAACAGAAGACCACAGAATAAATATCAAAAATACACAGCTGAATGCTAAATGCTGCAGCTCCCACACCACTAAAATGAATATTTTGACCTTTTTTAAGGAAAAGAACACAACAGTGCACATACTCTTCCTTTGCGCAAATGTTTTGCTGAGATTAAACAATAAAATATTCAAATATATGACAACTTTTAGATGAAGCACAAAAACATAGTTACAGAAGTATGGAACAGTGTGCTACAAATGCAAACACACACACAAGACATTTTTCTCCAAAGGACTATGTAAATATGTAATCATATGACAGAGTGCCCTATAGCAAAACAACCACAAGCTATAAATTGTTAGTTACATTTTACTTCCACAACAGGTATTTTATTCTGTACAACAGCTTTTGTTAGACATCTTGGAACAGAGACCAAATTTTTTTTTGTCCCTCAGTGGTGTGAATCAGGCTATTTCTATTCAGTTTGTTAACACCATCACATTTCTTCCTTAACAAAACACACTATGTATATATAAGTGAGTGTATAGAAGTAGTACGTATAGAGTATATACTGTGTGTGTATATATATATATATATATATATTATACATACACACCATATATAGTTCTTCTCTATCACATTTACAATCTCATCCAATCACAATCAAGGTAAATATAAAATTCAGCTAAATTAGCAGATTCAGTATTTGTTTTATTATAAACTCATTTACTTGATGCTTTCCTCCAATGGTAACTTGCAACTTTAAGATACAGCCTTCCCTCACTTATCGTTACTAATGCGTTCCTGAAAATCCAAGCATTACCAAAAAAAACATTAGGCGACAAAAGAAAAGACAGTTTTCAATGGAAAAAAATTAATGCGTTCCCAAAACTCCCCCCACTACCAACCAATTTCCTACAAGTCCAGTAACACATAGTAAAATGCCTGCTCATGAAGGAAACAACAGTTTTCAAACATTAACATGGTTGACAAATTTTGTTCTCCAAAAAAGAAATTAGCAGTTGTAAAAAAAAAAAAAAAAAAAATAGATGACATTTTACTAACAAATAAGCTACTGACAAATCTTTAACGACAAACCAGCAATTTCCTAGCGCTAACAGTACTCAGCAAACACAGTGAAATCTTCAATACAAAAAAAGAAGTCAGTCATCAGCTGATTGTGAGGCAGAGGTTGACGGTCGTTTGTGGCGGTGTCATCTCTCTCTCCATCCACTGAACCAGGTATTTTTCAAGTGTTTCCATCACATGCCTTGTTCATGTAACTTTTGTTTATTCTTCATTAGCTTTTTATTACTATTGACCAAAATAGTGTGCACTGTGATGGGCACGTTCAGCGACATTTCTATATCTTTGCATGTTCACCTTTCTATATGTTTTATTATTTCTAAGCCCTCAACTATTATTGATATTCTGTTTCGCTTTTCTTCCTTCTCAGCAAGTTTCTGTAATGTTTTCTGTACTTTCCTGAAGCTCATTTTGTCACAGTACAGAAAATACCACTAGAAAACAATAGAAGACAAACATTTAGAAGCAACCGCATCACTACAAAACTAGTGCATTATGGGTAATGTGTACCCAACAAGGCAGCATAATGGTGCATGATTCAGAATATAGATAACACTATGTTTTTGTTGACGACATTACAGTGATAAAACGGAACATTAAACAGGAAGTGTATTAAAAACCAAGAGACTTTGCAGCAAAAAAATTAACTAAACAGATGTTAAGTGAGGGAAGACTACTTTTTTTTAATGGAACAATTGTGTAGTAATCACCACACTACCTACTGCCAAATATTCAAAATTAATAACTTGTTTAGCTGGTCCATCCTTCCACCAGTCCAACCATTTTCATTAACTGCTTGTCCTCGCCAGGGTCTCAGGTGTCCAGACCCTATCCTGGAATCACTGGCCACAAGGCTGATGGGGTGTACACCATGGACCCTGTGAGCAAAATCTCTGCCTACTGTGTACTCTGCTTTGCGAGTAATGATTCCTAGTCTACAGACCTCCATCACCTGCATTTGACAAGGGGACATTGATAATGAAAGTATAACATTAAAATACAAGCTAGAAATCATTTTTGTTGCAAATATTGTACAATTTGTTGGTGTTATCATTGCTCCTCTAGAAAAATAGCTTCAATTAACATTAGGTCATATTTTTTGTCCAGGAACCTATTTTTCCCCACAAGAAATAGTGGTAATTTGACCCCCCTCACAACAGAAATTTACCTAATGGAATGATGTCATGGAATGTTATTAACCCCTCTATGATAAAGAGGTGTACTACTAAGAGATCCAAATGGTCTATCCATTTCATTCAGTCATCTAAGAATTGGAACTGTACTGTGACCAGATTTAGGGTGTTCAAAATCTTACCAAAATCTCAACAAGTACTTCCTGGCAGTATATGTTTATTATGGTCAGATAATATATCTTGACCATCTCCCCTTCTAGAAGGGGAATACAAACATTTTTTTCTTTGATGAAACTCAAGTACTGTAACTAGGGTCTTACTACCCTCCTCAAAAATCTATTTTTTGTCAACCAAAAGACACATTATTTCAATTAAGTGATTTTCCTTTTACATAAACTTCAATTTTAAAGCTAAAGTTATTTAATTTCAGAAAATTTGGACAATAAAGAATTCATTATTTTATTTCAAAAGACTATTAAAAACTGAAATATTAATACAAAATTAGATGGCATTACATACTAAATAGAACTAAATAAAAATTAATTTTATATCATAGCAAAGAATTTTAGCACCGCAGCCTGCTTTTGACTCGGTTCTCCAAGTCCCTGTAGTCCTGCACAGAGACCTCTTCTGCACTGAGGACAACCGCCTTTGAGCTGACAGAATCGTACTCAATTGTCATGAGGCAGCACATGTCCACTAGTTTCTTCTGGCAATTCTGAAGCCCTACAGCGACCTTTTTGCGCTGTTCTGGGTCTTTCTTCAGAGCTTTTGATTCTGAGACTGAAAAGCCAATAAGGCCAACAAGTACACTGTCAGACAGATCAGCATCCAGATAATCAGAGCCATCAGAAATGGTGACCTTCACCTGCCAGTTTCCAGTATTACTCAAGAGGCTTCCAAGAAGAGTAACTATGAACGCTTTCACTCTCACCAGTCTAACGGCAGAGGTTTTTTCTGCTCGCAATACAGAAAGGTAAGTGAAAGGACGCAAGTCACAGTCCTTGGCCGTCATATTGCTGCAAGGTACGCAGTCTGTCACAACTTCACTAGAACCAGTTCCAGGAAGCTGACATGTCGTATCTACTGTGATAGATGCATTCACAGAGGCTGAGCTGTTGTTGGCTGTTCCAGATTCCGCAGAGTCCATTTCCTCCTCTGAGACTACACGTACATCATCTGAGGCAGCTACGTGATGTCGCCAGCCTCTGCCAGTTTTAGCACTTCCAGGGGACATCAGTGGCACAGCTCCTCTGCTGTAGATTTTTGGATCATTTTTGGTTAAATTGTAACCTTGATCCATGCCATTGCTGGAACTGGATTTTGACAATGCTGTGCTGGAGCTAAGGCTGACATAAGACAGCTCTGCATTTGCTGAAAAGCTGGGATTAACAAGAGGCTCACTTTCCAGCTCCTCAAAAGGAATATCATCAAAGTCTTCATCCACAATTTCCACCACCTGTGGGCTATCAGTAAAGGCTTCGAGGTGCGAGCCATTGTTTTGGATGGAAGGGTCTTGGCGAGAACCACTGTCAGGCTCTCTCCTGCTAACATATCCACTATCGGCACTTGCTTCCACACTCACAATGACCTGGTCATCTACTTCTAAGCTGGCAAGTAGAATCTCATCGGTGAGGTCCTCATCACTCTCCTGAGACTCAACTGGCTGTTCTGCACTTTCTTCAGTGATGTCTTCAGGTAGGCCAAGTAAACGGCAGAGGACCTTACCTTGTGAATTCCGCTCTACTAAATTCTCTACCTCCCCTCCAAGTACCTTAATATTCTCTGGCTTGAGCAGTAGCACCCCCAGCCGACACGGCACGGTCCCTTGGAGGAGGATCTTGGTGCCAGGTCTGAGGCTGGTGTTTAAGGCTGGGATCGGTTTATATTCCATTCCTTCCAGGTTGTGCACTCCATCAGTCAGCTGCAGCATGAGCATGCGCATTGGCTTAACTTCCCAGGGCCTCTGGGTGGCCTGTGTGACAGCTGACACACTGTCATTGGAGCAATCTTTCCTCCTCCATTGCTGAAGCTGGCTGTAGGCTGGCTGGCTGATGTCCACCACAGAATCCATCTGAAGGCAATAAAAACCACTCACCTCTGTCTTCAAAGCCTCCGAGGCGCCGGGAGGCAAGACAGGGTGGGAAAGATCGCGGAGGTCACAGAGCAGCCACTGCTCAAAGACCTGCTGGTTCACTTGGACCTGTGTCATATGAGTACTTCTGTTTTCATCCTGGATCCACTGCACACAGGCCTCCAGCCAGGGCAAGGGCACCTGGATGTGCCAGGTAGATGTGAGCCATGACTGAGCTGCTTGTGACATACGCAAGGGGTCCATCTTGTCTTCGCTGTATGTACACTTTCTACATGCTCATATCTATATAGTAGTGAAAAGACACAAAACACTGACTTCAAACAAACAGTTGTGTTTTTTTCCTTTAAATTTCATTAGTCAGTTTAACAAACTGCAAACTTAATTTCTTCCAATTTCAAATTAATTTATTTAAATTTTAAATAATTTCAATTAGTCAAGCCAAAAATAAAAGTGACATAAAATGAGTGGAAATTTGAATGTATGAAGTGTATGTTATGTCCTTTTAAAAGGCTTTTTGCTCACCAGTATATATATATTACAAATGCCCGGCTCATCCAGTGCGAATGGAATGGGGGGCCATTTGTTAATTCTAAATTAATACGTTCCTGTAAAGAAAAAATTTTGTGTATAATTTAAAGCTTTAAAACGCGCTGCTGCTTTCAACGTATTTAAACACTTGTTAACTTGTAAGTAAAGTAGAGAACAATGACCGTTTTACAAATATTGCTAACACCGTGACTCGCAAATGCTATATGAATACGGCTGCTAGCAACTGAGCGAGATCTGTGGTCAGCTTTAGAGCTTCGCGAGCCGAAGCTACAAACGCGCCAAAAACGCAGAGTACAGAGTAACGCGAGATCACACTTATCTGCAAACTTAGGGGCGTTGCGTGACTTAAGCTGTACAAAATGTTAAAACGGATTAGAAAATGTAACCGCCCGTTAAAATACTGTCAGTAACTATTATTATTTTTTATCATTATAATTTTAACAAAACCAGACAAACCGTTGTCGTAAATAATTTACTTACTACATGTTGCCCGGTTCTCCACTCTTTTACAAGGCAACCTAACTGCAGCTGAAATTTGCATTTGGTCACGGTTTCGACAGTTGAGGGATTCATTTTTAATGACACATTTTTTGTCCAATTACTCTCCAGAGTTGTTCGCCCCCCTAAAAATGCAGCCAATGAGAAAATACGCCTTGTGACGTGAGCTATTACGTAGTGTCATCCGGTTTGTCTGCATTTTCTCCCCGAGTTGGGGCGAAGACGATCGAGCGAGTCAAGCAGAAGGTTAGTCATTAGTGCGTTGTAAAGAAATTAGACGAAAGTGTCTGGGTTTGAAGAGTTCGACAGGCGACGGTATGGCCGAAACCGTTTAAATGCATTTACGGATCGCTAAATTTCCTTTCAAACAATTGCTCAGTGTTTGAAGGCCGGCGTTTCCGCAGCTTTCATGTGAAAGTGTTGGCTAGCTGGTAGCTAACATCAACATTATTACTACGCCATGATAGAAAGAGCACGCCATTCGGCTGTGTTGAGCACTACTACTACTAGGATAAGTGAGTGTAAGCACATCAATCAAACATTTACCCTACAACAACCGGATGATTAACTCTGCTGCGTTCTTGCTTGTATTTTGTCAGAATTAATAATTGTGCGGGTTGGAACGGGCCTCGAAACGCGGTCGGCTAGCGGTGGTTGTCAGTCTGAGTCTTTACTTTCAGATCCACTTCTCCGCACTGTTGGCGACTAAATTGATTTCATTCTCTGTACAGAGGAGCAGTATTTATTTCCCCCAGGCTTTGGTGTATATTCGTCGCTTATTGTGAACGAAAACCTGCTGTGTGTATAACCGTCGTCACCTTTTGTTTGTGGGAGGCTGGTTAGGCCCAGTGGACAGGAAGTCTATGCAGCACATCAAAAACAGATGAGTTGTCACAATCTGTTCACTATGCAGTATTTCTAGTGTGTGACTAGTGTACATCGGGACAGCTGGTAATTCAGCGGTGGAAATAAACGAGTCGCCGGTGTGATGTCGGTTACTGAGTGTATCTTGTGAATTGGCGTCGTTGTCTGTGTGCGGAAGACTCTCGCGCTGGGGGATCCGGTAACGCGCTCTCTTTCCGCCCGCGCAGGCAGGTCTGTTTGTTCGGCGGTTCCTGGAGGCCCTCGGTAGATCCGCCCACGACACGCCCATTCGAGCGGGATAAATAGCGGTAAGTGCGGGGCTAGAGCTTCAGAGGCTCTGTGAGACGTCGGGCGAGGCGGTGCAGTGTGTCATCTTCCCGATGCTGTACCGCAGCTGTCCGACGGAGAGAGGAGCCCGATTTCGTCTGACTGCCGCCACAGGACGATGGAGACTGAAATCGAGCAGCAGGAGGAAGAGAGCACCTTCAGCAACACGGAAACCAACGGTGAGAGAGCCCTTGTCTGTCTCCTCCTACTGCGTGTTGCTGGGGACTGCTGCATACAGACTTTTTAAATTTCTTCTTCCTCAGAGATTTCTCTCATGGACCTGGTGCTGTTAGTGAAGATTGCACAAATGTCTAACCTTACAGGTGGTCCCCGATTTACGATGGGGTTACCGTTACGTTCCGCAAAACCCATCGAAAATATCGTAAGTTGAAAATGCATTTAATACACCTAACCCTACCGAAAATCATAGCCTAGCATATGTGCGATGGCTATTACGGACTTGCCGCCTTCATGCTGGGCAATTATCTTGGGTTTCTCCTCAACAGTAATTGCCCTCCTCTTCTTCTTCCCACCAGTAGCAGGAGACGCAGATGGGTGTTTCTGTGACCTTATGGATGCGCAAAACACAACGTAGATCGGGGGGTATCTATCTGTATAACGACCGCGTGACAGACCGGGAGATGCGGATTGCTGCCGCTGCCCAGCATCGCGAGAGAGTATTGCACCGCATATCGCTTGCCTGGGAAAATAATGAAAATTCGAAGTATGGTTTCAACTGAATGTTTATTGCCAGCTCACCATCATAAAGTCGAAAAAAAATAGTAAGTCAAACTATCCTAAATCGGGGACCACCTGTATTTTCATCAAAGGATTAACATTTAAAGTGAGATTTTCATATTGGATTTTTTTCTTTACTGTGTAGTCTAAAAATATCTGCTGGAAATGGCTCTTTCATGGTTAGTATTTCAAAGTGATTTGGGGTCTTGTTCCCATGGTGACAGTGTGAAATACATTCTCCTATATCAGACATCAGTTCTCAATAAAGTGTCTGTAGCCAAACAGTGTCTCCCCCCTGATGAATTTGCTAAAAAAAAAATTGCCAGGAATTCTGAAAGAATGGCTGGCTGTTGGTAATCAACCTTAATTTTGCCAGTACCATATTGCCTGAAGTCATAACTAGCTTTTGCAAATGAGCCAAGCTGATTTAGTGTTTATTATGTATAATAATGTTGTAGCTGTCTATATTTATTATGTAGTAATACCTATATATTTAGTGAAAAAACTAACTTGAATGGGGTTTATTGTAAGGATAATTTTTAACCATTAATGCATGTAGTGTACTGTATATGGCTGGTGAAGGAATGATGCTGTGGTATGATTTATGCAGAGTGGCAAGCTGTCACTGCTGTTGTCATGTAACAAGCCTGTCCTGCTGCTCCACAGGAAAGCGACCAGCTGAGGACATGGATGAGGAGCAGGCATTCAAGCGGTCCCGCAACACAGACGAAATGGTGGAGCTGCGTATCTTGCTGCAAAGCAAAGTGAGAACCTCTCGCAACAAATTCATACACGCACTTTACGGTCTGCAGACTGTAAAATCCATTTTTTAAAACACTACTTTTCCCCTTAAATAGAATGCAGGAGCTGTGATTGGGAAGGGAGGGAAAAACATCAAAGCACTACGAACAGATGTGAGTATGATGAGTTCAGATTTGTAATATTTTTATTTTTTTTTAATCTGAATCCCTGCCCAACATTGGTTTGTGGAATTGTGGAGGGGCATTAGTTTATTTTATGAACAGGTTTGCAGCTCTATCCAGTTAATCAAATGTGAGTCTCTCATTTCAACACTGGTGACACCCAAAGCTTATTTTGTGCTTGTTTTGTCCTTTGAGTGTTTTTCTTAGTTCACTCAGGTTTTGTCATTTTTTCTACTTTAAAATATTGAGAATGGTGATTTAATTGATGAATGTGCTCCACCCAAATATTAAGGGATTTTAAGATAGACTGTATCACTTTTTCCTGTTCAGTATGACAGTCATGGCAAAGATCAAATGTTGCATGCTTGTGATTTCCCAGTAGGCCACAAATATTTCATACCTTTAGACTCTTAAAACACTTTCCCCAGTAGTTTCCCTGCTTACCATAAAGTTGGATCATGTGAAAGCTCTTCGTTTTCAGCGGTGACAGTGATTCTTGGTGGGTGTCTACAAGACAAGAACCACCATGGTACTCCTCAACCATAAACCTTGCGTCACTGTAGTCAACAATAGCCGTCTTAACAATTCTCTCTGCCCTTAAAAAAGACCTATGTTTTTTTTTCCTTTTTTTTTTTTTTGAACTTCTGAACGGTAGCTCACCAGTCCATTATAAATTGTTTGTGTACATCCCAGAGAAGTAACCCTTGTGCATTTTTCAACAGCTTAAAGTTTCTCTTTTTTTTGGAGAATCTTAGTGATGGGTATAGCTTGTATTAAATTAAAATGTATTCCTTCTCCCCCTCTTCCCTCTCCTTTTTTATTTATTTTTGGCCACCTTCCTCCGTTGCCCATGTACTGGATCGACATGCCCCTCCTGCGTTGCCCACCTTGACGTTGGCCCAACATCCGCCCCTGAACGCCCACCTGACACCCTGGTTGGCCATGCCCATAAATGTGCCCCTTCCCAAACGGGCACCTTACATGACAACTTGTGATTGAATGCCCTTGCCCAATGCCAACCTCCACGACCAATGCAGTACAATGCCAGTGTATCAGTCCCAGACAGCAGTGGCCCTGAGCGGTATGTCCCACCAGTTATTGCCTCACTGCCTGATTAGAACAGCAGACAAATGTCTTTTATAACCTGCCTTTTGTTTCAGTTAAGTTTACAGTATCCCCTTCTCAGAATGGTGTACTGTTCTGTTTGATTTTTCTGTCTTATTCCCCGCCCCCTCCCCCATCGAGTCTTTTGATTTTGATCTTTTTTGTCACTGAAAGTTTACATAAATGTACAAGAATCTGCGCGCACAGAAAAACAACTATTTTGAATGGAAGGAGCACAGCTTGAATTGTTGCATCTATTTTTCTGTGTGATTAATCATGAGTTGTTGAGAAGCAGTCTTTCTTGCCCTGTCCTTGTGGCCCACCTTGCTCCTCCCCTTCCCCACATCACTGTCCATGTCGTAAGGAACCGCTAGCGCTCTGCCCACTCACTCATTAGTATCGTCTCTTTTTATTTCTCCCCCGTGCTGCATTCCTGTTTGGTTTCTCACAGGGTCCATCAGATTGACCTTTATCTGCCAACTTTTCATGGCCTTTCTCCTGTCCGCCACCTCTACAGCGTCCTCCACCTGCATAAACTCTTCTGCTTACTTTTGGTTTTGCTCTTTTCTCCCCTTTCTCTGTGAGAGGGTGTGCCAGTGTCACCATTGCAATGGCCTCAAACCCCTGACCCTGCCAACCCCAACCCCTCCGAATTGCTGGTGGAGGGATAGGACTGGAATTTCTCAGGCTCTGCTCTGTCAGCTGTGTGATATTTTTTTGCCCACTTTTCCTAAGCCCTTCCAAGTTGCCCATCGTCCAAGACCTATCATTCTTTTTTGTCAAATTTGAGTTAACGGTTGCATGTTAGTAACTCGTACAGTGAATCAGTTCAATGCTGTTGGGAAATCCTAAACATGCATCTCGCTCTTCCAGAATGTTGTTTTATCTGACTGTATTTACTTTTTAGTAGTCTTTGTTGTCTGAATTTTTTTCTTTTTTTAATTTTGCTATTTTCACATCATTGTGTGGGATTATCCTCGGGTGGCAATGATATCTAAAGGATTCTGAGCATCAGTGCAGACATCGAAACTGTCGGAGACATCCTGCTGAAGATCATCCCCACACTGGAGGAGGTGAGGCTCATGTCGGAAGCACAAAGCCGATGGTAGTTATGCTGCCATTTTAACATATGGAAGTACTGACAGCCTATGGTAGTAACCTTTTGATTGTATTTTCTATTATGAGTTTGGGAATTGGTTCCAGATGGAAGAGGTTTATTCTCTTTGTGGTTCATACAGTACCAGCATTATAAAGGGATTGATTTCGACTGTGAGCTGAGGCTCCTGATCCACCAGAGCCTGGCAGGGAGCATCATTGGTGTAAAAGGTGCCAAAATCAAGGAGCTAAGAGAGGTATGAGTTGGTCACACAGAGTGGAATCGCACCTTTTATCATCTGTTGTAAATGATTCCATTTCACCTTTTCATATAACAGTGGTGCACTTCATTGTCTGCAACTAATACTGAATAATAATATATCACACCATAATTATCTTTGATAGCAACGTTACCAATCGCTTAGTGAGCTATAATTGTATTGCTTTATATTTTTTATATTTATTAAAATATGAGACCTTTATGTGAAGGTAGGAAGGAAGAATCAGCATCTGTTACCTCTTTCCGTTGTCTACCGTTGAGTGGAAATGTGCTTCTACTCTGCTCATTACGCTTGATGCATTCTGAACAGGGCTAATTAGCATGTGTCCATATGGTAATTCATACAACTGTATGGTGTAGACTGTTTGGTTTAGATAGACATTTTTTTCTATCATTGGATTTTACAGCAGCACAAAAGTGTCACATGTCCATGACATTCATATTTGAGACCAGCTCATTTAATCTGCAGTATTGGGGATAGCTGCTAATGACTGCTAATGATGTCCTGTGGTTTGTCGTCATGCTCCCTTGCCCCTTTTGCAGGTTACTCAAGCGCATACTGCTCATTAACCTGAACTTGTACGTGTGCGTTTGAGCAACAAGCTAGCACCCACCCCCTGACAAACGAGGGTCCCTGCTGGGTGCTCATATCGAACGCTTACCTCCCTCACAACTGTCTTCTTGGTCTGCTTTCAGAACACCCAGACAACCATTAAGCTCTTCCAGGAGTGCTGCCCTCACTCTACGGACCGCGTGGTTCTGGTCGGAGGAAAACCAGAGCGAGTCGTCGAGTGCATCAAGATCATGCTTGAGCTGATTGCTGAGGTAAGTTCTGTTTTTTTTTTTTTTATTACTTCTTTTGAAGGATTTTTTTTTTGTTATTGGTTGGCAGGCCAGTGTGTCCATGTTTAAATTATTTAGGTATAGCATGTGTTTTTATTATCGAATTCCCCCACCTTACAAACATGATGCGTTACTAAAACGCCTTTAAGTTGAATTCTTATAATTATAATGTGTTTGTGATTAGTTCCAACGATGGTCATTGTGTTCCTCAGTCAAAAATTGGCACAATTTATGCCGAAATCACCGAATCCCGTTAGAATGGACCCAGTTACTCCAGTAGTTAACATTAGTTATAACGCAACATAACGAAGCAATTTCCTTTCATTATTTACCCTGTAATACTGTTTTTCTATTTTTCAAGGTGATTGTTCACCTCTTTTGTAGCTGTTAATCACAAATAGGACATGGGTATATATGATTCTCATGTACAGTCATGCACTGTTTAACGACTGACCGCTTATGCAGTGGTGGTTTCATAAGATTATAATGGAGCTGAAAAATTCTTATCAACTAGCGACATCGTAGCCGTTTGTTGTGCAACGTGTTACTTGCGTGTTCGGGGTGGTGCTGGTGTAAACAAACCTCCTGCACTGCCGGTCGTAGAAAAGTATAGCACATACAATTATGTACAGTATATAATAATTGATAAACACCTATGTCACTGGTTTATGTATTTACTGTACATTTTATTATTTTAGTGTACTCTTTATACTTATAAAAAATTACTGTAAAACAGTATGCTCTACTACACTGGCAGCAGCATCATAAAGCTCATGTTTACTAGCATCTCTTTATTGCATTGAGGCTATACCAGCTAGGTTTGTGTAAGTACGCTGTATGGTATTCGCACAACGATGAAATCACCCAACAATGAATTTGTCAGAGCATATCCCCGTCATTAAGAGATGCATGTCTGTATTAAATATTATTTAGTGCAGAAAACCAAATGGTAAATACAAGAAATAATGGAAAAAGGTGATGGGTCTGTACGTTTGTATTGGTCAAGTGTATAGAAGGGACATTGTTTTCAGGGAGTTATGTCAGTATATCGGGCATTGTAAGCCACCTTGGATAAATGTGTCAGCTAAATAACTGCATAATTACTTAAATGAATAAATGTAAGTTTTGTGCGCCACTCAGCTGTCTGGATGTGTGTGAAATCCAATTTCAGTATTTATAAATGCAAAGAACCATCTTGTAGGCTTAATAAACTGCTTGTCAAGTCTTGTAACTCAAATAGGTGAGCATCAGGTGTATTGATGGTCTGTACAAATGGCATGCAGTCAACTTATGAAGGATGCGGTTCCTAACTGGGGAAACAGCTTTATAATACGAAGCAAACTTTGCTCAAAAAGGTTATAAACGTGATGTGACCTTGATGTCTCACCCAGGCTCCTATTAAAGGACGAGCTCAGCCATACGACCCTAACTTCTATGATGAGACGTATGACTACGGTGGATTTACAATGTTTGAGGAGCGCGGCCGGCGGCCAATGGGCTTCCCAATGCGTGCACGGGGTGGCTTTGACCGTATTCCTCCTGGCCGTGGTGGCCGACCCATGCCGCCCTCCCGCCGGGACTATGATGATATGAGTCCACGCCGAGCACCACCCCCACCACCTCCTGGCAGAGGGGGCCGGGGTGGGAGCAGGGCTCGCAACCTTCCCCTGCCTCCGCCACCTCCTAGAGGAAGGTAAGGATAGAGCTTCTGCAGTCTCTTTATTGCTGTACAGCCATTACCTGCACAGTTAAATATAGATGAGGAAGCTAAAAATGGCGTTTTAAAATATACTTGCTGTTTAATCAGTTCATTAGTATTTATCATCGGTGTAGTATCTCTTAAAATATTTCTTTTAAGTGCATTTTATATGTGGTTCACCTGCCATCTTTGTGAGTTGTGTACTGTGCTGGTTTGGGCAATCTGTCCTGTCACAACATCACACTGCAGAGTTCTCTACATTCTGACACACTAAATCTCACACGGCTGTATGTACCCCATTCTCAAATTGTTTGCAGAGATGACGGGTATTCCTACGAGAGCTATCATGGCAGTGCAGACGACAGACCAAGGTAAGTCTATTTACAAGATGGGTGACAACTTTTTTTTTTTTTAGTTCAATTGGGGCTGTGTGTGTGTCCGTCCAGAACTGTGCAGCTGAAAGAGTTAATTGTGTCGTGTCAACATAGAAGTCTTTATTGATGGGAGAATATTTATGAAAACTGTCATCTGCTTGGTCATCTGTACTTTCCTATGCACCTCTTGCAAATTTCACTAGCCTTTTGCACGTTTAACTCACGAACACTCCCACGCTCATCTTAATGTCTGTTAATAGTTTAGCATTGTAATTGTCAGTATATTTTAAAACTCCCAGTCTCCAGGTCTGTATGTAATTAATTAATTTATAGGGGTGCTTTGCGGTTTTCAGAACTTAAGCATGCATCTTTCATGTGCAGTGGCGTATTCTAATGATTTCAATTTAGGAACAGCTTGTATGTACGGTTCTGTGTGTATGGATGTGTGAACATATGTTACCTTTTTTCAAAGTAATGATCGGAGAGGGAGACCTAGTGATCGCTACGACAGCATGGTGAGTGTTCGCGGCAACTGTCAAAAGATAATGCATGTTTTAGGTTTTGAGTTGACTAGTTTTCATTTGTTTTATGTGATGTCTTCTGAGACAATTGAATTGGACCTGTCTGAGTAGTTTTTATAATGCTCTTTACAAATGTCATGAAATTATAGTAGGAATAGCTGGTTTAATTAATGCCATTACCAGAAATAAAATTTGATAACTGGCTCTGGCTTGTCCTAAGGTATTGAGTACCCAATGCTTTGTGGATTAAAGCACCAGTGGGCTAAAAACTAAGTTGTGTGCTTTTTGTGAAGAATTGCATGAACGCACACTCACAAGAGAAAAGGTTAGTTACAGGAGTTTGAGTGCGAGTAGTGTCCAATGAAGCAATCAAAGTAAAATGGCATCAGTGTGCGAACTGCTCCCATCTGCAGCTATTAGACTCCACAAGCCATTCAGGTTCCTAGAACAATAAGCCTTTTTGCCAAATCCATTTCAAAAAGCCCCCTTCTTTTACCACTCTTCGGCCACAGTTGCTGAAATGGCTGCCCTCTTAGGAAACAGTCACCGTATGTGAACAAGACCAATTATGCGACTATAAAAAGTACAATTACCCCAAACGGCCGTTGTGGTATAATCAGAGTTTAAATTTGCTACCACAAAGAGGCTGGGTTATCTAGGGCATTGGGATTTTATTTTAACTGTACCATACTCTTTGAAGGGGGTGGTCAAGCACGAATGCTGCCGCTCATTTACCATTTATTTTTCAAAATGTGAAGGAAAAAGCCCTGCTGACAGACAGATGGCTCATTCTGCAATCTGCAGTGCTTTCAGCGAGCAGGCCGCCGCTGCTTGGCATTGCTAGGCAACAGATTTTTGAATTGTCTAGGCTAACGGAGAGCCAGTTGAATACGTAGGTGAAAGCCATTAGACGGCACAATGAATGCTCAGTACACACAAAACATGGGCCTCTGGGAGGGCTTGGAGCCCATTATTACACTTTAGAACTGTATTTGTTAACATGCTTATGAGTTTTTAAACATTATAGGAACAGTGGCTTATCAGCATTGTTTTTATCGGGCCATTTTTATGTTTTCATTAGACAAATGTGTGCACAGTGCATGCTTCTGTAAGTAATTTTTCTCTCTCAATCTTTCTTCCCATGTCTTCATCTGTGGCATATGTAGAGTGGAGGATATGGTGAGTGCACTCCTGCTTTCCTGTTAGCACTGCACTGTAATTGTTCTTTCTATGGGTTTCTCACAATAGGAATAGCCCATACCACCATTTCTAAGGTTCTGCTTTACAATTTGTATGTGGCAAGATAGACCTTTTTATATCTGACATCTTTTACCTTTTCATATTTGCGTTTTTAAAAATCCAGTTCATGTAGTGGTCTATTTTCCTCTTCACTCTCTCTTCTCCTGTTGGTGATGCAGACAACAGCTCGTCCTGGGAGCCGTTCCAGTCTGGTGAGTCATCTAAGTAATTTCCAGTTTAAATGGCAGGCTGAGGAACAAATGGCTCTTGATGCAAATGTTGTCGTATGTGGTTCTGTAAATGCAGATTTTCTTTTTCCTTCTCCGCTATACCAGGTGGGCGTGGGTCCTATGGTGACATAGCAGGGCCCGTCATCACCACCCAAGTGACAATCCCCAAAGATGTGAGTACAGCCCTAGAGATGGAAGAACTCCATCCTGCTGCAACCTTTGGAATGTTTAGGGGATAACCCTGTGCTGTTCATTTCTTGTAGCTGGCAGGATCAATCATCGGGAAAGGTGGCCAGAGAATTAAGCAGATCCGTCACGAGTCTGGAGCATCTATCAAGATTGACGAGCCCCTTGAGGGTTCTGAAGACCGCATCATTACCATCACAGGCACTCAGGACCAGATTCAAAACGCACAGTACCTATTGCAGAATAGGCAAGTGCTAGACGCCTTATATGAGTGATTTTTATCTTTGCCAAGACAGTCCTTACCTCCTCCACCCTTTTGTTTTTTTTTTGTTTGTTTTTTTTGTCCCCTCCCCACAGGTCTATTTGAAACATTCCATTGTCTTTTGCTAATGTTTACTAACCTCCTCTGTCTGTATTCTGGGGAAACCTTTCCAGCTTTCTTTTTCCTTGTGAAATTGCTGTATGGTTTTTTTTAAAAAGAAAAAGAAAAAAAAAAAGATTATGAATTGATAAAATGCAATTGCACAAAAAAATGTGAACACGGGAATGTGAGTAAAGTGGGCCTAGTTCTGTGTGGAAGACTAGTGATTTTGTTGTTTTTAGTCCCATAAATTGACAACAAATCACAGTCTGCCATATGGCACAGGCTGTGCCTCATCTGACCCAAACCGTGAAGCAGCATTTCACACTCTAACCAACCCCTGGTGACAGTCCTCCCTCCTAGTTCTCCCCTTTTGCGGAAGACGGGACTAACCCCCTCTCTTGGAAGTCTCCTGCTTGCTCTGTCTTTGGTTCTCTAATTGACTCTTGTAAATTCTCTCCTGTTTTATTTTTTTACTGTTTTATTACAGTGTGAAGCAGTACTCTGGTCGGTTCTTCTAAAGGAGGAGAGTAAGATGGAAAACCGCCCTGCTTATTATGGCCCTGCTTCTGT
Source organism: Scleropages formosus (assembly GCF_900964775.1). NCBI lineage: Eukaryota > Metazoa > Chordata > Actinopteri > Osteoglossiformes > Osteoglossidae > Scleropages > Scleropages formosus. Next base: position 12,498,128 of record NC_041822.1, read on the forward strand.
TAAATGAGCCAACATTCCTCTACTTTAGATAGATTTCCACACTTGGGGCATTGCCCCTGTTCTGCCTCTTCACCGCCTGGTTGTCATGTAATTTTTTTTTTTTTGGGACACCTACACATTTAAGTAAATGTGTGAGGTTTTTCAGCAGCAGCAGAATGAGTGTCACTGCATTCTTATTTTTGATTTTTTTTGTATTGTATTTTTCAGTTGTCACTGACTTGGACTGTGGTTTTTCCAAGTAGGTTAGACCCATCTGTGTGAACACTATGTGTATGGGCTACAGTGTGCGTACCATCAGTGGACACAGGCCTGGCATCCCAACAGTACAATAAGCAGAATTTAATATTTTATTAAAGGAAAATTTGGGGTTTTTTGTTTTATCAAGAATTGTCATTTTTTGCATATTTTTAGTTGTCAAAACTTGGGTGAACTGTATAAATGTAAATATACAGTCATTAAGGATTTTATAAAATTTGAATTGCCTTCCAAATGACTTGTCCTTGGGTTATTCTAGTGCGCTGATTGGACCAAAAGATTTTATTTTGGGTTGGGCTTGCATCTTAGCCCATTGCTCTTTTCATTAGAATGGAGCACAGTTCGCTGCTTGCTGTCCGTTTGAAAGATGTCAATAGTTAGGAATTCATTTATTGTCCATCTCACTGTATCACTTAACGCTGGCCTAAACCCATTAACAATGTCTGTTCCAATCACTTTCAAAATCTAGAGACTGCTTGTGAATCAGGGCATTGATACAGTATGGGCGGTAGAGGGTTGTATGTCCCCTTTTGTTTTTTTAAATGCAGAAGTTATGTCATTCCTTATTGAAATCCTGTTTGATTTGCTTGCCGGTGAGTAATAAATTCAATGCCACTTTTTATTCGGTGTGCTTTCTTGGTGTGATGAAATTTTACTTGAACAAGTAACATAAAATGTAAAGTTTTAATGCAGTTTTTTTAATGCCACTTTCTTCTGCCTGGTGTCAGTATGTCCACTTGGCTAGCTGCATGGGCTCATATTTCTAGAGGCTGGGGTTTTAAGTAAAACGGGCTCTTTCGAAACAAACACTATTTCACTTAAATCAGCATCTTTTCAAGGGATGTTTGTACAGATTAAAGAATTCTTTGAAGAAATTGTCACCAGTATAAGATCCATTGACTCTTGATTTGTATGGGCGCTGAACAGGGGGTCTGCAACGCAGGTTGTGAGTGTGTGAGGTTCAAAACCACGTTTTTGTCAAAGACGCAAAAGACACGTCCGTTCCAACAGCGGTCTCTATTCTCCCACAAGACTAATAAACAAGCGTTGAAACGCGCCACGGAAGTGCCCCTGGAGCCCGCGCTGTGTTCATTGGATAGAATCGTGTTGACCCGGATGTAATGGTTCGTGTCTCGTGCGAGCAAAGTCACCTGTGGTGAACGGCTGTACAGATGCTTGGGGTCCCTGAAGGTGTGTTCTAATGCAGCATGAGCACTTTTTAACCACTCGTATGGGGATTTAGAATCCCGCGCGCAGCTGTCCTAATTCTAACGGTAATCGGCCCCGACAGCTCCTAAGCTAAGTCTGCTTACACAACGTTTAAGAAAAGAGCTTTAATTAATATAACGTTAATATAAACTTTCAATTTCATCATCATGTTGTTCTCCTGAACATGTCGAGTCGTGTCGTGGCGGTCCCGCCGCGGCGCGGTGAACGACGTTCACACTGACTGACAGTGACACTGCCGGTGTTCGCCGGCATCTCTCAGTGCTGCAGTCCGAACGGTTCTCTGAATTGTCCGGTTCCTCCAAGTGTCACGATTCTTTACCATTTCAGGTGACCGCGGACGTGTTTGTTTAATTATGTCACGCGGCGGGTGTCAGGCTCGTGGTGCCCGTCGGTTCTACACCTTTCGACATCATCATGTTGTTCTATTTCATATATACCGCGCAACGCAAGCTTAAAAAATATACAGTACCTATATATATCATGTCTTTCAGATTTTTGCTCCGTACGATTTACCTTTGCCGATCAAAGGTCTTCTTTGAAGGTTTGTACTTTACTACCTACGACGTACGCGTGGTCCCAAGTGTATGATGCGCTCCTCCTTAAACAGCACGTTACACACAGTTAACTCCAGTTCTTACAGGACACACACACAACATGTACCGGTGTATGGGTGGCACAGCGAGTAGCGCTGCCGTCTCACAGCACCTGGGTGGTGCAAGAGGACGTGGGTTTGATCCCCGCTCAGTCTGTGTGGAGTTTGCATGTCCTCCCGTGTCTGCGTGGGTTTTGTCTGGGTGCTCTGGTTTCCTCCCACACTCCACAGACATGCTGTTCAGGTTCCCCCATAGGGTGCGAGTGGCAGAGAGAGAGAGTGTGTGTTACACTGATGTATGGATGAGTGACCCAGCGGAAGTAATGTACCTAGCAGTGTAAGTCACCTTGGTGAATAAGGTGTGTGGCCTCGTAACACTACATATTACTATCCATTGGAAGTCACTTTGGAGAAAAGTGCCTGCTAAATAAATCAATGTGTTGTATGCTGTCTGTGCTGAAGAGCTAGCTGCCTGACTCAGCTGACTGAATGTTATTAAAGGTAGTGTGTTAGTGAGTTGTTCTCGAAGTACTGTAAATAATTTTAATGTATTTTGATGCGTATGTATGTACGCACGTCTCAGCTGAAAACTGCACCTTTGTTGATTTTTTTTGTTTTTGGCAACCTGAATTAAATGTGCCTTATGCTGCCTTTCTAAGTTTTATGGTTTTGTGCTGTTATAAAGCCTTTTTCTGAACTGCACCGATGGAAAGCCCTCTGCCGCCGAGAGAGTCCGGGCAGTTTGTTGCAGAAAGGAGCCGCGATGTTTCTGTCGAAGAGGAGGGCGTTAGGAGGATTGCAGAGATGCTCTATGCTTTACGTGGCTGTGAGGAGTTCACCCCCCAGGGCTGGAAGAAGATGAATCCTCTGGCCCCCTCCTGGAGCTCCGATGAGGCTATCAACTGGGTTTTTGTTGTGGATACCATGAATTTCTCCTTCTGGCATCCCTGTGGTGAGAAGCCATGCACCATCACCTACAAGGGCAAAACCTACAGTGGGTACATGGCTCTGTGTGCCGCTGTAACCAGGGCCATGGATGAAGGTGAATCTGTGACTTGTGCTTCTCTGTCTGCAGTTGGCAGCCCTGAGCTGTGCATGAAGGTTTGAAGGTGATGGATTACTCTCAGGTCTGTGCTCTGTCAGGTGTTCCCATCACAGATGCCGCATACATGGCCAGTGTGACTCTGGAGGAGCTGAGGCAGGTCCTGCGGTCTGACAACAAGACGCCCATGCCCATGCTCGAGGAGAGGCACCGCGTCCTCAATGAGGCCGGGAGGGTGCTGCTGAAATATGGCGGCTCCCTCCGTAGCTTCATGGGGAAAGGCGACAACGATGCAGAGAAGCTGGTCGGACACATTGTGGACAGTCTGCCATCGTACAGAGATGAGGCAGTGTTCGAGGTGAGTGTGGCCTGGCATCTTCATCTAAGATCTGTCTGCTTGGTTTGATGACATTTGCAGGTGGCCGTATTTCACCAGATTTCATCACTAATAGTTGAGCTTGCAAGCTTTATTTATTTATATACTTAATATGTGGCATACATCAATCCAGTGACTTGCATCACCAGGCCGTGTATGTGTCTTCTCACAACCTACATTTGGCAGTTGTTGGGTGTGATTTTAATGAACCTTTCTTCTCCTGGCTGAGAGCAGAGCGAGAGCGCCCTCTACTGTAACAAATGCAAAAACACATTCCCTCTTTTGTCCTGTGCCTTTACTTTCTTTCATTTTTACCTCTTCCTCATGTTTATGTCCGTTAGGGTAAAAACATATCTTTCTATAAGAGGGCCCAGATCCTTGTGGCAGACTTCTGGGGTATAATGGAGGCCAGAGGAGAAGCCAGTATTCCAAATATCAACTACCTGACCATGTTTGCAGACTACAGGGTACCGCAAGCTCTTATATACCTGGGAGCGCTGCGGTACTCAGAGGATCTCATGAAAACTCTTAATGAAGGTTGGTCCTGAACCTGACTTGAACACACTTAGTTCTGTGTGAAGTCATGGACATATGAAGACAAATGATTTGAGAGTAGGAGAATACGTGCAAATTTCCTCCCTCTAATGATAGCCTTTCTTTTAGCACTTCTCATACAGTTGTTTTCCTCACTCATATTTTGTCATCTCCCTTATTTGCCAAGTCAAATATCACAAAGACGGATTAAATTAAGAATTCACAATTCAAAGAATAAGGGCTAAGACATTTAGCTTTACCACTAATAAAGCTAATTTCTGTGCATATATAAGTGACTAGCTCTATACACATACATGCATGCAAACATATTTCTGTGTGTGCATAGGTATGTGATTTTATTTTTAGACAGTTTGACGTATATCAGTAGAGTAACTTCATCTCCCCTTACCAGGATTGCAGCTTCCCTCAGGAGACAGAAGGGAAGTGGAAATCCGAGGCTGTTCCATTTGTTGCGTGGAGAGGATCAAGACTCATTTGTGGTGCATTATTGAGGAAAAAGAGGGGAAAAGAAATGAGGACATTAATTCAGCTGTCATCGATTTCTTCTTGTGGTCCTACGCCAAGGAGCACCACATGGAGATGTCTCACATTCCCATTCATCTCACTCGCTGCATTTATTACTGACAGGCACTGGCCTGCTGTCACAACACTGCCTTCATTAGGCCAGATGGCTACTAAATAACTCTTTTAATTCCTTGAATTGTGTTCCAGTTGCACTTCTGAATAAAAAATGTGCATTTGTAGTAGTATGTTTTTTTAAATTGTTTTATTTGGCTGGTATTCAATCAGTAAGTGCTTAGTCGCCCTGGTGTACGTTTCATAGCACTGTGTAGTAGCGCTTTTGCAGCAATTTCTTGAGGAATCGCACCGCGGGAGGCCAACGATGGGGGCGCTGTTGCACTGTTGCACTGTTGCGCTGTTTAGGTTCTATGTAGGTCTCTCTTGACCGGAGTGATGACGCTCTTGTTGACTAACCCAACGTTCGATTGTTGCTAGGTAACCGTGGAACAACAAAAAGCTTGTCTAGAAGCGGGGGAAGGAACGGTAAAGTGTTTTATTTGGACCGTTACGCTTTCAGCGCAGTGGCACGTTGAAGGTGAGAAATATTTTCCTTTCTAAAACGTACCGAATTACAGTTGGTGCTCATTGATTTTTGCATAACTAACGTAAGTAACTAACTGGGTGGGTGGGTGAGTTACGTTAACGACGCCGAACTTCCTCAGTTGCTACAGTGCTGTGCAGCACAAAACACACAATTGCATTGATTATGGAGCCTTATTTTATATGGAATGAAGTCGCACCTTGAGCCACGATGATGTTTTTGACACGGACCATGGGCATGGCATGTGCTGTACGCAAAGTAAGTGGTGATCTGGTCTGGTGGTGGGCGCCGGTGCCGCTTCTCCCAGCTCATCGGGAGTCATGATCCTCCTCCTACGGCGCCTCCGAGTTGTTGTCCGCACTTGGCGACCGACAGCGATTTGTTTTTGGAGAAATTCATTGTCTTGCCGATGGATTTTACAGCAGGCGGGTGGAATTCGGACCTGCGATCTCCAAATTCTCCAGCCTAAGGAACAGATTAAATTTATTTAAGCGACTAATTATTTACCGGGGTATTTATTTAGCTGCTGGGTAATCGTAATGTTAAGTAAAGTACCTTCAAGGGTACTACAGCCAGAGCAGAGGTGCGATTCGATCCTGCGGCTTGTGGATCCAAGCCGGCAGCTCTAACCACTACCCTACCAGCTGTCCCTTGTCAGCAGGTACAGCTGGCCTGCCTGGTGCTCACAGATCTCTTGAGCTGCTGGTAGGTGTGGGGTTCGAATCCAGTTCAGGGTGTGTGGAGTTTGCATGTTTCTCCTCGTTTGCACCCTCCCAGACATGTGCCCGAGAGGACACTTGCAGGCCACTTCTGCTCCTCCCTTGCCTTGGAAACCACGCCATCCATCCACGGGGTATCGGTGAATATCTTGTGAGCTGCAGGTAAGCGCCAACGTCGCGGTGTAGCTCTGTAGGGCTTTTTTTCTTTACAGCTTGCTATGAAAACTCCTGTCGGGGTTTTAAATGGTGCAGGCACGTGCACGAGGCATCCCGGCTCACCGGAGAGAGAGGCCGTGTCTCCTCTCTTGTCGAACGGGACAGGAGTTGTCTGCCGCGCTGCTCCTGTTCAAAAAAACCTTCACGCTGCCTCCCAGCCCCCGTGAATCTGTCGCGTTGCTTACGTTTACGCTACATTTATACGTGCAGGAGATGCTTTTCTTTACTCTCGAAGAACAGTCACTTGTCCAATACGACTCTTTCTACTAGCACTCATTCCAGAAGTAGCTGCATATAAAATTGATGGCAAGCCTCCAGGCCACTCCGTGTCACATTCAACTTATGACCTTTTTGAGTAATGAACCAATTCTCAGTCTGAATTAAGTTTGCAAGTAGGGAACTCATTGTACTCTGCTTTGTGTGTGTAGTATGGTACCATGGTATATGGCAATACGGTATATGTGATAAATCAGTGATACACGGGTTTTTCTCATCTTCCCAGTCTTCACTTAAGTTCACCATCTTCTCTATGTCCTGTGCTCTTTTTTTTTTTTTTTTTTAGTTTTTTTTGCTAGAAACAGTAAACAGTGTGCGGACTCACAGGGGAGATGAAGGTGAAGGTGGCTACGCGCATCAGACCCCTTCTGCCTGCAGAGATCCTGCAGAACCAACAGGTGTGTGTGCGCGTGGTGCCCGGCGCTCCGCAGGTGCTGCTAGCACGGGACCGTGCCTTCGCATTTGACTTTGCCTTCGGACCAAAAGCCCAGCAGGATGAAGTCTATTGCACTTGTGTAAAACCCCTGGTGGCCTCTCTGATGGATGGCTACAACGTCACAGTGTTTGCATATGGCCAGACAGGATCTGGAAAGACGTACACCATTGGCGCAGGACACTTTGGTGAGTAACAAAAGAAATGTGTTGTACTGATTGGGAAATAGTTTCAGACTTCTTTGTTACTTCGGAGGAAAGGACATTGCACCGATGAAGTACAGTAGGATGGTTTGTCCCATGCCATGTGGAGTTGTGTGTGCTGCATTGGCATCTTTGATACCAACCCAAACCCACTCCCTTGCCTTTCCGTTTTCACTGGATTTTCCCAAAAGTTTCCAGCGCCGAAGAAGAGAGAGGAATCATCCCTCGTGCTGTCCAGGACATCTTCCAGTGCATTTCTGAGAAACACAACATGGACTTTTCGGTGAAGGCTTCTTATATTGAAGTGTATAAGGAGGAGCTGAGAGACCTTTTGGAGCTGGAGACATATTCAAAGGACATTCAAATACGTGAAGATAAGGGCAATACCGGTAGGTAGAGCAAACAGGTATAAAGCACAGTTAAACACACTCTAGCGAGGCATTCCATGTCTGTGCTTCATCAGATAGCGTTAAGCAAATAACACGTGTCCCTGGTGGTGGACACACCTTCCAGACTTTTTGAATGTGTGTTGGAGTAGCAGCTGTCACTAGTATCAAATGTCAGTAGAGTAGTCCCCCCTTATCTGCGGGTTCGCTTTCCACGGTTTCGGTTACCCCGAAAATATTAAAATGGAAAATTCCAGAAATAATTCATAAGTTTTAAATCGTGTGCCATTCTGAGTAGCGTGATGAAATCTCGTGCCGTCCTGCCCGGGACGCGAATCATCCCTTTGTCCAGTGTATCCATGCTGTATATGCTACCCACTCGTTTGTCACTTAGTAGCCGTCTCAGTTATCAGATCGACTGTCGCGGTGTTCAGACCTACTCCTACTATTCCTACTACTGTGTTAAAGTAATTTTTTTTTTTTTTTAAATTAAATAAAAAAACTTTATTTAAAAAATCAATACTTATGAGGCCGTGGGAATTGGTCCTTATTTTTCTTTCTTTTTCTGTATAGGAAGAAAACATAGTATACATAGGGTTCGGTATTATCCACGGTTTCAGGCATGCACTGGGGGTCTTGGAACATATCCCCTGCAGATAAGGGGGGACGACTGTATTAATAACGGAATTGAGTCCTTTGTTAAAATATGAAGATGCATCTCTTTGCTTACGCAGTTTGTCTTATATGAGCTGCAGTGAGGAGGGTTGGATAAAGAATGCAAGATCTCAAAGGTGCTAAGCTCTGATTGTGTAGCTGTGGGGTTGATTATAGAATATAGATGTCTGCTCAGAGGATTCCTTCACTGGGTGAGCTGTAGTGACAGAGGTGTCAGTTTGTTCTGAAGATATTCTCCACTGTGTGCCAGTGTTGGTTGGAGCACGGGAGACTGTGGTGGAATCAGCTGATGAGCTGCTCGGTGTGCTGGAGGCAGGTAACGCAGTACGTCGCACAGGCACCACCCAGGTCAATGAGCGCTCCAGCCGCTCCCACGCCATCTTCACAATCTCTCTCACTCAGCACAACCCTGTGGCCAACCACACCCTCTCCTCCAAGTTCCACCTGGTGGACCTGGCAGGGTCAGAGCGGGTTGCCCGGACAGGCAACACGGGCCAGCGCCTCCAGGAGTCGGCTCAGATCAATAGTGGGCTGCTAGCGCTGGGCAACGTGATCCGTGCCCTGGGAGACTCGCGCAAACGTGGGCATGTGAACTATCGTGATTCTAAGATCACCCGTCTGCTGAGGGACTCCTTGGGTGGTAATGCTCAGACAGTCATGATCACCTGCCTTAGCCCTTCGTCTCTCAGTTTCCATGAGACTCTCAGCTCGCTCAAGTTTGCCAGCTGCGCCCGTGCCATCCAGAACAAGCCTGTGGTGAACTGGGATCCAGGCCAGGAGAGAATGGGGGAGCTGGAGCTGGAGGTGCGAACGCTGCGGGAAGCGTTGAGGGACCGAGAAGGGGGCAGTCAGGTTTCTCGGGACAAGCGGGAGCAAAGCCAAGCTAAGGCTCGAGTCCTGGCAGACCAGTTGGCTAAGCAGCAGCAGGAGCTCCTCCAGCTCCATAACCTCACAGAAGATGCTGCTCACCTACTGTTGGAACTCCGAGACTCTTCCTTGAACCCCTCCATGAACCCCGAGCAAAGCCAGCGCCTGCAGGAATGGCTGGAGACACACATGAAGGTGCTGAATCAGAAGTCCACTCATCAGCCCAGTTCTTGGAAGGGTGCAGGGGAAGAGTCGCAACACATCACTGTTGTGCAGCTCAGGCGAGATCTCAAAAAGTGCCAGGTACCTGTCCTGTTGTGTGTGTGTGTGTGTGTGTGTGTGTGTGTGTGTGTGTGTGTGTGTGTGTGTGTGTGTACGCGTGCTCTGTGTTTGCATGAAATGTGAGAGAACATACTACTTTTTGCAGCTATTAGAGAACCTGCTTATTTATAGGCTTAGGGTTCTGTGTTATCAGCAGGTCTGAATTTACCACTATTAACCAACTAAATGTGACGGAGGATTGTCAGACTTGAATATTTTTATTAATGAAATTAATACTTCTTACATTTTTCAATTCTTTCTGTTTTTCTGTGGCTGCTGGGTGCGGTCCTGTCTCTAGGATGCCTTGTCCATAGATGAGCAGGTACTGTCTCAGAAGGAGGAACAGCTGCAGCAGCTGCAGGAGCAGGTGCACCAACTGGAGCAGGAGCGCCAAGGGAACTTCAGGGCTCTGCTGGAGGAGAGGAGGAGGAGTCGTCTGCAGGTGAGACCATTGGGAGTGAATGCCCAGGAGGAGGCTTGAAAGAGCTTCTGAACCAAAACTGACGGTAACACCGAAGTGGTCACGCCGGACTGATCAACATAGATGTGAGGTTAACAAGGGAATGCGTCTGCCAGCACCAGTAATACCGATGACTTGAAAGTGGTGTTCCTGAGATAATGGAAGAGATCATATTCTCGGATGACGTTTGCGATGAAAGCAGTTCAGCAATTTTATGGTCAAGAGGGGATTTCACAAGCGCTGTTTACTGGAATCCATTGCAGAGAGGTAATATTTTGTGTTTTCATAACACTTGTGCAAAGTAACCTTCAGTATTGTTTCAGATTACCTGGGTGTGTCATTTATTTGATGAATTTCTAGGATGACTCTTATCCAAAGGAACTTAACTACTGTTTGATTACTTTTTGCACCGGATATACAAATACAGATGCTCCTCAACTTACGACTTTTCGACTTTACGATGGTGAGCTGGTGATAGACATGCAGTAGAAAACGTACTTCGAATGTTGAATTTAGATTTTTTTCCCGGGCAACTGATATGCGGTGTGATACTCTCTCGTGATGCTGGGCAGCGGCAGCAATCCGCATCTCCCGGTCTGTCACGCGGTCGTTATACAGATAGATACCCCCCGATCTACGTTGTGTTTTGCGCATCCATAAGGTCACAGAAACACCCATCTGCGTCTCCTGCTACTGGTGGGAAGAAGAAGAGGAGGGCAATTACTGTTGAGGAGAAACCCAAGATAATTGCCCAGCATGAAGGCGGCAAGTCCGTAATGGCCATCGCACATATGCTAGGCTATGATTTTCGGTAGGGTTAGGTGTATTAAATGCATTTTCGACTTATGATGGGTTTCGCGAAACGTAACCCCATCGTAAGTTGGGGACCACCTGGAGATACCACTCAGTTTGCAGCATGGTGGTACAGTGAGTAACCCTGGTGCTTCACAGCACCGGGGCTGTTTGGGAGTAGGTTTGAATCCAGATCACTCAGTGTTGAGCTTACATGTTTGGCCTGGTTTGCGTGGGTTTCCTCCAGATGCTCTGGTTGTCGCCCACAGTCCAAAGACTTGTGTTTCAAGTGAATTGGTCACTAAATTGCCAGCAGTTTGTGAATGTGTAAGTGCCCAAGTGTTTGTGTGGCTGCTATGCGGTGGACTGGCATTCTCAGCCTTACACCCTGTGCTTCTGGAATAGGCTTCAGACCGCTGCGACCCTGAGTTGGACAAGTGTTTACTGATCGTGAGCGAATGACTGTGTACTCCAGTTGTACAAATACTACTGAATATTGACCAGTTATGGCAACAATGTTTTTTTTTTTTTTTTTTTTCCCCCCAAGGATTGCAGTATTCTTCGTGTTTTAGTTAATGTTTTAATAATGTTACAGAATGAGAAACTTGAGGAACAACAGATGTTGATCAATCAACTGAGAAGTGACCTCAGGACCTCGAGGACCTGCACTTCTGAAGTACCTGTGGAAGTCGGGACATCTGGGAACTCTGTGCAGAGACCACACAGTGTCCCTTTACCCAACTGGCTGCTGACAGATTCACATAATCATGGCATAACAGGCAAACGGAAGGTAAGTCCTTCACTCATGGACATAGATGGGACTGGAAAACATAAATACACACACACACACACACACACACACACACACACACACACATTTTCAGAACCGCTTGTCCCATACGGGGTCACGGGGAACCGGAACCTACCCGGCAACACAGGGCGTAAGGCCGGAGGGGGAGGGGACACACCCAGGACAGGATGCCAGTCCGTCGCAAGGTACCCCAAGCGGGACTTGAACCCCAGACCCACCGGACAGCAGGACTGTGGTCCAACCCACTGCGCCACTGCACCCCCTCGAAAACATAAATACTCCCTCCTATACCTTGTTTTCTTGCAGTTAGAGAAGAATGGTGTTTAGAGGAAGCACTGGCTGACATTGGGATGAGATTACCTTCGTATAGTGCTGTTTATGGATCACTGTTGGATTTTTCTGGATAACTAGGAGAGTTTTTACAAATATTGCTATTTATGGAGAAATCAGGAGAGAAGGGAATACTCTCCTTAGTAAAGACTAGGAGCATATAGGGGTGCAATGTGCGGTTCTGCTTTGCATGCCCAACACGTCGTCTCACTTTATGATTAATGTACACACACACACACACGCACACAGGGGGCGTAAGGCTGGAGGGGGAGGGGACACATCCAGGACGGGACTCCGTCACAAGGCACCCCAAGCGGGACTCGAATCCCAGACCCACCAGAGAGCAGGACCCGGCCAAGCCCGCTGCACCACCGCGCCCCCTAGTAATTAATGTAGATTTATGTATATGTTTGTATGTGTCTTTACATGTGCATTTCTATACATATGTATCTCTGTGTGTAGGTACACACTAGTCCACCAGCATACTCTCTGGAAAGAGTGGTGGCAGCCTTCAAGACTCGCAGTCAGTTACTCCTAGCTCAGATTGAGGAGAATGAAGAAGTACTGACCCAGGACATGGCCACTGACTTTGCAGAAGAGAACAATAAGGAAGAGAAGAACCACCCCAAAAGTTTGAGGTGACTGGCACTTTAGAAGTAGTGTTCAGATAGGTTTCTGTCTAAAACAGGGTGATGACAATCAACACAAGGAAGGAGTGAGTGGTTGTGTGAAAGTGAGTTATTTTGATGAGTCAGTACCAGTGAATGAGTCTCTGTTCCTTTGGGTCTGGTAGGCGCTCCAAGAACCGCACCTGGACCCGTAGGCACAGCCAGAATACACACACTGGAAATGGCGTGGATAGACAGCTGCCGCTGGAGTGGGGTATCCCTCGCCATGTTGAATACTCTGCAGGTACACCCACTACACCAACTTCCCGAGAGACTCTACTTACCTATTCCTCCATTACAGGGATGGCCAAGCCGGCACACTTCCAGGGCCTCCAAAGTGCCAGATTTATACCCAACTCACCAGCTGATGTAACTAAAGTAATAACAGTAAAGCAATTAGGATCTGAGGTTTAATGAAAACGAACACAACCCAAAGCTCAAGTACTAGGACTTGCCTAAGTTTTGTTGTTTTCTTTCAAATTCTGTGCCAACAGCCCATGTGCCGTACGAATTGATTCAGTCTAGATTAACAGGCGCTCGAGTTGACTTATCCATAGTGAGCACATTTTAATCTGATTGAGAGGTGGCAGTCTTTGTTGGATAGAAGAATGCAAACCTCTTAGCTTTGGAGGGTATAACCTTTCCTCCGCACTTTGCCTCATGACAGAGCATGTTGAGTTTTGCTATGGATCAAATCCCGACACTGCGGACGGTTCCATGGAAGAGCATGCTTTGAGGAGCAGTAAAACAGTGCACTTGCAGCACTTAAAGGAAGCAGAGCTACGTTATTGTCATGCCCAGCAGAGGATCAAGGAGCTTGACTTCAACATCCGTCTAAAGGAAGATCTCATCAAAGAACTGGTTAAAACTGGTAATGTTGTACCCTAAAAAACAAAATTCAATGAAGTAATTCTATCATACGTGAGGAGACGATCTAAAGTTATGAATCACCTGTTAACCCAGGGTGCTTCATAGATTTTCTGACTAGGTGACACTTCTGTTTTTAGCTATGCAAATGTGTTAGTTTTTCCCTCTTGATTAGTGTAGTGCCGACGCATTGGCTGGTGACAGATGAGCTGTATTTAAATGTGTGCATGAGATTTGTGTGTGAGGCATACAGCTGTGTCTGCATGGGCATGCAGATGGTGAAAGAGGTGCATGTTTGCATGTTGGTGTATGGCACTGTAAGTTGCGTGTGTCCTGTCTGATCTAGGGAAGGACGCGCAGGCTGTGAACAGACACTACGCAATGAAGATCTCGCAGCTGGAGAAGGAGGTCGAACAGGGCAGAAACAGACAAAGACGCCACAGTGAGGGCCAGGGAAGCTCAGAGAATGCCTGCAACATGGTAAAACGCCTCCGTGTACACTGAAAGCATGAAAGCATGTTCCCAGTAGATCAGAATGCTGGTAACATCCACTTGGTGCTTTCTTGATATGTTTTCATGTGTCACTGCAATTAGGACAGGTTATTGTGATTATTTCTACTCCAGTGACTGTGTATGTCCCTTACTGACAAAGACTGAGTGCCTGTTCAAGGTCCTTTGTGATGGAGTGTGTCTGTGTACCGCTAAATGGAGCAGCAGATAACATAAGTGGTGAAGGACATGGGTTTGTATCCTGAGCACTACTATTAAGTATGGTACTTAGTCAGAATTGTTCTGGTAAATGCTTAATTAAAGCCTCTCTTTTAATACCTCCAACAGTCCTTGCACTGCCAGAAAGCTGTTTTACACTCTCAACACTTTGGCTAACCGTGTTTAATAAATGTAATAAAGTAGGCCGAAATTAAACACTAAATGCAAGAGATATGTGGTGCAAGTTAGAACTTTGCAAATGGGATCGTGTGATTCTCAAATTGCGTTAAAGTTTGCTTTAACGTAAATTGTATTTACGTTTAATTTCTTCATTGCGATATATCCAAATCACATAGTTATAATACCTGTTTTGGCAGAACTGACTGTGAGTGTGTACTCCTAAGGAGGAGATGTATACGTCTCTCTAAAGGTGAAGGTGAGACCGTGTGCATTTGTATCCTTGGCCTTGCAGGACCAGTGTGACGCACAGGCTTTGACTGCCTTGTCCTCCCAGAGCGAGCGCAGTCGTGTGGAGATGGAGCTCAGTGTGGACTACATGAGGAGGCAAAGTGAGCGGCTGCAGGAGCAGCTGAGGGAGGAGGCAGATAGGAGGAGGAGCCTGCAGGCAGACATCACCAGGGACCAGCAGAGAATCAGGGTAAGGCTTTCATAAAGCGTATTTGCATTACCCTTCTCACACACTATATTACATCACCTTTTTCAGTGTTTTCCAGACCTTAAAATCTGAATCACATTGCAAGAGAGGAACTGGGTTTAAAATGACTGAGTACTATTATTAGTATTTTGTTTCTTAGGTGATGATTTTATTTAAAGCAGGCTAGTGTTGTAGCCAAGAATTGCATATTTTACTGGAGCGGTACAGGGGTTAAACAGTAGCCCTACTTGGAACTTGGAACTACTTAAGCTTTCGTTAATCAATTACGCTACCTGTACCTTTGTTTTGGTGACCATGAAAATGTGTTTTCATGACGTATGAAACATGTAATGCTTGGTTTTCGGACTTCTCAGTGTTACTAGTTCAGTAAGAAAGTTTGGTAAATGGCATTTGATGGCATTGCTTCAGGAAGAATTCTCGCTGTGTTGCAGGAGCTGCAGTTGAAGTTTGATAAGCAGAAGGAAGCACTCTCAGAGAACACAGAGGAAACAACTGATGGTAACAATTTGGAACTGAAAGACTTGGAAGAGCAGGTACACAATTTCTTTAGTACTTTACGTTCATTTATATACATTCAAAATACACAGGAAAAGATGTTATACCCCGTGCGTATTTTTCAACGGCTGTACACAAGGACCCAGTCCAACCACCAACCTGAAACTACAGAGAACAACACCCAGCATAGCCAACATACATCTTCATGCCCTGAAACCAAGATGCTTAACTGACCTAACCCACCCACCAAACCGAAACTAATCCCGCCAACAAAAACCAAACCAACAAATCAGATCTAACCCACCAACAAATAACCAAACCAAACCTAACCCACCAATACAAAACACCAAACCACACCCACCAACAAAACACCTAAAGCAAGCTTAACCCAACAAACCAGCCATTCAGCCAACCCACTAACAATAACCAACCACCAAACCACACCCAACAAAGCCAAACCTACAGACCAAGTCAACCGCCAACAGAAACCAACCAAGCTTGCTCCCACCAACACAAAAACTAACCATCAAACCAAGCAGACCAAGTCTAACACATCAACTCACAACCATCAACAAAACCAAGCCAACAAACAAGCCTAACAACCAACCATCAAACCACAGCCACCAAAGCCAAACCAACAAACCAAGTCTAACCCACCAACACAAAAACCAGCAAACCACACCCACCAACAAAACCAAACCAACAAACCACATCTGATCCACCACCAAAAAAGCAAACCAAGGCTAACCACCAACACAAAAAACCATCAAACAAACCCAACAAAGCCAAATCAACAGACCAAGCCTAACTCACCAACAAACCACACCACCTACAATCTGTATTGATTCCAGTAGTCTTAACATAGCTATGAACATAAAACGGCAAAGTAATAGATAGTAAAGGGTAGCACAAATCATGATCAGCCAAATGTAATGTACAAATATAATAAAAACACGCAATTTCGTGCAGCTTGAACATAAGTAAATGTCTTCTAGATGTCATTATGAATGAATCAAGGTTTTTCAATTGTCCGAGAAAATATCTGTGAAGCCCAACAATTTTTCTATCTGAACTCAGATCTGAGTTTCGCCTCTACGTTCATGTCCAGAATCTATATTTTAGCTTGATCAAAGCTCTGGAAAAAAAATACTGAGTTGCAGAGGCAGATGAAACCAACCATTAAAATAGAAATCTGGAAATGGCCAATTTCCAAATGTCTGTTGAATCCCAAGGAAGTGCCTTTAACGTTCTGGATTTTTGAAATAGGTTGAAAATGCCAGTTTTAAGTTTTCCAGGCACTTTTTCCCCCTCAGGAATTTGCTGTTCTCCTTTCTTGTTTAACCATTTTGCAGCACCAAATATAGCATAGTAGCATCAAACCATTTAAGACTCTTGTTGGGTATCAATGCTTTATTTTTTTTTTAAAAAAAAAAAAAAAAAAGCCTTTCTGTACATTTCTCTTGCCAATTCTCCCCAAGTGGCCACTGTGGAAGGTGTTGCAGGCCCCAGCTGTAGATTAACAGTTGTGTTATGATGCAGTAATGGCTCCCTCTTGATGCAGAGACTAGAGGAGCAGCGTCAATGGCTCGACCAAGCAGAAGAGATGGTCTTACAGCAGAGAAAGACTCTGGCTGAGCTGCAGGAAGAGCTCAGGCAGAGGGAGGAGATTATCAGCCGCAGAGAGGCCTTTTTTCAGGAGAAGAGCCACCTTGAGATGAAGAAAATGCGCTCTAGTCAGGTGAGATGTGCCCTCATGATAGCAGGGTTGAGCAGTAGCCAGTACGTCTATGTGGAGCAATTGTAATTTCAGAAATGCAGCATGGACCAGTAGTCAATGCAGTGCTGTATATACATACTTGTAACAGCTGTTTACTCAGCAGTATTGGAGCATGCCATTTTGGTTAAAAACATGACTATTACCCATATTCACCTCCTGTGGTCAGGCTCTGAATAGGGATCTGCTCCAGGTCTCATCTCGCCTGGCCACAGTAGACCAGGAACTGGAGAAAAAAAATGCCCAACTACAGGGCAGTCCGTTGGAAGTCAGGGCCTCCCTGTCCTGCGAACTGGATAGCCTTCAGCAGGAGAGGGAGCGTCTGCACAAGAGGAGGGACAGTCTGGAACTGAAGCTGAAAGATGGCAGCGTGCTCACTCCTGAGGTACACTTGTAAAGTATCAAACAGCACTGCATGGTGGAATATCAGCACCAGGCTAGTTCTCACACGTCATTACCCTCCTTATTTCTGCTAAAACTTTGACTGACTATTTAGGACACTTTATATATAACGGTGGTTTAAATTATAGGGGCATTGTCATAAAGGATATGTGAAGGATGCAGTAACTACTCATTGATTCTTTCATAAACCTTCATGCCAGTTGTAGGTGGATGTGATTTGTACTAGTTCTCATTCTGCATCAAGTATTTACTACCTAGTTTAACCTGTAGGGATGCAGGGGTGGACCAGGTAATGGAAACACCACATGAAAAGTGAGTTAAACTTTGAGGTAACTTAATCACAGTTACAAACCCATTTGCAGTAGGTAGACATACCAGATTGATTGCTCATAGTAGTATATGTCATTAGTATATGTCAGCTATAAAATTTGAGTTTTCAAAGCTACATAAATCAACTTGCAAAGTTCCAAAGAGGCCAAATGGTGCATCAGCAACTGCAGAAATCACAGGTCTGCATCCAAGTCTTTCCTTCTGTTGATATAATGCATCATTTCCCCCCAGTGGGTCAAGGGAAGGTGTCAACAATAATGACAGCATATGCCAAGCATGGACAAACTGCATTGGAAAAGAACAGCAGTGGTCGCCAGTTGTGTTTTGTTACAATGGTCATAGAATATGAAGAAGTTTTACAGGACGAGGTGCACCGCAGTGCTTTTTTTAATGACAGTATTCCAAGGTGACTTGGAGCTCTTCTGAAAGTTAAATGGAGGCCTTGCTTCTAAGTAGGTCCTTGTTATTAGTATGTTGTTAGACATTTCCATTATTCTGTTCACGCCTGTAGGGAGTCAGGAGTTTTTTCCCTCCAAGTTTGATTAGCTGGCTGAGACTTGAATCCACCTGGTCACATTTCCATAAAATAGGCGTAGGCCCTGATCCAACATAATGAAATTGATTGAAAATGTGGATAAATCAATTTAAAAGCTACATTTTTTTCTCCTACAGGAAGAACATACTCTGTTCCAGCTGGAGGAGGGATTGGAGGCTCTCGATGCTGCCATCGAGTACAAAAACCACACAATCAGTAGTGCCCAGAAACTGCTGAAGGATACGTCTCAGGCTACCTGCTCCACTGACATCATGGGAAAACTTTGCACCCTTTCCTACCCACAGGTCAAGGCTCTGCTCCTTAAGTACTTCAACAAGGTATGTGGCTTAAGAGAGTCCTAAAGAATGTGACACTGAGTTAATCACTTACAGTATTTGTGCAGCGGTACTGTCAAAGGCCCTGGCCTCTCAGACGTGGTAACTTTATTGGTATAGATCCTTATTAAAAAGACCTGTACCTTTACTGTTTTATCAAAAGCACTTGTGTTTTTTAATGGTCCAAAATTTACAGGTGCATGTGCTGACACCAAACTACAAAAAGATGTTGGTTTTATGAAGTGAGGTGCCAAAATACAATATTATTTCAATAATTCAGTAACTATAGGTAACATGTGTTGAGCATCTTTAGGCATTGGTGAATTAAATAATTATGCTGACAGTTTCCTTCATGTTCAGACACAGACTATTCTGTTTTATAGTGACATATAGTAGTTACATGTTAACCCAATGACTTGAATAACAAGGTTAATTAATTCTAATTTATCTCATTAATAGATAAACCTTTATGCAGCTACTTGTGTTCATGTATAATATGGTTCATATGGTGGAATCAAGTTAACTGTACCTTAGAATCACTTGTCTGCATCCAAGTCTCTCCTTCTGTTGATGTAATGCATTATTTGTATTTTTCTCTGAGGGGTACAGTATGTTGCTTTGGAGAACAGCATCTGCTAAATAAATAAATGTAAATGTAAGTGCATTTCTGCCGTGAAGCGATTGAATTAACATTTCTTATGAAAAAAATCAGTTCCCAGATGAAAATTTTTCACCTAAAATTAATTAAATAACCAAAATAAAAGATGTTTTTATCCATAATGACAATGCCAGTATATTTTATATTTGTAGCAAAAATTATTTTTAGCTTTTTTTTTAAATATTGTGGTTTCATTAATGAATGTATTATCAACAACCACATGTCAACTGCAAAGGGGGCGCGGTGGCGCAGTGGGTTGGACTGGGTCCTGCTCTCTGGTGGGTCTGGGGTTCGAGTCTCGCTTGGGGTGCCTTGCGACGGACTGGCGTCCCGTCCTGGGTGTGTCCCCTCCCCTTCTAGCCATACGCCCTGTGTTACCACGTAGGCTCTGGTTCCCTGCAACCCCGTATGGGACGAGTGGTTCCGAAAATGTGTGTGTGTGTGTGTCAACTGCATGTTTGTGCTGGTCCAGAGTCTACTTCAGAAGCAGAGGGCATAAGACATGGCACTTTGGATGGAGACATTTAGATAATTTGACTTATGCATGTTTGTGATATCAAGAAATAGCCCCAAGAAGACTTACGTCAGTCTCCAAAGCACATAGACTGTGCTGTTAGAGGCACTTCCTAGTGTTACTAAGAATTGTTAGGCGCTGGATGATCTCTATGTGATTGTGAAATAACAGTTTTATTTATGCTAGTGTAAGGATATTCATGTTATTAAAGCTGCTTATACAGTTGTTCCATGCTTGCATGTTGGTGTGTGTGCACGTAAGCTGCAAAGATGGACAGTATACTCATCATTGTTTACTTAACTTTTTCCCCAAGAGTGAAAGGGTATGTGATCCTCACAATTAGCACTCTTTGGCTCTCTCCACTTCCTAGACTTTCCCATGTCCCATCCTTGTGTTATCCTTCACCAGTCACCCTTTATGTAAACGATACACATTTGTCACAAGTTAGACACATTCATTAAATCCGTCCTCATTCATGCTCCCTGAAAGAACACACATTGTCACAATGATTTATGTAACTGACTTTATAGTTACACATTTATGGTTTATTTCCGTTGTCTATGTGAACTCAAAGGATCCAGGTGTTCACAACTCCAGGTACTACAGCAGCAGGTGGAATTTAAACCTGGATCCTTTGAGTGCAAGGCCCTGCAGCTCTTACCTCTGCACCACCTACTGCCCCTTATATCGCACAAATGTTGAAACGGCAAAATATATCAGCACCCATAAAGACCGATCCCTCACATATAAGGTGAATTGATTTATCATACAGGTATGTGCTTTAGAATTGTAGTTAAGAGCAAAAAAACGGATTAAACAAAAGCTTCCTTTGGACCAGAACTGCGCCCCCTCACCTGTCATGTCCTTGCTCAACCAGGTATAGAAATGACTGAAGAATCCAGTGCATCAAAATAGCCAGAACAAAAACTGTTAATCACTTTATTTCAATATATGACATGATTTACTTGGACAATATTTTTTAATAACATAAAAATATTTCATTATAAATGCAAATTTGGTAAGGAAGTGTCTTGAGGTGTGGCACAGAAGTACAGTATTATTAGTTATTTGATTACTATACAAATCCCTCCGCCAAGGGATTCCTTCGGGGTCCCCTGCCGGTCCCAAGCCCGGATAAAGGAGGAGGGTTGGGCATGGGGCTAGCGACCCCATCCCGTAAAAAACCCACACCGCTACAGAAATGCCAACAAGTACTCAAGACATCTCGGTCTTGGGCGAAGATGGACTTCCAGCTGGAAGTCTTATGGCGCGGAGTAGTGAAAGCCAGAAGCATCTGGAAGCTGCTCAGCCGATCACCATCCTTTCAACCAAGGCCACCCTTAATATCGGGACGTGGAATGTGAGGACCATGTACGAAGCTGGAAAGGCGGCACAGGTGGCCGCAGAAATGAGGGCCTACAGACTCACCATCTTGGGAATCAGCGAGTCACGGTGGACTGGCTCAGGCCAGAAGAGGCTATCATCAGGAGAGATGCTGCTGTTTTCAGGACACGAGGAAGACAACGCCCCCCACACCCAAGGTGTGGCTCTGATGTTAAATAAGACAGCCCAGAGAGCTCTTACCGGATGGGAGGCCCATGGACCATGCATCATCACAGCAACCTTTAGAACTAAGATGAGAAGGATTAGCATGAATGTCGTGCAGTGCTACGCCCCAACTAATGACAGCAATAAAGAGCAGAAGGAGGACTTCTACAACAGACTGCAGACCGTCATCCAGAGTTTGCCAGGAAGACACGTCACCATTGTCATGGGAGACCTCAATGCCAAGATTGGTAGCGACAACAGGGGCTATGAGGAGATTATGGGGCAGCAAGGACTAGGTGAGATGAATGACAATGGAGAAAGATTTGTCAGCCTATGTGCCACAAGCAACCTGGTCATTGGCGGAAGCATCTTCCCTCATCGAAGGATTCATAAGGCAACCTGGGTTTCACCGGATCTATCTACAGAGAACCAGATAGACCATGTGTGCATCACAAGGAGGTTCCGGAGATCCCTGCAGGACGTACGCGCCAAGCGAGGAGCAGATGTTGCCTCAGACCATCATCTCCTTGTGGCTCACCTCAGGCTCAAGCTAAAGAAGACATGGACAGGAGAGACAAACCAACGCCAGAGATACAACACCGCCCTTCTCAAGGAGGCGACAAAGTTAGAGGAATACAGACTAACCCTCACCAACAAGTTCCAGGCTCTGCAGGAGCTTCTGGATGAGGAGACTATTGATATGAAATGGAAGGCAGTGAAGGAGGCAATGATAAAAACATGCCAGGAAGTACTAGGCCCCAGGAAATACAGCCACAAGGAGTGGATCTCAGTGGAGACCATGAAGGAGATACAGGAAAGGAAGGAAAAGAGGTTAGCTCTTAACAACAGCCGTACACGGGCCGAGAAAGCCAGAGCACAGGAAGCATACAGGGAGGCCAACAAAAGTATAAAGAGGAGCATCAAGATTGATGAAAATAAATACTTTGACTCTCTGGCTATTGAGGCTGAAGAAGCAGCTCGACAAGGGAATATGAAAGATCTATACACCACTACAAAAAAGCTGTCTGGAAAGTTTAACAAACTAGAAAGGCCTGTAAAGGACAAGGAGGGAAGGACCATCACTGGAGATGAGGGACAGAAGAAAAGATGGGTAGAGCACTTTGACGAGCAGGACCCACCAGACATCCAGCCAGCTGCTGTAGACCTGCCTATCGATTGCAGGGAGCCCACCAGGGAGGAGATCCGTAAGGCCATCAAACTGCTGAAAATTGGCAAGGCAGCAGGACGTGACAACATTCTAGCAGAGGCATTGAAAGCAGACATCGAAACCACAGTAGAGATGCTATACCCCCTTTTCAAGAAAATCTGGGAGGAAGAACTTGTCCCAACAGAATGGAAGGAGGGATACCTCATCAAGCTACCAAAGAAAGGCGACCTCAGCAGCTGCTCCAACTATAGAGGCATAACACTCTTGTCGGTTCCAGGCAAGGTGTTTAATAGGATCCTCCTCAACAGAATGAGGGACACAGTTGACCAACAGCTCCGAGACCAGCAGGCAGGATTCCGGAAAGAGCGATCCTGCACAGATCAAATAGCCATGCTGCGTATTATATTGGAGAAGTCAATAGAATGGAACTCACCACTCTACATAAACTTCATTGACTATGAGAAAGCCTTTGACAGTGTAGACAGAGACACCCTGTGGAAGCTGATGAGACATTACGGAATACCAGAAAAGTGTACCAACATCATCAGGAACTCCTATGACGGGATGACCTGCAGGGTGGTGCATGGTCAGCAGCTCACTAGCGCTTTCCAGGTGCGAACAGGAGTTAGACAAGGATGTCTCCTGTCACCATTTTTGTTCCTGCTTGTGATTGATTGGGTGATGAAGACCTCCACAGCTGAGAAGCGACTTGGGATCCAATGGACACCTTGGGAACAGTTGGATGACTTGGATTTTGCAGATGACCTCGCCCTTCTCTCACATACCCACCAACAAATGCAGGAGAAGATCAGCACTGTGGCAGAGAACTCAGCACGAGTAGGTCTCATCATCCACAGAGGGAAAGCAAGATACTGAGGGTCAATGCAGGCAAGGACTCTCCAATCATACTTGATGGTGAAGCGTTAGGAGAGGTGGACAGCTTCTCCTACCTAGGCAGCATAATCGACAAGCAGGGTGGGACAGACGTCGACGTCAGAGTCAGAATAGGCAAGGCAAGGGCAGCTTTCCTGCAACTGAAGAACGTGTGGGGGTCCAGAGTTCTGACAGTTAAGATCAAGACCCGAATTTTCAACTCCAACGTAAAGTCAGTCCTACTTTACGGAGCAGAAACCTGGAGGACCACCATCACCACCACAAAAAAGATACAGACATTCCTTAACAACTGTTTGCGACAGATTCTCAGGATCCACTGGCCCGTGATCATCAGCAACCAAGAGCTATGGCAGAGATCAGGACAACAACCAGTTGAAGATGATATCCTGCAAAGACGCTGGCGATGGATCGGCCATACTCTGCGAAAGCCAGCTTCAAACACTACAAGAAGAGCCCTCACGTGGAACCCCCAAGGCAAGAGGAAGCGAGGCCGGCCAAAAAACACATGGCGACGCCACCTGGATGCAGAAACCAACAGGATGGGCCACACCTGGGGAAAACTGGAAAAACTGGCCCAGAACAGAGATGCCTGGAGAGCCCTTGTTGACGGCCTATGCCCCAAGAGGGGTAGTAGGCATTAGTAGTATACAAATATTGATATTGTCTTATTTTGTCATATCATGCTGTGTTCAGTTATAGCCTTTTACGTATAACAAGATTACTATTACTATTGCTAAGGTTATTTTAGATATTACTAAAATTAAAGTAAGTCACATAACCAGACCCCCTTCCATTAGCCTAGTCATGCAAGGAACTGCACTATACTTTTATGTTCGTAATTATTGTTTTAGAAAGCCTACAGCTGTACAACAGAAGTTAGAAATATATATGTCATTTAATTTCAACTGTTGAATAAATTTATTTTTTCCTTTCTCCGTTTCTAGGTGGTGTTTTTGCGAGAGGCGGAGCGACGACTGCAGCTGCGCTGTGAAGAGCTGGAGCTCCAGGCTGTCGAGCAGGAAGGCGTTGTGAGGGAACTTGAGGCTGCCTTACAGCGCCTGGCCTTGGACGCAGATCGCCGTCTCACGGAGCAGCAGAGGGAGCACCAGCATAGCATGCAACAGCTCCTGCAGCAATTCCAAGGTGATTTAAGACCGGAAGCTGATCTCTGCTGATTTGCATTTGCGGTGTCAGCTATGGCAAGGTGTCTCACATCCTGCCCTTGCGGCCCGTTCTGTTTTATTTATGCAATCAGGGTTTAAATGAATCAACTGGTTCGTGAAATTAACCAGCCTAGCCTTTTCTTCCAGTGTTAAGTTTGGGAAGTTAACACTTGAAGAACAGCGTTTAACAAGGGGAGCGAGAAAACCCATGTTGTTGCAGACCTGCAGATGAATGTTTCTGAAGAACTTTGAATGTATCTCTGTTCTCTAGGGAGCCCCAGTGGTGGCATTACGGAGAGCATGAAAGTGAACGAGGCCAAAATACAGCAGCTGGAGAAGGACCTGTTCTTCTACAAGATGACAAGTCGAGAGCTGAAGAAGAAGCTCAAAGAGCTAGTGAAGGACTGCCAGATCACGCAGTGCCCTTCCAGTCAAACACAGAACCAAAAGCCGGTGGACGGGATGTTGCACAGATCCGTAAAGGAGGGCGAGGATGATGGATGCAGGTGTGAGTTGGTTCCAGTGAGGCTGTCCCGCAAGGAGGTGTGCCAGCTTTCCACAGTGGACCTGTCCAGAAGGCGCACCATGTTGGCAGCCAGTTCAGGCTCTTTCCAGGAAGACTCCTTAGAGCTGTCCCAGAAAAACTGATTGATTGACTATTTTCTGATTGAAACTGATGAAAACTGTTCTCAGCCTCAGGTTCATAATATTATTAACCGTTTTACCACACACTCGTATTGATATAGCTAACGACCATATACAGCCCATAAATATGGATAGTCAATATGTGTGTTAGTGTGTTGTAAAAAGAGTTTGGTATAGCTGGAATTTTCTGCAAGTCATCGTGACAAAGTTAGGTCAGTTGTTTCTGATCCATTTCTAACTTGTGTCATAAAAGCTCATCCATGTGAGAAAACAACAAAACATGATTTCTCACAGAAATGCGCTACCTTAACCACTTGGTATATCCAGCTGTGCCACATTTTCCTAATGAGCATGGTTTTAATGATCATTCAAAGATCCTCTCCTGTAAAAAGTCACTTTTATACAAGCTGTCTTTCTTTTCTGTGCATATTTCTCACATTAGATGTGTAATATATTTGAAATGGCTTTTTATATGTTCTGTATATATTTGTTTTAGTATTTTCCTGTTTTTTAAATAAACATTTGTAATCTTTAATCTTAAATTCAGTACTTTATCCTACTGCCTCAGAACGATATGGTTGCATCTTTTATTGTTTGTACTCATATCAGTAAGATCCTATGTCCTACAGATTCTCCGTATGAAAGTAGCTATTAAATTTTATACGTCGCATTATCATTAGCTCTCAGAAATATAGTATTGAATTACAAACATTCTGCGTTACCAAGCAGGAGAGATGAAGCTAACACTGGCTGCCAGCTTAAATGTCTGCTCAAGGAGTTGTGAAAAATTCAACTAGACATTGGATTAAATAATATAATAATAATAGTAATGTAGTTTGTAACAAAAGTAGTAATATAAGGGTTAACAACACTGTTTTTAATACAGTACAGTAATAGTTAAGTGGTGTATGACAAAATGTATTAATTTCCCATGATGATACAGATTACCAAATGTGCATTTATATGTTTTTAATAGCAATTGTGTCGCCATGTTACAGCCAGTTAACTTAAGGTGTTGCATTTCTAGTAATTTTGTTTAATAAAAGTGGAAAAGAACATTCATTGTTTCCCATCACAGTAAACTAAGGTCATTATGCTGAAAGCTGTACCACGTTCCACTGGGACAAGCGTACCATGAACCAAGGGCAGTGTGACACATTAAATTTACAAAACAAAGTCCTAAAGAGCTGAGTGTTTTGGGTCACTTAAGAATGTAAGAGTCTTCTCGTAATGTAGCAGCACAGTAATGGCTTGAAATCCATGTTAACGCAGCCAGATTATCATAATGTCTTACAGCTGAGGGAAAAGATCATTTAGAAAGTTCACGGGAGAATTATTTTTACGACGATTTAACAAAACACCAGACAGTACAAATAGTTCACACACAGTGAAGCTCAAGCAGGGGAATACGTGTTCCATAATGTTTACTCATTTTATTAACGTTGATGTTGACCTCGTGTGCTTGACTGAACACCGGACGAGTCTGTAGATGCTGCTCTTTTCCTAATTTCACTGGCTCTTTCCAGTGCCTTTGGACTCGAATTTCATGTTAATTATGACGTCTGTTTACGGTTTCGTGTTTTGCTAAACTATCTCACGGAGTTTCTGGTTCACCGGTTCTTTTTTTCCGCGATGTGTCTCCAGTTTCACATTTTGAGAAACGCAACTACGAGCTCACAAACAGTCGCTCTTTACAGTTACTCCATTTCGGACATTTCTATCGCCGTGCCGAAAACTTCCCCTTCCTCGCTCAACAGGTAACTAAGTTTAATGGCTAGATTAAATATGAAATCGCATACAACTGTGTGAATCCCAGTGAATTGTGGTACTTTGGCAATTATTCCCGTGTTTAATCGTCTAACTCGAGTCCCTTTTTTGTCCTCCACGGCTCCCGTAGCCGTGTTCGTTTTCCGAAGTGACGGGAGGCAGCAGAGGGAGGGCGCGCAGACAGCCTCGCGAACAGGTCCGAGTGCCTTTTAAAATTATGAACACTTTTGCACATTGACACTCACACAGTCGAACGCTTGCTGTCGACGTTGTACCGTTTTATTTTCCGTTCCGGATTCGGCCAGTTTGTTTACTTCCACAGTTTGAGTACTTATTTATAATTTAGCCTGCTAGCGAGGTCGCCAGTGAGTGTGAACATGATCACATGAATGTTCGGGAAGAACTCACTCACGGTGCTGCTGTCCAGCCCGCGCGTGGCCAGAATATCTTGATTCTCTTTACGTTACATTTTACATTTATTCATTTAGCAGACGCTTTTCTCCAGTCCAAAGTGACGTGAAAATACAGTTGTGTGCATGATTTGATTTGGAGAAAGAAGAGTTGCACAGACGTGATACGTGCGATTCTGAAGTACTCACACTTTTTTGTTTCCATCTCATGAACCATGAATGTTCATAATATAGTAACATAACGCGTGAGTGTTTACGCTGATATGATTGCTTCCTCGTCTTCTGACTGTTAATGTGACTCGGTGAAGTAGCAGTGTGCTGGGGTGACGAAAGTGCAGCCTTGCCTGCGCCCGGGACTCACTCGGGGTGTGTGTGTGTGTGTGTGTGTGTGTGTGTGTGTGTCTCTCCTGTCCGCGCTTCACCGAGCCGCAAGTTACTTCCACGAACTCACAGTAAATCCATGTGAACGACGCGTCAGGAAGTGTTGATCAATCATGTATTAACTTTAGTAATCACGTGTTTCTCTCCTCCTGTATGTCAACCTTCGTGTTCTTCTTTCTTTTCTTTTTTTTTTTTTTTTTTTTTTTTTTATTAACAGTTTAGGAGCTCATCGACAATATTTTAAGGTATGTAATGACAGTGACTGTTACTGACCAGAGCAGAGATAATTTAATCTGGAAACTTCATGCAGATCTACATTTGCAATTAAATGCTAAAAGTTAACTTCGCTACATCCTTTGCCAACCTTTTCCGCCTACATTCTCGCATGGTGTAAATACGTGTATTCTTTTTATGTTGTGTTACAGCCTGTATTTACTCATTTAGCTGATGCCTTTCTCCAAAGTGACTTCCAGTGAGTCACCCCTTTATTCAGAGGGGTCCTTCTTTACTGGAGCATATTAGTGGTAAGCACCTTGCTCAAGGGTATTACAGCAGGAGATGGCGAGAGATCCAAGGGTGGCGGCCCTAACTGCTGCGCTCCCTGCTGTCCTTTTATTAGGTACCTCTACGCTAGGGAACCTGATAAGTAATGTGCTCCTGAATTCTGGCTCAGTACATAGTAGTCAGGGGGCGCGGTGGCGCAGTGGGTTGGACCGGGTCCTGCTCTCCGGCGGGTCTAGGGTTCGAGTCCCGCTTGGGGTGCCTTGCGACGGACTGGCGTCCCGTCCTGGGTGTGTCCCCTCCCCCTCTGGCCTTACGCCCTGAGTTGCAGAGTTAGGCTCCGGCTCCCTGCGACCCCGTATGGGACAAGCGGTTCAGAAAATGTGTGTGTGTGTGTGTGTGTGTGTGTGTATACATAGTAGTCTGAAGAACACATTTTTAAACAAACAGTTTCTCCTCCAATGAGTGCACAGATTTTTACGAATGAGCTGTTTAAAAAGGGAAATGTTCCGGGTGCAGTTTTTCCCTCACATACACTCATTTCCCTGTCAAGATAGTCTGAGGTATAGATGATGACATTTTTTTTTAAAGTGTCTGACACTGGATGGGAACAGATACATTTAATCTTCTAATTAAATGTTACATTGTTTTATTAAAAGGTTGATGCTAGGCTGTCAGTATTTTCCTCTCACTCCATTACTGATTCTACGCTCTCATTTTCAAAGTACATTTTTTGTGTTATATACTTTTTTTTGTCTCTCTTGCATGAAACCAATCCAAAAATATTGTTAGTTTGTGTTTCATTTTGTTCACTAAGATGTTTTATGGTCATGCACATGTGCAGGTACCCAGATGGCATCTGCGGTGATCTCCGTACCCACTACGGCCTCACGTTTTGCGCTACTGCAGGTGGACAGTGACTCAGACTCAGAAAGTGGGAAAAACAAGGGGAGTCAGGACTCGGGCAAGGCCCGAGCTAGGAAGGGCTCAGGGGGCAAGTCCAGCCAAAACAGTGACAAGAAGAAAGACAAACGGAAGAAGAAGAAGGAGCAACAGCAGAGTGAGGCCAATGAGGTAACATCAGGGCGCTTGCTGTCTGGGAGGGGAAAAAACTATGATGTTAGAAATGGAACCCAGTGGAAGGCCTAAACATTTTGAAAATTTTAGTGATGTAAAACAAAACTAAGAGGTCAAAAGGTGTCACGTACACAGACCTGAGCTTTAAGCACATGAAACAGCTATTTAGAACCACACAGTCATTCACCGTATGCGTAGATCAATTACTTGATGGGTATGGTGATGATCATATTGCTGCCTGTGCTCACACAGTGCTTTCATGCATTAATGTATTAGTTTCCTTGTATGCTGCTGAATCTCTCAGTATTCAGTAAGGGTCTCAAAATACATCTCTTATGACTTCACTTCTCCTCTGTGCTCGATAGACATGCATTATGTTATCTGTATTTATTTAAAGAAAAAAAACATTATGCAACTACTTGTGTAATGTATGCTGGTTAATGTGGTGGAATGAGACAAATTGACTGCACTATAAAACCTCATATCTGGATCTAGATCTCCACATCTGTTGGTATAATGCACATTTGTATTGTTTCCTGAGACGTACAGTACTTTGGATAAAATGAAGAAATGAAAATGTAAAACGTAAATGCTCTCTTAAGGTGATGTGCAGATGTTTGTTAAATGGTGTTTTTCCTTGTTCCTCTGGTGACAGCTGAGAAATCTAGCTTTCAAGAAACTTCCCCAGAAATCATCTGTGCCTCAAGCAGCTCTGACGCTACAGAGTGTGGCCAACGAGTTGCTGAACCCCTCAGCTGGGGAACAGGCAGTTCCCCAGGAATGCTGGCAGCAGTGGAAACGGAGAGATGAGCAGGTATGCCACCACCTACCCACTGTTAACAGCCACACAAATGCACTTGTTTTGTATCTTTAAGTAGTTTCTTAGTGCATTATTCCCAGTAAGATTACATCTTTGATTTGTAGAATGAAAAGACCCAAAGCAGAAGTATTACCACTATGCATAATACATTCACAGCAATGACACACATCTGTTAGATTTACACAGCAACAGATACTGCCTAATTTTGTTTTGATATTATATTGTCCTTTTTATTAAGGATTTTTTTTCCCATTTTTTGCACTGCAGTTAACAAATGAACTGTATGAGGCAGACCTGGAAAAGGCCTTAATTCTGAGCAAATTGGAGTATGAAGAGCACAAACAGGTACCTTATCTTTTGGGAAGAGGAACGTTTTCAATGCACATTACATGAATGCTTAAGAAATGGGTTTCTGAGATGACCACTGATATGTGTCTCCTTAAGGCTTGTTTGGTTTCCAGTAGTGGCTGTTGTGTCATTCCTCCAAATAGCAGAATCTCTTGTGGCCATTAGAAATTAAAAAAAAGCTATTGATTTCAAAATAATATAATTTAAAAGGTAATAAGTCATCACAGAAAGATTTTAAAGCATTAACACGTGTGAAATGGTGCGACAGTATCTGAATATCTTTCACGTACATTTATATATCTGAATGTCAGATTCACGTACATTTATTTATTTAGCAGATGCTTTTCTCCAAAGCGACTTCCAGTGAACTCTATGTAGTGTTATGAGCCCACACACCTTATTCACCAAGGTATCAGTGTACTGTACCTTTGAAGATTCTTATCTGTACCCCATTGCCAGGGTGCCCAAGTTATGTGGAGACGAGCACTGCACAAGACCATCTTTTAGGAAAGCTGCAAAAGTTGGAGTTCATGTTACTAACAAATAATAAGTGTTTATACAAATAGGCTAAATGCAAAGATATTTTAATCTGTTCATGTTCAAAATTAGTGTCATCTTTCCTGTTTTTCCCAGTTTGATCATATGCAGTTCCACAATATTTTTCCAAATAATCTCCTCCTGAAAGCACAACACTTATTTCAACTCAGGAGCAATGAACATGGGAATACAGGTTCACATTTTTGCATGCTTTGCTGCTATTCAGAACCCTGGAGAATCTTGGTTGATGGTACTTTTGCAGAGAATAATGGGGGGGGGGGGGGGGAGGACCCCAACTGTCTCACCAACCCGAGAGAACATGGGCCAATTTGTGACCAGTGGGACTCCTTATAACAGATGGTGAACATGGCATGGCAGGGACTTAAAAGTGTGTCCCTTAAAGCACACTTCTGGTGTGATACTAAAGCTTAGCTCGCACAGTAATCGCACAGGCTCCTTTCCTTGTTTAAACTGTAGCCAAAGGGTATTACAGTATAATAGTTTTACAGCTAAAGGAAGAGTGCCATTATAGTTGGTTGAATGTCTTTTTGTAAGTTGTCTGATTAGACATGCTGCTTTAATTTAAAGTTGATTTAGCAGTGGATTTATTTCCAGGATTATGAAAACACTGAAACTACCTCACCTAAATCCAGAGGAGGTGGCAAGAAGGATAGAAGAAAGAATCACCAGGGGAAAGAAAAGCGTCTTACTGTGTCTCTGAAGGACTTCCAGACAGAGGGAAACATTGGTTAGCTGCTATCTTTACCTAACTTCCATCTTGCATTACTTACCGTTTATAAATTACAGCAGTTTCTTTAGACCTTTGCTTTTGTATAGCACATGAAAGTTTGAACACCATTTCTTTTCTTTCAGATCATCATAAGAAACATGAAAAAGAGGTGCGGAACAGGTTCTGTATTTCCATAATTTTCTTGACTGATTTTTTTGGAAATGCAATACCGTGTAAAATATCTCTATTAAAGGGAAGTGACTGCTATACTGCCCAGTCTTGGCATTTGGCATTTAATTTATGAATAATTTTTGTTGTATTTCAGGACATCAGAACTATTAATCCACTGTCCCATGATAGTAGATTTTTTGACAAATTGGAAGATGATGTCAGCAAAATTGTACTAAGGGAGAAACGACGGGAGCAATTCAGCAACAGTGGTAGTACAGAAGCCACCACATCTGTAGAATATGAGCCTGTAAGTTTTCCTCTTGGGTGGTGGCATGTATTTGGGTCGTGAGTTTTACTACATTTAAAGCGCTTACTTGAGCATCATTAATTTATTGAGGTAGATGAAATACAGTCATTTCTCAATTTATGAACACAACTAAGACCAGAAGTGTGTTCATAAATTGATTTGTTCGTAAATCATTGAAGCTGATTCAATCATAGTCAAAGAAAGTACAGATTTCTCAATTTACTTCTGTGGAAAATAACAAATGAAGCTACAATGAATGGAAAAAATTGTTGTAAGACATCTATTTATGCTGTTGTCATCAACTTTTCACCCAGTGCAGGGTGTCAGTCTTCTAAAGGCTGTCCTGCAAACTTAGGGTATGAGACAGGAAACATTGTGGATGGGATGCCAGTCTATGGCAGAACTTTTATTAACTTCAAGCGATGTTAAAATTTTCTTCTTTAAAATAAATAGAAAAAAAAACTTTTCCTAAGAAAAGGATTCCTATTCAGTATAATGGGTTCTGCTTTATAAACGGAAGATGGTGTTATTTTCCTCTTGCACATCAGATGGCATCAGAGTGTGACAGACGACAGTGTTGGGAGAATGTATTAAGTATTTTACCCTAAACACGTGCCTCATTTGTGACAGGACACAACAGAACTGTCTGCGAGGATGGGACTAATTATCGCATGAGCAACATTTGTTAGAATCTGGTTGCTTTCACTTTATTATCTTTACAGTCGTAAAAAAAGTGTAAAATACACTGACCTTGAGTTATCCGCTGGGTACTTTCTTTGAAAGCCTTGGGTAATTTAAGCCTTCTGTAATAAAGAAATGTGCTGCAAGACTTAAGATTTTATTAACATTAAAACTTAACTAAAAATGGCTGAAAATAAAATACTTTTTCTCCATAAACTCCTGTTCAATGCTGATTTTTGTCCAGAAACGAGCCATGTATTTATCAGAAGCAATTAACATGAGCTGCAAACACCATCTCAGTTAATCCAGTCTCTCATTTTTACCCAGTTTTAATCCTCTGTACTACTAACTAACGCAGGTGGTGTTTGCTCCTCAACAAACAATTTTTTGGAAATAGATAAATGACTGCTATGGACTAGGGACCCATCCAAGGTGAACCCTGGGCTAGCTTTGGGCCTTATGCTTCTGGTATAAGCTCTAGACCACAGTGACCCTGACTTGGACAAGCATTTACTGATAGTGAGTGTGATAAGTAAAAGAAATACAATTAAAAGTAAATAAAATGTTTGTATCTTTTTGAAAATTTGTAACTCAAATGTTTGTAGCACAAGGTGTATCAAAAGTGTAAGGCATATTGTGGACTGGGGACTGTGCACTAGCAGAACTTTTTTCCCATCCTATTCTCCAATGGGGGGGTGCGGTGGCGCAGTGGGTTGGGCCGCAGTCCTGCTGTCCGGTGGGTCTGGGGTTCGAGTCCCGCTTGGGGTACCTTGCGACGGACTGGCGTCCCGTCCTGGGTGTGTCCCCTCCCCCTCCAGCCTTACGCCCTGTGTTGCCGGGTAGGCTCCGGTTCCCCGTGACCCCGTATGGGACAAGCGGTTCTGAAAATGTGTGTGTGTGTGTGTGTGTGTGTGTGTGTGTGTGTGTGTGTGTATTCTCCAATGGTATTAAACTATTATACTGTGTTATAGATTCCGTAAGACCTAATTAATGTTCCGTTCTTTTAGGATGTAAGAGCGGAACAGCTAAAATATGAACTTGAGAAGAAAGACTTGGAAATTGAAAAGTTAAAGAAGGTTATATCCCAGTGGGAGGTAAGTCCACAACAAGAACATCTCAGTATTGTATTGTCCAACTCTGGTCCTGGGGACATTTTGCTGCTCCATTTGTACGTTTAGGAGGAGTAGTAATGAGTCATTCAGTTGTATATGTGGGCTGGGACAATAACCAATTCAGCCTCACACACATTAAATAATTTAGTACAACTACAGTCTGCCCTCTGTTATTTCATTAACTAAAAGAGGCTATTCTTTCAATGTTCTTGTGAGCTCAGTTGCTCTCAGAACATCTGTCAGTGAACTCAGAAGTGTCAAATAAGTTGTTGGCATTCACAGCTCATACAAAGCTTGTCAAGTAAAGGTTTAGCTGGTACAAAAATCAGTGTAAATGGAGGATCCCAAAGACCAGGACTCAGTGGCAGTAAGGAACAAGGAATATAATTTGAGCTGGAGGTCATCTCCTACCTTTATTCTCAGGCGAAGTACAAAGAAGTAAAGGCAAGAAATGCCCAACTATTAAAGATGCTTCAGCAAGGAGAGAGTAAGTATACTGGCATCTCCTGTGTAGGCTGAATATGTTTTGACATTCTGTATGTGGTATTATAGATATATTAATAGTTAAGTTAGCCTAATGGAATGGATGAGTGCCAGCCTTTGCCATATTACGTCATGCATTGATTGACCGCTTTTTCTCATTTTTAGTGAAAGACAAAGCAGAGATTCTTCTGCAAGTTGAAGAGCTACTGAACATAAAAGAGGAACTGTCTTCACAGGTGGGTGTCACTCTTCGCATTTTTGATATATGTCTGTTTTTGAGTTGATTCCTCTTTAGAGTTATGAGGGCATTTATGGTCTTAAGTTAATGGAAATTTTATTTTTGTTTAGGTTACATTATTGCATGCTTCCCTTGAGCAAGAGAAGTCAAAAGTGAAGGGTCTGCAGTCTGACCAGCCAAAACACCACCAGGTAATACTTTTGTTTTCATCAGACAGCTTTCCATAACAGCATAGAACCCAAGTTTTGAAGAATCATTGCATTTCAGATGATTTTTGCCTCCTCAGTTAATTCCTGTGCAATGGGGCTGGATGTCACCACTGCATTGTAAAATGTTATATGTGTTTTTTCTTTTCATTTTGTAGACTGGAATGTAAATTCTTAAGATAATTGATTTTTGCAGATTCAATTTACTAGGTGTTAATTTCATTTTAAATGTATGTGTGCAGATTAGTTACATATTGTCAAATTAGAAAATGAATTCAAATCTTTTAAATCAAGGTAAAATGAGCATGTAGGCCTTCTGTATTTCAGCTTAAGGTATTTTCCTGTTTTAGAAATGTTTGATTTAATTATTTTCTCCCCTTTTTATTTTCCAGGGAAACAGGAAGGGTAAAAAGAACTCAGAATCAGATCTATGAAGGTGTGCATAGAATATACCATTCATGGCAAAGCTGCTGCTCTTCAGGAAAATTAATGTTACTATGTTAAAAGTTAACACTGACACGTGTGCCACACACTAAGACAGAAGAACAAAGGCGTGATAAGTCATTCAATCGGCCTTACCCTCCATTGGTGCGAGACTGTCCAGAACCTGTCCACTGACTTTGACTCTGTAACTTTGAGTATTCTTTTTCGTTCCATTTTAAAGCTCATCTAATTTAATTATTTTCCATTAGGAATTAATGTCTTTTTTCTGCATTGTTGGTCAGTGAGTGCTGTTCTGGACTAAATCCTTTTGAAGGACTTCTCAGTTTGGTATTGACCTTTCTTCAGTAATAATAAAAGAAAAATTTGGTATTGTTTGTTTCTGTTGCAATTCTGTTATAATTCATATGCTTTTCTCCATTCTAAAAAAAAAAAAAAAAACTTTCATAGGAATGAATTTTGTTTCCAAATTGGTTCTCAGTGCAGGCTTTTTAAGGTGTTGTACATCAGTGTGAATTTACTACAGTGTAGTGTAGTGTAGTGTAGTGTAGTAATGGACCATCCACGTGTACACAGAGTTGGTGAGTAAATTTGGAAACTCAAAGGGCAGTGAGAAATACAAAGGACTTTGTTCTTTAACATAGAAATAAAATTTCACAGTCGACCTCATCTACCATTTCAAATGCAGAACTGATCCTAAAAAATGTTATAGTTAATATCCATCCATCCATCCATCTTCCTCCGCTTATCTGGGACCGGGTCGCGGGGGCAGTAGTCTAAGCAGAGCCCCCCAGACTTCCCTCTCCCCGCAAACCTCCTCCAGCTTCTCTGGGGGAACCCCAAGGCGTTCCCAGGCCAGCCGGGAGACGTAGTCTCTCCAACGTGTCCTGGGTCTGCCCCGAGGCCTCCTCCCAGTGGGACATGCTCGGAACACCTCCCCAGGAAGGCGTCTAGGAGGCATCCGGAACAGATGCCCGAGCCACCTCAACTGGCTCCTCCCAGGTGACTGAGCTCCTCCCGGGTGACTGAGCTCCTCACCCTGTTATAGTTAATATATTGCAGAAAAAGAATATCATCTCCTGGACTGTGTCTTCATGGTTTTCAATAGATATATTTGAACAAATTACTTATAATCACATATTTCAATTTAGGGTATTCAGTCCAGTCCATTGTCAACAACCGCTTGTCCCAAGCAGGGGTGCGGTGAGCGGAGCCTAGCCCGGGGAGGGAGGGGACCCAGGAGGGGACCCACCCAGGACGGGACGCCAGTCCGTCGCAAGGGACCCCAAGTAGGCACCGACTGAACCCGCCGCACCACCACGCCCCCCCCCCCCAGTTTACGGTATTGAAATGTGTAATTACACATTTGTTCAAATATCTATTAACCCTTGAGGTTGAACAGCTGGTTGGCCGGTGCAGTCGAAACAACTTGGGGCTGAACACGCTCAAAACAGTGGAGATGGATGATTGATTCGATTGTGGAGTTCAGGAGGAATCGCTATCCGTCTTCTCCAATTCTGCCAGTAGTAGTGGAGCGAACACCTGCGATAACCGCTGCAGTACACGTGGTGACGTGCCCATCCGGCACAGCGGAGACAACCGAGAACACGTCTAATTCCATCATGATGTCTTCGTATTTACTCTGTATTGGTAAGTAATTTAATTTAATTTAATTTAATGGTCTGACACAATGCTAAGGTGCATAAATCGATTCCAGTTCGGCGTTAACAGTACAAGCGTAGTGCCACCTTAGTTCACACTGCATTCCAAGCTGAGAAAAACCACTACCTGATGCTACTGCCTTGAAATTTTAAATTTACGCTTCACGCTAGCATCGAGGCTCACAGCTCGTCCGCTCCTTTGACGTCATATCTTAACTCCGCCTCGGTTACACGCACGACGTTACGTTGTGACGCATTGGGATGCATTCTACGCGGGACCTGGGTCGGGAACTCGATTCCACACATGCGCACTGTGGTAAACGCGAGACAAGTCAAAACGAGGGGCGGGGAGGGGAAGCGGAGGGAACGTGGCCTTCGCAGTTCTAGTAACTTCCTATAGTACCTACGTCACACATCGACTAAAGAGATAATGACATGGAAAAGAGTCAATTTCATTATGTATTTCAAAATAAAGTCATCCTGGTTTGTAAAATCCACAAAAGTAACTAATCGAAACATATTAATGGTCCTTCCAGATAAGTCACGGCTCCCCCTTTTTTTTTTTTTTTTACCCATGATGCCTTGCGCACAGTTACAATCAGGAAGCGATATACCGAAGTGATCAGTTTCGCTGGACGTTCAGCATTACGTTACACTATTTAGTTTTTTTTCTCCCCCCACCACCAACTTTTAAACGTCTTGTTTGTTTACCGCGTCACTGGCCGAGGGAGTTGGTCAAAAACGTAAAAAGGCGGAGATGGCGGACAGTGGGGAGACTGGGGAACCGTCTGCTGATCCGAAAATCATCAAAGTGACAGTGAAAACTCCGAAGGAGAAAGAGGAGTTCGCCGTGCCGGAGAACAGCACCGTCAGACAGGTCGGTCTTCCCTCTCGTCTCCCGTAACCCGGATACAGGGTCTCCCTGACAACCGGCCACAGGCACTTGCTTTTGTTTTGTCAGCAGCCTGGCTGCTTTCAGCCTTCCTTGGGGGAAAGAGTAAAAAAAAAGATGCTGGGACGCACGCAGCAGGTTTTAGCCACCACCATCCGACCTGTTTCACTCGCCTCAACTGACGTGCGAGCGAGCGGGCTGTGCCGGCTCAAAATATATTGTTAGTTATGTCAGTTACGAGAGGAGTAAACATTTCAGCCCGTCTGTCTGCTTTCGCTGGGGCGGAGTTGACGTGACATTGATTGTGTTCATCTTGTCTTGTGTTGTCTGTGTGTGTCGTTTGCGCCCTGACTCAGCTTTTTGCAGCTTCAAGCTAAAAGTGTTGAAATTCCACATGTAAAGAGCCGGTTTGTGAGCAGGAGGAGCATGATGTAGTTCATTCTTCGATCTAATTATGACAACATAGTAATGCAAAATGAAGAAACGATATTGTCACATTCTAATGCTGTACAACTACTGGATATCCTGATGTCGACTTACTGTTACTATTCGTATTATTTATATTTTTTTCTTTAAAAGAATCAGTCCTTACTGCTGCACCAGCTGCTAATCCCTACTTGATCATCATGTGTTCTGTTTGGCTTGTGGTGGTTTCAGATGACAAGGGAATGGTGGTAAAGATGAAGGCAGGGCATGGAACCTGGAGCAGAGGAAGGTCACTTGTACGGTCCTTTCAGCAAAACCCTCAGATCACGTGGGGGCAGCAGGCAGTGCAGCGGTTGGGGTTTGTTTGTGATGGAAAATCAGGACCTTGCACACATGTATTCTCATCAAAACAATGTTTTATCTTATATCTCAAAAAAAATAAATAAATATAATAGGGGGCACGGTGGTGGCACGGTGGGCTTGGCCGGGTCCCACTCCCTGGTGGGTCTGGGGTTCGAGCCCCGCTTGGGGTGCCTTGCGACGGATTGGCGTCCCGTCCTGGGTGTGTCCCCCTCCCCCCTACAGCCCTCCGCCCCGTGTTGCTGGGTTGGGCTCCGGTTTGCCGTGATCCCGCTCTGGACAAGCAGTTTCAGACTCTGTGTGTGTATGAACATCGGTGCATATGGTGAAGGAAACAAACTAAATGTACTTAAGTCACACATCTGCTGCTATGCTCTTTCTCCTAATGTAATGCATAAATTGTATTTTCTATAATACATCACTTTGCAAAATAGCATCTGCTAAATGAATGAATGCTTTTTAAGGACTAGGGCATCTTGTTTTCCCATGGGACTGTTAGCAAAAATATACACACACACACACACATTTTCAGAACCGCTTGTCCCATACAGGGTCACGGGGAAATACATTTAGTTATATGTGAGAATGTGATTCCCCTATGATATTGTTGTTATGCGACATGTGGATACCATAAATGATTAAAGGTGTTGTGGTACTGGACATTATTTACTCGAGGCACAAAAAAATGGTATAGCAAGTGGGCAGGTATAGTTTTGTAGCTGTGCTAAAAGTGTTTGGAAGAATATTTCACACAGTTTGTGTTGCCTCCCCTGAATACTCATGATAGAATTTTTAATTTAATGCAGAAGAGAGATTCAGTGTATCCACAGTGTACTTACTTTTTGCTGTTACAATGTACCGTGACCTGAAGGGAAGATTTTTCTGTTGTATTTTTTTCATTAGCTTTGCTCAGGTTTGCAAGCGTGACACTTTTCTGCTATGCGGAAGTTTGAGATTGCATATTGCATGTTTTTTTTTTTCTTCTTCTTCATCTTTAGCAGTTTTATAGCTTATCTGTGCAAGTATTTTGTGCATGGGACAAATGAATGGAATGCAAATATTGGGGGCATGGTGGCACAGTGAGTAGTTCTGCTGTCTCACAGCGCCTAGGTGGTGCGAGAGAACATGGGTTCAGTCCCTGCTCAGTCTGTATGGAGTTTGCATGTTCTCCTTGTGTCTGCGTGGGTTTATTCCGGGTGCTCTGGTTTCCTCCCACAGTCCAAAGACATGCTGTTCAGGTTCCCCCATAGTGTGTGAGTGTTACAGAGAGAGTGTGTTTCACTGATGCGTGGATGAGTGACCCTTTGCAAGTAGTGTATCTAGCAGTGTAAGTCACCTGGGTGAATAAGGTATGTGGGCTCATAACACTACACAGAGTTTGTTGGAAATTGCTTTGGCGAAAAGCATCTGCTAAGTAAATAAATCTAAATATAGAACAAGTGCTTTTGATTTTTTTTTTAAATATAGAATTTGGACGTTCGGGCCATAATCCAAGTTTGCCAGTAGTCCATCTTTATCGTGTTTTCATATGAGACTTCAAAACATTTGTGGGATGGTTCGTTCTAGTAATGCTGTAAGTTATGCAACTCATTTAACTAATGGTAATTGAACTTGCTTGCTGTAGAAAGGGAAATTAATAAAAGCATAAACTGACTGAAACTGGTACTTGTCTTGTGGTATGTGGTAAAACAAGGCAACTGTTTTCAAGAACAACTTGTGTGATCAGTCACTACATCCTGGTTTGTCAACAGGGTTTTTAAACCAGTCCCTGGTGTGTTAAATGAAGCATAAAATTTATCATACTTGATTAAAAAAAATCAAACAACCAAAATTATTTTATTCAAGCATTCCGATAGCTTTTCGACTTAATCACTAATCCAAAGAAATTTCTGTGAACAATGGTCATCTGTCAGCCTGACCAGCATATAAAATTTTGGCTGAATGTCTGGGTTCAGTCCATATCCTAACAGAACCTCTAAATTGGGGTGCACCTCTAAATCTCTGTAAACTAAGGTATTTTGATATGATCAAATAATGAATAAAGAATAACTAATGAAGAAAGAGCTATATCCAAAATATTTGGAAACAACCAATTTCCATAGGTCTGTACTGTTCGTTTAGTGTAGAATTTACTTTTAGTTTCTCTTTGCATGAGGTTTATTTAGTGTCAGCATAAAAATGGTAGTAGTACACTACACATTGTTGCTTGAAAAAAAAAAAATCCAGTTCACCACACTTTAGTTGGTGTTATGCCATGTGGTAAATGGCAGAAGTGTTGCTGAACATGAGCTGGCACTTCAGGATCTATGAATGAATGTTTTAGTGAATGCTGACCTGTACCTGGAAGAACAGAGGTCTCATGTTTTCCAGTATAGTTTTCAGAACTTTCAGTCTGGTTTTTAATTTCCATCTGCTCTAGTAACCTCTTTCTAGGCACTTACCATAAATTGAGGCAGTAAAATACTCTGCTCTATAAATGGGTAAATCGCTTAATCAAGTTGATGACCTAACATGGCAGAATGACCTACTCATACATATTACACAAAACATAACATCTTCTTTTGCTTATCAGAGCAATTTCAATATGTGATACTCGTATGTTTCAGCAGCTAAACCGGACAGATGTTCCTCTTATTTATTTCATGTCTCTCCTTCTTACAGTTTAAAGAGGAAATCTCCAAACGCTTCAAGAGCCAGACTGAGCAGCTTGTGCTCATATTTGCTGGGAAGATCCTGAAAGACGGTGACCTGCTGACACAACATGGCATTCATGATGGGCTCACAGTTCACCTAGTCATCAAGACACAAAGCAGGTTGCTTTGCTGCATCTTTCCCTGTCTCATTACACACAAAGGTGTATGTACAATAGATGGGCTAGTGTTTAAGGACATGTCTTTGGGCTTGAACCAGCATCCTTCAAGTAACCTCTTCCCACTACTGCTG
Organism: Scleropages formosus; assembly: GCF_900964775.1. Taxonomy (NCBI): domain Eukaryota; kingdom Metazoa; phylum Chordata; class Actinopteri; order Osteoglossiformes; family Osteoglossidae; genus Scleropages; species Scleropages formosus. The sequence continues at coordinate 12,539,641 of NC_041822.1, forward strand.
TAGTACCCTTCAGCAAGACACTTACTTTGAATTGCTCCAGTGAAAAACCCAGCTGTATAAATGGATCAAACACTTTGGAATAATTTTGCATAGAATTGTAAGCAAAGCAGCAGGATGATTTTCAGAATTGTGTAAAGGGATGCATTCTTCCCTGTTATAAGAAAGGGGGGCACTTTCCTAATCCAGGCAAGAGGAAGGACCTTATACATTTTTAGGACTTGGCAAAGAATGGGCAGCAGTCTGAAAATAAGCAGGCAGACCATGTCTGCCTTTCTTGGCAACTCTACTACAGTATGTTGTCATCGTGTGCTAAATATAAGGAAGCACTGCTCAAAGATCCATTCTCCGTCTTCATGTTATAAGGTCTGGGAAAGTCCTGGTTCTTGGCAGGATGGAGGATTTGATTCTCCTTCAAAGAAAGGCCTTTTCAGAGCAATATTACTAACATCATCTGTTTTACTTGTTGCCACTCATACATAAAATGTTGCATTATTTATCCATTTTCATAATGAAAGTGTGTTTTAGTGGTGCAACTCAGGATGAGTATCTTGCACAAGGGTGCTGCAGCAGTTCAAGTCACTAAGGAGGTTGAGTTCATGACAACCTTCAGATTATACTTTGATGTCCTTCACACCACACTACCTCCCACTCCATTAGAATCTGTGATATTATGACTGTTAGTGTTTAAATCCTTCAAAAATGTGTTCTTTGTTCAGCGTATATCTGTATTTGATAGATGTGTCCCATGGAGGCTTTGTCCAACAATATGTGGTTTGGTCTGTGAGCAAGGGCTGTGGTGGGCTGGGTCCTTTGACTAGCATTCATGCTGGGCTTGACCCACTTCCACTGTCTGCTGTGACAGGTCCTTACTCTTTTTCTCATATAATGAAGTCACTATCCAAGAACCCTCTGTCAATTCTGGTGTCTTGCCACCCAGACTCGTACTTTCTGAAGGAATGCTGGATGTGACAGACTCTGCTTTTTTTTTTTTTTTATCTTTATATACATCCTTAGGATGAAATGTTTGAAACTGGAAATTGAAGTGGAGTCTACATAAAAGTAAACTGAAATGAGATGCATTAATTGATGGCTGTGTACTCTGCTTGTTTTAAGGTCCCAAGAGCCATCTGCTCCTCCCCCTAGCAGCAGTGCATCTGTAGCAATGGGAACTGGAAGCTCTACATCAGCCACTGTCCCGCCTCCCTCCAGTAATCCTGTTAGTCTGGGTAAGATGTGAAATCTGTAACATTCACAGATGCATTCCCAGTAGACACAGAAATGTTCCTCACTACAGGACTTTGGGTTCAGGATGAGATCTAAAATTGAGGAAAAGATGGTTAAATGTGAGTTTTGTATTCGTTTTGTTAACATGATACAGAAGCAGATCTCCTCCAGGTACCACAAGAAATGTTGGTGAGGAAAAGGAGAAAACCCCCACATCTATGCTGGCACTTAAAATCTGTGATCCAAATCAACCCTTTTCATCGGGTCTGTAGTTCTGTGGATAATAGCTCTTGTGAGGGTCATGTGAAATGAGCCTGGTCCTAGCAGGTTTTGTTTGTTGTAGGATTGGATAAAAAGGTTAATTATTCCCTTTTTATGTCAGTCACCAGGATGAATTGGTAAGATTGGTTCCTATTCTGATATGTTCCAGGTGGGCTGGGTGGGCTTGCTGGCCTTAGCAGCTTGGGGATGAGCTCAACAAACTTTGCTGAACTTCAGAGCCAGATGCAACGGCAGCTGATGTCCAATCCAGAGATGATGGCCCAGATCATGGAGAACCCACTGGTCCAGAGCATGCTGTCCAACCCCGACCTTATGCGTCAGCTCATTCTAGCTAACCCCCAGATGCAGCAGCTCATTCAGCGCAACCCTGAGATCAGCCATATGCTGAATAACCCAGACATCATGAGACAGGTAAGCTTTTTTCCTTTCAAGTTTAAATATTTCAGAGTACTGATGGACTGTTTATTACAGAAACTTTCTTCACATTTTACTGTTGAGCAGTAACAAATTTTCTTCTTCAGACTCTAGAGCTAGCGCGGAATCCTGCTATGATGCAGGAAATGATGCGAAACCAGGACAGGGCACTCAGTAACCTGGAGAGCATCCCTGGGGGTTACAACGCCCTCCGAAGGATGTATACAGATATACAGGAGCCCATGCTCAATGCAGCACAGGAGCAGGTTGGACATGCATGCATGCACACAGAGGTCTTGCTAAATGTGTGATATAGAACATTTTAAACCATTCCTTTCTTTCAATGTCCAGTTTGGTGGGAACCCTTTTGCTTCGCTGGTCAACAATTCCTCTGGTGGGTCTCAGCCCTCACGTACAGAAAACAGAGACCCTTTACCCAACCCCTGGGCCCCACCCACCTCATCTAACAGCTCCACACCACCTGTAACGTCAGCTACGCCCACCACTACTTCAGCTCCCACTGCACCGAGTTTGGGGTCTACCATTGGAGGTATATCATTTGCTTTCTGCATATGTGCTCATGTGCAGGTACATGCCAAAGGTAGTGCATGTATTTGGACATTTTTTGAAGTGGTTTTTTTTTTTTTTTCTTTTTCTTTAAGTTAAAATTTGAATTTAAAAGTGTGCTGTTTTTTTCCCTTCCAGCAGGGATGTTTAGCACCCCTGGAATGCAGAGTTTGCTACAACAGATTACGGATAACCCACAGCTGATGCAAAACATGCTGTCTGCCCCCTACATGCGTAGCCTGATGAACAGTCTAAGCCAGAACCCTGACCTAGCTGCTCAGGTACAAAAAGAACACTTGCAGCCACATATATTGTAAATCTTAATGTGTTTGTTCATATAATTTAAAAAAATCAACATTGCTTACATTCTATGCTGCTGTAATAGAAGTAATTGAGCAAAGTGTCACCATTATGACACTGGTAACAAAATGTCATAAGGTAAAGCTGGGTGAATATATAGGATACGGTGTCACAGGACTTTTTTTGCCAGAAGCTGTTGGGGAGTGGTTGGAGGGTTTCTCCATCATGACAGTGCCCCTTCACACAGTTCTTTCTGTTCAAGAGATTTTGGAATTTAAAAAAAAAATAATTAACAATCAAAGTGAAGCTCAAAGGAAGGACATTTGCTGACATTCCAAGAATCCATGTTGTGAAGGAATAACCTTGTCAAATCAGTGCAAGAGTTTCAGCACTGTTTCTGAAAGTGGCAGGAATGTTGAGGCAGATGCATATCATCCATGAGATATTAATTTGAGGGGACAGCTTGTAAAAATGGTGTACTGTATGTACATTATTCTTTGATATAAAGTTTTAAAGTCATACCCTGAATTTAATAACCCCTAAAATTTGGCTTTCTGCATACCATGTAATATGGTTCATGCTCAACAAATGATTTTTCCGGTAGTTTTAATTAGATAAAGTGTTGAAAGGGTTGGTAGTCCAACCTGGATCTCCACACAGTGTTTGCTTCTTTCATACTAAGTAAATCTATCAGTTGTCATATGTCATATGTCCAATGCTTCTTTGAAAATACTCTGGTGTCTCAAGGGCAGTGGGCCTCATAATCTGTTATCCGTCCCATAAACAATAAGGTATCTGAAATAGATGTTTTTCCACATATGCACTGTTGAAAAATCCCAGGTGCAACTCAGAGTAGTTGAAAGTGTGAAGAGGCAGCATCAGGCAGTGTGAGCACCAACAACGGCATCTCTGTTGTCTTTGCAGACATGGCTGCCTTGAGATTTGTTTCCTCACGTATTGGATTTAATTTTTGTTGTAATTTCCTCTTAAAACAACCAGTGGCAGTGGGCTGTACCAACGACTAAAAGTACTGAGAGTACTCTAGGTAGTTGGATACATTATAATCGATATGGTATCCTTCCTGCTCTCAAAATAAGTGTTGGTCTGATACAGAGGGCCCACTGTGTCTTTTATGTTGCATGAACAAGCACAGTGCAGTTGTCATAATACACACTAGGGGTCACTGTTGTGTATATTTTTGGTAGTTGATCTATTTTTTTTTTTTTTTTTTTTCCCTCTCTCTTCATGATCCTTTCATAGTTTGAACTGGATGTGGTCTTTGTATAATATTTAGTGGGTACTAGATTTTTATATAGTAGCTCTGTGCAATGGCTAATGTTCCCGCTTCAGTGGATGGTTACTTAGCAGATGTTTTTCAGATGATCCTGAACAATCCTCTGTTTTCGGGGAACCCCCAACTGCAGCAGCAGATGCGACAGCAGCTCCCAGTTTTCCTGCAGCAGGTCAGTGACCAGGATGCAAGCAGCTAATTTTTCCGTATGACAGAAAATCATATGTAAGCTAGCATTTTCTCAACTACAAAGACATCCACAATTACTCACTTTGTCTTCTATTTACTATGATCAGTACATGTAGGTGTAAAACCTATAGTAGTTGTTTCTTGCTATTTATTCCAGATGCAGAATCCAGAGATGCTGTCTGCAATGTCAAACCCACGGGCAATGCAAGCACTATTGCAGATTCAACAGGGGCTTCAGACACTAGCCACAGAAGTACCTGGCTTCATTCCTGGGTAAGTTCTTGGCCACATCTCTTTTCCTTGTGTAATTTTTAGATCCAAGAGATTTATTTTAGTAGCTTCCCTTGCATAAAGACCCTAAGTTTTTCCTCATTTTTTAAGGGGGCAAATTATGTTTTACTGAACCATGAAAGGTTTGCTGGTTTTCTCACCAAACATGCAAAATTCCTGCCTTAAATCAGAACTGCTCTGGATAGCTTTAAATCCTGCCTTAAGACCCACATGTTGAAATTGTTTATATGTAACACATTTTGAAATAAACAAACAATCTTCATATTACAAGTATCCTGCTGTGACACACATTAACCACACAAGATTCCATGTTACCTTGAATGATCCTGTAAGCTGGTCCAATTATGAACGTATATTAAACTAATTTGAATCTGCAGAATATGTACATTTTACACTTATTCACTTAGCAGACACTTTTCTCCAAAGCAACTTCCAATGAACTCTATGTAGTGTTATCAGCCCACACACCTTATTCACCAAGGTGACTTGCACTGCTAGATACACTACTTACAAAGGGTCACTCATCCATACATCAGTGGAACAAACTCTCTCTTTGTCACTCACACACTATGGGTGAACCAGAACAGCATGTTTTTGGACTGTGGGAGGAAACCAGAGCACCTGGCGAAAACCCACATAGACTAAGAAGGGAGAACATGCAAACTCCACACAGACTGAGCAGGGATCAAACCCACATCCTCTCGCACCACCCAGGTGCTGTGAGACAGCAGTGCTACTCTTCTAATATTGTAAATATATACATTTGTGACAAATATCTAAAAGTTACAATGCCTTCTTGTGAAGCAAAAATATATACCGGTACATGTTTTTCTGTCCACGTTGAATAACGTTGGTGCCTCGTAGGTCATGGGCTGTAGTTTGGGCAAATGAATGATCTCTGCTGAAGTTCTCTGCCTTATGACATGTTACAAGGCTTCCCTTGCAGGACCACAGTGATGTCTGTCAGATGGCTTTTGAGTCTCTTGGTTTTCCACTACCTGGCTCCTAATGTCTATAGTTACTGGATTTCATTGACAGGATGGGACTGGGAGGACTTGGAGGAGTAGTTGGAGGGGTCAGCAACACAGGCAGTAGCCCAGCCCCAGTCCCCGCGTCTGGTCTCGGCTCATCAGATCCCAGTGGGTCTCAGACCACCTCAGAGGCTGCTCGACAGCAGCAGTTTGTACAGCAGATGTTGCAGGCACTTGCCAGTACCAATGCACAGGTGAGATGCTGCTCTGGTGCTCTGAGACATCTGCCTCATTGGTTTGACAGCCTTTTAAGTGAGAAATATAGGTGATGTCCCATGAGAAAAGTACTTCTGCTGTAATGTATAGTAATAATGCGTTGTAGCTTAATATGTAGCATTGGTCTCATAAAGACCACAAACCAGTAATATATGCAGTTAATTGGTTGTAATGTGGTTTGTGATGCACCATCTACTAGTTTTGAACTTGTAGGAAACTGTTATTCTCTTTCACCTCTTAATTTTCTAAATGCAATTTTCAAACCAGGTTCAGAGCCCAGAGGTACGGTTCCAGCAACAGTTAGACCAACTGAATGCCATGGGATTCCTGAACCGTGAGGCTAATCTTCAGGCCCTGATAGCCACAGGAGGCGATGTCAATGCAGCCATTGAGCGTCTGTTGGGTTCCCAGCCTTCATAGCCCCACACCTCTCACAAATGTCATTTATTTTTGATAACAGCTGCTGCATTGATTCAATACCGGCTTTACTGCACCTTCATTTGCAAAGTCACAATACACCTACCCACTTGGCCATCCCCATCAAGACACCCATGTAGGAAAATGCAGATCTTTAATGATTATAGGGCTTTACTCTTTTTTTGGGTATGGGACAGTGTTCTCCCTCCTCTCATAAACAAAATTACTGCATGATTCAGAGATACAAGCAAGGACTCATTGTTTGATGCCTTTCTTGTTTTTATTTCCTGTTCCAGCAGCTCTCAGCTTTTTCCAGTGGAATGACTTGGTGGCTTCTGACCTAAAACTGATTTTCACAGTTGCTCTTAGCCTTCAGTAAAATATATTTGAAAAAGATTACAGATCAAAAGGTAGCTGCAGAAGTGCGGCGCTCTGTTTATTGCAGATAAAGGTCATTGTCACTCGGAGCTTTAGACTAAATGCAGGCCGATGCATTTAACAAGCTGTGTATGATAAGACTGACATGTAAAGTCGAAAATCACCACATAGAACAGTGCAAAGATTCCTGCAAAACAGTTGGTATGCGACTGCATAGAGTTAAGTATAAATCTCAGCCTTGCTCATATTAAGATCTTTGAGATTAAAAAACTCATAAGAATAATTCAAATACATTTGTACATAAATGGCTGTTTTTCTTTTATGAAATAAAGCGATAGTCTAACAGTTGTACATTTTTAGATCTGTTTATCGGTGCGTCATAAGAGGGACTCCTTCGTATGTTTAGTTCTACCAGTAAACTGATTTTCAACCAATAATTTTAAAAATGGCAGTTTTCACTAAATATCTCTGGATACAATCCCATTATTTTTAACCACGGTGTGAAAAAACAAATAATTACAGCGTCCATATTCAGTCTTTATTCATTATCAATTAACGTTAGCAAATGCATAAGGAAATTGTGACAGTTAAGAACAGTTTTTGGGGGTGACCCCCTGCACTGATGATTAGTGTGAGGTTATATTTAACAATCTGAATAATTGGTGTTAAGTCCAGCACAGGTACATGTGTACGTGTGCAGTAGAACACCTCCCTCCAGTCTGTATCATACAAGATGGCTGTAAAATAAAACATGTCTCACTTTCAGACCTTTTTCCCCAAATGATTTTATAAGGTATAAAGTGTCTGTGGTTACTAACAGTGGTTTGAGGACGTTGTTGCTGTGTCTCCAGAGGTGTCATACTCTGTCCCACTGTCCACTTGGGAAGGCACTACTAACGGCAGACTTCATGTCACCTGGGAGCATATTCCTTCACTGTATTTGCTTTGTGTGTGAAGACCGTATCTCCAAGATGGTGTGACGGGACACCCCAGCCACCTTGGATGCTCTTCTACACAGCTGCAATCACACTGAGTTTGGCATCTTCCAGGAGCACTCATGGCAGATTTTATGGGGACTGAAAGTATGCAGAAGAAATTGCAGCAGCCTGTTGTGGGCAAGAGCATTTACACCGAGGCAGGTCACACACTGCTCACATATATATGGTCCACAACACAGTCCAAGACACTTTGCCATCTGATGGGCTATGATTGAATCCACAACTGGAAATGAAGCCAAAGAAAAATGTGTTGCAAGTGATGTCAGCTTCAAAAAGCCATCTTACCTATGAATGCCTTCAATACTAAATATTCAATTACAATGCAGCAGAATATAGATAGCACCTTTGGTTTTATTTTAACTTTTCTACAATCATCTCAAAGTTTCTCGCTTTAATTACAAATAATTAAAGTAGACGGGCTCGTTCCGCAAGTCTCCATGGTTATAAACGTACAGAAAGCGCACTCTCGATATCAGAAGCCACTTCTGGAATACTCCTCTGAACATCCACGCTGAATGCGTTTTCTGTGTCCACGGGAGGCTCGAGGGTATCGAACTGGGACTGGAGGAGGGCTGCAGACATGTAATGACCCTCCCTAGCTTCAAGCCGCTCCTGGATCAGCTTAAAGGGGCCGTGGAGGAAGGCGAACCAGACGCCATCCACTGCAGTGGGTGAGTCGCTGCTGGGCAGGCACGTCCTTCCGAAGAGAAGCATCTGTCGATAAGCTCTCTTCAGGGCAGAGCAGAGTACGATGGCATTTGCCTTAGAGGTAATTTCTCTGCATAGGAAACATATACCGAAAAGTGCGAACTTGATTGCGTGCCATTGCAATAGTGCTGTACAATAAAATTGTCTGGCATTCCAGTTACAGGTGGTCCCCGATTTATGACGGTTCGACTTACGATTTTTTCGACTTTACGAGGGGCGAGCTGGCAATAGACATTCAGTAGAAATCGTACTTCGAATTTTGATTTTTTTCCCGGGCAATCGATATGCGAAGCGATACTCTCCCGCGATGCTGGGCAGCAGCAACAATCCGCATCTCCCAATCTGTCACGCAGAGGTGTGTATTACGTGTATTTTTGACTGACGATATTTTCAACTTAAGATGGGTTTCGAGGAATGTAACCCCATCGTAAATTGGGGACCACCTGTGCTTATTCTGAAAAAACTCATCATGCACATTTTTAAAGCAGAATCAGTGGAGACAAAGAACCATTAATTCATTCCACAGGCATTTAAATCTGTCCCCCTTCCATCTAACTAGAGTGGAACATGGTCATACTTTTCCTTAGAAACTGCATATTGATGAAATCGGTTATAGGTACATACTGAGTGTACCGTACTTGCACTTTATGTCATGATCCATTACCATTGTCGGGGTATTCTGAACATCAACATTTGGTTTCACTGTCAAACAATTGTTTTAAATACTTGATGTATATGGATTCTAGACAGGGCAAAGTATTACCGCATGTGATTTACGTACCCTCAGGCATATGGATAGGACCAGTGATAGGATGGAGAGATGGGCAACAGTGTTTATCCATGGTTGCATGGATTTGACACAAACAAAATTTAAAACCTGTGGTAATACTTCTTATCCCAATGAGATATTTGCCCTTGTGTGTTTCAGCCTTGGAGGCCCTGTGAGTCACACAGGATAAGGATGTCAGGAAAATAAATGTTTCAAGTGGAGCTTTCTTGCCCTCCTCATCTGCCTCCACGCTGAACTGATAATGAGCAGGGCGCATAAACTCTGGAGAAGAAGAGACTGTAGGCTGAAACTGGCTTGGGCACCATGGATATTCGGCACTGTCCCCAAGACAAAGTACGCTGGCACCCATTTTATGTTGCTGCGTAGCTAACGAAGTGCCATCAAACATCTAAAACTCAGCTATTATGCATACATTTACAGTACTTGAAAGGAAGGGATCCACCGCGCTCATCTCCTTTTGCCATTCATCATGATGTTCTTAGCATAAAGATTTCATTACGTGACCCTTATATTGGGCGGAACGTTACATTAGTAATGTACAAACGTGTTACCTTTGAATTATGCCATGCAGTTGGAGCAACCATGGTATTCTATCCTAGTGATATAAACAGATATCAGTGAAAACGTCAGTATTATTTTCACAACAGAGTTCTAAACTCACTTCCAGGTGGGTATTTTGAACACTGGTTAACTAGTCAAAACATCTAGTTTTAATGTTTATGTTGATATAAATATGAATACTGTATGTCCTGACCGCTTGGTAATGTTTCTAAAATTGTCAGATGTGCTAATTTATTGCCAAAAATGCCAGGCGTGAAAATTAATGCAGGCATTTGAGTTGGATGCAATGCAGCCCGTCCACAGCCCACAGGGAACTGAGCATCGTTCCACTGCTTTACAGGTTCCAGCGCTACATTGTCAGGGATCTCAGGCACACTTCCACGTGAAAGATGAGCTTCGGATCCCCGCGATCCACAGCCCGGCGGATTCGTCCACTGGACGAATTGCGCCAGGCGCGCAACGGTCGAACTGGTCAAAACCCACGGTGTCGGACCGTCCACCTGGTCAGTGAGGGGTTCTCCACGGGCCATTTTGTCAATGCTTTCCTTCGAGTGGTAATCATCTCCTTCGTACAACGTCCATCCCAGCTGGAGAGAGAAGCATTAGAACCCGTGCCATGCTGAGTGACGTACACTGATGCATTTACTCATCACGTCAGAAGCAATTCACATCTCATCTAGCTACCTTCTCTGACAGATATGTTCCCACACAGGTCCTGTAACACACGACAGAACAATATTATTACAATAACTTCAGCATTTCCTCGTAACTACTCGTTACATAAAGACATTTATGTCCTCAGTCGTTTAATCAGTAACTGCACATGACATTTGTTCATGGAATCTCTGCGCGGATCATACTGCTGGTAAATCAGTGTTACGAGGATCTAGGAGCAGTGAGTAATACACACACACACTACCGTACGCGATTGCTCGAAATCAAGTAAAATACACAGCTTTTTCGTGCAACATACTAACTATATCATGATATACCGTCCTTCCCCATGACTCATGGCATGATGATGAGCCATTTACCTAACACAGAGACGTACATATGCCAAAACAAGAAGCAAAATAAGCCGCAATTAAATGCTCTCGGTAGAAAAATGCGGCAGAGGGCTGTTAATCAGAAAAAAGGACAACGTACTTCCCGCTCCCGCTCACTCCCATGATAATAAGAATCATTCTGCCGAGCTGCAGCGGCGGCCGCACCGCTTACGGCGCTCGAGACAGGCGAATGACACGGCGCTTCGGCGTGACGGCGTGACGCCATGACGCACTGCGACGTCACGAATCCCTCGATCCCGCCCCGTTCTATTTAAAGTTACAGTTCGCCATCGCGTGCCCGTAAATACATGCATTTTTAATAAGACGCTTATGTACGAACGATATTTTTAGCATTATATCTGATATACGTATATATTTTAAGTACAAAAATAAATAACTTTGGGTTACATTTTGTCAAGCCCCGCTATCACTGAATTTGTGTGAAACATTGATTTGAGAAGGTTTCATTAGTGGAACTAAGATACGAAGGCAGGGAGATGCGGGTGAATAATTAATAGAATATTAATTGTAATTAATATCACTTTCCAACCTAAAACGATGAACCTTTGTGTGGCAGTTGTGTCATTGAATGTTATTACAGTAAAAACGTTTATTGCAGGGTTTTCTTCCAGTAAAGCATGAATGATGAAGCAGTTGTTCATAAACAAGCCCACCCCCCCACCACCCCCCGCGATGCCGCGACCCCCACCATCCTACTGCACTGTCGTTTGCGACTGTTTATTGGTACAGGTACTTAAAATAACAGTTTGTAGAAAGAAATCACGTGGCATAATATATGAACCAGAGACATACATCAACACCGGCACACACTGAATGTATTTATTGAAAAGGATGAATTTTTAGATGTGAGTATTTTCTCTCTCTGTTTGGTTGGCTGTACCGCTACTGGTATCACGTGGTCACGCGGTTCACGCTCGAGTCCTCGGTGTGAGGTGTGTGTGTGTGGTGCACGAGTGAGTGAATGGAGAGTCGGGGACAGTGACCTGTTCCTTATGGATAAGAGTAAGAAGAAGAAACTGTCAGTGTGTGCAGCTGGCAGGACAGAGTGACACACACACACACACATACACACACTTGTTCGTACGCTAGCAGTTTGTTACTGCTTTATCCATTTAGTTCTCTACTCTGTTTATTTATTTATTGTCGTTGGTTGCAAAATATTTTTGTTTATAAAAGTGTCACACCATACCTTCGGCAATACACGCGTGTAAAAAAAAACTGTCGTGCCAATAAGCACACAGAAATTGAGAACAGGGAAAAGCGTGTGTGTGTGTGTGTGTGTGTGTGTCTCACACAGAGAGAGAGAGAGAGAGAGAGAGTGAGAGGGAAAGAGGGAAAGGGAGAGCGAGGGCGAGAGAGGCATTTCCCGGTTGAGAAACGCACGGATGCCGAATTCTCCGCCCGCCAGACACCGTCCATCATCTCGCCGGAGCTCCGCGGCGCTTCCCTGTGACCGGCGGCGCTGCTCTGCCATGTAGTACAAAGGGAACATCGAGAGAAATATGAAAATGCTCCGATTCCGCACTTCGAGCCTCCGGTCTCTGGACCAGGAGATCCTGTGCACGGTGAGACTGCTGGACGACTCGGAGATCTCGTGCAGCATCCAGGTACGACACGCTCGTGCTCGTACATGTGAGGGTCACACGTAGGGATGCAGGAGCGGGGCCGCTGAGAGCTGGGGGGGGGACTGGAGGGGGACTGGAGGGGGACTGGGGCACTGTCACTGGGGAACGGGACTGCACAGCGTGGACAGAGCGCGTCGTTTCCAAACGCGCCCTCGTGACAGAAGCATAACTGTAATAATAAAATAAAGCGCACACTGACTGTGACTGTGCGGCGGCTCCGTCCGACCGTCCATCGTGTCCAACACGACCCTTTCCTTCGCTTCGGCACGAGTGTTGCACATTTTTTAGTACTACAAGTTACACATTGCTGTTCTTATCTTAAACTGAATTGACCGTTCGCGGATGAAGAATCAATGCGGGTGCGAATTATTTGGTTAAATGGCTCCAATGAGACATTCTGTGGAATTTGTGTGAGCGCGTCACGTTACGCCTCATTAATATATATTGGAAGTGTGAGTTTCGAAGGCCGGAGCCATTTTGCAGTTCCTTAATTTTAAAGAGGGTGATAAAAGAGGGTTAGTGTTGTCTACCATTTTGAGAGCAACAAGCTTCCCGGAGAAAAGTTGTAAGAGGGAGGAGAGGCAGGTTGTCATGGGTGTGGCCCTGCTTTGGACACACACACACAGAGAGAGAGCTCGGATTAGTGTTTCCTTACACGCCGAGTGTGAATGGCGACAGGAGCACCCTGACAGGACACGTTGTGATGCATCTGGACACACTGGCGCTCTCCTCCTGGCGCTGCACCCACAGCGGACCCGAGTTTGTGCTTCTCGGGGGTCACCCAACAAACTGGGTTTGGTGTACTTGTTGGAGAAAGTCCTGTATTACGGTGTGCGGAATAAGAGAAATGCACGATAAGCGGGACGACGCAGGCCGGGCCTCCACGCCTTCGATCCGTACTGTGGTACGCGGACGCGTGTCTTTGGGCGGAACGGCCGCGGACCGGATCTGCCGTTCGCGTTTGAGGGTTCGGGTTGATGACCCGCCAGGCTCTTCGCTGGGCTAATCCCTTCTCTCGTGTTTTCGTGTCTAACGAAAGACCTGGATTATAAGTGCGTATCCTCGCGTAATTCCCGATACGCGACGGAACGAGGCGTGCGAGAGGTCAGCGCCGAGCTCCTGTCGTCTATAACTCTCGAGTTAACGGGACGTCTTTGCTCCGGGGGCCCCGGCTTAATGCAGTTAGGCTGGAATTACTGGCGGTCATTAAAAAACCTTACTAACCCTTTCGGGCTTTGCAAAACCAGCCCGTTCGCCGCCCTCGGCAAGATGCTCTTCCGCTCAGCATCGAGACCGGTGGCTTTAGACGTAACGCTCGTGAGTTTTTCTCCAAAGAGGTGCGCTAGAAAGGGGTGCTTGGGGACACGGTAGCTCCAGCACAGAGGAGGGGTGTTAAACTGAGCCTGTGCGCGCCGTGTTTGCGATGGACGCCGAACAAATGCACGCGCCAGGCCTCTCTCTCTCTCTCTCTCTTTCTCTCTCGACGACAGAGGGCCGACGGTCTCCCTGGACACGACTGGTCCCGATGCGGTCCGCCGCGAGGCGGGAGACCCGCAAGTCTTTCTTCGTGTCCGGCGGCGGACTTCACGTGGGCCGGACGGCGCAAGTTTGGAGCGGAATCCGGATACGCGCGCCTCATAAATCTTTAAAGCGCCGTCCGTCCGTTCCTGCTTTCTTAATGGGGGAAAGTTCTGTTTAGTCGTATACATTTTTTAAGCAAAGCCTTAATGGTTTCCTGCTCCGCGGGGAAGTTGCAATGTATATTTTATGATCGTCCACAAAGACACGGCAATTTTACTGACAACAACAGCCTATTTTATGTTGTAGTGGCTTTCCCTTGACAAGCAGGGGAGAAAAAAGAAAAAATTAAAGCAAACACAGTCACGTCTCCTCAGCGGTGCAGTAAGGGTTAGGGTTTTGGTTTCCAAATATTTAGCTGCGGCTGTGTGTCTCGATGCTGGGATGGGACTGTAAGGTTAGGATGCTGAGCCGCCGTGGGCCTCGCGGTCTGTCCGCAGCGGGTGTATCGCCGTCCCCGGGCCGTGCCCTCTCAAAGACGCGTCTCCGCCGGCGTGAAGGGACCTGGCCAGGCAAGTCGAGTAAGGACCCGATGCACTCGCGTCACGGGAGAAACGAGACGCGACGTGGGAGGTCAAGTGGAAGGTGCGCCGCCGCAGCGGTGCTAACAGGTGCGTGGCAGGTTTGCCTTAGAGCAGTGCCACGCGTTTCCACCCCGGGCTCTCTGGGAGTTATCAGGCAGCAAACGCCTAACTGGCCTCAGGATTTGCCGGTACGTCTGATACCGTTCCAGTCGCCATGGACACTTATAACCGCCCAACACACAGTGGCTGCAGTGAGCCGATCAGGCTTTTGTGGCCATGACCCGGGCCTCCCAGTTGTAGTCACTGAACTGAATGGTCTCAGGTCATGACTCGCTGCAGTACTTCAGTTAATGCATGAAGTTTAGACCAATAATGCATCCTTTTCAAAGAATATCTACACCACTGCTTTTAGTCTTACAAACAATAAAAATGAAACTTTATTGTACGCACACACATACATTGACTGAAACTGCCCATCCCAAGTGGGGGACGCGGCAAACCGGAGTCCAACCCGGCAACACGGGGCGTAAGGCTGGAGGGGGAGGGGACACACCCAGGATGGGACGCCAGTCTGTCGCAAGGCACCCCAAGCAGGATTCGAACCCCACACCCACCAAAGAGGAGGACCTAGCCAAACCCGCTGCAGCACCGCACCCCCTGTATCGTACACACGTTATTTAAAACGCAACTTTGTCATGGCCGTTTTAAGGCTTTCGTTAACTGGGCATTGATGGTGTAAACTGAGGGCAGGGCTTTGCTTATATTGCTTTAAGTGAGAAGTACTGTTTACACTTACAGTGCCCTTCTACAGCTAAAAGCTGTCTCAAGGTCGGATGATGCCATGCACTGGGTGTCTAAAAAAACATGACACTCCTGAGATGAGAGTGAATACACATTAAATAAAGACAAAAGAATTTAATCCTATGCAGTATGTAAAACACACACACACACACACACACGTAGTATATCATATACATACATAAATTCTTGTTAAAGCATTTATTTGACCATTTGAAAATACTGATGATTCTCGGATGGATAATCAGCCTGTTCCTCCTACACCCAGACAGGTTTCCAAAGCGAAACTTTTACTTTCAGGAAAGCTAAGGGTCTGAATGTTGAATTTATGATCTGTTACTTTTTAAAGGACCTTTAAAATGGGAGTAAAAATCCACCCATCCTTTGTCGGTAACTGCTCGTCCAATTGAAGGTAGTTGTGTGAGTGAAAACAGCAGATTTTTTTTTAAAGTGTTGATGCTCCTTATTATGAGCCGCGGTGCTCCGAGAAACAATTTTACGCAATGGCACGCTTCTGTACAAATTATGCCATTCAGTTCATTTAACAACCCGTGTTTAATAAAGTATTGTATAGTATTTTGTATATATTATGAAGACCTTCCACCTTTTTTTTTTTTTTTTGTGATTTGCTAGGCAAAATAGGGGAGGCTATTATCCAAAGCACTGTGTTCCAAAGTTGGCCTGCTCTCTGTCTCTGAAACGCGTTTCTGCACAGTGGATTGTAGTAAATAACGTGTGCTTCATGGTGTTTTTCACTCCGAAGGAGCAGTATTCCACAGAGCTCCGTGGTCGCTCCCACTGCGAGGCCTTGGGGGGGTGGGGGTTGGTGGCAGCTGCTCATGGACGGTAACGTCAACGAAAACAACGGCGAAATCAACGCGCTCCGCCATCCCTGCACTAGGAGCTGTCGGAAGTCAGCAGTGCGCAGACAGGCACCATCCTGCAGACGCACACATACACGCGCGCGAGCATTAAAGAGCGGCTGTCCTCGGATGCCACGTCGAGCGAGGATCGCGAGCGATCACGGGCCTCGGCTCAAGTGTTCTTGTTACGTTTCCATCTGCGCACGCTGTACAGTGTTGTATCATCTCGTGGCCGTCCTCCAGCAGAGACCTTCTCCCGCCGCCTGTCGCTGCGCTACTTGTAGTAGTACCAGAAATAAAGTGCATGTAACAGACTAGCACCGCGTCTCCAACTTGGATCAGTTTAAATGGGAATTATGTCATCTGCCGCTCTGCGACGGATGGAATGCATGCTAAAACGTGTCTAGGCCGCGCGCAGCCGGATGGACTTTGATGCGTACGCAACCTCTCTAGTACACAGATATCTATATAATATGCATGAGTCCACGGTCGCACAAAGTTCTGATGTGCTTTTTATGCAGACCATTTGGTGTAGCGAAGGGTGAGAGAACTTCAGTTCATTTCTCTTCCAGTGGTCCACAGTAATGCATCAGAGTTTGCTTTGCAGATGTTCTCTTGTTTTCTTCGTCACTATTTATTGGCATTGCGAAAGAGCCAAGATTTACACTGCTTTGCGGACGCAGCTCGGTCGCTGAACTGCTACGGCGACAGCGAAAACGTTGTTGTCGGCCAGCGTAACGCGGTCGACCGTTGTGTGTGTGTGTGTGTGTGTGTGTGTGTGTGTGAGCATGTCGAGGAGTTATGGCTGGGCTGTGCGCCCTCCTGGGCGTGCTCATTTCACTGTGCTGGAACCTACTGAAGGAGCCAACATGCTCCAACTGTGAACCCGTACGCTTTTATTTATGCACTCTTGCATTTACGCTCTTTCGGCTCCAGTTCCGCAGGAGTTTCCAAAAGGTTGTTAGTGCTCCCGTCTTTTCCAGAGCTTTCCGTGGGGAATTTCAGTTTTTGGAGGGATGATGGAAAGTGTACAGGGCTCTTAGCAGCAGGGACACACACACACACACAGAAGTCACTCATGCACACTACGCTCTCATTTAGCCTGGCTAAGAAGGATCAGGTCTCCACATTGCATTAATGCACATTCCTGTTTGTAACTCCATCCACATTCTTATTACGTAGTGTAGATCCATGTCTGTTGCTGATTCCTTGTCCTTATCAGTGGGGATTCATACTTTTTATTGAGTTCAGCTGATTAATTCAGGCTCACACTCATTACCGTGCATTGCTGATAGATCCGTGTCCTAAATTCCGACTCTGAGGAAACAGGCAAAATTTTTTGCTTTATAGGATGTTGCAGTGTCCAGTAATGCATACATTTCAATAGATACACATTGTCTGAACCGCTTGTCCCATACGGGGTCGCGGGGAGCCGGAACCTAACCTGGCAACTCAGGGCGTAAGGCTAGAGGGGGAGGGGACACACCCAGGACGGGACGCCAGTCCGTCGCAAGGCACCCCAAGCGGAACTCGAACCCCACACCCATCGGAGAGCAGGACCCGGTCCAACCCACTGCGCCACCACGCCCCCCGTCAATAGATACATTACTGCGAAAATTATTTTAGTATTATGTTCCAGATGAAGCTATCTGCTCGTTAGTACTGTTCCTCAGGATTTCTGATGTTTTAGATCATGTGGAATTAATTGTAGTTTTCATTTTTTCCATGTCATTCTTTAGTGTTATGGAGTATCTGGAAAGAACTATTCTCTTTCTCAAGCTCTTTTTCTTGCTCAGGGCTCTGAGATTAAGATTAATTAATTACCGTCAATGACGGAGAAGTGCTGGTTAACTTCTTTCGTTTTTCTGCTTTTTTTCCCCTCATTCCTTACTTGAGAAATGAATAAGCGCAATCAAATTGTTTCGAAAGTGGGAAGCACTGTTTCAACAATGAGGTGTTTTGCAGAAATAGGTCAGGCGTGTTGCGTTTCAGGCGGAACCTTCCGGGCTCCTGTAGCCGAGGAAGGTTTAGTCAGCGCCGTGTTTCATCTACAGGCCAAGTGATCATACAGAATACATGAGGAGTAATTTGCAGCGGGCTTTGTTGGTCTGATTAAGCGCAGCACTGGTGTTTGAAACAGGAGCAGACTGGCACCGTTTCTATAGTCTGAATTCCAGAGGGAGCACGTTTGGCCGTCTTTTACTTAATCGATACGCCCTCCTCCCTTCCTTTCATATACTTGTTTCGTATCCTCCTTCTCAGGCTGAGAGGGATCGCTACAAAAGCAGGACGTGCTGGCACATCTTCGTAAAGTGCCACGACTGTATATCCGCCCCTGCTTCGATGCCAGCTGTACAAACAACCGTCCACAGGTTGCCTTTGTCCTTCCAGCAGAGCATCGAAGCACAAGAATCACTGCCTAGGTGAGGATCTTGTCGTTGGGTCACGGTTGTCCTGTCTATCACCGGTGTCTGCTCTACATGGGTTACCAACACATCCAACCGCTGCCAGCAGGAGATCTCGGTTTGTGCCAAGCAGACCGTCCAAACACGGCGGTCACTGCAAAAAGGTACCGCTCCAGCTGGTGACGTGCCTTGTGTGCTCATACAGGTTCCAAACAAGTTCTGAGAGATCATCTTGATCCCCGTGTGCTCTAAAGAACTACTTGAGAATCAGCGCAGCTCTTAGAGCTGATTTAACTGCTGGTTTCGCTGTGTATGGGGGAAAAAAAATGAAGTGGCACAAGCTGCTTTGTTGCTATGACTTATTGAGAATGTTCGGCGAAGGCGCTTACAAGAGCCGGTTGGCTTTTTCGTACTTCCAGAGATCCAGAGCTGTTGCAATTGCGCTCTAAAATATTGAGCATTCAAGTAATTAAAACAAAATGAGAGTGTTGTTGACGATGGAATCTCAGCATTTTTGGAGCACGTGCTTTATATAATATAAACAGCTCATAAAATGTGAGTAAATGATATCAATCCAATTGGTAGAGATCTTGCCGTCAAGAAAGGCTAGTGCCGTGTTGATGCGTGAAGGGTTTGTTACGTACGGAATATATACGCAATAATCCTCCCAAAGGGTTGGAGCAGAATGTTGGCTTCACGTATTGAACTGGATGAGAAATTAAAGCACTGTTAACAGAAGACCTGTAGCTTGCATAGTGTGGCCGTTCCGTCCGTTACGTCGGTCAGGGGACCGACCTCCAGGTCGAAAGCGCCCCTTATTACCTTTCGCTGCTGAATGTTGATGGTTTAAGGAAGATCCGTGGCTTGCAGCCCTGGACACTGGATAAGCACGCGGGTGCGCAGACAGGGTGTATTGTGCATTTGCCTGTCAGTGAGCGTTAGTGTGTGCCTCTGTGTTTTGTTGTCCGTGGGCATGTGTCCTCTATGAGTGTGTTCGTTGCGATTATCGCTGGGTTGCGACAGCGTCGTGCCTCGTGTCTCACTTGTCTATCAACACAGCTTTGGTTTGATTAAATCTGGGAGAGGGTGGAATCAGAGAGGCGCTGGTGTGCAGCTCTGGGAGTCGGTCACCCCCTGACCTGTTGATCTCCGATGACCTCTGACCCTTCCACGTGCAAAGTGCAGACATGTGACATACTACTCACTCACTTCCTCAGCTTGTCCCTGAGTGCAGAAAGACTCCATCCTGCTCAAACATTTCTTTACTACACCTTTCAGACATCCGCTAATTATGAAGAGCATCTCTTACAGCATGTAGATCCATCCATCCATACAGTTTCAATAACTGCTTCTTCTGGGCAAGGTCACGGTGACCCAGAGCCTATGCCAGAAGAATCAGATGCAAGGCTGAGGGTGAGTACACACTGGACGGGATGCCAGTCCATCACAGGATAGCCACTCACACGCATACATGCATACACCCTCATTCACCCACACATACACTAAGGGCAATTTAGAGACACCGGTTCAGCTGAACTGCATGATGTGGTACTAGAGGAGGAAACCAGAGGACAACCACATGGACACTGATAGAACATGCAAACTCCACACAGACTGAGAGAGGATACAGCATCTACAGTGGGCAGGAAAATTATTAGTTAGTTAGTTGCAGTCATCGCAGCTAAAGGTGACGCAGCCAGTTATTGATTGTGAAGGGGCATTTACTTTTTCCGCACATTTCGTGTAAGGAAATTACACGAAACGGCACAGGTGTCACAATTTCTCTCCGAGTTTCCGCCGATATACTACTACAAGTAATAAAAAGATCTGATAAAACAGGCAAAATTGGGCGGGGGGGAAATGCTTTTTCACTGCAACCAGCATCCCATTGCTCTCGAGTGCAGACAGTGACAGCTCTGCTGCTATTTGCCTTTCCGCTGCGTGGGCCTCGGTGCATCGAGCAGACGTTTACTCGGAGCCGCTTGGGGTCCTGAGGAGCCGGCTCAGGGGAGCATTTCCCGCTGTCTCGTCTTTAGCCTCTGTCATACAGGCCATCGCTGGGACGGAAACACGGGAGGGCAAGCTTCTCCCCTATGGAGTGGCCTCTACTGGAACACGAACTCTGCGGAAAGCTCCTTTCCGCTCATTTACACCGGGAAGCTCCTCGTACGCCGGGGTTTCAGTTACTGTCGACTTGTACGGACGCAGTCGGTATTTCTAAAGAAACGTAAGGCAGCTACCTGCTTCAACAGATGACTGTAAAACTGAGTTTGGCACACAGGCGCTGCTTGAGCTAAAATAAATGATGTCATGTCAAGTAGCATACGCTGGCTGTGTTAACCTGTTTGTACACATTATTTATACCATCTCTTTATTTCTGCTTCTTCCAATTAGTAGAAAACAGGAAATTAAAAGATGCTGCGTGAAATGAATTTGTTAACGAACCAGAGTCCGGTTTAGGTTAATTGTACACGTACAGAAAACGCAAAGGGTTTGGCTTGAAAAGCTGCCAGAGACAAGACATGCAGTATTAATGAACAGGACTTCTCATTCGGGCTGGTGTCGCTCTGCTGTTACTGAATCCGTATTTTTGTGCGTGTGCGTCAGTGAGTGTTCCAGTCTGTTTGGTATATGTGGTGGTCACAAGCTGGTGTGAATGCGCTGTATAATGGAGAGTCCAAGAGAGCGAAGAGGAGGAGTGAGAAGGAGGGCGAAGAAGGAAGGAGGAGACCTGCAGGGCTGAAAAGGCTGACCTGCCCAGCAGCAGTGCTGATGCTCCTCTCGTTGATGCTTGGCATCTGCTGACCTCTGCTATACTCAGACTCTTCACCTCTTAATAAACCCAACACTTACATTAGTCTTTGCTTCCGTTTCTGGGATATTTCCATCGCTGAGCCGTGTTCCCTTGCAGGTACATTTCCACTGGAGTAAATATCTCGGAGTGCAGAGGAGACGGTGAGCTGCTGTGCTCATGTTTCGTGATGATAGGCATTCTTTTGTTCATAGCTAGAAATAGCTCTGCTTCTATTAATATCCTTTTGGTGTCCTTTGAGGTTGATGAATATGACTGAAGGGTTTTCTTTAGTTCGCTTTCTCCGTACTGTGATGAAATTGCCTGCATATGGAAAATTAATCACTTATGAATCAACCGAGAAAAGGAGCTGATGAAGTGTAGATACTTCGGAGCTATATTTAATCTCGGATGCAAGAAATCACTTTTTACAGTCGAAATATTAAAAATCCTCATTCCCACACAATCACGGGGCCGGGTGTGAGGATGGATGATTTACAGTTCGACCCTGATGTTTACTGCCGTGGAACGAGCCGCATGCCGATAGTACAGCGGCTGCGCAGGACTTATAGCGGGGAAAAATCACTGCTTCGGATGGAAGATGGACTGAGTGCGTGGAAAAAGTAAAATTGCTAAACTCGGGGAACAAAAAATAACATCTGTTCATGCATCCATTGTCAGTAACTTCTCGCCCGCTGCCGGGCTTCACGCCTGAGTTTCAAGTGGTTAACAAAACACACAGCAGCTTGTCTTGCGAGGCTTACCGCTACCTAGCTACCTAACTGACCACCAGGCAGAAGAATGAAAAAGAAATTAATACTGAGATCTGGCAGCCTAAAGAAATCCACATTCCTCTCGCAGGTCGTTTTCTGGTCTGTTTTTATGTTAAAGCCACATATTTCCCTCGCGCATCTCTACTCCTATTAAGTCCGTGCATGTGTATTCACACTCTAGACGTCAAGTCCTTGTTCCTATAACTAAATATTCACTGTGCATTCACGTTTTTATGAGCAGAGTCCACGTCTTTTTTAGTGGAGCATTTTTCACGCCGCTCACTCGTGCATAATAGTGCTCTGGTGGTAGTTTCTTCCTTGCCAAAAAGAGACAATTGACGATAAAGCTCTAATGAGGGGGACTGCTGTGAACTGGAGAAGGCATCTCCTCTTTCTGGAGTGTGTGCAGTGCTACGGATTACCCTGCCCCACTTGTTGCCATCATTTGTACTGTCATCATTAGTCAATCTGTCAATAGAAATGTTTATTCCATATATGTGTTTGTAAACGGTACATGTACACGTCTGTACCGATTTGTTTATCTGGATTCCGAACAACAAATATCTGTAGCTTAGGCTTCGCTACCAGATCCAGGTCACTATATCGTTCTGCATTTTTTTTCAGGCTGATGTCTGGCCTAAAGACCACCTTCTAATTAAACTGCCTTTTTCTGCTTTCTAAAGCAAGTGTAAATGGAGCAGACTCATGGGGACAGGGAGAGAGGGGTGGGTGAGGAGATGGAAGCCCGGAGATGCTGAGAAATCGCACGCTCATGTTCGCTCGTTTCCACGTTACGTCAGGCTGGCTCAGAACTCGCATGAGAATGATGTTTGCTATGACTGCTATGCATGTGTAGGGTCACATCACATCTGAACAACCAATAGGCTGCAAAACATCTATCCATCCATCAGCAACTGCTTGTCCATAGCAGGCTCACGGTGGTCCGGGGCCTATCCTGGGAGCATAGGGCGTGAGGCAGGGCACGCATTAGAGAGGACGCCAGTCTATTGCAGGGCAATTGCGTACTCATCAGGTGCAATTTAGAGTCACCAAGTCATCTGAATCTCATGTCTTTGGACTTTAGGAGGAAACCAGAGCCTCTGGAGGAGACCCACACAAACGTGGAGAAAATGTGAATTTCAAAAACACTCAACGCAGTTCAAATCTACAACCGAACCCACAGCCTAGGAGCTGCGAGGCACCTGCGCTGAACATGCCAGTATGCACAGAAAAAGACATGGAGCAAAAATATACAGACAGAAAACCCAAGCATAACAGTTAGAGCAGCCACTAGACACAGAGATTTCAGGGTGAAATCCCACCTCCTGCTGTAATACCCTTGAACTAGCTACTTACCCTAAATTTCTCCAGCATAAATTACCATGCTGTATACATGGGTAATGCATTGTAAACTCGGGAAGTGTCATGTCCACGCCCGCACCACAATCGACAGCACCTGACGCCAATCAAGCACCTGACTGAGCGCTCGCCTTTAAAAGATCCTCTTCAGCTCCCGCACAGTCGCGGAATCTCGCTGAGACAACCGTCCCTCCCGCGCTATGTCTAGTTCTTCCTCTCTCCGTTTCCCGGCTTCGACCCTTCGCTTCGTCCCCTGACCACGTCCTTGGATCCTCGCTGTCACTCCGACCGCCGATCGACCGACTCTTCGCCCGTCCCCGACAACGAGAACTTGCCCGATCCCTTGGTTCCTGACGCCCGATCCTGCGCTTGGATCCAGCCCCGGTTCCGCATGACAGGAAGGAGCTGTTTTTGTTATAAATGTGAAGATATATATGAATTCATCGTACCGTTTCTTTGTTGTAATACACATTATGCATATTTTCATTAATTTATTACTGTACATTCAGCTTACAGCGTTTTCAGGCGAACGTGGAGTCTTGTGTAGTTAATGGATATCGCAGCAGGCTCCTGGTAGCATCGAGGTGCCTGCTTCATATCCCAAACTTTGCTGACTTTTGTTCCACATGTATTGCAGTCAGCTCAGATGTGATACTTACCCTAGACTGTAAATGATCCAGATGTGAACGTGGGTGAATTTTTTTCAGTTGGTTTAGATAAAAGTCAGTATAATAACTAAAAATGTAAAGAAATAAATGGGAGCCACAGGTTAATTCAAGCATGAAGAAATAAGCATTCATTTCCAAAATGCATCTCAACACTGAAAAATATGTAGCTAGAATATGAATCAATCAGTAATTAGAATAACTCAACAAATTTCAGGCCCACTTTATGTAAAATGTCTCTATTTATAGTCGACTGAGCTGGAATTGTCTTTTCGGAGAGAAAAGCTCCAAGCTGCCGCCAGTGACCGGAACTGGGCACTAGTTCTTTCTAGTGGTTTCCAGAGAGGTGGTGTTGGATGCTTTACAGAGGGCTTTTAAGGCAATTACTTGTCTGTCTGGCACGTAATGGACACTGATTCAGCCGACAGTACCAGACAGCGGCAGGAAGTGAGCTGCCTCGGAGCGGGCGGCTCCCAGCTGAGCCCCGGTCCCCAGGGGGCGGAGAGCTCCATTGGGAGCGTGACGGCCAACGAGGACAGAATGGCGGGTGGCTTTGCACGTCCAATCTGTTTTCGCTATGGATGTCCAGCGCATTCGGGGAATGAGCAGAAACGGCAGCAAGACTTGTCTGAATCTTGGAAAGCAATGTCAATAAAAATCTGGGGTGAGACGACCAAGCAACGCAAGTTCTAGTTTCCAAACCTGGCACTTAGAACAGTTTTACTATGTGATACCCAGGACTCTTTTCAGAATATGTTTTTATGAGTGCCTTCATGGGTGGCACAGCGAGCAGCACTGCTGTCTCGCAGTGTCTGGGTGGTGCGAGAGGACATGGCTTTGATCCCCGCTCAGTCTGTATGGAGTTTGCATGTTCTCCCTGTGTCTGCGTGGGTTTCCTCCGGGTGCTCTGGTTTCCTCCCACACTCCAAAAACATGCTGTTCAGGTTCCCCCATAATGTGTGAGTGACAAAGAGAGAGTGTGTTTTGCTGATGTATGGATGAGTGACCCAGTGTAAGTCACCTTGCTGAATAAGCTGTGTGGCCTCATAACACTACATAGAGTTCACCAGAAGTTGCGTTGGAGAAAAGCGTCTACTAAATAAATATGAGTTTAGCTGACACTTTTCTCCAAAGCATCTTACCATTATTTACCCAGCTTGGTCATTTTACTGGAACAATTTAAGTAAGAATCTGGCTCAAGGGTCCTACACCTGGAGGGGAGACTCAAATCTGCAACCTTCAGATCCAAAGGCAGCAGCTCTAACCACTACGCCATCCGTTACCCTCTGAATATGTGCTTCTCCCGACATAAAATTTTACAATAAACACCGAAACTGTTTGCTGTTAGTGAAAAGCAAGTTTTCAGCTTCGTTGCACTTTCAGACGTCTAGTTGAAGGAACAAATGTTCTAAGGAAAACAGCCATCAGTTTTTGCTCGTACCGTACATTTTCGTCGAATTTTTATTTCATAGCAATGTTCGGGCACGGTTCCGTGGCGAGCTGTGCACGTTTAAAATGCATTTATGTAACGCGTATATTTTGCAGTAAACGGGAGAGTGCTGCAAAATGAATTATTTTAGCCTGTGATCTCAGTCCAAGTCCAATGACATTAGCCGTTTTGTCACAGTCGCATTCGGAGACTGGCGGCGATGCGTCGGTGGTGGGCTGTGATCGTCAAGGGCTGAGACAACCTCAGGGCTCTTGCACTGAATCGGGTTGCTTTCCTGGATTATCTGGTCACACGGCATCTTGATTGTGGACTCTTCACACCGCAGCACACGCTAAAAGCTAAAAAGAGAGCCGAAAAGAAGTCGGAGCTCACAAAGAGCTTGAATTTTGTTTCTTTGTAGTAATGTTCACCCGAAAGCTTACCCTTTGATAGTTGGGTTTATCATGTACTTCTTAACCCCCTCCCTTACCTCCATAAGGTCTCCTACACACTCTCGTATTTAGTTGATTTTATTTTTTTTTTCCAGTATGGCTGCCCCGGCTCACTTGGCTTCCTTTTATTCTGGATCAACTGTCGTCTGTTCACTGATCTGATGCCAACAAACCGCCAGGGGAGATGTAGCTCAACTCCTTGCATCTGTAGGGAATGACACAGACGCGCTTGGAGAAGAGCATGCCGGGAGAATCTCTGCCCACTCTCCTTTTCTGGCCGATAACAGTGAATAAAATAAAGTATTTCTGATTAAGAGGAATGCTTGCGATGACTACTCCCCGGGGGGGGCAACCCATCAAAGAACGGAGATTTTTTGGCCGGACTGCCAACGACTATTAGCCAGACCATTTATTTTCTGACCGTTTGTCTCCTGAGAAGGTTGGCTCCTGAGAAATACGCATCGACTTTGGTGGCTGATTTTGACTGCTTTTCTCGTGAATTGGAAAGAATGCTTTTTCTTTTTTTTTTTTTTTTTTTGCTTTGCAGCGGACTGTATGCGCCACAGCCAGATTTTTCTTTGTCTCTGAATGGTAGTTGGGGAGGTGCGGTGGTGCAGTGGGTTGGACCGGGTCCTGCTCTCCGGTGGGTCTGGGGTTCGCATCCTCCTTGGGGTGCCTTGCGACGGACTGGCATCCCGTCCTGGGTGTGTTCCCTCCCCCTCCGGCCTTACGCCCTGTGTTGCCGGGTTAGGCTCCGGTTCCCCCTGACCCCGTATGGGACGAGCGGTTCAGACGGTTTGTGAATGGTAGTTTAGTCACATGGAGGTGCTGCACTTCTTGGGAAACCGACAGCACCTCTCGGGCTGTTATAAGCGGCGCAGTTCTCTTCGAGGGTCACGTTGATCTGCTGACTCCATGGGTGCTGTGAAAAAGCCGGCGCGCGTCCGTTTCCTTTCTTTGGCCTCACATGCATTTCCTCGCTTCGCTTTAATATGGTCCCGCAGACACGTGAGGGAGCTAGGCGGGGGCGGTGAAGGGATATGAGGAAAGGAGATTAAGAGAATAAGAGAGCAAGAGAAAGAAAGAGAAGGAGAAGATTGAAAAGCTGGCTTGGATGTTTTTTTTTCGGGGGAAGGGGGTGCGTATGGGTTCGCTGCCTTTAATCGCGCTATTTCTTAGCACTTGTAGACCCGCTTGTGTGCCTCAATCTCTCATCATCTAAGCCAGCAAGATCCTTTCTGAATAAGTCAGTACATCTGATCACACGGAGAGGGGCCGACTTGTTCAGTCTGTATTTTTGTGCTCTCATCTTGCCGAGACGCATCAGGCAGCATCTGCTGCCTCCCCTACCTCTCTCCCGCCGTTCATAATTCCAAGACATCAGTAATTCTTTTGGTTCTTTATAAGGTGCTTGTTTTGGCGAGTGAGAAATTATTTAATGCTGTTTCCCTGGGCTTTGCTGAAGCAAAGCTGCAGGACCACTGACTTGGTAGTGAAAAGCCTCTCATTTGCTTCACCTTCACCGAGAGATCATAAATATGAATAAATACTCTTAAATTATGTTTTCATTAATTCATGGCTGTCTCCATCTTAAGTTGCGCATAATACATGCAAAAACAGTACGTCTGATAGAAAGTAAATTCGTATTTTCATACCGCATCTGAAATGTCGGCTTAAGAAAAGTCCCGCGGCTCAGAAATGGGGGGGGGAAGAAAAAAAAAAAAAACGGCAGCCGAAAAAATACTCGCGTATTTTGTCAGGCCGAAGCGGCCTTAATGAAATCCCTTTAAAGCAATTATATTTAATTTGTTCAGTGTCTAAATCATAACATATTTAAAGGCTTTTAGTTATGTAAAATATTTGGTGTTACTTCTTGCGTAACGAGGTTAAGAAGCTCCCCAACGCACGTTGAGGTACGTGTGCCTTTTTCTCCTTAAGCCTCTTTCCCCTCGCTCGCCGCGCAGCTTCGATAACGCCAGTCGTCTCTTCCCCGCGCTCCTCATTGTCCTTCTCCCTCGGGGCAGTCTCGTCTCTCGCCGGGGGACAGAATCGTTCCCCTTCTAGATGACCGGAATGTGACGAATCGCGGCTTTGCTCGCGGATCGGTCATGGATCACGGAGCACTAATTTATGTATCTGGCGCTTCAGCGGTTTTCCTCGTCGAGAGGTTTTTAATTGCTTTTTTGTCTTCCCCTCATTAGACGAGGTCACCACGCGATACCGTGGATAGATTGTGTAACGCTGAGAGAACCTCGACCGCGGGACGTGCCCTGACGACACAGATAGACAGCTGTCTATAGCGCGATAATCATTGACTGGAGACCGCCATAAAGATTATAGGGAACTTGCGGAGCGAACTCGTCGCTGCGAACGCAGTGCTGATGTGTCGGAACGAAAGACGGGAAAGGGAAGTGAGGCCGCATGTTTATTTGTGAGAGATTTTGGGTTAGAAAAGGGGTGCCAGTAGGGAGGAATATAGGGGTACACAGGACCAGCGCACCGTTGGAGACGGGCTATCAGATGAGGGAGCAAGATCCAGGAGGCTTTTATTTTTCATACCAAAAAATGGATATGTCATCCGCTGACTCTCCTAAGTCAGGCTGACACAGATAACTTGCAGGCCTCATCAGACGCGTTTAATTATGCAACAAAGCGAATGTCAATACGCTGCCTCTTTCACACTGAAAACTTGAGCCCGTCCCATACTCCTTCGCGAGTGGCGGCACAGCGCGCTCGAGCTCGCCGGCCGTGTCGTTTGTCGGTTTTTTCCGGCAACCCCTCTGTACCGTCAAGGTGTGTCTGCCGGACAGAACGGATCGCGGCGGCTTCGCGGTGACTCCCTGACCTCCGCCTCCTTTGCCCAACCCTAATCATGTGGTGTCACTTCCAAGCATCTCCGACATTATGGCTAAAAAGTCTCATTTTTTCTCCCAGGTCTGTTACACCCAGGTCAGGAGGTCAGTCTCACACACACACACACACAGTTACCCTCTTAAGTGCCGCTCCGACTCACCAGCTCACCTGAAACACGTTTGAACCGTGAGGGGAAACCCACTCGAACGCAGGAAGATCACACAAACTCCACGGGGACCGAACCGGATTGAAACCCACAGCGAAACTGACTGTACGCAAATGAAATGACACCGCTGCATTGAGGAAATTCTGTTATGTCGGCAGAAAAGATGATTACTTTGCAAAAAATTCTGGTAGTGTTTTGTAAAGCTTCTATTAATTTCTATTCGTACGGGAAAGTGATGTTTTCAGCACGGAAAAAGGACACCCCAGTAGTTGATGCATTCTGAAAGGGTCGGTGGTCCGCTCGCTGGCCGTCACCGGTTTCTCTGCCCCGTTTGGTTGACGCAGACGGAGGCCGGTCCTCCGTTGACGTCGCATCCGTTGCGCAGCGGCACATCGATCGGCGTTCTCCATGGATCCGTGCGCGGGGCCACATTGATTTAGCGAGACTGAAATAAGTAGGTCGGCCGAGCGCTGGCGGGGGCTAAACCTGGGGAGGGGGTCCTCGTTTAGTTTGGGTGGGTGGAGAGATGGGCGGTTGCTGGTTGGACCGGACATCGGCCATGAATCACCTGCGGGAAGACCTCTGGGGAGTCCGTCTTTGTCTCCTCACGGGTAGAGAGCAGCGCGAAAGAACGGCGACGGCAAACTAACCTGCGCTGAGAAATACCAGCCGTTGCAGCTTCAGGACGCAAACGGCCTCGGGTGATGATTCCTCGCACTGACCGCATTTACCGGACATCCTCGTGGGATGCCTCCGAGTGGGCACCTGCTGGGGAACTGCCCGCTCCTCACAGCCCATGGGTGCTGCCTGCGCTCTGCGTTCTCCAGCAGCTATTTCATAATGCACTTTTACCTTTGCTCAAGTTGTGGGGCTGCCCTCTGTGGCTCCCATGGCAAACCATCATTACCCTCCCCTGTGCTTTGTAAACCTCTTGTATGCTTTCTAGCTGTAAACATCATTTATCATTAGACTCTTACTTGTACAGTTGTGTTTTTCCTTTCGAATACTAACATTTAATTTACATTTATTCACTTAGCAGACACTTTTCTCCAAAGCGACTTCCAATGAACTCTACACAGTGTTATGAGCCCACACACCTTATTCACCACGGTGACTTACACTGCTAGATACACTACTTACAATGGGTCACTCATCCATACATCAGTGAAACACACTCTGGGGGAACCTGAGCAGCAGGTTCTTTGGACTGTGGGAGGAAACCAGAGCACCCAGAGGAAACCCACACAGGGAGAACATGCAAATTCCACACAGACTGAGCGGGGATCAAACCCATATCCTTTTGCACCACCCAGCCATCGTGAGGCAACAGCACTACTCACTGTGCCACCGTGCCACCCATTTAACTGACAGTGAAGTCTGGAATGTCTGGACACTTAAACAGTGCTATATGATCATATCTGTGGTATACAGGTACTCCTTGACTTACAATGGGGATCTGTTCCGACATAAATTGCAAACCCTTTTATATTGTATTATATGAACCAAAGGATATACACACACACACACACACACACACACACACACACACAGGACCACTTGTCCCATACGGGGTCACGGGGAACCAGAGCCCAACCCAGCAACACAGGGCATAAGGCTGAAGGGGGAGGGGACACACCCAGGACGGGACGCCAGTCCTCCACAAGGCACCCTAAGTGGGACTCGAAACCCAGACCCACCAGAGAGCAGGACCCGGTCCAACCCACTGCGCCACCGCCCCCCCTCAGTATTACACAATATTACAATATTGTATAATACTGAATTAATACCGAGTACAATATTATAATCATGTTTTTATGCTGCACTATTATTTTTATTTATATGTGTAAATGTTTGATTTTGATGTTCCTTTTCTGCTCAGCCAGAACAGTCACGCTTTTGCCCACTATTGATTGCAAAAAAAGCAACTCGAAGGGAATCACCAGTTCTGTAAATAAAAGAACGTTTTCGTAAATAAAATGCTGTGCTGTTCATAAGACAAAACAAAAAATGCCCATGCTTTCAAACAGTTCTGTGAGCCACCTTTACCTTCTTCACTGGGGCAACATCGTACGACTCTCCCTGCTGGCTACCATTATTTGTCTCTCTATATGATGTATGGACAAGTGACCCATTGTAAGTAGTGTATCTAGCAGTGTAAGTCACCGCGGTGAATGAGGTGTGTGTCCTCATAACACTGCACAGAGTTCGTTGGAAGTCGCTTTGGAGAAAAGCGTCGCTAAATGAATAAATTTAAATGTAATGTTGCCTCTGTATGTTGTGCCTCGTGTGGAGCACTTTAGCAGGAGGGTCATGACTTTTAACGCTGAGGTCGTCTCTAAAATCCTCATCATTATGTTCCTCGCCAAGGCCGTCCTCGGCAGGTCCTTCTCCCAGAAGGCAAAGCAGAATTTATTTCCTCGTTCTGAATAGACTCGGGGATTCGTACCGATCTTAATTCTTACTGCTTGCAAATGACCCGTTAAAGTAGCTTGCGCAGAAATGTATTCCGTTATCCCACATCTCCATAATTGAGCTTGCGTGCATATTAATGAGGAGTTAGGTCAGATAGTCATAATGTGGCTTTTGCAAATGTTAAGCGGTGAGCTTTTAAGGAGGCGGTGGGTCGCTGGCTGCGATCAACTCGTAGATCTGCCTTCCCGTGCGGTTGACGCTGTCCGTTAGCACCAAGCAGGCCTGCCGTCGAGTCGACGGAGCCTCCGGAAAGAGCCTCTCTGCTGCCGTCGCACCCGTTTCCTGGCGATTGTGATGTTCCCCGCACCGATGGAGTCGCCTGAGGATGCTGACGGAGATCTGTGAGATATGAAGGAATTCATGTTCGCTAAATGAGGGGCAGTTGTTTTTGAAATATATCTTTGACTAGCACGTGTACATTTGTATTAATACGGATTAGTTCATCCTTGGCTCCTGATTGGTTTCTTGCTGCTGCTCGGCAATATCTCGAAAGAGCAGCATCTCTTTTTCCTGAAGACATAGTCGCCCCGTGGAAGACCCCTAAACGAAGATGTTTATGTTCCGTTTCACCAGGTTTTGCGCACGGGAAACGTCGAGGGAGAGAGAAATACTTCATCTTTTGGACCTCAAACATTTTATTGAATGCGTTTGTATGAAAACTTAGAGGTAGCCGACCAAAGAAAAAAAAAAACATCCATCGGTGTTCTCGTAGCAGTTCCTCTGTACCTGCTACTCTGTGTTTGTCGGGCTCCGGGTATCAGTTGACATACTGCCACATGTGAACTTTGTAAGAGTAATAGCAGAGTACAGATAACTGAACTTGGTAGAACCCCAGTACTGATAATAAAAATATTATTATTTTATTATTCTTAAGCTTTTTACAGTTTCAGTCCAAAGAAATAGTTTCAGGGTCCACTTCATGGACCTGCATTGTACTTTATAATTAAATTTTATTGCCTGTGACAACAAACTCTTCAGCTCGCTGTTAATGTTGCCTTCAGAGGTAATAAGACCCTTATATTCCCACTGTGCACTCCAGGGTGTAGAAATCCATTTCAGTACAGATACTTTCTCGGTAAAAATCTGCACTCGGATAGGGACGGTGATGAAAGTTTCTTTATTATTTGACTGATCAGCCGAGATTTGTCAGCACCGCACTCTCGGTTTGTCTCGGCCGTCAGCGAAAGTCGGGAATCTACATCTTGGGACGTATTTAATATTCCTGTTGCGTCTCTTCCATTTTCCATGCGCGTCCTTCTATTCAAAGTAGTAGGTGATGCAAAATGTACTTAATCGCGTCTTCACTTTTGCCTTCTTTATGACCTTGCGGGAAGGCACTTCTGAGAGCAGACGGTATGAAAAGCTCTCAGTAAGACAAAGAAAGGTAACTTGGTGTAGAAGTAACTGATGGTGTTTCGGGTTTTGTCTATTTTCAACTGATCGATGTTGCTTTTACACATGAAATAGAAAGTGTGCATTTTGTCCATGGATGCTGACATGTGGGAGCCCGTCTGCCTGCGTGATGCCGTACACTGGGAGCGGAGGAGCTCATCAAAGACGCGCCTGTTCCTAGAGGTACTTTTAAAGCCCACACCACTGATGGAGTCCCCCATTTGGCGAGTCTTTATCTTCTTAGGCAATTAGCTGCTATCAAAAGGGAGACAATGTGCGTTCAGATAACCCTCGGAGTAACTTGCCCCTCGGCTGTTTCCGAATGCCGGCGTGCTGTGTGGGAACAGTCTGGTTCCTCACATGCCTTAGTATTGACTTTTATGTTATTTACTCAACAATGGCTCGCTTTAAAAGGACCAAAATCTACTCTGCCCTGGACTGGAGCTTAATGTCTTTGCA
The DNA here is from genome assembly GCF_900964775.1 of Scleropages formosus. Lineage (NCBI taxonomy): Eukaryota > Metazoa > Chordata > Actinopteri > Osteoglossiformes > Osteoglossidae > Scleropages > Scleropages formosus. The sequence continues at coordinate 12,572,969 of NC_041822.1, forward strand.
TCCTGGGATCCTGGGATCCTGGGCCCTGGATCACTGCCAGCCCTGGTAACATAAGGCGTTATAGGGAACATATGAATGGATGGATAACATCAAGTGCTGATGTTAATTTCAGATCCTTGGAATGACTTATTTTAAGAGCACACATCCATTCCTCTAATGGTAGAGATGTTGCTGGCATTTTAGGTCAGGGGGTGATATATGAAGGAGGGGATGGAAGGGTATTTTACAGGGGATGCCCTCATCTTTCTTCCTCTGGTGTTTTTTTTTTTTTTTTTTTTTTTCCTGGACAAAACTGCTGCCTTGCAGGTACAGTAGAGGAGGCAGTTAAGTCATGTGTTTTATGTCTGTACCATGGTATGCTCCCCTGCTGTGTAGTATGCGAGAGGCAGAGCATGTCTCATTGCGTGCGGTCAGTAAATCACAATTTCGGGAAGCAGGCGAGGCCACGGGCTCCGAGGGGGTACCGTGTTATCCCGTGGAATGATGAATAAGGGGTTAAGGAGGGGTGCGGACATACAAAATGGTGCTAGATACTGAGAGAGAGATCTGGGGCTGGGAAAATCTGAAATCTCCCAGAGCTGCAAACCAGGACATTTTAATATTCCTATTACTGTAAAAGAGAAAAGGAAGAAAACAACCACATGCATTTAAGTTGCATGTTGGTCCTTTTATATAGTCAATTTGACATTTTTTTTTTTTCTTTTTCAAATCAAATCTAGTTATGTAACTATATAAAAGCAATTTAGAAAATTGCCTCTCCGGATGTTCTCAAAGGAAAACTTCTAAAGTTGGAAGGCGTCACAGAGGAGTAAATGTATTGATCAGCTTCTGGAAACTCTGGGCTTTGGGATGTAATGGCAGGTGCGGCACTCGCCGTCGAAATAGCTGTTTCTTTATTTACTTTTCACGCTTTAGCCTTAGACTAAGAGGGCAAATAAAAACAAGGGAAGACAAAAAAAAAAAAGATTCCCTACAACATGCAGGCTCCTTGCGCTGAAACCCAAGAAGTCAGGAAGAGAAATGTTTTACATAAGCAGCTTTGGGAAATGGACTTTTGCATAATACCAGGAAAGGAAATGAAACTGCATGAAACAGCCACACAAATGCAGCAAAGCACATATATGTGGTAGGAAATGCACAAATTCAACCAAAGCACATATTTCAGCTATTTTTCGAAGTAAATGGAGAGCAGGTAGCTTAGTAGGTGAAGGTACAGATGTGTAAAATTGAGCTCTTTTAATTGCCTAGTAATAGTCATACCAAGCGGGGGGGGTTGGCTGGTGCCCACTGTGTGGTAGGTCTGGGGTTTGAGCCCCGCTTGGGGTGCCTTGCGGTGGACTGGCATCCCCTCCGGGCTATGTCCCCTCCCCCCTCAGCCCTGCGCCCCGTGTTGCCGGGCGGGCTCCGGCTCGCCGCGACCCCGCTCGGGACAAGCTGTTGTAGACATTGCATTGCATAGTAATACCCTTTGTAGGGTATTGCGTCGACAGAGTACCCAGCTGTATAAGTACTGACAAATTCGAATAGCAATGATAATGGAAAGAATCAATCATAATGGTTTTTATTAACAGTTTGCCTAAAAGTTCAGACTTTGTTGTTGCTATTTCTATTTTAATTCAGTAATTTGGAACGTTCTTGCCATCCAAACGTGCCACCCTCTCTAGATGCTCGCCATGTTTTTTGCATTAAAGCCGAGTGAATATCTGAGCATGCTCTAAGCGAGATCAAGTGAAAACATCACAGCCAGGTTAATATTTAATCGAGCACATTCGAAAAAAGATGACTCCTCTTCATGTTCGTTACCCGATGCTCCCTAGCAGATGCCATGGCAGAAAACTTGAGAACAAACCTCTCAGCTGTCCGAAAGGAACGCGGGGCACGAGAGGGCTGAGCTGATTCCAAGGCAAACAACGTTCATAAAAGTCATCTGAGACCAGCTTCACATGCGGGCGTCACGGATGCATGAGGTCACTCCACGAAGGTGTTTCGCCGCAGGACTCGGATCCCTCAGTTGAGCATTTGATGGGACTGGCACCGCCTAAAGAAGTCTCCTATGAGGGGTACATGCGATGACGCTGTCTACGTATGGCTGGTTTAGTTTTTTCCGGATTTCTTTAGATGTTTCTTTCTTGTCAGGCGTTGCCGTGTAGAGGCGGAGATTTTCTACATCGGCACTCGGTAGTCGACGGTGCTGGGCTGCCCGGGGTGGGCCGAGTTGCCATCGTGCCGACAGCTCCGCTGCGTCGAGCACGCATGCTCCCGTCTCCTTCCTCCGTGGCCCTCTCATGGCACGTGTCGCCGTGGCGATGTACGCGTGGTAGCCTCCAGCTTAGGCTGCGTGGCTGATGTAAGAAGCATCGGCGCGTGTTCCGCATCGCCGCTACTACAGCGGGGTCCTCACTGGCATATTTGCATTTGTGAGGTTGTGTGATAAATTTTCACTCGTCTGCTGTAGAACGGTTAGCTGCACTGAACAGGAATGTGTCTAGTTTATTCAAAATCTGTTACCAGAAAAAAAAAAAAAAAAACAGCCCTGACTCGTCTCTTGATTTTGTCGAATGTATAAATAATTGGCAGAAGGAGAGGGGTTCTTGCACAAATAGAATAATAGCTTTTTAAGACAATGACATGGCTCAAACCCAGCGTCTGGAGAAAATCGAGTAGATGTTCCTCAACGTTATCGTAATAATGTATAATGTGAGGGGAAACCAAAAAAGCGTTTCTAAATGCCGGTGCAGTGTTCTTGTTGTCACGGAGGCAGGGAAGGCTGGATGTTAGGGAAGTTTGGGCCACTGTGACATCAAACTAAAGAAAGTAGCGTGATGGACAGCTGGGGATCATTGCTGTCACTCCGCCAAGCTCCTCTCAGCCTGCTCTACAGACCTACGCGAGGGTTCTGACGAATCCTGAATATGGGCATTTCGGTAACACACTGTAGGTATCATGTCATACAGCTTCATGGAGCAGCATCTGCTGAGCGAAAACTGATACCTTTCAAACAGCCCTGTTAATATTCTGAAAACACAAATCCAAATGAAAAATTATGCAAAAGCAGATACAGGTGCATGGATTGTTCCCCACCCCCCCCCAAGATGGATTCATTGCAGGGTGGGAGATGAGTTCGGGAGGAGGTCCCAGAGGAGGCAAAGGTGTGGAGCAAAATTAATGGCCGTCCCAGTCAAGGTTCAGTGACCCTCATTGACTTAGGGGCTGGGTGGGGCTGTGGGTGCAGGAGGGATGGCGTGGCATTTTGCTATTGACTGCATAGCAGTAAATTGATGGCATCTCACAACGAGCGATCATGACTGCTGTGCCCACTGAAACAGACCCCATACTGCTGTGGGGTTCTTCATACCGCCTACCTGGAATGCGCTCAGCTCCCCTACCGGACATCGTTTCCTTTAATTTAAAAAAATTTCATTTTGTCTAATGTGAGTGTCACGTTCCATGGACATTAGCAGGAATGTACCAAAGGTGAAGGATACAGCTGGGTCACAGGATACTGGGGTGGCTCAGAACGTGTCATCCGGAGTGGAAATGGTTGAGTTTTGTCCTTCCCTTTGATGCGCTGCAGCATCCATGCGGCGGCGACACTTTGGCTCACCTTTGATGCTCGCTGAGCCCTGGCGTGTCACCTTGGCTTGTCGCACTCAATCGGCAGTCACGTGGGAGGAGCAGAGAACGTGTCCCTCTCACTCGCGTGGTGGGGCGTCTGCTGAGCGCCACTGCTGAGCGCGGCAGCCCAGTAAATTGACCCGCACGCTGACGTCTGCTATGAACTCCTTTACTGCCAGCCGGAACGAGCAGATCGATGAAACGCAATTAATGGTGACTCTCCATGTAGGTTTTGGTGATAACGTCCTCCCATTAAAGGCAGTTTATTGTCACATCACCAAGAGGGACATTCGTTTCAAGACAACAGCAAGACAGAGTGGCTTTATTGGACTCATGAACATGTTTAAATCACAATAACAAAGATTGATTCTGCTCAGTAAAGAAACTCAAACGATCCTGGGACCAAGGGTTACATTGTGTTACAGTATCTACGGTGAGGGTTTGCTTCAGTGACTGTTTTGTCTACAAAAGGATGTGCTGGTGCCTTTGGTGGTGCCGCCTGTGATTGCATTTTGAGTTGGCATCCAAGATGTTGTGTTGCTTTCTTTAAGCAATGAATACAGCATCAATACAAGTCTTCTACAGTAAACATTAAGACACTTTTTTTTTTACAAGCTTAAGTTGAAGCTAATTTTTTTTTTTTACTTTTTGAAAAGCATTATTGCAGATCATTTTTGATTCACTCTACTATGTAATATATTTGATCATTCTTGCATCATCAAATTGAATGGCATGCATGTCCCATGGTATGATGTTGAAAACTAACTTATTGTGATCAGAATGAACACGCACACACACAGACTGAAACCACTTGTCCCATGTGGGGTCGCAGCAAACCAGAGCCTAACCCGACAACACAGGGCGTAAGGCTGGAGGGGGAGGGGACACACCCAGGACAGGATGCCAGTCCATCACAAGGCACCGTAAGCAGGACTCGAACCCCAGACCCGCCAGAGAGCAGGACCCGGTCAAACCCGCTGCGCCACCACACCTCCCTCAGAATGAACGTTGTTGCTCAAAACTTTGCATAGACAAAGTGTTGGGTGAATGGTATTCTTCAGTCGTCCCAAAGTAGTGAATCTTGGGCAAATATTAACAGCGTATAAGCTGTATTTGCAATATGTTGTTTTTTAACTGTCATAATGTAAACTCGAGTACTTTACTCAAGGGTGCTATAGCAAAGTACCTCCTAGGACTTGAACCGGCAACTTTTAGGTTACGCATCTACATGTTTAGCCACCACTTGAGTAGCTGAACAATAGAATATGGAATGAACAGTGACATCAAGTATGAACATAACTGCAAAAAGCCAAATCGATTGGCCAGGTTACAAGAATTGATTTTAATATGTGGCACAGATAAAAAAGAGTGCGAAATGGTACAAATCTAAATACGTTTTAAGGGACTTGTACAGGTTAAGTTGGATCACAGTATGACCTGTCTGTATGTAATGCTTAATCATACGTGTGGTTTGGGGAGGTGATTGCAAGGTGACGCGATGAGGCCGCAGTATGTATTTCCAGATGCAGTTTTAATGAGCGGAGGCCTTGTCTTCTCAGGCCATTGACTCCCATCACTGCAGGTGATTTGTTGTGCTGACAGTCAGTGTCAGGGCCCTGCGAGACCGCTGTAGGGCGGGCTTCCACCAGGGTGCTGACCCATCACACCCCGCACCTCCCATTAGCTCTTTGTGCTTACGCGAGCATCCCCAAGCACGAGGCTTTGCATAGCCTCGACACTTTCCCCATGGCGGAGTCCTTGATCAGATGTTTAATGAATCGTGGCAGTCATTTAGCCAACAAGTGAAAGAGGTTTTATTGTTGCAGAATGAAGTACTTTGTGTTCAAATATGCATTTATTTTATGGCTTCTAGTCACCGAATTTTAACGGCTGCTTTAATATACGTAACTATCAGAAAATGATGAGAATAAGGCGCTGACGGAAGTTACTGACAAAAACAAAGAAAATGCACGAGTATTTCCAGGTGGAGAAGTTGAGGTAGGACTGCATGGGAAGTGGCCTCCAACCTTTGCTGTTCCTGCAGAGAGACACCAAGGGCCAGTTCCTGCTTGATCACGTCTGCAACCACTACAGCCTCCTGGAGAAGGACTACTTCGGCATCCGCTATGTGGACCAGGAAAAGCAGAGGGTGAGTGGGATTCGGGGGGGGGGGATCCGACCTACCGCCGCTACACCCGCGGCGCTCGGGACGTACCATCTAAACGTATACGCGGTAACTGAACAACGTGGACATGCTGGCACACACGTAGAGGTAAGTGAGCAAAACCCATCGCTGGGCCAGGGTCAGATCATAGCTGGAACCAGGTGTGTTTCCTCCCCTTGTGCTGCTTACTATCTGAGAAGAGCAACCTGCTGTCTGGCAGGGCTTGTGTCGAGCTGATAGCGTGTCTGTCAGAATACTGGCGCGAAGCTCCTTAATCCCCAAGGAGTGTCCCCTCTGTGTCGAGGGGAATATATGCAGAAATCTGAAAACACAAAAATAGGCACATGGAGACACTTACAGACAGAAATGCACATGGAAGCAAAGATATGCATAGAAAAGTGTACACAAGCGCAGGTAGGCAATAAAACAGACAAACACACACATTAGGACTTCTTTCTCCCACGCGGAGATGCTGCTGATCGCCAGGACCTTCTCCTCGCCCTGGAGAAATAAGTGCGTGTTTCTGACCCTTTGATCCGGATGAAAATCTGCACCAAATAGCAAAGCTCGAGATTCCTGACGTCGCGAGGGCTCGCGGGGCTGAAGGTGCGTCTCCGAAGTGAAGTCTAGAAACTGCCACACCTCGATTCCCGGTGGTCGCAGATCTCCAGGAGTTGCGCCTTTCGTTCCAGTTCACCAGTCATCTGACCTTTCGCTCCAACCAAGTACAAGGATCACATTTAAGAGCAGCTTAAGAGAAACATAAGAGATTGACTGATGACTGACTGATGATTCATCTTGCCAGATGAATTATGTTTTGCACAGGGTTACCATAGCAATTGCCTCTGATTCGTGGCGGTTTTCTTTCACCTCTTTCTCTTACGCCGTTTATGGAAGAATTCCCCCAGTTATGGATGGTCAGTAATAGACTTCTCTTCACCAAGAAATATCCTTGCTTTAATACACGGGTCGGACGTGCCTTGCGCACGTGGACGGCCACCGAGTGGTCGGCGTGGAGATGCTCCTTGTCTTTGTTCTGGCTGCGCGATCACCGGGCTGATCATGGTGATGTTTTTAGTAAGCCAGCAATCACGTAAAATTTAACGTGACGGCTCTGATGGCTCGGATCTTAACATCTATTGCGTTCTCGAAACGAAACGCTCTGCCTTCGCATCCCTGCGGTGACTGACTCAGTTAGAGGAGAACACAGTGAAGACACAGAGATGTCTTCATACACTGTGGAGGGAAAAAAAAAAAAAAAAAAAAGAAGAGACTTTTCTGGTCCGGTTTGCAGTGGGACTTGAGTCAGAGAAAGATTTCCACGTTAATATGAGAGGCATTGTATTTGGAAGAGGAGCGAAAGGGTTAAAAAGGCTTCGGAATGTAATCCACTTGATAATCCACGTGTTTCTTTCTGGCAGAGAGCAGCTTTACTCTCCAGCTTTCAGTATGAATATTTTTGGAGCTTAGACATTTATTCAAACCTTAATTAGCTTTCATGGGACTTTAGTTTGCTATTATTACTCAGTTTCACTCGCTCTTAATGCCGCTCTCTGCGTTAAAAATTTTAGGATTCCCCTTGTCTAATTCTCTTTCTTTAAGGTTTATGCATCACAAGGCAAGTCCAGAAACCAGACTGGACAAGTTTAGTTCTGAGACTGGGGAAAGAAACCCAGCAGGAAATTGTATTATCGAAAATGGAAAGACTGCTCTTCCGCAGGCCTGCTTGGAACGTAAGATGTGCCACGGTGCGCCGTGGCCTTTGCCGGGGTGTACTTTGCAAGGTGGGGTACTGCGGCGATGGAGATGTATGTCCTTGCAGCTGTCACTGGGGACGGACTGATTCCGTGAGCGTCGGCGCTTGTGCCTTTCGGGGGTCTATGCGAGGGTGCGGCTCAAAGTATCGGGGGGGAGGCAACATAAAATAAGGGGGTTGGGCGGTGCAAACGCACTAAGGCTCGCAACACAAGACCATGTGCTCACAAAGAGATCCTCACAAGGTCACACACACACACGCATGTGCTCGCACACAAGCGCTCATAAATGTTGACATTTTAGTCTTCTGCTCAGTTTCATACATGACTTGTCTCTCTATTCGTTCCGCACGCAGGTTCTATTCTTCTCCCCCCGCTAGATGTCTAGCCGACTCGAATGTTTGGATTCGTAATCCAGAGGTTTTCAATTCAAGTCCCAGGAGAACACCTGCTGCCGCACTCTTAAATAAAGCAGACTGCAAAAAATCCTGAACCACTGAAATGAGTCAAGTGTACAAGTCGCGAGCTATTTATTCCATGTTGGAGCTCCTGTCTAGCTAAAATAATGATAATATAAATAACAACTGTTTTTCCCTGCCTTGTGCTTGATTCTTATTGTGCGAAGATGGCCCGATTGTGAATTTAAAGAGGTGTCCTGCCCCTTTCTCTTGGCAGCACTGGCTGGAGCCCAACAAGTCCATCGTGAAGCAGATGAAAGGTAAGGGCCTTGGTCCAGGGCGGAAGTGAGATTCATCCTCTGTGGTTCAGGCAAGTGTCTGTAACTGGATTACAGGATGCTGTCCAGTGGGGTGCTATGGGCACATGTAGGCTGATGTGTTCCAGGCACGTGGCTGAGGTGTTAAATCCCCACTATGCATCACACTCACGTACGACCTCATCCCCAGTTGCCCTTGGGGACGAATCATCATGTAGGCCAGGGCTTTATGATTTCTTTGTTTACCTGGGTTGTACAGAGAGTAGCAGCTGTGACGTGTAACCCTACTGTAATGGAAAAAGCGTGTTGGACGCAGCGGTCCAGGACTGGGGGTGGGGGACTCTGACTTGCAGACACGTGCCCAGGAGTGTTAAACTTAGAGCAAGACAGAGGGGATGGGATTGTAGTGATGATGCAGGAAAATCGAGAGTTGAATTAATTCTCGAGAAACACACCTTCTGTCACGCGGAACACAAGGAGCCGGGACGGCTGAACCCAAGTGCAGCGTTGTTCGTCAGAAGTTGAGGCCTCGAGTTCTCGAAACCAGGGACGGGCGAAGGGTCGGTCGGTCGATCGGAGAACAGGACAGGAACGAGGATCCGCGGACGTAGTCGGAGAACGAAGCAAGGAGTCAAAACAAACCGGAGATCGTGAACAGAGCAAGAGCGCGTGTAGTAACACGAGGAAGGGCGGTTGTCCCAAACGAGATTCCGCAGCGGTACGGGAGCCGAAGAGGGTCTTTATAAGGTGAGTGATTACTCATGAGTTAGTGCAGAGTCAGGTGTTGTTGCTTGTGCTGTGGGCGTGGATGTGACACCTACGTATGCTTCCTTTTGTCACTGAGCAGTCACACGCTTACGTATTTACATTTACATTTATTCGTTTATGAGACGCTTTTCTCCAAAGCGACGTGCGTCTCAGAGAAAAGAGATAGACATATGGTACTTATAGACATGGGTTTCTTTCTATATCTCCGCTACATCACACTTTTAATGAAAAAGTCATCTCTATTAATATGAAGTCATTATCCGCTGTGGCTCAAGAATGTTTCAGAGGATTTAGTTCAGTAAATGGATATGAAGCCAACACTGGTGCATAAATAGGATTTAGCAGATTTAAATGGGGGATTCTTTTAATGCTCTGTGAAGTTATCAATCATCCTCTCTTTCGGCATAAATTAATAAAGAATCTATTACTCACATGCCCGGAATGGGATGTTATAGGGTGAAAATAGACAAGGCAGAAAAGGGGCGAATGAAACGGGGACGGCGAGAGAACGTGCGTTCGGTGCGCAGGCCGTAGGGATCCAAGTGCCTTTACCTCGTTTAGAGCTGACAGCATCACAGAAACCATGTTTTCTGCCCACCTAATAGGACTCGAAGCAGAGGAAACGGGGAGATCGGGCAGATACTACTGAGTAGAGTGGAGCGGGCTGTTATTATGAGAATTTAATACATTTATTCTTGTCCTGGTGGCCCCCAGGCTTGGACCTGGTCAACCACTAAATGGTTCCCTCAGTGATTTTTTTTTTTTTTTCCTCTAAATAATTTTTTTAATTAGCTCACAGTATATAGTTATATACGTGTGCCTTGTGATCATTTTTTGTGCAGCAATTTTAGCTGATAAAATTAAATACTACTTCTGCAGTCAAGTAACATAATAATGTGTACCTCTGTTACATCATTTATCCGTTTGGTTTATAAAATCTTCCCTCCGTGCAATTGGTCATCATTATTTGATTAATGGTTGCATTCTAAAGACTGAATTCTTTTTTTAGTCTGAAGTCTCCAGTTGATCCTTGGCTTTTTCTGCTGCTCTTTGTTTAAGCGGATGCCCAGGATTTCTTTAATTCTTTGGATTTTCCTTAAGTGTCTGCATCCTCCAAATTTCCTCTGTCGGGGTTAAATCGGCGTACTGTCAATGCAAGCAGACAGCCCGCTGGCTGAAAGAATTAACGTCCAGACTAGTAGGCTGTACGCTGTTTCTGCAGCTCATAATTAAATTCTTTGTGGATGGAATGTACCGTTAGATCAGATCCTCTGTCTTGGTGCAGATTTAAGCACTAACTGCGGAACACGTTCCCCATTCATGTGTAGCTGTTGTCTTAATCTCCCTTTAAGGAGACTTAACTGAGACATCACAGGGATAAATCGGTGTCCGGATGCATTTCCTCCTGTGCTTCTTCACCTTCTTGTTCTGTATTTGTATTGCAGCTCAGCCACCGTACACCATGTGTTTCAGAGTCAAGTTTTACCCCCACGAGCCTATGAAAATAAAAGAAGAGCTCACCAGGTATTGACCTTCTCACGCCGTGTTCACACGGATCTGTCTCGGTGCGATTTCCCAAAATACCGTTGGCTGAAGTCTGAAATTTTCGTGGCCGGGGGTCTGCAAGCGAGGACGATGCCCCAATAAATGGGTGTTTTCTTTGTTGCCGGGTGTTCGCCGTGTGCTAACGTTGACACTGTGCAATTGCGGTACAACCACTGGGTACATTATTGATGGATGCCTTCAAAACTGCTTCCAATGTATTAAATGAATGTAAATGTAAAACTTGGAGTATTATGTGTGACAGTTTGACACTGTTAGAAGAAAGGAAGCAGACTGTTTGTGTATTATTAATTATACTGTATAAATATGCTCTTTCTTTCCGTTGTGTCATATTATGTGTGCAGTAGCTTCCATAACACCGACCTCCTGCAGATTCTTCCTCTGCATTAATATGTGCTTGTGTTGGCCCCCCTCCTTAAGGTCCAGATGGTGGTTGGGTTCACTTGCAGGAGTAGGGCTAACACTTGACAGATGTCAGTTTTCCTCTTTAAAATTGTAAGTGCAGGAGACAAGCATATGGCGAACGAGTGAGGAGAGATGTAAAATGCGCATACGGAGGTGCCCGCAATCAGTGCACTTTTCTCCCTTCCCACGTCTTTGCTGTGTCGTCCGCTGCCTGTAATCGCCAGTGCCCACCAGATAATTACACATGTAATTTTTACTTCATCGCAGGCCTGTTCTGCAGTTCATAGTCTTGAGGGGCAACAGGCTGTACATAAAAATGTGTTTTTAAGAGGAAGGTGCTTGAGGAACAGACACTGAGTTCCTGGCCATGATTTTCTAATACATTTGGAGAATTTGATAGTGTGCATCTGTAGTCATGTGACGGCATTCCGTATGAAGTTATATTTTACGAATTCCAGCTTTATCTGGTTTCCTCTGGCTTTTCTTCCAGGTGAATTGGGTACTCTAAATTTCACAGTATGTGTGTGTATATGTGAGCGAATGTGTGTAATTGCTGTGTGATGATCGAGCAACGTATCCTTGGAATACCCTGTTTAGGTCTCTGTTCCCCCAAGATAGACTCCAGCCCACCGTCACCCTGCATTGCACAAGTTGCTATCAATAATGGATAAATGAACGCGTTTTATTCTGAGTGCTTTTTCAAGTATTGTACATGAAAATGGCACATTAAATATTGTAATGTTCACATGACGTATTATGTAAAAAATATTCCAGTGTCAGAAGTAATTACCTGAGCTGCCTGCACCAAAATTTTGTTATGGACAAATCAATAACTTGGATGATAAAGCCAAAGCCAAGACAATAATTGGAATGTAATACCGTTCAGATTAAACCTTAATTCACTACCAACTCTTGCAAATGCGATGAAAGTCCACATTGTGCCTGTTCTGGAGTTCTCAAGTTCATGATTACAGGTATGGCCATAATTACTGCAGCATGTTCACATTCCCAGATGTTCATGCTCACAGGCTGGATGTGATTAAAAATAGGCTTGAATGGACAGCACCCCCCCCACCCCACTCCACCCCACCAGCCCACCTGCTTGCCTGCTGGCCACATTTTTATTGACTGCAGAGCTAAGTGTTCTACATGCATTATACCCAGGATCACTGTCATTTACTGTGCTGCCAGGGTGTTGGCCAGACAGGGACAGCTAATGAAATCCAAGGTTTCCCCGTCTGCCTTTACAGTTTACTGAGAAACAGAGCTTTGGGGTCTTTCTCCTGCACTCCTTTATGTTGCCCTGACGAGGGAACTGGTTCACCGTTTCACACAATGGTACATTTCCATTTTGGGCTCTGATGGTCAGGATTCTTTTAGAACCACCGATCTACCAGACCTCCGCTTTCAAGAACACACTTAATCACTTGGGCGATGCTGGTGGCACAGCAAGTAGTGCTACTGTCTCACAGTACCGGGGTGGTGCAAAGGGATGTGGGTTCAGTCCCCACTCAGTCTCTGTGGAGTTTGCATGTTCTCCCTGTGTCTGTGTGGGTTTCCTCTGGATGCTCTGGTTTCCTCCCACAGTCCAAAGACATGCTGTTCAGGGTTCACCCACAGTGTGCGAGTGACAGAGAGAGTGTGTGTGTTCCACTGATGTATGGATGAGTGACCCATGATTGTAAGTAGTGCATCTAGCAGTGTAAGTCACCTTGGTAAATAAGGTGTGTGGGCTCATAACACTACATACCGTTCATTGGAAGTCAATTTGGAGAAAAGTGTCTGCTAAATACATAAATGTAGATTAACCACTGAGTAACTGTCAAAATGCATGTAGATAAATTCATGCCCAACCTCACTGTGGTAACTTCAAGACTGTGAAGACTGTGCATGTGCCTTTATTCACCCTAACAAGGTCTATTGCACCATGGGTCACACAACATTGCTCATGCTGTGAGAAGCAGGGTGGTTTTATCAATGAGACTATGGTGTTGAGGACATGTTCGGTGACATTGCTCTGCGGACTGCTGCTCCCTCTTGTCCTCATCGATTTGCTTCGGGAAGATTTCCTCCATGCTGCTGTGGCCTGCACATCTCCCCTACTCTGCCCCCTAATTTACCACACCTCGGAGCGCTGGGCCAAAGGGAGGCGTCAGCGTGAATTGACGCTGTAGAGCGCAGTTCCCTGACAGGACCGATTTCAGCAGGATCCACAATAAAGCCCGCGACAAATTAATACGTCCTGTGCAATAAAGGGCCGAGCCTTATTAACTGGAGGCGGCTGGTGATAAATCGTCAGGGAAAACCAAGGGAGAAGCATGGGGCCCGCTGGGCATCTCAGTCCTCTCCTGCCGCCGTAAATTCAGCATTATGCCACTGTCAGGTCCGCGCCAGCTTCGTGGGGCTGTGGCGCGAGGGGGCGGGG